>NC_053450.1:41527520-42727520 GCF_015227805.2 Hirundo rustica
AAAAGAAAAGAAAGAAAGAAAAGAAAAGAAGAAAAGAAAAGAAAAGAAAAGAAAAGAAAAGAAAAGAAAAGAAAAGAAAAGAAAAGAAAAGAAAAGAAAAGAGAAAAGAAAAGAAAAGACCTATTTATTTTGTGGATATAATGGATATAATATTATACGCTGAACTGGAAAGGACCACCAGGATCATCAAGTCTAACTCCTGGCCCTTCACAGAACATCCCTAAGAATAGTATCATGGGCCTGACAGCATTGTCCAAATGGTTCTAGGACTCAAACAGGCTCAAAATGGTGACTCTGTTTCCCACTTTTTCTTATTTTCTCTCTTTGTTACTACTTTTCAGGAACTTCTACGGGACATATGCATCATTAAGTCAACTGTTTCCAATCAAGAATGCTGAAAGTTGCTTCCTGTCTTCCTGCTTTGTTGCCTGTTGGCCTGTTTGGATAGTAGCTATCCCATCAACGAAAAGATACATGAAAAAGATGGAAACGTTCATTTTAATAGAATAAAAGGCCCTTTCTTGGCTTAATATTTACTACTTGTTTCCAGTCTTAGCCATCATAAATATGCAGAAAATCTGTCTTTTAAATTGCAGGCATCCCTTCTGCTGTCCTATTCATGTTACATATCCCATTTCTTGGGTAAATGGCATTATATAAGATCGAAATATATTTGGAGACTTAAAATGGGATTCAGTCATGTCATGCTTATAAATAGAAGCCGAGCCAAGGTAACGCAATAAAGGCAATTCCTTTGATTGTTATTTAAATCATACTCAGTGATTTCTCACTGTCTGACCTCATCGTAGGTACAAAATTATGCTTCTGGGGAATACAGTTCATGTCATACTGTTATGACAAAACAGGAAGAATTTTTCATTTGATTACTCTGCTAGGGCATTCTGATTCCGAACATCTCAGGATGCATTCATACAGGATCAAGTTTTATTAAGACGTTAAGATCACCCTGTTGCAAAAGGTAGTGGCTGAAGGGAAAACCCTTATTAATTGTAATCAAGAAATTACGGCACTCACAAAGTCAGTGTGTCACTTGTATCTTTCATTTTCTAACCTAACCACCAGCCTAAAAGTTGAGGTATATGACTCCCGTTGAAGCTGTGGCAGTATACAGAAAGATACACAAGACCTGTGGGATCAGAAGGAGCCCGAAATCACACCAAAGAGTGTACAAACAAGGTGAAGGATCTGGTAAGAGTACCTTAATCTCAAAAGCAGTAGATCAGGTTGTCCACTTACCAGTTAAATACATTTAGCCATAGCTGTCACCCCAAAAATTGGCATAAATATATAATTTGTAATACACATGCATTTATATAGTTATATATTTATCTGCTTATTTGCTTAGAGCACTAATGTACCACAACCAATAACTCTTCTTTCCAAACCCAAAAGTAAGTAACAATTTTTTATCTACTTATCAATTTATTGTGTAGCTGTGGGACTCGTCTGCTTCTTTCACTCACTTTGAAAGGTCTACAACGGAGCAAGGCATTTAGAACCCCCTCATTCACCTGTCCTATTTAAACCTTTAGTGGAGATAGAGTATTGATTGAAGTATGAACACACAGCCAACACAGATCTGGTCATTGAACTTGGTCAGGAAAAACTACCCTTCCTGATAGGAATTTTCAGGGAGAGATACTACGATTGCAGATGCGTGGGGGGAAAGCTAATACTTGTTACACTAATGAGTAGTAGGAAAAAATACAAGAAAATGAATGAGAAAAATATGTAAATGAGGATGAAATCCTACTTGAGGCAAAATTGAATTTGCTGGACATTCAGAAATTATTTCATGCACAGCTTGAGACATATATTTTGAGATTTAAATAAGAACTTGATCTAATCACTCTTTTGTATCATCTAAATTTCCAGCAGGTGTCCAAATTACTTGCATCCACTCATGGGCTATAAGGTATGCAGCCCTAGGATAGAAGCATTGCTATCCAATAACTGCATCAAGTGACTCACAACATGAATGCTATCTAGCTCATCAGGTAATGAACTAGCTTCAGGAAGCTGTCTGACCTTCCTCTCTAAAGTCAACATGGTTTCCTCAGCCTAAAAACTTTAACAATCTACTCTGTGTATTGCCCTTCTAAAATTTTTTATGCCCTGAAGTTCAAAAGCTATTCTAGACTACAATGTAAAAGCAGGAAAAGTCTTTTATTGGAACAGGAAGCATAGTTTTTATAACAGAGACTGCCTCAGAAGCATCTAAAACATTTGCAGAAACTGCTCAGGCAAAAATATTTCATGTCAATCACAGAAATTTTTCCATACACACAGATATATAGAGACAGAGATATTAATTTTATTTTACAGAAAACTCAATAAAGTATCAATAAGATACATATGCCCTTCAAGGGCACATGTTATGCAGCAATAACCCATGGTGAGTGCCATAGATGGCAGGGAATTAGCCCAACACAATTTACACCCTATTGTGCCCTTCTGCCTAATTTAACAGCAAGAACGCAGCTTCCCCTGTGTGTTTCTATAATCATTTAACAATGGAAGCTTCATTCCAGAGATTTGCCTTCAAAATAAACCTGACCAAATCCTTACTGTGGCAACAGATGGTGACAGAGCAGAAGTATCATTGGATCAGAAAGTTCAGTAACTGTCAGTCAGGAGCTGCAGAATGGCTGCTCTGAGGTACCACAGAAAAGAATATTGGAAAATAATTAATTCAACAGTCATGCAAAATTAGGAAGAAAAAAAAAAGAAAAAAGAAGACAAAATACACTAAGGAGAGGGAACAAAAGCACTGCTCTTAATGTACTTCTAGAACAGACTTGATTTCTTTTGAGGACATGTCATATTTCAGAAGAACTCTGTTCAATCACTGCATTTTAAAAATACCAATACAATAGCAATGGAGCTTACTACTCTGCAATTAGTAATAAAAAAAGAAAGGTATGTACTATATTTCATACAGGTGTTTATCAGTAGAACAGATGCTGTCCTATCAGTCCTATCAATTCACCTGAGCAATGTAATTCACCTTTTCAGATGCAATAGAGATGCAACACATCTACAGCAAAGAACACTGCCTTGATTAACAGGCAAGACAGTCACCATGACATTTCTGTGTACTCACCATTATATAGTACATATAAGTTAGGTTTTATTGACCAAGCTCACTGAGTCAAACTTTTAGAACTGATTTTAAATGATATTGTTCTAACTGTAGAACTTTAATAAAACTGGACAACACCCTATTAGAGTGGATAATGAGGTGATACAACATAGCTGATCTGGTACAGCCATGTATCATTGTTTTTATTACATTATATAAGAAGTCAAATAATATGGGGATAATCATGTATATTTGTCATCAGATGTATCCTATCACCCCATTCTTGGCCTTCAAGAATGTAAAATGTCTGCAAAACAACAGGACTCTTGATTGCAGAATCTGAAATGCACAGTGATACCCCAGTTTCTGGCCTTAGTGTGGCAGCAGTTATTTATGCCATGATCTTGTTTTAGAACTGAGTCAAACACTCTCATTCACACATGATCCTCGTTATCAACTGTCCTTTGAATAGACCAGCTACCAATTCTTTTCCCATAAAGCAAAAAAATTCTAGAGGGACACAATATCCTTTAAAGTGAAAACTATTTAATGAAAAAATCCTATTTTATGTAGATATAGACATTTTAAAAATTCTCATGCTACCTGTGGAAAGAAGAGAAATAGTGTTCAACAAAAAGGATTATAGCATTCTTCCCCATTATACTTCTTTGTGTGAATTCAGCATATGAAAGATGGAGAGTCATAGCCTTTGTATTCATCCTAATAGAGACAAGACATACAACAGAGGAAAATAAAGTTTTAAATATACTCCTCTGCCTTGATATTTTAATCTCTTTCATGTGAAACCTTGAGATTTGACTGTTGCCCATTTAGTAGACAAGCGTCTATTTACTACATTTGTGAACATGTATGTGAACACAGCCATAATCAATGAACTGAAAAATCAACTCCCCAAATTTGCCATGTGCGATATCTGCTTTGTACCACCGCCTTGTTGAGTAAAATAAGTTAAAATGGGTATCAGAAAGTTATGACTTTTCCAGCTGCAATTTATGAATGTTTTACTTACTTGTTCACGTAGGAACAGGAACAGGTGAACTGCAGGCCAGACTAAGATTTAGATCTAAACCTTGAATTCCACTGTGTACCTAAGCCAGATGCTGCCAATTCATCCTCCTGGCCTGGCAGCCAGTAAAAGCCAAATCCCAATGAATCCCAAATAGAAAATGAGAGTTATATAATGTGTAGTAAAATCTATAGTAGCTGGAGGGTACATTTGGTTTCTCACCCTGAAAAGGATCAGAAGGCTTTATAAGGACTGCCTAATGCTCATTTCTCCAGATGCTATCAAGTCAATTTTCAGGAGATCAGCACTTTTGCAAATTCATGGTGGATAATGAAAAGATTGGGAATTGAAAAGGAACGGGCAGTGCTTATCCTCATTACACCACTACAGTTTACTGACCTGTCATTTGGAAAGTGCTAGCAGGGAGTCAGTGCTGCCTTTCAAAACTCACCTGCCTAATGATGGCTCTCCCAAGAGCTGACATTTGCTGTAATCGGTGTAACAGCTCAACAGAGGTCAGGAGTTCCATGAAAAGGAAACTTTATCATGTTTCCACTTCCATCTTGGCTGATCAACTAAAGAAGCCTCTGGATGAAGCCTTGAAATATTCCATTCTTTGTGTCTCTCTGATATGAGGTCTAAACAATTTTTTCTCTGAATTTATAGAAATTTTGTCCACAACATCTTTTTTTTAGTGCATATTTGAGATGTGCAGCATATTTGGATTCCAAATTTTTTTTTTTTTTAAACTACTTGCTATTATATTCTTAAATGTTACTATTTGCATCTAATGCATACAGTTCCAATATAGAAAACACAACTTATTTTCTATTTTGTACCATTTCAGGTGTTCATCACTGTCAACTCAGAGAGGGAGAAATTTATTTCCCTCTTGTCCCACAGTCTTCATTATTTTTGTCTGTGGAGTCCTCTTCCAGCATTTTTTGCATTACCTTTCCACCACTACTAAATGTATTACCACCATTCTGAGAACTTCTTATTGCTTCATGCTGTCCAAAGAATTATCACCTTCTTATCAATACCCATCATCTTTGATCTTTAAATTTTAATTAATATATCTTATCTTTCTAACAATTTTCCAGACAAATCTACTTTCACAATTACTGCATTAAAGGAAAGCTGCCACATTATGTGCAGTCAACAAGTCTTTTCTAATTTCTTTGTCTTTTATCTTTTTGATTTGCTGCAAAATTGAGATGTTTGGGTAACACTACTGTAGTTACAGCATCTTACACCCCTATGCAAGTACATTTGTTTCCCCATTGTAATGCTACTGGCTCCGTCTGTGCTCCTATTATCTTCTCCATATCAAGAATATTTTCATGAAGGAATCCTAAGGGTTGGTTCCTTGACTCTAGTTTGAAAACTGCCTTCCCTCTTTACTTACCTAATTAAAATCCACATATACGTGTATAAAAATTCTAAGTGATAATAACCTTCAATTACCTTGCTAGTGCTCATTAAAAAAACCCGTGGGTATTTGTTAAGTGAAATTAAATATGTACACCTTTCTTTTAAAAAAAGCATAATAGGATGAAGACAGCTTTCAAGTTCATGATGTGCTTGCAGAAAGAAGCTACAACTAGCTGTTCAACCTCTTAGACAAAAATCTATTTTAAAAAATCCAGACGGCAAGAGTATTCGAGATGGTATTTTAATTCTTAGATAAATGATGTGTTGATACAACAAGTAAAAAGTCCTGTTTCTTCCCTGCATACCAAGTTAATATTTGCTGCAAATGAAGACAGAAATTAACCTTACATCTGTGTAGCCTTTTCTGGCTCTACTCAAAAATATTACTTAACTATTTCACTTAAATTAGGTGGTTTTTCCTAACTTATTTTATGACAAAAACCTGCAACCCTCTCTACATAAGGGAAGCCCAAAAGGAAATCTGGTTTTGAATTCAATGTTCCCTAAAATTTCAGACATCCACAGATAGGTAAACCTTTTTCTTCTTCAGTACTTGATAGGCAACGAGACCTTACCAGTCTTACTGCCCATTAAATCAGCATCTCTTTTCAGTTTGACCTTTTGACTGAGTTTCTTGAAGTGCTCCATAGTAATTCCTTTGGAGTATAATGATTGGTGCTGATGAGAGATGAATGCATTGTAATTGCAGGCTGTCCTAACAGATAGCATAGCCAAAAAGATATTCAAGCCAGGAAAGATAATTTTGCTTTCCACAGGAGTTCTGTGGAAGAATAAAATGCCTTTTTGACATCGTGTGCCAAGGATTCCAAAACAGCAGAAATCCCTGAATTATGTGTTAGAGTGGTGAGCATTTTAACTCTTTATTTTTTTTTTCCTTTATTTTTTTCAGTAATAAAAGCAAAGAGGTAAGTTTAGGGTGAATCATAACAGTGAAAATGAAGCCAATTAACTGCTTTTTGTTCACTAGGTAGTATCTTCTTCTTTCTTGTGATATAGGAGCATATCTTTGCACCCTCTGCATCTGATGTTATATAAATTATTATGAAAATTCCCAAATGCAAATGTTAACTTCATTTATTGTAGCTTCATTTATACCCACCCATATAGTTGTTACTTTTGTTAATATTAGTAGTACTAAATTATTTTCATTAATTTTTTACATTTGTGGGTCTTCTCATGAGGTAAACAGAAAACAGAAGTATCTCCTTCCTTTGTGAGTTACACTCAGCACAATTCCATATAAATAAAGTTGGACTAGAGAAAGGGAAGTGAGAAATATGTTGGCTAGCTGAAGATTTGGTGTAAGGGAGGTGAAAGCACTTTTCTTCCTCAAATCGGTCCTCTTGAAGGCAATTTTACAGCCCAGTCCTATACATGTTTCCCTTAACACACTTCTTAAAAGGAAATTGTCATTATATAATTATTAGTTGACATAAAAATGTATACATACTTAATTAACTGTACAATGTACTGAGTTTTACCCTGGTAATTTTTATTCATACTTTGTTTCCATAGTTGTGCAAATAATATTTTTTTTATGCCTTCCTTTGTCAATAGGCAAAAAGAAAAAAAAAACCAAAAAAAAACAACAACAACAAAAAACCCCACCACCAAAAGACCATACTTTTTTAGAATTTTGGATCATTGATTTATTCTGGATAATTCTGTAAAGGATAATAATAACATTCCCCTGTTATAAAGTAAAATTGTTAAGACACAATCTGAAGAAAAGTATATATACCTGCATCAAATAAGCTAATTTGAAAACATTAGGTACGTTCTTACTTTGATGAAACACTCCAATTCCCTATGTGATGAGAAAGCAAAAACACCAAGGTATTCTCTAAAGAAAATCTACGGAGAATTCTTCAGATAGAATAATGAACAGCTACCACACCATTAAAGACGGTTCAAGTAAGAATTAGAATTTTAAATTTAAAAAACCCAAATGTTCTTTTTCTTACCTGCTGGTTTACGGGAAAATTCCTGTTGATTTTTTTAATCTATAAGAATGAATAAAGAAATAGATTAATACTCGGTGACTAGAAGGGTAAACAAAACCAAAAAAAAAAACAACTGGATTTTAGACACATATATTAGACTCTCCCTTCCAAATTATGCTTGCAAAAAAGAAAATAAAATCTCCTGCAGTAAAGGAGTGAAACCTTTGGCAAGCTCATTTGAACAGTGGATATTTCTGTGGTCATTTTGTGGTTCATTCTGCTGTTTAGAATCCAGGAGAGGTGCATACATGCAAAATTATTTCTAAATTCTGAACCACTATGTCTGTTTCTTTTTTTTTTTTTTTTTAATTCTTAGAAGATATAAAATAAACTAAAATATTTAACTCTAAATAAAATTATTTCAGAGCAACTTACTGCCCACCACCAAAGGCATCAAACTCTAAGCAAGTTTCTTTCCTTAAGGAATGATGATTTGGCTGGAAGAGCTTTGGAAACATCCCTTACTCTACCCTTTTATCCTAGATGCAAAATTAAGTATGCAAAATCAGCTCTGGTAATTGTTCAAGTAATTTTTTCTTAAAACAATATCCCTAGGTTGAAGGCAAAGAGAAAACCAGTCTGAGATGTGGTTTGTCTCTCTCACAGAGTTCTCTGGCTCCGTTCTCGCCCCGGCTAGCTCAAGAGACAAACCGCAGTTGGAAGGATTTTTCCTTGGGGTCCCAAAAGCCAGGAGGTGGATGAGAACCTTTCCCTTAGGAGAGGGAGCAAGTCCTTGTCGATGGCAAAGGAAGGTCTGCACTTGATCCAAAAGTGAAACCAGGGCTTTATTCGATCTTTCTTCTGTGGTGCTGCCCCAGATCTGGGTCCCGACCCCCGCCCCACTACCCGAACCAAGAGCAAGCACAGCCGCATGGTCTGTGGCTTATATCCAGGGAAGGGGCTAAACGCGGGGACTAGCCAATGCCCAATCAGGGATAAGGTGGGAGTGGAACAGTGCTGGATTGCATTCCAGGAAAGGAACTGGGGAGATGGGCTGGGGGAAGGGCAGGGACAAACTTCAGCATTTTCCATTTTCCAGGGGAACAGGGGGGTACAGAGGAAACCATTATAAAACCCAATATAAAAATGAAATACAATATGAAACCAAATAACACACAGCAACACTGAGAAACCTAATTCATGATGAGCTTCTGTTTAGCCCTGCAGTTCATGGACTCCATCTGAACAAACATTGCCAGCTTTCTGACACAGAAGTGTCCAATACAAAAAGTATTATGTGTAGAACATACCCATTTCTACCATTACTAGAAGAAAAAATGTTGTTTTTTAAGCATAAGCTCTGAAAGCTTTTGACAACATAGTAAATCTGAAATGTGCATTAGTGACAGATACCTAATACCTAGAATGAAAACATACTTAAAGACATTATCAGTTTAGTATATATATGTATCAATGATCTGGAAAGCCCTGAAACCACAATATAACATTAAACTGCTTCCAACCAACCTGCAACATCTTTTGAGAAAAAAAGAAGAATCACCACTGAATTTCCTCCAGTGTTTACAATACTGTCCCTAAACAACTACATGCAGAGATGTGAGTGGCAATTTGTTTTGCAGACTTCAGAACGAGGCTGCAGTGGCAAGCTCTTTGAATTCTCATGCAAATACTGAGCAAGTCTGTCACTGACATCCCACAGTTTTGCTATCAAAGGATAATTCCCACTGTCAAGAGCATGCTGGCAAGCAATTTCAGTTGGTTTTCAAATGTATCCTGCATCAAAAGTGTCAGAAGAACATTTCTACCCTTCTTTCTTGCATGTGCCTCAGCCTCAGCTTCCTCCTTTTTTCAAAGTTAGTTAAGGAGAAGCATTACAGGAGCAAGGACATTCAATGGACAAAGAAATAGTATAAAATTAATCCATACAAGATACCAACCATCTTATGTGATTTTTTAAAATAAAAAGCAGATAAGACCCCACATTTTTTGACACAAAAAATATTTTGAAGACTTCTGGGATTTATTTCTAAATCAAACATTAATTACTCCAGCATGATAAATCCCTGTTTGTGTTAGCAGAAACTATTAAAGTCCTTGTCAAAACCACGTGTTTTCATGTAAGCAAAGACTACAGCTAATAGCCTGAAAATTTTAAGTTCTGAAAGAGCAATGTTAAGAAAAAGAAATTTTACTTTTCTAAACAAAATACTGAATATATCTATCTACTCAGTGGCAAGTTACAGTTACATATTGAATAATTAAGGACTGTTTTTGTTTACTTCAAACACAGAGATTACATTTTTTAAGACACAAAGTACATTAGGTGTATTGTGCATTGTGAATGTTCTTCTGAAATGTAAATATATAATTGAAACATCATTTTCTCATTCAAAAATTTCCGGCTCATTTTTAAAAGTACAGTCTAAGCACCTGCATTACATGGTTGTTTTGACTGCTGTAAACATACTTTTTGATAAACATAGTTATGATGATTTCTTGAAATGCATTATTTTTAATTCTTTTACAGAAACTTGAAAACTGCATTATAGTTGTTCAAGTCTACCTGAAACTAAAAATTGTTAAGTATGATTACTTTTAGGAACAACTAAATTTTATCATTCATGTGCATAAATATTGGACATTACAGAATAAAAAAGTTTTACAATTAGGCAGCATGCATATATTCTTCCCAGCATGTTACAATGTACGTTGTGAAAAAATTAATTTCCAGATCTAAAGTATTTGGTAATTAAAACCTAAAAGTAAACACTTTCCGAAGAGAAAAAAAAAAAAAAAAAAATCTGCTGCTTTATTGGTTATCTAAAAAAGAAATGTTGCTTCAGTTTTCCATAACTTTACTGAACTCATTGTAATACTATGTTATTAAGCACAATCATAGCACTGTGTAACTGATGCAATTAAATAAAATTTGTTTTCATCAGAGGACACCAGTACAATACAATGCAAATATAACTAAATGTAAAATTTCTAAATAAAACACAACCAGATACTACACTAAGAAAAAAGAGGTGTACTGAGAATATTCTTTAGAAAGTAGTGTTTATACAGAGCAATTAAAAATCAGGAATGGCACAAAAGGAGACAGAAGCAGAAGCTAGAAAACAAACCCTTGTCTGAAGGCAAAGACAATGTAGGCTGATCTGAAGCTAGCAAGAACTACCTGCTTCTACTTCAAGCATAAGAAAACAGGTGTTGAGGAATGATATTTTATTCTGATTCAATTTCCATGACTGAAAATCAGGGGAAAAAAAAAAAAATCTATGAACACCATAATGTACTTCGTGAACTGATGATCAATTCAAGATGGAAGGAGGAACAAGGAGTCAAACAAAAGAGAAAAAGTTCTCTGCAGTATCTTGCATCTGACAAGCTAATAGGTAAATGGTGATAATACAAGACCAATAATGGAAGACCAATAATGGAAGACCAATAATGGAATCATAGAAACATAGAATGGCTTAGATTGGAAGGAACATTAAAGATCATCTATTTCCAACCCCCTACCAAAGGGACACCTTTCACTTGACCAGGTTGTTCAGAGCTCCATCCAGAGCTCTAGCTTTGAAAACTTTCAGGTATGGGAAAAATATATTTTAGTGAAAGCTATCAAAGATCATTGGTTCAAAGCATAATTGATTGTTAATGTACAAATACATTTTACTAGATATGTTCCAAAAATTCATCTTGCAGTATGTCTGGACATCACAGACATGCAGAATATTGGGCAGGGAAATTATATGAAGTGGAAAATAATGAAAAATGTCCCATGGCCAAATTCAGTCATTTTTGTGCACTAGATGTTGTAACCACAGATGGATATTTTCACAGGGATGGCTGTGCCTGCTCTGCAGAGGAAACAAACAAGAACATGGAATACAGCCCTTCTCAGTCGGTACACAAATGAGCAGGCCTTGGCTTCAGGTGAACACAATGATTGCAAATGTCCAGGCTTTTAAAAATTTTATTATTTAAAAGTCTTCTTGCCAGAGAAGCAGTAATGCAGAAGAATACTGTTCCATACTATTATCTTTTTGCATGAATTGTAGCCTATTATTGTTGCCTTCTGCTTAAATGCAGCTGATTAAGCTCATAAAAGCTGGGTTTAAAATTTTCACATTCAGTTAAAGGTGAACTAAATTGTTCACTCCTTTGAGAGATACTTTTTCAGACCTTCTTAGGGCAAATAGCACAGCAATAAGTATTTTCAGTTTCCATATGAGGATTTTAAAGTGTAATTCAAAAATAACTATTTATTGGGGATGGGTTGCCCTTTCTTACCTATTTATATTAATTAAATGTGCTATTCCAATTTAATCAGAGGATCCCCATGAGATGATGAGAAATGTATCTTTTAATAAGCACCAAGGACTCTTAAGAGTAGTAAGATCAAGAGATTTCAGGTTTCTCTTCTAAATAGAAGCAATCAGCTGTTTGAAAACTCTCTGTGTACCACACTTGCTTTGATCCTATTTCATGATAAACTATACTGTAAATTAGACTCAGAGATATAAAGGGATAATGGGAAAGATGATTAATAGAAAATTAAGATTCAGGTAATAAATCTGATCCTCTACAAGAAAGAATAACGGAGTAGGTATTAGTTGTTAGGACAGGGATCCTGACAGAGACCATTCCCTTGGAGTACTTAGGGGAACAGCCAAGACTGAAGGGCAATGTATGAAACAAGCAGGCATCACTGCCTGCTCAGCATTTTGCTGACTCAGGCAGTAAATAAGATACTCCCACACTTTCACATAGGATATGATATGATCTCTCATTTTCTTGCAGTCTGTAGATATCATATAACTTTGCAGGTCACAGTAATTTTCCCATTTAAAAAGAACCTTTTATTATTTTAATTTATGCTAGCCATTTATATGGATTTCCCCAAACAATTTAGACTCTGTAACCTTCTCCATCAATTGTTTGCATTATACAACTGCAGACTCACATTCATTAACAAGCAATTAAAATAGCATAACTTGAGAAGAATGTAAATTCATTACATAGTTCTTCATCATGCATAGAGACGAAGACAATACAGTTTGTGCCATTGTGATGTTAACTGGTTCCAAACAGGAAGCCAGATCATTAAAATTTGGAAGAAAATTTTGAGTCCATGAGGTCATGCTGTGATAATCTTATGTTAATGAATGAGAGAGAGTACATAACACTTGAAATTACTAGTTGGCTAGTCTTACTTTCTGTCCTTGCTAGGCTTTTGCTTACTCAATGGGATAGGTAAGTTGTGGTAAGATTGTGGAATTTTGTTGTCCAAGAGTATACGTGCGTTGAAAGAATCAGAGAAGATTTGAAAGAAAAATTAACAGATCCCACAAAATACATGGTATATTGGTGAATGCATTAAAATATGTGTATAATTGCCTATAAAATGAATATAGCAATTCTTGGTGCTGGTTTTACAAGCTGCAGTAGAGTTTAGAGCTCACACTAAAAATCCATATAAGCTAAGTTGTGCAAAATGATCAGTCAGTATGTTCTAGAAAATATGGGACCATAGGAATTATTAAATTCACATCTGCTTCTTGACCTGCCAGTGATGGCACCATTCTCTGTTCTGTGTTGATCACATTTTATCCGCTGAATGGTTCAAAGGATAAAAGATTGGGATTGATTCCATAATTTCTAGCATTTTCATGTCCTAGTTGGATTTTTCCCAAGATTAGACACACCGGACTGAAAACACACTCAGCCTGAAGGAACTCAGCATCAACTTCCTTGAAGGAAGAAAGGGAAAAACTCCAGAATATACGAACAGTTACATAGAGGAGAGGCTTGATTCAACACTGAATAATGCATAAGCAAAAGGATGACCTCTTCTTTTGAGTCTGTTCCTATAGATACCTGCAGGCTGAGTCATCCTCACTATGGTTCCTAGATGAGAACAAAAGTGAGAAACAAGATGATATGTTTCAGCTTATATAATCAATGTTACAAAATATCTCTTGGGAGCCAAAATGAGGTCAAATATTTGTAAAGTTTGTAGACAATGAGGACACAGTAGACATTATTCAGGAAGTCCCAAATCAGCTGTCTGAAGAAGTCCTAAAGTAGCAGATGGCTGGAAAGACAAAAGGAAATAGAACTATTTTTTTCATTATCACCAGACACAAGACTAGATGGAAGTTTATTCTGGTACAGTGTAACAGTTCTCATGGATCATCTTATTCCATATGGAAGCGAAAATGTTTGATTTTAATCCAATATAAAAGTAGAGGAAGAGAGGCCTGAGATAGTCTTGAGATCTCATCTGGAAAGCAGAACTCTACAAGCTTCCTTTTAAATTCTACTGACTGCCTTTGTATTAGCCAGCTGTACAAAATAAGCACAGAGAGAGTTTCCATATTTTGGTCAGTTCCAGGTATTTGATAAATACTTTTCGGGACAACAAAATATGGCTAGTAAAAGTCAGGAGTGCGCCTTCAAAAACAGAAGCAGAAGAATACAAATAAATCCTAAGGGAAGTGTTGAACTTTTGAAAGAAAAATATATTTATATTGAGATTTATTATTAATTTAGGACATGTAAAAGCACTGCCAAAGCACAAATGACCATCTGAAGTGTGATCACAAACCTACATATTATCAAACCTTTCCATTCTCATGCAAAGGGATTCAGTGATACATTGAACACTACAAGCACAGAAGCAGTGGATGAATATATCAGAAAGAAATACCAGATCTGTGTATATTACATGAAAGTATAGTGGGAGCTCTAGGGACAAAAGCACAAAATCTACTCTTCAAACATCTGTGATGTTCCAATAATAGGACTGTGATTAATTTTACTCAAATTAAAATTTTCTTTTTTAAAACATGTTGTGCTTTTTTTGCTTGACAGATGAATGGCGTCACTTAATCCTGCAATATTTAACAGCCATTCCTAAAACTAGATGTTACCTTAATGACAATATTACTATTGTGCCTCCTTAAAGAAGAGGCATCATGTGTTACAAACACAGTTTTATAGCAGTGAATCTCCATAAATAAAATACCAACAGCAACATGCATACTATTAGAGACACTGAAAACAAATTAAATCCAGTGCCTGAAGAAACTATTATGGTCCCATCTGAAAGTAAGAAACATATGTCTCTCTACTGAAGGTGTATTAGAAGGACTGTGAACAATAATTTAAAAGATATGAAAAAAACCTGACCCAGAAGGAGACACCAGAATCATTGCTTCAGATAATGAAATCATATAATAATAGTAGTTGCTCACTGGAGTAAGATTACTGCAGTATCAATCACGCTACGAGTAAAAAAAGCTGGTGTTACTCATTACTGCAGAGTAAGGAAACCATGTCATTTTTCTACCAGAAACCAGACTTAAACTGTTAAATTAAACTACAGAAAATTGATCTATATGTCTCTCCTGGTTTAAAATACCAGATTTCATTACCTCTTCATTTTCAATGCAATTAAATAATATAGATAAGTCCAACTTAAGTTTTACTTTTCACTTACCATTTCATTACAACTTAACATTTAGACAATATAATATCCACTATATAGTATGCACTTTCAGAATTTTTCACAGAATTACAAAAAAAAACAGGGGAAAAACTTTAATAGTATCCACAGTTTAACTTATCCTAGTATTTCTGAATGCAAGTTGCAAGCACTGATATGAACTATGATAATACAAAAGAACAGCAACATATGGCTGAAAAGTAACTCAGTCGATTAAAGCTGTTTGTCGAACCCATTTGTGCAGTCCTACTATGATGACTCCCTTAGTGCCTCAAAAGTCAATCTATCAGTAAATACACCTTACTTAGCATTGGAAGTTCTTATTTTGAGCCAGACTCCTTCCGCTTGCAGTTTAATCCCATTGCTTCTCATGTACCCATCACAGAAACGAAGAAACTGCTCGCCCTTTGTGTAGTTTTTCTGAAGTTGAAACATGATTAGTTTCTTAAGGCAAAGCCAGTTCCATTTCACTCTCTATTTTCTTGCAAGTTCATGCTATTGTCAAAGAAGTCACAGCCTACTTTGGTAGGCTACTTTTGCAGATGAGCACTGAATGACACACATTTTTCCTGAATGACCAGGAGAATGGACTAGCACATTACAACAGCTCTGATCTGCTCAGCCTTCCTCCAAGGGTCTTGAAGTCACTTTTTATCTGCTTAGAGTGACACTGAAATCAGTCATGCCTGCATGAATGAGCAGTCCCAGCTAATTATCATTTGACTATAAGGCTTTGGCAATATCTATCAGATTTAAGCTCCTGGTACACAGAAGACTTCCCACAATATTAGGTCCAGACATTAGACCAAAGTTTTCATCACACACTGGAGTGAGTCACTTGTGACCAACCAATACATTTTTTTCCCCATGGGAAGAATGATCCTTGATCTCACAGCTTTTCCAGCCTGCCAGGCTTCCATTTTATTTTTAATCCACTCTGTCATTAGGCTTGAAACTTCAGCTCCTGTGAGCAGCATTTTAATGCATCACTGCCTGAGAAGGGATCATATCCTTAGGAAGAAAATCTGTGAGTTGAAATTTATTGTTAGCTAGGTTTTCCTCATTCACAGTAGGTGCTATTGTAGATCTTCCTGGCTTGTTACCAATCACCTTCTCCACACCCCCATTACAGATTTCACTCTTTCTGTCAGCTTTCCTTTGCAATTTCTCTACCTACTTCTTAAGAGATTTCATCAGCACTTATGTTAACAGCTGAGGCATCTTCCTCCCTCCTTAGCCTTCTTTGGGAAGGGAATGCAAACCGTAACTCCTACAAATTCAGTTTAAGATTCAGATTTAGACATCTATAGTTTTGGTTCCCACCTAAAGTTTCCACTTGAACTGTTAGCAAGTATTGGAAGAAAAATACAACACAACTTACATTTTCATCAGAGGTTTGCTCTGCATATGATATTTTTGCTGAAGCTCATTACAGTCCTTGCATTCCTTCCCCCTAAAAGTCCTATCCACAGCTTTTGAGCCGCTTCTTTACTGAGTCAAATGGCTCATTTCCTTTTAGGTCCCTCTTTCCAACCTGGTCTTTTCATTCTGACTGGACTGAAATAGAATAAAGCAGTTTGTTGAAGACTGAAACCAAAGCTATTTTGTTACTCTGCCCTCAGTCTATAGGCAGTCTACTGACCTTGCTCATGAAGAGTTCACAGTTCAGCATTTAACACAACAAAGGGGGTTGTAAAATAACGGAAGAAATGAAGACATTTCTACCATCACATCATATACAATTATATATAACATGAGACTATTTACCGTCTTGACCCAACCTAATAGAAATGTAGGCAGTGATTTTTAAAATACGTTTAATACTTACACCACAGCATACCAGTCTAAATGCATTCCTGCTGTCAAAATTCATTAAATTGGCCAGTTACCAGTAGCACAGACAAATACCTTTACCTGAGGCAACAAAGATAAAGAGGTTTTCTGTAGTCTTTACAGGTATTATATATTCCACCACTCCATAATCAACCCATTCATTTACTTTAGTTTGAGTGGATTGAAAATAAAATCATAGAAACACCTTGTCTTTGTTGTATTATGCCACATTTCACTTCTTCTGTCTGAAAGAATTAAACTATTCTATTCTCTTGAAGCTCTCAGGAATAACAGCAATATTTATGAGACAGTTTGGCTGACAGCACCAGATAAACTGCTTGTAAGCTAAAAAAATCACTTGTTATTTCATTACTTGTTTGACATAATATGAAATAGCTGTTGAGAATTAGGTTCACATGACAATAAACTTGGTATTAACACAATTGCTAAATTTTATATTACAAAAGAAAAATAAATTTCATATGTCACTGTAAGAACGGTATAAACCCCTGAGTTTCACAGTACCTGTTTCAGCTGGAAGCTCACCATTCATCTGTATAACTGATCATTTTAAATTTCACTTGAAACACTACAAAATTACTTTGTAGTGCTTGTATATTTAAGTCATGCCCTCATATTTTATAAAATACACCCTGCCCCTCCTCCTGATACAGAACAGGCTTCACTCTACTCTGTATTCAGATTAACCACAGACTCACTCTAGCACTGTATTCAGTTATACCCTGAGATTACTTTTAATGAGAAACTCTTTTGCAGTAGGGCTTCTAGATTGCCATAAAAAGGAAAGCTTAACAAGCTGCTATGTCATTAGCTTAAAAAGTCTTGAATTACATTTCCTTGCAAGGAATATAGTTGTCTCTATTGATCTCCAATTGCACCTCATAAGTAAGAAATCATTATAAAATATCATGCAAAAATCTCTGTAATTACGGGTTTTCTCAAGTGTCCTCAAATATCCTCAAGTATTTCTGAAAAGGAATGCTCAAATACTGATCAATACGGTAGATTACAAGTGTAAAGAGCTGTGTGTCAGTGGGACCATGGATGAAAAGTAGGCCAAGGGGTAGAAGATGTCAATGGAGAAAAAAGAGTGTGGTAAGTGTTTTTGCACAAATGAATTAATTTTCAAGCTCAGACTTTTTTTTTTTTTTTCTTCTTTGATAAGTGTGTTAAAGGACCATTTAATTTTAACAATATTGTTAAACTGACACTAGTGACATGGCATTTTTTTCTTGCTTTGGATATGCTCTTGTAGTCCTTAAATAGGAAGAGGTATACTAGTTAAAATCAACGGGATTTTCTCCAGCCTCTCATAAACTTCCAATTTATTGGCATTAACAATAGCTAAGACAGGCACTGAGGATGTTACAAGCAAATTTATAGATTAGTTTTTCTTTAGCGTGCATTTTTGGACAGATTTCAGAACAGCAACTCCCTGTCTAATTGCATTTAAGCAGTAAAGGAGATTGTTTAGTCAAAAGTATAGATTTTTGTTCTATCAGTATTTCTTGCAGTTCAAACATGATTTAGAGAGGGTCCATAGAAGGGCCACAAAGACAATCAAAGGACTGGGAAGTCTGCCGTATAAGGAAAGGCTAAAAGAACTGGGATTGCTCAGCCATTAAAATAGAGGGGTTAGGGGAGACCTTGTTATCATGTTCCAGTATTTACAAGGTGACTACAATGATGATGGAGACTCCCTTTTTACAAGGAGTCACAGGGAAAACACAGGGGTAATGAGTACAAGATACTCCCATGGAGATTCTGATTAAACATGAGGAAAATTTTTGACAATGAGAACAGTCATTGGAATAACCTCCCCACGGAAGCAGGGGATTCCCCAGCTTTGGATACTTTTAAGATTCACCTGAATAGGGCTCTGGGCATCCCGTCTAGACTGTGCCTTTGCCAAGACTGGATCAGATGATCCTTGAAGTCCCCTTCCAATCTGATATTCCAAGATTCTATCATTTAATAAGCTAATAAATACAAGTAAGAGTATCCCACATTTTCAAGATACCAAGATGTATACATTTCTCTAAGTTTCAACATTAAAAGTGATATCGGAGGAAGGATCATCCTTATGACACCTAAATTACTGGAATAAATTAAAAAATATTCTTTTTTTTTTTTTTTCCCCACAACATCTTCTCTCACTACTTTAGTGAAGTTCTAGTTGTCTATTATGGACATTATCTTTCCTGAAAGAAAAAGGCACCCACACACATTAGCTGAAAAAATTACTCCAGCAGTTAAAAGGAAAATCAAGAAACAAATTATTCAACAAAGGTATAATGATGAAGACAATGGCATAAGTAGAACATAAAAGCTATAATTTACAAGTGAAATATATATATCAAGCTGTAACAAAAACAGATGCTATGTAATAAGTAAAATTGTATGTGGTTACATTATTATATATTGCCACAATTAGAAAATTAACTACATAAACAACATTATTATAAAAGCACTTAAAATAGTAATATATATAAAAATGGTGTGCTATTTTAAGAAATTGGAACTGAACAAAGCAACTAAATATCTGAATAATATCATGCCTATTCATAAAGCATAGACTGCTGTGAGAGCATAAGCTCAACGTCCAAGAAGAGAATCCCAAAGACGTATGAAGGCAGCAATTCTATCATATACAGAATAACTCTTTCATTATGAGTACTAACTCTTCTCAGCAGTGATTAAGTGGATGTTAACACACATTAAAATTTGCAAAGGTTTGGTTTCAAGCTGGTCACAACTGAAAAAGAAACAGTAATGAAATAAATCTATATGAAGAGAGTTTCTACTCTGAAACCATATGCATTGATTGTTCTGTGCCACACAAAATTTATGACTTCTACTTTACTGCTATTTATTTTATCTAGAAATTTCCTGTAGTTAGTAAATGGATTTAGAATAGAAGCTCAGTCTCTTGTAGGTTGTAAGTAATGTAATGAGGATGTATTTGAAATGCATGTATACAAAATGCTTCTCACTAATGTATACCTAATACCCTCTCTGGTTTCTAAGATGATCTGACTTTATTCAAGATTGTGTCACATGCATCAATGGTGGCAATCATCTATTTACTACTGACCTTTTGAGTAAATTCTAATCAAAAAGAGCATTCAATGCCTATCCTTTCTTGTCACTGTCTGCAAATAATTTTCTTTTCAAAACTGAGTCAACCAACCCTTTTCTTCTCCTCTCTGTTATTAATGGTATATGTCAAAACTATTTGCACTCTTACTGCTTGCCAGCTGAGGAGATCTCATCTTGTCCCGTAATGTCTCTGGTTCTGCGTAGACAAGGGATACTTCCCAAGCCCACTCTTAGTTACAAATTCTACTGTGCTACTCATTTCCTCTGTTTTGGGATACTAAAGAGTTAATCATTTAGCCATGACTCTTTCTTTTCTTTCCAGTGGACTAGTAGATGCATCTTACAAAAAATCTGGCAATTGAATGAGTTTTGATTATAAAAGTATTCATATGTGAAAATATAAAAGAAGTTATTTAGCACTGGAAACACTGTATTGGTAGATTCCCTTGTGGTCAACAGGAAATACTAATGAAATAACAGGAGTAAACACAGAGACAGACAAAAAATACAAAGATGTACTAAGAACCTGATGAAAGACTGATAAAAAGATTGGCACTGTTAAAAAGAATCCCTTTTTTAATATGAACTTTTCTAATCTTCTAGTGCTTGGGAAGATGCCAACATGCCAAAAAAATAAAAGGGGGGGTTTAAGATGAAAAGATAACATTTCTGCAGCTAAAAGGTTGTCTATTCAAATCTAAAGGGGAAAAAAAGCATGCCTCAGAGTTGTAGTGTGACAACATAAACCCAAAATGGCCAGTGAGGCTACACAGACCAGGAAGGAGGCAAGTTGGTTTCTTTATTATTTGCTTATGACCCGGTCAAGATACAAACTGCGTCCTAAGTCACCCCAGTGACATAAGACCAAGTGATATTATAACCGAGAGTAACTAGGAACTTCCCATTAGTCTGTTCTTAAGGTTTTAAAAAAATTAAGAATAAAACAAATAAGATGTAATTTATTTTGGTTTGGTCCATGGACTTGCAAAGGTAAAGGGAAGTGGGGTTTGGATCAGAAGACTAAACAGAGGTCAGATAGCTAAAATTGCTTTAAGCTAGGTTTGACATACAATCTATCTTGCTATATAAATGGAAATTTCATTTACTGGTAGAGCCATCTGCAAGCCTGGATGTTCTAGTGTTTTAGCTGCTATTTGAACAACAGGGACTACTCTTTTTTTTTTTTTTCCAAATGGCATACTCTGTTTTCCTGACTTCTGCTTATTATATTTTTGAGATGAAAATGCTGTTTATGGTTACTGTTTGGTAAATGAATGAGCTAATAGCCATACTGCTGCAGCAAGAGTAGTTAGCTTAATTAAGATGCAGAAATGCATTGCTAAATAGTCTGGAGAGGTACACTGACTACCTCGTTAAGCACATAACTTTAAAAATAATCTGTTTAAAACAGCTTGTCAACAGCCTCTTAAGATTTGGCTTGCTATAATATTTTAAGATATAGTTTATGTTTATATAGCAATATTAAGATCCATTTATGTTAATCTGATACAAAAGGAAATAATTTTGATAACAAACATGCATACACACAGTGATTTATCAATTATTTAAAGAGTAACTGGAAAAGAATGTTAGCTCCACAACTCTGTAGGGGTTATGTCAGCCTAAGGACATATTTCTTCTTGCGAAAACACTCTATTTATGATGTAAAAAAGAAAACCCTTTAAAATTAATATTGCTACAGTTACAAAATGAGAAAAACATTCAAATGGAATGCACATACTATTAAAATATAAGCTTGAGAAGCCAACCGTGGGTTTTTTCCTGGCATAGAACAAAATAATTGGTAAAAATAATATATTCACTTCCTGTGAATATATTCACTTCATCGCATAAAAATATGTCCAGGCGAAAGCCCAAGTACTGATGTAGTCATTGGTCACTTGTACTTAATTTATAAATATAAAGCAAAAGCCCTTCATATTTGATTTTTTTTTTTTAATTGATGATCTGTTTAATATTTGCAGTTGCATTTCCATGACTCCTCTTGTAGTAAAAACTTCATGACTTTCTTTGCAGGTATCATGAGAACTCATTTCAATACCTCAGAACACTTAATAGAAGTGACTAATAATATTAATACATGAAATGTGATCTGAAACAGTAGAACAGGTATTTGAATGTCAGGTCATTTTGTCTCTGGTAGTATCTTTCTCTGTGAATTGTGCTTATTAAAATTATATTCACAATTCTACCAATAAAATGCACCTTATTAAAGGTTTTGAGGATTAAATTTTATGGTGTTTTTTTTACCTTCTAGAGAGACGTTTTTACCTTTTTTATCTTCTAGAGAGAGTTTAGGTTATTCAATCATTTTTCTCCCACAATGTTTTGATTACCTCCCTCCTCCTCCATGAATGGGAACTCTCAGTTTATCTTCTTCATAATTCATATATGAGAAAAGAAACTTTTTTTTTTTCCTTTCTGAACAAAATAGTAAAGCAGAGAAATGGATGCTAGGAGTTCTAAATCTACACAGCTGCTGTAGGCTGTTACTCAAGTGCAGAAATATTAAACAAATATATATTTAGAAATACCCAGTATAACTTGTATCTTCCATATGCAATAATAATACCATAAAAAGGCTATAATTTTCTCCAGGTACATCTGCACCTAGGAAGGGAAAACAGCAGCCACAATGAATGGGAAAGCAAAGAGGAAAAGAAAAGCAACAAACATTTTTTTTACACCCTTTATTCAGCAATGAATGAGTCCATTGCTCATGCAGACCAAAACAGTTTGGATCAATCTAGCTTCCATGAAGCTATGTTTTTCACACAAATTATGCCACAAGTTAAGAAGTCTCAGCACTCCAAAATGGTGCAGAACTCTTCCTATGAGGTGAGAGAATCTCAAGAAGCATGGATTTTAATTTCTTCTCAAAACCTGAGAGACATTCTCATTAGTTTTTTAAAACTAATGAGAATTGCAAAGGAAGACAGAAGAAGGGAAAGGGTAAAGAAGGCTTATCTGAGCATAGCATTCACAAATACAGAAAATCCCCAGCTGCCAAGTTAAAGACATCTACATGAGATCTATTTTTGCTGATCTTTCACTTTCATGGAAAACTTGGCTGCAGAAATTTATGTGGACTTTGCTCATCCTGCTTGTATATCCACAGTTTGGAACCCAACCTTTCAGTTGTGCTAAAACAGGTATTTGTGGGACTGCACTGTTTATAAAATCACAGAACTAAGCCGGGTTAAAAACCTGCAAAAACAAAATCTACCCTGTAGTATAGGTAGTGAAATGTCCAATTTGGTCAAGGTAAGTAATAGCAGAGTACCCACCCAGGATATGGGAGATGCAGTACTCAGGCTGCAGGAGATAAGTATTTATCTGCTGCACTTACGCAGTACTCCTGCTGCCTGTCAACAGCATTGGCAAGAATTTTACATGTGCCTCTATGGATAACACAGAGAAGAGCCTCTGGAAGGAAAAGCACAGCCTCAGCTCTGTGCTGTCCCCAAAGATCCTCTGGCCAGCAGTGAGGCAGATGGCATCAGGCTGCAGCCTGAGTAGCATGGAGAGCTCCTGTCTCCCGTGTCAGGATGACTCTACCAACCTTAGGCTATTGTGCCAAAGCATCCTCTTGCCATTTCCTGTTAGATGTGGGAAAGGTAAATGTTTAATTAAAGGAGATGGAATTACCCTCTGGAGATATCTGCAGTCTTTATACAGTTAATGGGATAGAAGTAACAGCCCAGGAGGATGAGTTCACTTCCTTCAAGTCTTAAAGACATTTTTAATATCCCTCTATTATATTGGGAGATCTGGTGGAGAGGATGTTGCTTTTTAGGGACAAACAGCTACCATTTCTGTCACATTACTTAGTTCAGCTAAAGTAGAAAGTAGTTGTAAAAAGAGAAGTCCAGCTTCTTGGCAATCGGATACCACAGAAGAACTGTTGAAATTCTTTTAACAATGTTAAATTGACTGAATTATGTGAGAAACGCCAGTATGTTGACACACTGCAGGAAGTTTTTCATCCTTTTTATAACTTTACAAAATTGCTTTAGGAAATAGACACAGTGAAAACAATATTTTCTCCTAGGCAGGTGACAGAATTTTCCCTGGAGTAAGCAGCCATAAACTTGTGTGTTTGTTCACCAACAGACGTATAAACGTTTTTGGAATTTGGACATATACTATTTTACTCTATTTTTTAATTAAGATTTGTCATCTGTACAAACAGGAAACTAATGAAACCTGCAAATATATCACATCTACAGAGATTTGTTGTACATATTTAAATCTACCTCTGAACAATGTGATCTATTATTTGGGTGGTTAGTGTATAATCGGAACAGTGGGCGAAAAGAACACTTTTACTGTTGGTGGGATTTCAATGCATCACTGGAAGAGAAGTAGAATATCTATCAATAATTAGAAATATAAATAAGGTTTGCCTTCTGACTTTTAGGAAGTAGCCTTATGAATAAAATCAAAATTTCATGTTGATAAGCTAAACTGTGTATCTGCATTGACCTTACATCACCTTTCTGCTAATACAGCTAAAAGTGTAAGAATTAACACAAATCAAATTATCTCCCAGTTGCATTTTATGTTGTATTTTATGACATCAAACCATTAAGTAGTTACAGATGAGATGGACAGGCATTCTTTAACTGCCTGGTTGCTTCCTTTCCAGCAGTATTTTATGATTTTTTCATTCTGTGTGTCTAAAAATTAGTGACTGCCTTTCCTATCACAGGAGGTCTCATATAAAAGTAGAATTTAGGAACCTGTTATATACTCTTTAGCACATAAAGTGCTCTCTTGACAAACTACCCAAATGTAATTGGTAATTGGCTCATAAAAAAAAGCAAAATTGAGGAATAAGGATTACAAGATTACATGCATCAAATATAAAGATGTAAATTCATTTTAATATTGATCAAATATAAGTGATTAATAGCTTCTTATGTTATTTCATATAGTAAAGGATTGCAGGCTTTATTTCAGAAAGAGATGGAGTAAAAAAAGTTGTTTCATACATTTTTTAATAGATTTAGGCGAAAGCTGTATCAAGCGATTTCACAAATGTAGTAAAAAAAAAAAAAAAAAATCCTTTTATTCACTGTACTACAGTTCCTGATTGGCATCATTAGGCAAACACCTTTTTAGACCCTGCAATTAAAAAAAAAAAAAAAAAAAAAAAAAAAAAAAAAAAAAAAAAAAAAAAAAAAAAAAAAAAAAAAAAAAAAAATTGTAAGCAATTAGAAAAAAAAAGGAAAAAAGCAGAACCCTTCATACACTCATTATAAACTGTTCAAAAAAGTAGAATTCTCAAAGGAAATTAATAGTTTTTCAGTGCAGTAAGTCAGGGAGTACCATGCACTGGGAAATGAGAATGGAAGAAGGTGCTTCATTCTCAGTTTTTCAAGCCCAACTTCATTACCTGAATGACAGTCTGAAACAAGTTTTGGATGTAATTACTTCATTCTCTGAAATAAAGAAAATGGTGAGAAAAACCAACAAAACACTTTGCAATCATGTTGGTGCCCACATAGGTGATCAACACAACTATAATTTCAGACATTTCAGATTTCCCCCGCACGTGTTTGCCACTTAACTACCCCAGGTATTTTTAGGAGATAAAGAACTTGTCACACAGTTTCGTAATACCTTTTGTTAGCGGAGAAATGGCAAGTCCCAAATATTTGGGGCTCATTCTCTTCAGCTTAGTGATCATTTGCTGTTTTGCCTGGGCTTATTTGCTCTAACCTCTTAAACCTGTACTGGAATGGCTGGAACCCCTCTCTTCTACCCCACACCTCTGCCTCTTCCTCTGACTCCACTCTGTTCCACAGACAAATATAAGCTGTGCACTACTTGAATGCCCTTGCTCTCCATGGCACTTTATGAAGCAAGACCACCATAATGGAGAAAGTGCTTTCAACACATTAGGCTACTAATAATGTATATCCTGAGGTGTTTTAGCGCTTTCTTGAGTTAATTTAAATTTCTTTTCATTCTTTTTATCTTTTAATTCTCTGATCATGGAAGAATGGCAAAACTTCTGATGTACCGACCTTTTAAAAATATATTTTAAAAGTGAGTAAGAGGAAATGGATGCCAAAACAAGATAACATTGCTTTAAAAATGAATAATTATATTTGTGCTTGTTGTGGGTTTTAAGATAGCAAAGGGAAGGAATACAAAAAAAGGTTATTATTGTCTGGCCTCCCACCTCCCAGTTGCTATTTTATCAACTGCAGTTTGTGATTCAACAGCACTTTTATCACATTCTCACTGAAAATAAACCAATTGTGGAATATTGAACATTTTACTGCACAACAAAAACTAGGTTACAGTAGCTGGAAGTCTCCAGCTGCTGCTGAAAGGGCAGCTTGGCATTTTGGCATGAAAGGGCAACTTATAATGAGTCCTTTCTTCTTCCATGTGTTACCTCTTTGCAAACCCCCAAATGGCTTGCCTGTATTCCCAGTTAGACTCCTATTTCCTTTATTCTTGTCATCATTTTTTGCAACTAAAAATCAATCAAGAGGTGTTGCTTGTTTTGGGGATTTTTCCCCTAAATAACAGGCTTCTTGTTACCTTCCACCAGGGTGGAATATCGAGAGCAAGTGTGACATTTCTCCAAAGTGTCTTGTAACTAAACAGGTCATAGTTTCTATTATATTAACCTAAACATTCAATAATAATAGAATGAGGGAAGAGAAAGAGTCTCAGAGCTTCTTATAAATCTGCAGAGAATAAAGAACATATTGAATATTGATGTTTTTCTCTAATTTAAATACTAGCACAAGGCTAACATTTAATTTGACTCCATAAAAAAGTGTATGAATCAAAGTGCAGGGATTCTTTACTGAGTGAGAGCATCATATATAAAACTCCAAAAATATTCTCTCTGCCAGAATGTTGCTTTTTTTTTTTTTTTTTAAGAATTATACTAAACAGGTAAATTTAAATAGAAGGGCTTTTGATTGTATTGTCTCTAGGGACATTGCTTCTCTTAAATTGTATTTTGGAGTTCTATACAGTACTAATACAGATGTTAATATTTTTTATCAGATATTACTGACCACTGCAAAAGTTGTGTACTTGTATACAGCAAACCAAAAAAAAATATTAAAAATAGCATGAATAGATGTAACATTTTGAAGAAGCACAGAAAGAAAATTTAATTTTTTTTGAAAACCTATCATGAGTACTTGAAGTCTACACCATATATTCCAGTATATTCCAAAGCAATACTGCAAGGCTGCATGTCTTTATGATGAGAGCTGTCACCATAATCTGAATGTGTCATAACAAATACTCCAACTATGAAGAGAGAAGTTTCTTGTTACAAATTTCACAGATAATTCTGGAATAAATATTCTTGAAGAAATATTTCTCAAAATTTCTTTTCTTGCACCATATTCCTACTTGCCTCATTGTCTTTTAGACTCAGGTATATTATAGAAATTCAGATGAAACACACTGGAGAAACAGCAATATAGTTTTGTGAGACTTAAATCTCTTTTCAGCTAATTCAGCACATTTAAGAGGGTGTAAAATTATCCACAATTCTCTAAACAAGGTACAAATAAAAAGTTTGTAAAATAAGACACACCTCAAATTGCCAAAAATAATTTCCTTTACATGAGTAAATATCAGACAAGGCCGTATGTAACACTTGATAAAAGTGTCAAAGAAACAAATGTGTTTTTAATTGTGTAGCTTCTAACAGCCTTCATTTAAAAAAAAAAAAAAAAAAAAAAAAAAAAAAAAAAAAAAGAGGAAAAATAGGAATGATTTTTGATGCTGCACTGAATACAGTTATTCATGTAGATCTACATGTCTTAGGAGAATCATAAAAAATGGCAGCAGTATGTTACACATGTATCAAGTTCTGGTTTTTAACTTTTTCGAGACCTCAGTATCAGTACTGGAATGAATATTTTTATAATCTTTCCTTTGCAAGGCTGAGAATGGAATGCAGAACAAACCTCAAAGTGTCAGAACACTGTGACCACCTGAATGGCTAATACTGATTGGAAAAGTGTTGACTGTATATTTACAATAGTGTCCAATTTATCTGAGTGTTTGTGCTGTGGGAAAGATGACTCATATGTAAAAATATTCTATTAGCAATACTTTATAGTCTGCCTAGTCTGCCTATAATTCTCTCATGTTTTGCCTTCATTTTATAATGCTTTCAACTTCTAAATTACTGACAGTATTTGATTTTTGCACCACTACAGAATATAACTAGTGTTACCAATGAGTGTTGGTATTTTTGGATTTGCTTCAAATACACATAGCTGAATAACAAAAAAAAGATAAGTATTGCTGTTAATACACAGATCATATGACATTTAAGAGCATACAATCCCTGAAAATTCAAAAATTACTAACATTAGAGCATTCTGACTGTTTGCCATTGTATTGTAACTAAAAAACTAAAATATGAGAACTATTTACTTCATGTGATTGATATTGATCTGTTCATGTAATATAACATTCCACAGTATGTTCCTACTGGTGGTAACATCCACCAGAAAAAATGAAACAACTTCTACTAATTTCTTTCAATAACTTGCTAACACTGAATATAGTCCTGTGATATTTTATTCTTTCTACATGGATGGAACAGATTGTATTATTGGTTTACTGGTATTATTGGTATTATTATTTATAGTCTAATTGGTTTTTTCCTCCTGTTTTTTACTCTCTGTCTCCTCTTCTACCTAGTGACTTAAAGAATCCCTGTACCCAAACTTCAGCATTATAAATGTAAGGTATTACCATTTTATTTTTTTCTAGTGGAAGTGAAACAATTTTTTTTTTCTCTCTCTTAGTAGCAGTTTCTTTCACTAGGCACTACTTTTTGAGCATACCAAAAAAATTCAGTTGAACTTTTTAATATTTGTTCAAAACAAAGGCTTTTTGGAAAATACACCCATTGGGCCAATACTCAGTTTGTAGACCTCTTAATCCTAGCTTTCATGCTATTGCTCTGCTTCTATCATCAACTATGTGTGCCTCATTAATTTCCCAAATGCGTTATTTTACCCAGAAAAATGCAACATAATCGGATAAAGTGAAGTTACTGTGAACTAGATCTTGTAAGATCTTGTGGACATTCTCAAGATAATCTTAAATTTTTTTGCCACCTCCTGCTTCGAAACTACCTCAGCTGCCTGTCATTTCTCTGATAAAGTTCATGTTGTTTCTTTGCTGTCAAGTGCTGGCTTCAAGGTAGAAAGCCTAAATACGTAAACGTTGCAGTGTCTTTCACAGAAATTATGGAAGAAGAAAGGGAAAAGAAATATTATTGCCCTCTCTATAGAAAAATCTGCCAATGAGAGAAAGCAGTGGGCAAGTGAAAAATACTGAGTTGTGAGGATAAATTCACAAAGATTCTATCAAGCTATATCCTAGAAATTTCTAACTCAAATGTATTTTTAATTTGTTTTTGGTTTTTTTTTTTGTTTTTGTTTTTGTTTTGTTAAAAAGACTCAAAATGTCTGACTTTCACTGTAGTAGAGCCATTAAAAGATTTGCCTTTAAGCCTCCTGACAATGACAGCACATGAATTAGGGATGTATTGGCAACTGTTCATTCTTTATAGATGATTATACATAATACACATGATTTTGGAGTATTTTCTTAGACTCTTCCGGAGTGTACTTTCTTTAAAAACCATATGACCAGTTGGATACTGTCATCCTAAAATTATTTAACAAAAGAGATGTTAAAGACTAGAAATCAGTATAAATTACCACTGAAGTTAATACAACTTAATAGCTCATGGAAAGGCCAATAGTTCATAGCTGAATTGAACAATTGAATTGGAAATTCCTACTTGGAGCATTAGCAAGAAAAGAAGCAGCAGCTTGTTTTCTAAGTGACTTTGGCCAGCCACGCAACTTGGCAACAAGAAGACGTAGAACCTCATCATTTCATAGAGGAATTAGAGTTCACAAGCCCGGGTTCAGTTTAGCATATTCAGATTTGAGCACATGAACTTCAGTATCGGGATTGATTAGACAAAACTTCAGATTTAGTATAACCCTTCTGGGTTTTGAGGCTACTGATACAACTGGTGAATTTTTAACACAGATGCAATACAAGTGACTCAAGTTGGAGAAGAATCCATCTTGAAAAATGAATGATCCTTAAAGATTCATCACCTCATCAATTACAGTGTGATATTTGTGATACAGTGTGATATACAGTGCATTTATATAGTATGCATTTTGGTTGCATACCAGTATAGAAGACAAATCATGTTGTGTAATTTCAATGTATTTCATCACATATGGAAGCGCGCTCCTTGGGACCTAAAGAAATTAAAATTAGCATTATCACTCAGTATCCTTAAGACGCTGGAGGATACTTGTGCTAATCTCCTGAAGAGGAAGAAAGAGAGTGCATACCTGAGGTTGTCTGTTACAGAGAATCTGAAATAAAGTCAACTACCTCAGTCGGCACATGACAGGACAAGACACCAGTGACAGGAATCGGGATATATATCTATCTCCTTAGGTATCAAGTATGAACCCACCACCCTAGGGTCCTCTACCAGTCAAAGGAAAGACTGACATGTCCTGAGGGAATTGATTTAATTATAGAATGGATGTCAACAGTAAATAATAAGATTCATTCTGGATTTTCTCTAAAGTTAGGCAAAAGAAATCCCAACAAAATCCACAGAGCCCAAATTTGATACAAGGGTAAAAGAAATGCTCTCACAAACCATCTAACTGTTATAGTCCTTTTGATTCTTTCTGTTTCCTTCTTTTTCAAAAGGTAGATCGATATGAGAAACATCATGTAAGTAAATATTTCTAAGAGCTGTATGGTATTTAAATGAAACAAATTATTTTCTATAATCTCTAGATAGGAATGAGAAGTTAATTGAAACTAAAAATTTGTCAAATTATCCAAAGAATTAAAGAAATTCCTTGATTTTCTTTGTTCCTTTGGCACTGGATGACACAGTAAGGGTGAATGAATGTAAGTAAATGCCTTTCTCAGATAGGAAAAATGTTAACATCAACAGTATGTGCATGTCAATAACCATCTTGTAAAGAAAGAAAATACAGGGATCTCTAATCACATCTAATCATTCTTCTGTTCAACCATTTGGGATTTTCCCCCCCTCTGTGTTCCTAAGTTTTCTTATATTCACTTACCACGTATGCTGTCAAATAACTAATTCTTTCTGGCAACTGACAATTTAAAAGAAAAGTACATTACAGGAAGGAGACTGTCATTTCTTTCCATAAATTCATAAGAGCTATGAACAAATAGGACAATTCTAAAAATGGACTCGTGGAGAATTACCATAAGCCCTAACTCTCATGGCAACTTTACAGGATGTCTTTGAGATACAGTAAGTACAAAGACTGGTGTAACAGCTGCATAATTTAGGCTATTTACCTCTTATAAAACATTAGATAAATTCTTTCAGTATTTTATGGAAACTAGGGTAGAATTATAAACTGTACTCAAAAAAAAAATTCATGTAATAACATTGCATTACCAAAAATTCAAGTTATGCTAAGTAACCATAATTATAGTCTCATCAGACCTGAAGTGTTTCAAAATACCTGTAAAATTTAGGTGCCTCTGTTTATTGTTACAAGCAAACAAATCCACTGATTTAAGTAGCAAGAGCCATTAGTAGACTGAAGTAAAGATGGGAATACAAAAAAAAACAGAAGCCTCAATTGTCAGGATGCCTAGGGAGATAAGAAAGGTTCTACATAGCAACAGCATTTTAAGGATGAATAAATAGCCATAAAGTTCGCTGGTGCTGCATGGAAGCTTGCAGATGGCAGATGAATTCATGTCTGTCATGTTTTTATAATACAATGACTTTTACATATTGCTGCCAGATGGAACACAGTTTTGCATTTTGATTATAAATCTCAAAAAAATACAACTTCCTTCAATGTGTTCCCTATATTTGAAACAAAAGCAAATTCAGAGACAGATTTGGGAAGCTAAAGCAGATTTAAGGAAATATAAATTAAATCCTCAAGGGCTTCCTTGTTATAACTCAGTTCAAATTAATGGAGTTCCCCATGTGTTCTCTGTTTTTGAGGAAAACTAGGGAGGGTATCATACGGATTTCTATATAGGGAGAACTACATGTTCATTTTAAAATGTAAATACATCCCAGGCAGGTCCAGAAGACCTCTCAATTGAACTTAGTATTTGGAAGAACTTTTACATCATATTTATTCCTGCTTTAATAAAAACTGGTATCTATCCCGCAAGCTCAGATCCTGAGAGTGCAGTGCATGAAGCAGAGATGTATTCAATGACTGCTCATAATGAACACCTGTATCTACACCACAGAAGCACCTTGCCTTTCCCACCACGATAAACAACACCTAGACAGACCTAAAATCTAATTCAGATCTGGTTATACCAGTTTCTGTAAAGATGTTCTATGAAGAAAGTATAGTATTTTTGTATTTTATGTGTTCCTGCATCACACCTGGCTTCCTCCTGTGTGTCTGGTCTTTGCTTCTAATCCTAATTGCTATTGCTAAGTGAATAACTCTGATAGCAATGAAGTGAACTGTATGACCGTAGGGAAGGATATTTTCCCATTCAATGATTTCTCACAGAGTCTGATTTGACGACAAACTTGAGTTGACTTCTCTCAGACAGCCTCAAGCATTGTTTATATGCAGATAATTCTGTGTGTGAACCCATTAGGCTTTTATGACAGTTATAATCAAATATGATTGGGAAACCTTCTGGCTTATTTGGATCCATACTTACATTGTGCTTTGTGAGGTTGGAAATGTTACTTGCTATTGCTTGTAGCCAGTCAATACAGTCTTCAGCAGAGAGACACTGAATTATTCCACTGCAAACCCCATCCACAGCAATTACTTGGAATGCATTTTGCCTATAGACATATCATAACAGATCAGGTCAGAAGGAAATTTTATCTTTTCTAGCATATCATCTTAACAATACTTGTAGAAATGTTTTTCTTTCAACTACAATGAAGGTCAGCCAGTGAACACTAATAAAATGCTGGTGTTCCTGTTTTATAAATACCTCATATATTAAAAAAATCATTCTAAAAGGCCAACTCAGACAATATTAAGCTTCCATAAAGCTATAAAAAAATTCCATAGAGCAGCTCCACAGAACCTTGACCATCAGGCTGTACAACCTCAGAAGGTGAACAAGTGAAAGAGCTGATGCATGTTTAAGACTTAATACTTTAATACAGCAGGCTACAGAGAAGGAAAGTGCATTGGAAATCATAGGCAATAATTAGGGAAATACAGTGAATACCAATATCTTTTTCTCAACACCTTTGTTTTATTTTTATAATACAGTGTCTAAACAGAGTTGGATTACTGTCTGGAGGCCCCTTGTTGGCTGCTCAAGTTTACAAAATTTTCTTTCTCTTCTAAACTACTTATTGAAAACTTGGAGAAATCAAAATTTATCAGGTTGCATTAATAATTTTTCCAATTGCATTTCTGAATATAGAATCATTACCAAAATACACTCCTACCTCTGTCTCTACCTCCAGCACCATTCTGGGCACATACACAAAAATCTATAATACATTATAGACTGATTTTCCACTTGCAGGCGCTGAACAATTATAGAACAAGAGAAAAGCTTTTAGATGCTAAAGCAGTAATAGACTGAATTTCTTCAGTAAATAGCCTTATTTGCTAAAAGTTCTTGTAAGGCTCACAGGTCTCTGTCTTCAAAACTGAAAAACCTCAATAATAATCCATATCCCAGAGGAAGAGATTACTGTACATACAGAGAATACCAAGTTCCACTGCTGACATTCTGCTACAAACTCAACTGCTAATGATCAATTCATACTTTAAGTACATCATTCAGATTCTTTGAGAATGGCTCAAGCAAAGTACCTGTTTTCTTCAGGGTAAAACTGAGTGTCAACCAATGACAGTTTCTGGCATTGGAAGACAGATAGCAGTTTTGAAAAGCTGTTAGTTTGGGGTCTGTTACCTCTTAAAATTTTATTCTAGTTGCCTAGAATGTAACGTTAATACCTATCTTCACTTCATCCATGTTGAGAACAGACTGTTTCTTCAGTCAGGAGAAGCAATGAAAATGAACTAGAACCATGCCTTTGCTTTGACTGTTCTACCATGAGAACCAGCTTTGGCAGGACAATGAGGCTTATATTAACACTATCTTTCAGGGCTCTGTGGTTAATATAAAACCAGCAGTTTAGTTGTTTTTTTTTCCCTGGGTTAGTGATTTTTCTTTAAATTCACAAAAATACCAATCAAGACAGACTTCTTTCAGAGAATCATTTTCACAATAATTCTGATAAGGTTTAGAGGAAATTTTGAGGAAGATAAAAGAATATTCAGGTAATGTTGCTGGCATTTATTTATTCTTTATTTTAGATGTGTCTAAATATAAATAGCAAAATTTTCCAGAATAAATTTCTAAATCCTTACATGAAGACCATAACATGGTGTCAAAATTGTTGATTTTAAGAAAAACAGCACTAATTTCAGGACTTGCCTTGTTTCTACATGGTCTGTCATAAATCAGGTCAGAGATCCAAGAGATCTATTAATGCGTAACATTAACACAAGTACAAAAACCCCAATATATTCCAGATTCAATCCTCCTGCACAAATTTCCCTTATACTACAAACACAGTGAATCTGGTGCATTTGGGGCATCAGATTTTTCCTACTGTGCCTAGGAATCTACACTGTGCAAGCACAAAATCATTCATCCATAATGTTATTACCCAAGTATCAATACCAAATTACCTAAATATCAATAGTAGGATACACGGTTACCTAATAAGTTACTTGTGAATATGTAGATAATCTTAGATTTTTGTAACAGTATTTTCTTGAATGTCTACCACTTCAATTCCATAATACTATGCAAACTTGAAAACATAATGTATTAAATAGATGTTTTGTACTAAAAGGAATAAATAGTAGATTGATCACTTTATAATATACACCAAAAGAAAATTTATAATGGATAAACACTTATTCAACTACACATTTCAGATTCTGGGCCTTCTGGAATACAAAAGCTATATTTGAAATTAATAAGCTTTGCAAGATTAACCTGAATGCCTTCTAGAATTCTGTATGAATACCCTCCAAAATTTATGTGTCTCAACCATTCCACTGGAAAAGCTAGAAAATTATTAGGAGGTTTAATATTGTATGTGAGAACAATATATTTCCATATCAAACTCTGAAATATAAAAAGCTTTTTGCTTTACATCATGAAAACAGCCTTGTAAATACTAACTACAGAAAATATTATGAACTAGCCTTCATTTAATGTTGCTTCCTTATATAATTTTTAATATCCTTTCTTTTATGTTGCTGTTTCTAGCAGTCTCTTGGAAAAGTACCTAAGTACAAAGTACCTTTGTCTCATAACAAATTCTGAGAGCGAGTAACATTTAAAAATGTTTGCAGTAATTTAAAATAGCCTTATAAAGTGTCTTGCTAGCAACATAAAATGTTGGTCCTATGCTTCAAGAGTAACATTTAAAAACGTTTGCAGTAATTTAGAATAGCCTTATAAAGTGTCTTGCTAGCAACATAAAATGTTGGTTCTATGCTTCAAAAAAACCCCCACTTCCTCTCTCATATGGATCCTTCATTATCGGTTTTTTTAAGACTTACTTCTTCATGTTAGACAGAATAGAAAGACACAGGGAAAAAAATATCGGAGTAATTTTTTAAGGTTTGAGTACGAGTTCAGGTATTTTGTTTCATATGAATATACTTTCATTTTCTAGAAATTCAAATTTTCAGAATATCATTACTACCTAAGACACTTCCTTTGTTATGTACAAGTTCTATAATATGATTTTTAAGCTTGTTTTTATTGATGCAGAAGACTGAATTTTAAACCCTAGACCTATTAACAGTTGCTTATGTGCTAATTTTCTATGTGACTAGTTTTATTCAATTCAATACCTTATCTGAAGTATACAGTAGAATAGATCTCAGATTTGACTGTTATGATTTTGTGTGCTTTATGCTTCATTGTTAAATATGGGGCTGAAGGCTTTCACAGAATTTAGTAAAACACCTCCTGCCTCTCTGTTGACTTCATCCTACTCCAGTTCAGTTGAGCCAAGAAACCTTTGTAGCCTTTGGTTTACACCTTGCTTCCCTGGGCCAGCCATTTCTCCACAAAAGACCGAGGTTCATACAGCCAAGTAAATATGATCCTACTATTACCGGTCAAAAGCTGCAGGCTGGCTTTAGCTCCACAATAATCTACAACAACTACTGCCTAACCTGCGTTAATTTCAGCTCTGTGAATAGGAGAAATGGCTGGCAAACCAAGGCAGCGTAATTCCAAGAAACAACAGTCCTACGAACCAACCAAGGCAGTGGACAGCTTTTGTGCAACTTTCAATTGTTAACTGAGTACCACTAAGAAACAATAAAATTAAAGCCACAAAAATCCCTGACAGACTGAAGATGACTTCTCTTCCCCTGGTTTCTGGGGGATTCATAAATCAACTCTTAGGGGATTGATTAGAAGAAGAAATTGTGGAGCAACCTGCTCTGTACCCGTACACAGCTTTCCTAGAGATAATGTCTTGCTCACAGAAGTATTTCAGTATGAGAACTTCATTCTTATATATACAGATGATAAATGAATCCATAAAAGTTCTAGATGCTTAAAACTTTTAACAAGCATGATCTTATTTACTTGCCTTGTTGGAATTTGTAGCTACTTTCATTTCTATTTCATTGCTGTACAAACAGTAATCATTGCAGAATATTTTTGTCTTCTCTCCTAGTTTCTTCTGATTCATTAGGATAATATTAAATTAAATAATGTCAAGTTCTAGGTCTGTATTGGGTTTTTCTGAGATGAATTTTATTTTCCCCACAGCAGCCCTCATAGTGTTTTGCTTTGTATCGGTAGCTAGAAAGATGTTAATTACACAACGTTTTGGCTACCAGTAAGGACTGTTGTCACAGCATCAGGGCTGTTGCTCCAACATTCTCTCCTCATGAACAGGCTGGGGAAACAAAATCTTGAGAGGGGAAACAGCCAGGACAGCTGACCCAAACTGATCAAAGGGATATTCTATACCATATGCCATCTGCTCAGCAATGAGAACTAGGAGAAAGGAAGGGAGGGAGGGCATTAATTAATTATGACACTTGGCTTCCAGAACAACTACTACATGTACCAAAGCCCTACTTCCCAGGAAGTGACTGAACATCACCTGCTGATGGGAAGTAGAGAACAAATATTTTGGGTTTTTGCTTCCATATGTGGCCTTTGTTTTTGCTCTGTTAAACTGCCTTTATCTTGACTCATCAGCTTATTTCCATCTTATTTTCTTCCCCTCTGTCTTGTTGAGGATGGGAGTGATAGAGAAGCTTGGCTGACACTTGGCATCCAGCCATGGTCAATCCATCACAATGATGCAATAAAGTTAAACCTGACTATGAGCTTTGGACAGCTATCCCAGTGATTGTGACAAATTGGCAATGAAATTAAATGTTAACACATGTCAAGTAAAACATGGGAAAAAATAACCTTAGCTATACGGAAACAGAATAACAAGTCCCTACTGTAGCTCTAAGCATAAAGCAAAGAAGTGCAAGAACTGGGAGATGCTTATCAGCTCAGACTCTTCCTCATGGTCCTCACCTGAGTAGGGTTGCAACTACACCTGTGCCTGGACATTTAACCCATTGATTTGGACTTCTAGGCTGACTTCCCAGCCTAAATTGAGCCCCACCTGACCATGAGACTCCTCTGAAGATTGTCCTTAAGCCTTCTCTGATCCTTCATGGGGAGCAGTGGGATAGGATCTTTGCATGGACAAAGCCTTGTCCAGCCTCACTGCTACTGTTTCTCTTGGCTTATCTTCCCCACGGGGCAGGCAGCCCTTGCTGCTCTCAAACAAAATTAGTTCACCCAATGTATGTACCAGATGACATATTTAACACAAATGGAAGGAAACACATTTTAAAAATATAATCACATTGCAGAGCTCAATGCCATAATGCATTGCAAAAATCTAAGACATAAGAACAAGCAACCTAGAAAGAGACTTTTGAGGACAGGAGCATTAGGAGCTATTACATATGATGACATATGTTTCATCTCAAACTGCAAAAGATGCTGAGCAGTAGATGCAAGTAGAAAGATCACCCATCATCTCCCCACAGCTGATGGTCACAGTTGATGTCAGAGGAGAATATGAGCCAAGGTGGACCTAGAAAGACCTTTATGAAAGTTCCTATATTTCATGTCTCTGTCTCAACTGCCATGGAACTAATAATGCAATTTCTCCAACAAGGCAACTCCCTAGGGGCATGCATCTGTCAACCAGAAAGTCAAGTTTCAACCTTCAGAACTTCTTTACCTGCACAAATCTGATCCTGGAAGGTACTGGGAAAATCGTGAATGAAGAAGTGGAATTAATCGAAGATCACACCACCTTTTCTCCCACCTAAGTCCTGGGGATGCTGGCCATGAGGAACATGATAATGTATCCTGAAAAACATTAAAAAGTCCTTCTTAGTTTTGAACTTCATTCTAAGTACTCAGCAGATTTGGAAAGAATGAGATAGGCTTCAAAGATTTTATATTTAATTTGGCAGAGTTCCATTTTTTCCCAAATCATTTGTCATTAGTTTTAGTGAGCACTGAAAGATTCTGAACAGAATAATTCAGTTGTTTCCTGTGGCTCTGTATGCATTTACATACACATTTTCTCTAATGATATTACCTCAAAACCTGGTAATTAGGAATGGAATTTAACATGTGATGAAAATCGTCAAACTTGTCAAAACTACATGCTTGGGATGAATATTTTAATTTTACCTACTTACAGAAGACATTGCATATATCAAAACTGAACTTTATCATGTTCACAATCATATCTACAAAGAATGAGTATCTAAATATCTATGGTCTAATTTGACCAGTATTTTTAAAGAATATCTATTTGCATGAGAAATATTATAAAAAGTTAAATTATTAACATCTGTTTCTAAAAATACAACACCTCTTTCTTTACAAAATGCTTTATTAAATAGTGTTAATGATGATATTTTTTTGAAAGAGCATGAGTCTTTAAACTGCCTTCTCATAGCAACAAAGGAAGAGGAAAAGGCTGAGGTATTTAATGCCATCTTTATCAGTTTTTAATAGTAAGACCAGTTATTTGCCTGGTAGCAAGCCTCTGAGCTGAGAGACAGGATTGGGAGCAGAGTGAAGCCGACATAATCAAAGGTGAAATGGTCAGTGATCTCCTGCAGCGGTTAGGCACACACAGGTCTATGTGGCCAGATGGGATCCACCAAAGGATAGTGGATACTGGCCACATAGACCTGTGTGTGCTCAGAGAGTCACTTTCCACCACTTACCAGCAGTCCTGGCTAACCAGCAAGGTTTCTGCTGACAGAAAGTTGGCAAATATGATGCTCATCTACAAGACAGGGTAGAAGGAGGATCTGGGAAACTACAGGCTTTTTAGCCTGACCTGGGGCAGGTTATGGAGCAGATCATCTTGTGTTCAATCTCACATCATGTACAGGGCAACCAGGAAATCAGGCCCAGCCAACACAGGCTTATTTAAGGCATGTCCTGCCTGACCAGCCTGATCTCCATTTATGACCAGGTGACCAATCTAGTGGACAAGGGAAAGTCTGTAGATGTTTTTAATCTGGACTTTAGTAAAGCCTTTGGCACAGCATTCTCCTGGAGAAACTGGCTGCTCATGGCTTCAATGGGTGTACAGTTCATTGGGTAAAAACCTGGCTGGATGGCAAGGCCCAGAGAGTGGTGGTGAATGGAGATAGATCCAGATGGTGAACAGTCATGACTGGTGTCATCTAGGGCTCAGTGTTGGGGACAGCACTATTGAATATTTTATATTGATGATCTGGAAGAGGGGATGAAGTGCACCCTTCATGAATTCACAGCTGACACCAAGCTGGGTAGGAGCACTGATCTGCTGGAGGGCAGGAAGGCAGGAAGGCTCTGCAGAGGCTGAATCAATGGACTGAGACAAATTGTACAAGATTCACAAGATAAGTTCCAGGCCCTGCACTTTGGTCACAACAACCCCAGGCAGCACAACAGGCTGGGGGCAGAGTGGCTGGAAACCTGCATGATAAGAAAAGCACTGGGGGTGCTGGTCAACAGCAGCTGAACATGAGCCAGCTGTGCCCAGGTGACCAAGAAGGCCGACAGCATCCTGGTCTGTATCAGCAGTAGTGTGGCCAGTAGGACCAGGGCAGTGATTGTACCCCCTGTACTCAGAACTGGTGAGGCTGCACCTTGAGTGCTATGTTCAGTTTTGTGCCCCTCACTCCAACAAGGACATTGAGGTGCTGGGCCATGTCCAGAAAAGGGAAACATGGTTGATAAAGGGTCTAGAGCACAAGTCCTGTGAGGAGCCGCTGAGGGAGCTGAGGTTGTCTAGCCTGGAGAAAGGAAGGCTCAGGGGAGATCTTATCACCCTCCACAATCACTCGAAATAAGACCATAGCCAGATGGGGGTTGGTCTCTTCTCCCAAGTGAAAAGTGACAGTATATCAATACATCAGTAAAATTAAACCAGATGATTTACATTCTTTTTAATCTCAAATTTCATATTTTTTCTTACTGGTATCTTCTATAAGATAAGTATTACAAAAATTAAGTACACCTGTTTTTCTAGAGTATGCATTTTGTGTAAGATCTATGGAATTATAAATTTACCAATTTGAACTTTACTTTTACATATATGCTCATATATCTTTTACATATATGAAACAAAATACCACAATAAATATTATGTCAGCTGAGCGTAGGTAGGCTTCTCACAGGTAGTTCACTTATTTAAAACACTGAATCTCTGGTGAAAAATTCCATAGATTCAATAAAAAAAAAAAAATGACTGGCTAGGAAGACTACGCTAGGATGTAGTTTTTAACATTGGGAATTTTTAATGTTTTCTCTCTGCTTTTGGGAACCTTTCTTCACCTATGATAAACTTGAGGAAAAGACAAAATGCAGTAAAAGTTCAGATACAAACTGTGGACCTAGATATGGCTACAACAAAAATGTTAACCCTTCCTTTAGACTGCATAACTCTGTGAACTGTTGACAAAAGAACAAAACCAGTCTTCTCTACTCCAAGTTCAAAGTCAAAAGCATCTTTCATGTGAATTAACAAGACTATAAATTAAGAAACAAAACTATGGCTGTAAGTCACAAAATCATGGAATGTCTGAGTTGGACAGGACCCTCTGGGATCAACAAGTCCAACTCTTGGCCCCCCACAGGACATCCCTAACAATCTCACCATGTTCCTAAGAGATTTTTTCAAATTCTTCTTGCCCTCTGTCAGGCTGATGCTGTGACCATTTCCCTGGGGAGACTGTTCAAGTGCTCAACCATTCTCTAAGCAAAGAACTTTTTTCTAATATTCAACCTAAACCTCGCAGGCACAACATTCCCTTGGGTCCTGTCACTGGTCACCACAGAGAAGAGATCAGTGCCCACCCATCCTCTTCTCCCCACAAGAAAGTTGTAGACTGCAACGAGGTCTCCCATCAGTCTCCTCGAAGATGAAAAAACCAAGTGACCTCTCCTCATACAGCTTCTCCTCCAGATCCTTCATTGTCTTTGTTGACTTCCTTTGGAGCTCTCTAACAGCTCGTATCTGTTCTGTATTACGGTGCCCAAAACTGCCCCCAGCAGTCAACATGAGGCTGCTCCAGCTCAGAGCAGAGGAGGACAATCCTCTCCCTTGCCCAGCTGGCGATGTGCCTGATGCCCCCCAGGACAGGGTTGGCCCTCCTGACTGCCAGGGCACTGCAGGCTTATGTTCAACTTTTCACCAACCAGGACCCCCAGGTCCCTTTTTTGTGACACTGTTTACCAACTTGTCATTCCCCAGTCTGTCTGTACATCCAGAGGCTGCCCCTCCCAGGTGCAGAATCCAGCTCTTGCCCTTGTTAAAATTCATATGGTTGGTGGCTCCTCAGCCCTCAAATTTGTCAAGGTCTCTCTGTAAAGCATCTCTACCTTCGAGGGAGTGAAAAATTCCTCCAAATTTTTATATCATCTGCACACTTATTTAGTATCCCTTTGAGTCCTAGACTCAAGTCATTGATCAAAATGTTGATGACCACTGGGCCTAGGATACAGCCCTGTGGAATCCCACTAGTGACCAGCCAACAGCCTAAATTCAATCTGTTCACTATCTCTTTGACTCCAACCATGAGCCGGTTGCTCACTGATCACATGTTTATCCAGCTGTCATAATTCCTTCTGGGAAATATTCTGGAAAAAGGAAGAGTTTTGGCATAAGAGTAGTACATAACTTAGGAATTAATACACATGGCTCCTTTGGTTTTATGTAGAACTATGTCCCTCACCAGACCTGGCTGAGCACATGAGGTTTCCTGAGCCTGTGGTATGGAGGGTCTGGGTTCTAGGAGTTGGATTAAAGGGTTCAAAAGTTCCAGTTTGGGCTCTAGGGGGTCAAGGGGGTCTGTGTCTAGCCTTAGGGTTCTAGGCATGGCTTAGCTGCCTGGAACACATTCTGGATACACAGAGTTCTAGGTCTTGTTCTAGATCACACACCAACTAGAACATGTTCTAGATATCAGCATTCCAGATAGCGATCTAGAATGTGTTCTAGATGTATGTGGTTCTAGGTATGTTCTAGATGTCCCGGTGGTCTAGAATGCACTCCTAGATGTCTAGGTTCTAGGTGCGCATCATGTTCTGTTTCAGGTTCTAGGTGTTGGGATTCGGGTCAGGTCCAGGTGTTGGGGTTTGGGTTTGCATTCAGACGTCGGGTTAGGGGCTGGGTTCTGGTGTTCTAATTCGGGTGTTGGGGGTAGGGTTCAGACTTTGGGTCCAGGTTGGGGTTCACGTTCAGGGTTCAAGAGTATGTGTCCCAGATCTAGAAGTCGGGTTCTACGTTTGGTTCTCAGGACCTAACACCAATGTTCTAGACATTCTAAATATATAGAAAGGGTCCTAGAACTCAATATTCTAGATCAGGTATGGGGTTCTAGATGTCAGTAGTCTAGATGGCCTTTGGGGTTCTAGATTGTGCCCAGCGTTCTGGATGTCAGTGTTCTAAATTGAGATTAGATGTCTAGATCTTGTCATTCTAGATAGTGTTCTAGGGTTTTGGTGTTCTAGATCGGGTTCCCCCTCCTCCCAAGATCCTGCTGGGCTGTCAGTCTGGGGATGTTAGGAGCAGACCTGTTGCCTGCCCAGCTGTTTCCTTGCTTCCTCCACTGGTGGCAGCTGGCACCTTTCACAGTCCAGCTGAGTTATGTGCAACAGTGGAGTGAGCTTGTCTGGAAAAAGCTCAGACCCCCTTTAAAACAAGGGGCTTAGCTTGACTAGTTAGGCTTTTAATCTATTACTGATAGAGATCTCATTACTCTTTGACAACAGGCTTTTAATTATCCATTGGAAAGCCTCCTCACTAGGTCAAAGATGCTGAGCAGTGCCAGCTGCAGAGCTGCACACAGGAGAGGCAGAGACAAGAGTGCACGGTGTTCACCTAGCCTGGTGCTGTGCTGGCAGAACATACTTGAACGACCCAGCATGCACAGATTCCTCTGGCTTTCATATCTGACTCCTAGTAAAACAGATATTTTCACATCTGGATTCCAGAAGGATAAATAGAAATGGTGATTTCAAGTGTGTTCCAAGTCTAGTATATACCTTTTTGTTTGTTTGTTTTTTCTTTGACAAATGTTTAATCTTATTGAGGGGCAAAAATGTATGCACAAGTAAAACAAGATCTTCCTTTCCTCTTCCCTCCCCTCCTATTTCTATGGCTTTATTTAGGAAAAGGATCTAGCATGATTTTTAAACAACAAAAATATCTGGAACTCCATCCCAGATAAATTTTTTGATTTATGGTAACGTATCCATGTTATCCTTGTGTTTATAGTGAGGAGGAAGAAGGCATTTGATGTATTTTAGTGCACCCTTTTTTCATGAGACAAATACATCACAAAAATATCGCTGTGCCTTCATGAGCACTGATGTTAAAAAACTATATAATAGCAACAATTACTGCAATCAGTGTATGCTCAACACTGTGTATATAAACCCATTAAGAAAGAACTTTTCTTCTCAAGAGGGATGACTAGAGAAGAAAACAGACCAAGCTGCTGAGTCTGAATAGCAGAGGAATAAGAGAACCAGGTGGAAAATCCAGAAATTGTTTCATAGTCTGCTTCAGATGATAGTGTAATTTCCCCTAAAATAATCATTTAAACCTAGACAGAAAGATGTGATTTTTGAGAGAACTCTCCTCACATGTTTTTAAACTGTCCTTCAAATCCATGCAATTTTCTCCAGTTTTACTTCCAATGTGACTGACACAGCTTTGGTGTGTGCTACTTCTAGCTCCATTTCTTAGGATGATGTAACAATTGAAAATATACTGTTAAATGTCTGAGTGTTCCCTTGATTTTAATGGGCTCTAGATTAAATGACAGTAATAAGCATCTCTTTGTGCACAATTCTTCCAGAAGAGTTGCAAAAGTAATACTAGAAAGTCCTCTCTCAAAAACTGTAACTTCAAAGTAAGGTAGGAGGCTCTTTGTGGTTGCTTTTTCTTCCAAATGCCCTATTAACGCTACTAAGCTTGAAACTTCAAATCACTCACTGCTTCTGTGACCAGACCAGCCAATATGCTACTTGTTCGGCTGTCTGGAGGGAGCTGGAAACCACTTTTTCCCTTTTGCTGCAGTTTTTAATTCCATTTCACTGACAAAATTCAGCATATGGGAGCAGAAACTGAGTTTTCATCTGCTTTGTTCATTTGCAGCAAAATCTGTAGCTAGTTCCCAAAGCCTTTTTGTTTAAACTAGTTCATTAGAACAAAAAAAAACCCACACAGGATGTTTTCTTTGGTCTTATTTGTTGTGGAGTTGCTTCAGGGGCTCCTATGGGGAAACTGTTGTGACAGTTTTGATGCAGAAATACTATAATATAGAGATTATATAGCTGATCTTTCAGAACATCAGCTTCTTCTCTAGTGATTATAAAATATACAGTTTATCAAACAACAGAGAATTCCAGAATTCCCCAGTGCTCTTCACGGGAGACTGTGAAAATAAATAATCCAGACTCAAAAAAACAAACCAAACACCAAACCGAAAACCCCAAACAAACAAAAACCCCAAACCTCTTAGGACATTTAGTAAAAAAGTGACAAGTTATCATAGGGAATCTTCACGTTTAGGTTTCTCTTCCTTATGCACCTCTTTGTGCCTGTTCATGTCTAATTATATGACCCCAATATCTTAATTGATCATTTCAGCTATTGAAAATAGCTTCACTAGAAAATTTAATTTAGAATGAATTATAGACTCATGATATCAGATTATATTATTTAAACTGAAAGAGAAATACTTGGTTTCAGCAAATTATTATCAGTTCAAATGGAAACTACAGCTCATCTAAATCAGTTTTGACACCTGCAAAAAAAGAAATCACAAATGAAAACATTTTTTGTCGTAAAAGCAAAATTAGAATTGTAGCAGCTAGTTGAATAAATCAGCTTAGGATCTACTGCCGTAGCCTTTTTACGTACATGCGTACATACAGACATGCATACCTATATAGACTCCTGAGACAAGTCTGGTTTTGTTGCTGCTGCACAAGTTACATGTATTTTTATTGTTATGTGTTATCAATTTTATTGGTGTTATCTATTTATAAATTCCACTTCCTAAAATGTGTTTAATTCTGAAGGGTTTTCCAGATTATAATAGTGTTTAAATCTGCAGTATTGATATTTAACTCTGTGGGCTACTATGGAAAACATAATAATTTAATAAAAAAATATGAAAGTACAATAAAACAAGATGGAAATTAGAAATGGCTACTCAGTATGGCTTGCGTTTCAGGTTTTTAAATATTTTTTTTTAAATTATGATCTATCCTGGTTTATTTATTCAGTGCCTTTTCTACTTTCATCTATCACAAAGCCAAATACTGAACAAAACACCCTTTAGAACTACATAAAATAAAGGAAATTTTGCATTTTCTGGCAAATAAAAATTTTTAAAATTCCTTGTTGCACTTCAAAGGCATCTTTTACTAAATATCTGATCTGGCATCTTTAGCGTTTTATCCCAGAGTCACTCTACTCCGTAATGTTATCACACTTCAGGTAAGGTTTTAAGTACATCTTACCAGAACTAAAAGACTCTCACCTTAAAAACACACAAAACCAGGCACCTAATTATCTTTTGCCAAAAGCTTTAGATACTGCATGCAATATAGGTAATGGAAAATATTATCAAAATTTTTTCTTCCTTTTTTATAAATAGATATAGTTTCATTTTAAGAATTTTAATTCTTATGCAGATTAAAAAAAATGTAGAATGAAAAATTTTGCAAAATCCCTACTGCCCAAGTAAACAGTAATCAAGTATAACAAGGCATAATCTCAGCTGTAATAATTTGTCACAGTTTAATTCCCAGACATAATTTCTGGTGACTCTTTTTTCCCTCTACAGAACTGTCTGTCCCCAAGAGTCAGCTGGAGCTCCTACCTGCTAATGTCCTTTATTAATACTTCCACCTAGCTATTATGATATAATTATTCTTCTGTGTAATTCTATCAAGGAGATTCAAGTTCTTACCGTGTTGTTGGGGTGGTAGTTGAGATGCAAACCACTGTCACACAGGGGAGAGGAAGTGCCACTGCTTTGGTCACTGGGGGCACCTAATACAAATTCACAAGAAAATTCTTCATTAATCTGTGATGACATTATTCAAATTTGTATATGGATGTATGCATTCTCCCCACACCCAAATAACTTCTATCATATATAGCGCTCATTCACTTTCTCCATTCAGCTGGTATCTGTCTTCTGGCTTGAATGCCTTTGTAAGCTAAATGGAGGTTCAAGAAAATCTTTCCCAGTGCTTTGATTAAATAAAAAGTTAATGTCTGCTTGGTAAGAAAAAAATCCCACAACATTTCCTTCAAATTTGACAATAAAAGGGAAGTGTGTACCTTTTCTGTTGGTTTTTACTTGAAGGAACTTGTCAGATAACCCTTTTGTTACCCTCAGTGGAGTTTACAGTTCTAAATGTTCTTGTAACGGTTTAGGAAATTACAGTGCTATGACTTAAAAGTGACATGATAGGGTCCTTGCAAATGCACATTCCTGTGCATCAATCAGGCTATTCTGGGATACCACAGCCTTTCATAAAAGGGACAAAGGTGCTGGGACACATTATTATTTAAAAATACAGTGTTCTGATTTTTTTCTTGTTTCATTTAAATTTAATACATAGGCAAAACAAAAAGACAATAGTCCATCAAATGTTTGTATAAAATGCTATTTCATGACTTGGATTACTTAATTCCTACTAACTTAAAATCAAAGGCTAGAAGTATTGAAATCAAATATTTATTGTTTTGTTGCTGAAAACTTGAAAAATTTAGTTCACTCTCTTAGGGAGCAAAAAGCAGAAGGAAAGCAGAGGTGGCAAAAGGCACAGGCTGATATATAAATATGCTTAGATATGCTGCAATTGTCTATAATTATGCATCCACACTTACAATTTAATATAATTAAAGGAAGACAGCTGTCTCCATATGGCTCTCATGGGGCTAGTTCACTAAAACTCAGTTTGGACTTAAACTAAATACTGATCATTCCAGAGTAATTTATTCTTAGGTAGACAGACATCTCCACTAAAGCCTCTGAATTTTAAACAGCAAAGTTAAGTCCTCTAAATATATACAACCAATGTAATTTTCACATTTACAAGAAACTCCCTGGGACTATATTACAAGCTGATGCTGCCCAAAAATTTGTCTTTAAATACTCTGCACCAGGATATGTGCTATTGCAAACTATTGTAATTCCACTGTTTTACCTGCAACTTTACAGATTCACACTAGCCAAATGCCTGGTTATCTGTTTTTCAACCATAGATAGCAATTTTTATCTTGAGGTCAATGTTAACACAAGCCCTGGCAACAGCAGCAACTCATATTTAGGCAGTAAGATGATTGTAAGAGCTGCTGTCAATCACTCAATGCACAGTAGTTTCAGAAGCTGCAAGTGTTCATGGGTATTGAATTGAGGGGTTCTTTTGGCCAGGTAATAAAGGCTTACATGCACAGTCTTCATTCAGTGGCAGCTTGAGAAAAGCAGGTGCTCTTTTCAGAAAGGACACAGTTAGGGTCACCTCTTCCCCTGCATTACGAAGGACCTGTACCTGGAAAAGAAATATAGGCAGACACCTTGAAATCATTTTATGAACAAATGCATTAGCAAATGTAAGCAACACCACACAGCTTTCCCATACCAGAATATAACTCCTTAGCAGTTTATTGCATTTACATTTGTTTGAGAAGAAAGCATGATGTAAAGCTTGCTATGCACTTGTCTACTGTGTTTCGAGCCACACATACAGTTAATGGGGTGAAGGGAGCATTAGCCTCTTATATTAATATTGGCTTTGACCTGTGCTCTTGCAGAACTTGCTCCCTGAAACTACCCAGCAAGGTAAATCCTTCCTTCAGGTCTGGAATCATCCCCCCAGCATGCATTTATTAACCACACCCCCCCCCCAAATATATATATATATATATATATATATATATATATATATATATTCTGTATGCATATATATTTTTTCTCTTGTCTTATAAATCCACAACCAAAACAACAGCAGTAGTTTCCACAGCTGTGCATAAATCCTACGAGCAAGTCTTTCCAACACTCAGAGTTAAATTTAGCTGAAGCGCTCCAGCATGGATGAGAGACCTAATCTTCATCACAGACACAGAGGAAAAGAACCTATTTTAAGCCTTAAATCTTAGATAAGCACAAGCTTAGGCTTTGCCAAAGGGCAGCTTGCATTTTGGACATAGAATGTGCAAAGCACCTATCCAGCTGTGAATACTTTTAGTCTCCCTGTACTCTCCCATAGTTATCCCTTTGGCTTTTGTTAATCTTTAGAGTTTTTGGGGTACAGCTGTAGACACCCCAAACACACAGCAGAGACTCCAGGCACCTCCCCAGAGTAGCAGTAAGGAGTCACAAAAGCAACTAAGCAAAATGCTGTATTAAATAGCTGAGGAGGAGCGTTTGAATTGGCTTATAACATGAGAGCCAAGAAGAATCAGATCTGTTTCAGGGAACAACCATTTCCTGTTCTGGTTCTATAACTTCAGAACTCTTCAAGGGCTGATTTAATTTGGTTTTACAATGACAGAAGATTGCATCATGCCTCTCTTTGAGTGACTGTGTTCATACTGTGCAGAAAGCCATCTCACAGGCAGCCACATTCAGAGAGCTGCTACACAGGGAGACATTAGGCAAACATTTTAAACTAGCTCCCTTTAATCTGCTCCCTTTCTCCTGTGTAGCTATAACCCTTCCATCATGGTGCTGCTTGTGAGAAAGCCTTGTAAATAATTTATGAAGCATTGCTACTCTTTAATTATGCCTGCCAATAACCTACTCAACAGATTTATTTACATTCATGTGTATAACTATGCATTGGGATGCTTTCACATGGAATCACTGAATTATGCTGTTAACTTAAAACAATTCTTCAGGAAAAAAATGTCAACTTTGCCTTGAAACACAACATTTCCTACTCCATGCTGGTTTCCACAGAGTACTAACAATATAACAGAATATTTGATTCAGCAACTGAAATTTTAGGGTCTTTATTGTTTAAAATAGTACACTGGTTGCCAATGCACATTTTGCAGTTTAGTATGTATTTGTATGTATGTGTGCAAATTAACACAGAAACACCACAACAGATTTAATTAATCTATATTGCATGCCAAAAACTTCATCTGTAACACAGAATCATAGAATCATTTAGGTTGAAACATGAGTCTCTTTGATGCGCAGTTCCCAGTTCTGATGCATTTTCTGTCTTAATATTTGTAAGCAGCAATTGTTTCATAGAAAGATGAATTGTAATGTGCTGAAAAGAAGATCAAGACTCTGAAATCCTGAATTCAACCAGAGAAACCATCCTGTATCCTCAGGCTCGATAGAAAATTCATTCTTTTCCTCACTTATGTAGCAGTCACACAGTTCAGAGTAATCAGAGCCAAAGCAGAAACTTACAGGCATGTACTCTGTATTGTTTCAACAGATGTGGATAGACAAAGTGAAGGAAAATACAGCTACTCTCTGCTGTTAAAAAAAAAGTATTTCTTTTTACTCAGGAACAGAGAATAAATAAGTGAAGAAGTTACAGCATTACTAACTTTAATTTATAAAGTCACCTTTTAAGATAAGTGGATATCATCTGTGAAAGAAGCTGAGACAGTAACTGCCCTAAATCGTTCTTCCAGGAGTCTACATGATTTCACTTGATAATATATTGCTTTGTAAAGCCTGGAAGAGGCCATAAGTAGCCTACTGTGACTTTTTTTCTCTAACCTCTCTCTCCCTCAAACCTCTTTATCTCCTAGGATGAAAACTTTAAGCTGGAACACATTTCAGTTGAAATCAGCAACACTTATATCAGTGAACTGTATTTTGGAGAATAAGAAGCACATAATCCAGAAAGTGACTAGGTTTTGACATGCAGAATAAATACTAAAGAGAGATAAAAGATTAAAGGAGAAAACTACTAGGTAATGATTACAACAAAGAGCAGATGAGTTATCGATCCCATTTTGCTTACTTTATAGCCATTAACAAAGCCATTCTGGGAAATAAGGTTTGGTGAAGAAAATGAGAATTTTAATTACTTTATTGTCTTTTTCTAGCTTTCAGTTGAAAGCTTTACTGTTATTTTACATTCTTTGTATTTACTTTACATAAGAAATGAACAATCAAATTACTAAAATAACACTAGCCAAAAATAACAGTCTGTATCAGTACCGAATTCAAATTAGGGTCTCATTCCCACTGTGTATAAATGGTTAACAAAATTCAATCTTACTGAAAAACAGCTATATAAGTAAAGAGATTTTCAGTTCATTACTGCTAATAGAGAAGCCATCTCTAAATCTGCATAAAATAAAAACATTTTAAACATTTTGCAATCCTGGTTGATGTCAAGTGGAATATGAGTCAGCAGTGCTCTGGCAGCCAGGAGGGCCAACCAACCACATCTCCTGGGCACAGCATCTCCAGCTGGGCAAGGGAGGGGGTTGTCTCCCTCTGCTCTGCACTGGGGCATCCTCACCTCGAGTGCTGGGGGCAGTGTAGGGCACCAAAATATAAAAAAGACATCAAGCTATTAGAGAGTGTCTAAATGAGAGCTAAGAGGATGGTGAAGGAGGTGAAACCTTACAAGAAGAGGCTGAGGTCGCTTGGCACGTTCAACCTGAAGGTGAGGAGACTGAGGGGAGACTTCAGTACGGTCGGCAACACCCTCAGGACAGGAAGAGGAGGGGCAGGTACCAATGTCTTCATTCCCAAGATCATTGACAGGGCTTGAGGAAACAGCATGAAACTGAGTCAGGGGAGGTTTAGTTCAGATATCAAGAAAAGGTCTTACACCCAGACAGCGGCTGAACACTGGAACAGGGTCCTCAGGGAAGGGGTCACAGCACCAAGCCCAACAAGAGTTCAAGAAGTGTTTGGACAACACCCTTGAGGCACATGGTATGACTCTTGGGGTGTCTTGTACAGGAATCGAACTCAGCATATTCTATGATTCTATGATTTTCCCTAGTATGTGAAAAGATGTAAGTGGACCCAACTTACAAAAAGTGAACAAGAAACTTATTTTTGAGGGAATACTAATTTTGATGAAATATAAAAACATGTTTTCAAATATTTCAAAACAACAATGCAGTAACTTCCTAAGATGAGTTTTATCACAGATGAAGAGTTTGGTGAAGGTGAGAAAAATTCCCAGTGCTAAATTTGGGAATATTTTTATGACAAAAATTTAACTCAGTAGTAGACCTAACATTTCCAGTTTCTGACTAGGTTATATATTCCCATTGTATGCCATGGAGAAACTCCCTTCAGAAGAGATCTGGCAATTTCTAAAATAATGCATCCTAAATTGCAGAAAATGCATGACTAGACACTATTAAAAATATTTGCTTCTTGTTTGTATCATTGAAAGGTAATGAGGCTATAAAACATGCATTCAAGATGCATGTTTTTGTTTTCTGTTGTTGGGTTTTTTGTTGTTAATATTTTTGAGATTTTCTATGAAGCCTTAGATTTTAGGCATATGAATTTACCTATGTCAACTTTTAATTTTTCTAGTTAAAAATTAATAATAGCAACACTTAATATGTTGATATAGAAGCTGTGTGAATTAAATAGTGAAAAGCTATTTAGTACTGCTCTTACTACTTTTTTTAGCTTTATTTCTTTTAATTTCAGCTAGTGAGTAATACCAGCTATTCATTTGTTGGCGCACAGCTTCTAACAAAGTCATCCCAATAACAGGAAGAAGCCAGGATACTGAAAAATCTTAACATCTCCTCATCAACATTATGGCTATATATATTAAATTCCTTCTGCTGTTTTAAAAATCATAAATATTATGATGAAATCATAAATATTATCATAAAAATCATACATATTTAATTCAGAATGAGTAAATATGGAAAGAACTACACAAACAGAAACATTAAATATTGTCAATAAACTTTCTTATGCAAAGTATAACCTTACTACCAGTGGGACCAAGAGTTAATCTACTTCTACCACAAACATTCCCATATAAAGATGTTCATGAATGAAGTGAGATAGGCAAAATCCCCAGTTGTGCATGTTTGAGCCAGTGAAATAGTGACATTAAAAGAGTCAGTGTTTCTGGAGCAACAGTGACTATATTTCTAAGCTATTACTGTAATGACTGTAAGGGGGCTATTTGAAAAAGTACATTTTATGGTGATGTGTGATATTGCTGAAGAAAATATCTACATGGTAACAACACTAATCTGAATTTTTAATAATGTCTACAACTATGTTGCCTTTTAATTTTATAAACCCTTTTAAATTCCCAGCTCAAGAAAACATTTGAGCATATGCTGAAGTCTCTCTCAATATATTCAGGAAAGCAATGAAGCATGAAGTCCCTCTGACTTCAGTAAGTATTCTTTCCTGAACAAAACTGTAATCCCCCCCTCAAATTGCCAGTGAAATTTACCCACCAATAAAGTGGTAAGGATTTAAAACAGAACACCTATTTAGATCCCAAGACTTGTTGTCTTGAATTGGAACAAATTTCACTCTTCAGTTTCTAAAGAATTTTTTTTTTTTTTTTTTTTTTTTTTTTTTTTTTTTTTTTTTTTTTTTTGGGGAGGAATACCTTGAACCATAAACACTGGGAAAACAAAACAAACAAACAAACAAACAAACAAACAAACAAAAAAGGAAAAGGTCGAAGACATTTGTCTAGCCACTCTACAATTACACAACTCACAAGTATCAAGTCCACCAGCAGATAACACAACACACACTTTAACACAATCACATAGAGGTCAAAAGCTACAAGGCTTCATGCACAACTCTTTTGAAATTGTGTTTATTTTAAAAATCAACTGCTTTATTTAGTAAAAGCCATATAGTAAATATGGAATTATTAGTAACACATCAGTGCATAGTGAGTTTTTAATTCCTATGATCTAATATTTATCACAGTATTTGCCAACAATTGAAGTTAATCAAGAAATATAATAACAAGATATATCAAAGTTTTTTCCTTCAGAAAACTTCTCTTTCCAATATACAGAGCAAACTAGAACAACATTTTATGATAGAGGTTCCTACTCAAGCTGCACAACTAAAAGTATACTGCAAACTATAGTTTGACACTATCACAATTGTACATTTTAGGTTTTTGCTGTCTGGCTCCAAAACCTGTGTTAATTATTTAGACACAAACCCAAAAAGCTGCACACTACAACTGGGGGCTATCTCCAACAAGGGGGGCAGGAACTGCAGGGCAGAATGGGCACTTCCCAAGAACACAGGAAGACATGCCATTCTATCCTGAGCACTCTTCTGCTTGTATCCTGCTACTAGCACTGTTTTGAAAAAGTGCAGGGGATTGAAGCAACATAAGAACTTACAGCAAAGACATACTCCAGTGCCCACCACTGAGGAATTATTCTGAAAAGTGCAGATAGAGCTTTATGGACCTGCAAGATGACACAGCAATGGAATTGAAGCAGTGCTTGCTTAGTGAATGCTCCAGCTACTAAGGCACACTACACAAAAGGTTATTTCAGAGTAACATATACAGAGATTCAGGGTTTGATGCTTTTTCACAAGTCCCATCAGACTGGCCACTTAGAAGGAAAATTACTCTTGATTCCAGGTGACAGCATGTGTTTAAGCTAGATCATTAGGCAGTTTCTCAGATGTGCAGCATCATACCAGTCATCTTAAGAGATATTTTCAGGATTCCTTCATTGATCCTTGCTCTACCTGTTTTCACAAGTTCATAGGATTTAGTCACAGAAGTACCAGAACATGCAACCTTCGAGACCGCTGTATAAAGCATTAGTAGAAAACTAAGTGATCCTCCTTTAAATATAGATTTCATCATCTTTCAAGCCTACGTGCCAAGTAAGCCACTTATATTAGCTAACACTGAGAGACATGTACAGAATTTCCTTCACAGAAATGACTAAAATAATCAGATAGAAGCAATATGAATACGTGTAATGAGGAGGTAGGAGAAAGAGATTAATTTAATTTAATTTAATAAAAAATTATTGAAAAAATAATTATCCTACAAAATAAAAAACATCCACCAGGCAATAGAAGACCAAATATAGATCACACAGAAGACATAGACTCCTGTCAGTTCTTTCTTCAAGATATCACTTCCAAGATAAAAAAGTTACTACTATTTCTTCAGTGATCTATTTAACATGAAGTTGGAGAAAAAAAGAATATGGTTTCACACTTTTAAGTCTAACACTTCTGGAACGGAGCACTTCCAAGTTCGTCTAAAAAATCTCACAGCAGCTTTCTGGAAATCTTTAACCTTTCTTATGCTCCACAGTCAACACAAAAACATTTATTACTCTTTCAGTCAGAATAGTAGTATGCTGCAACTAATTATTGCTTAGTGGAATGTTTATATTTTGAAAAGCAATATAGAACTGCCTTCGCAAAAGATATCAATACAAACAAACAAACAAAAAAAGAAAAGCATTTTCCTGTTTTTCTCTCATTAATATTAGTATCAATAATATCACACATAAAAATATTGCTATAAGTGCTATAAATTTGCATTCTTAGGTCATGTATCCTAATTTTGAATTCTATTTCACTGAAAGCTGCAGGTACTGGTCATCACAGTTCATATTAAGTAATTAGAAGGCCATTACTCCAATACAGAAACTATGAAAAGCAAGGCATTGGAACTTTAAAAAATGCTGTTTTCCAAAACTGAGAACACACCCTGGAGGCCATGACTCATAGGTCATATGGGACATAATGAAAACTGAAACATTTCATACCATATTCTGAAATATGAAAATTAACAATTCCTTTAATAGATTCCAACTATAATACATTTACCATGATCTGCCAGTACATTCTTTGACCCATCCCAGCTGGCGGTTGATTCTAATGCAAATGTTCATTTTAATACCAAACAACGGGTCCTGTTAATGATTCTCAACCTATGGACTACTATTGGTGTGGGACTGTGGTTCATAGAAGAAATACACAAAGATTCATTTAATAGCCATTCAGCTCTTGAATGACAGACATGATAGGCAGTTATTCAGGACAAGAAAATACCTATGAAAACACAAAAAGGCCCCCAAAGAGCTAGAACACTTCAAGCCAAGCTCTTTCCAAGATTTATAAGCTTTTTTGGTGTATCTATTTGTAGTGAGAACATGCCAGATTTCAGAACTGCCTATCTTTGTTTTCACATTATCTACTCCATGAATGGCTCTGCTTCTCCAGGATTATTCAGCTACAGTAAATGAACTTTGTAGTTCCACATTTTTACAGAGTTCTCCACTTTAAACACTCACAGATGTTCCACTTTTTAAATGTGATTATGTATTCTGCTGCTGGGCACCTTCTCTCTGTCGAAGCTAATTCATGAACACATATTTTTGGATTAGGTATGTAATGGCTTCCAAGGCAACTGGCTAAGGGGAACAAGACAAATCTCTTAAAAACGCTGAAAATGACAGAAATACGAGTAGAATTTTTCCCAATGTAGTTGAAATTAAACAGCATGTAATTTACTTTTTTTTTTTTTTTTTTTTTCATATGAAATAGGAAACGAATACTTTTGGACGATAAAAAACTTTAAGGTCTTTTTTTCTAACTGTATGTTACAACTCTACGAGACTTATAAAATCTCCACTTGTATTTAGGCAACCTACTCAACATGTGACATTAGTCACATATTACAAATCCATAAGCGTAATTCTGATTTCAACTCGTTTGATTTACATGTGTGTTTCATCTTCACACGCAACAAATTTTCATTACAACTGTATGTATGTCAGTAAATTTCTCATCAGTATACCTCATAAATTTATATAGGAGCCAGATTTTCTTTGGGATCAATTTAATCAACATTGTCAAAAACAGATGTTGACCAAAGCTGCTTTGGGAGAAATGTGTGAACCCTTTAAACAAACAAAACTCCTTCCAAAATGGGAGAAGCCCTTATACCAGTGTTGTAACAGCACCTACTGACTTCTACACAGCTTTCCACAGGTTTGCACAGCATCATGTGTGCAGTGCTGTGCACAGTCAGATGAATTATAGGCTTTCCCATCAATCTACAGAGGATTTCTTATTTAATATAGAAGGGTTTTGGACTTCCTAGTAATTGGGGAAAGCAATTGTGATGATAGTCTCTGCTGATAATGTTGTTTGGATTTTTTTTTTTTTTCCTTTCAATTAGTTATGGAGAATATTCAGAAAAAGCTGTCATCATCTGTAGCGCCTGTAACACGTTTTAAGCAGGCTCCAGAGGCTTTACACATTTACCTTCAAAGATGCATGACATAAAAATTCAAAAATTTTCTAAAATTTTCTTTTGAGCAGGCCATATTTTAATATATAGATAATATGTGGAAATTCTTCATACTCATCATATCTGCACAAAACCTTTGTGGAATCAATCTTTGTTACTCATACAAATAGTGTCATTTTAGTGGATTTTAGTCCAATATAATATAAAGTGTTGAGAATAAGCCAGAACTGTAATTTACTAATTATTTGCAGGCTACCAACCAATCCTTGGTGGTGCTATTCTCTAATAAGAGTTTCAGATAGTAAGAGATCAATAAAACCATCTTTAAATGAAAGCAGGGAAATTTAATATGAGGCATTCTCTTGGACTAAAAAAAGAAGATTATTTAGGGTGTGATTAATATACACCAACTAAATATCCCATCACAGATTCCCCCAACATCTGTTTAAGCCAGCTTTTGATTACCATCCATCAACCTGCAAAAAATGACAGGCTATATGGGAATAACACTGTCTGGTGTTATTCTGCCCAAAAAACCCACTGTGCTACATACAGGCCAGAGCTTTGGTAATTACATTACCAATAAACGAAATGTGAAAACTAGCACAACAGGTATTAACAGATATCAGTATCCATTATGTATAATATTAAGATTTTGCTTGTGGCCTGCAAGTGTTCTGGCAGACAATGCATGATAGTGCAATGACTATTCTAGAAAAAAAAAAAAAATAGTGTATAATGCATCATCTATCCAACAGTGTAAGAGAACGCAACATAATCCAGCACATAATCACAAGCTGAATTGAAGAAAAACATTGTATATCATCTCTCTAAACCAAAAGGCCCATCTTAACAATTATCCAGGAAAACCTTAGAAGAATGACCTAGCACTTATGACTCTCCACTCCCTATACAAAATTCACATATAATACAAAATATAGCAAAAGACTAAAGTCATTACCCATGTTACATGAAGAAAAATAATCAGCGATATCTACAGAAAAAAAGCACAATTTTCCATTTATATGCATCATTCCTAGACTTACCTGGTTACAACTGGAATAAATAAAGATCACAAGAAACCCTCTTATGAATGGATATGTATTTTTTATTTTGCTGGAAGACATTATACAAAAAAAAAAAAAAAAGTTTCATACAGAAGTTATGCTTTTTCAACTTTTTTTTCTTTAAGTAAAGGTAAAAATCAAAACAAAGTAAAAAGTGGAAATGTTTTTTTTCTATTAAACTGTGACAGAAACTAGACAATAACTTGGAATGAAAGTCTCCAAATTTTTCAGGTAATGTGTACTCCTCAACAGGAAGAAATAATTCTAATAGAATTTTTCATTTAAAGATTTTGGAGTTCTTTCTTTTTATAGTTCATCATAATGCACTCTTTTTCTAATTATAGTAATGATCTTGACTGGTTTGAGTTTATTTTACGCCAATTATTAACAAAACAATGAAGCTGCTTAATAATCTATAAAATATATAAGAGTCTCCTGCCCTTTTAGTCAAATCATTCCCACAATTCAAATTTACCAGAAAAACAGTGTTCTAGTGGTTGAATTCTATATGAAATTTCTAAGACACCCGCTAAATAAGTACCATTTTTTTTATGTTTGCAATTTTTGAAAGGCTCATTAGTAGTATTCAAAATGCATACACATTACCAGACTGTATAACACGCCAGCTCTGGCTCCTGTTCCTAATGCCTAATGCTTGAAGAGTGAAAATCATCCAGCTGACACAGCATTTTGAAGTACAGTCATGAATTTTAGGATATTTTATGAACAGACATATATCTATGGTTGCTGAAAACAATACAAGTGTTGCATGGCTTGAACATTTTGCCTGACTATGCAAAGCTCCAGGTCTGGGGAAAAAAAGGAAGATCATTCCCAGAACAAGAGTTTGCTCACACTAATCCCATTGCAAGGCTGGGGTCAAACACACAGCTAGCAGTAAATTTCACATTTGCATATTCAATATAAAATTTGCTGTTGGCAAATATGACCTTAACACTTAGTTTTCATGAACAGTCACACTAATCAAGCACCAGAATATAAATGCTCATGAAAAATGAATAAAAAGTGGTCCTAAAGAGTTTGAAATCTAATTCTATATTTGAATAAATATTACTGTACAAACCTATTCTTATTTGGTCAGTTTTAAATGTTATCAACTTAAATATGACAAATAAAAAATTCTTGGACAAATTTGTATTTGAAGTAATGTTTTAGATCAATATAAGCAGCTAATTCTGCTAAGCTTCTTGGCTGTTCAGGATCTAATCTCTGAGAAAGATGTTTTAGTACTTCAGGGAAAGTGCCCAGTGGGAAAAGTAGTCAGCTGAGAAAACACATAAGAATTCTGTGATTCTGTAACATACTTTCATGCCAATTAATGTAGTGGCAGTTTTTCTGCTCCAGATTAATTGCACTGCATCTGGTTGAAGTTGAGAAAATTACTTCATTCTTCAAAAATGTTTTTAAAAAAAGAAAGCCCTCAACTTAATAAAAGATGTAAAATCATAATTTTAGGCAAATACATATGTATTCTGCTGATCTGGGATCCAATACAATTATAATTTGAAAATTTCAGTAATCATATTGCCTTAACATTTCTAAGATAATTTTCATCAGAGTATAAATTTTAAAGGTCTTGGCAAAACTGGATTTGGAGGTACTCATGCTGTATTTTAATTACCTGGAGAACATTTATAGATATCTTGGAAACAAAAGAAGATTAGCTGATAATTCCAAAGAAGTAAAAAAGATAATTTGTATTTCAGCACAATGACCAAAAAGTGCTGAATTACAGTTTTAATCAGTTTAGAGCATGAGGTCTTTGTAACTTTCAAAATTAAGCATAAATCTTATATATTAATCAAAACTGATTAGGTTACTTATCCGATTGCAACCCTTTTTTTACCTTTTCTTATTTTCTTAATTAAGCAATAACACCACAAAAATCCATTCTTGTCAGCAGTTAATTACCATCTGAGACTATAAAATCATATAAAACCAATAATTTATCGACTATTGTATAGAGTGAATGTGTTTTCTGAAACAAAATTTGCAACATCAGCAGTAAAAAAAACTCAGGATGATTTGTATAATTCTATTATATTGCTGCTAGGTTATTATGCCAGGATATTACAAATGAATGCACAAACTACAGGCCTCACTTTTAGAAAGTCCAACCCTCTCAAACCTTAATAATTCTAGTTTTACAATTTTCTCTGTGTATATTTTCTATAAAATTCAGAAAATAAGAAAAACACTGCTGATGCTACACAACTCCATGATATCTAATGAACATTTTATAGAACATTTACAGATGCTTTGACTCAACAAAGCATGCGCCTCATTTAGATAGCGCTTTCCTGTTGAGATACAAAGATCCTGGCATACCAAAATCTGCAGTTGTAAAAATAAAATAAAAAATTTAAATGTCTTAATGCTTTCAATTTCCAAAGCTCCCAGTTTTAACTGGGGGGGAAATAAATAAATAAATAAATAAATAAATAAATAGATAGATACGTTTCACAAATTTGTTGTTGCCATTGTTGTGCAGGTGATTTACTTTACCATAAAACCCCACTTATTGATTGATGGGAAAATGCTTTATAGAGTCCATGAAAACTTGTAATCTTTCACGGTGATGGGTATTAAAATAAAATATTTTATCTGTTAACATTCATTATGGTAAACACTAGCTCTCACCAACATTTCTTTGCAATCACTGACAAAGAAATCACACATGACCTGAAGTGCACAGGGGATTTAAAATATGTTTTGTATTTGATTTCCCATGTAAATTCAACAAAACTCAACAAAGAATGTCAAAATAACCCCAAGACATCTGAGAAATGGTGGAGATTTTGTGAAACATGGCTGTCTATCCATTTACTACATAAGGACATCATACCCAGAATAGTGTAAGAAGGAAAGGCATCTCAGAAAATCTGGAAACATCCTCATTACATCCCACTGCAAGCCAATACTTAAATATGGGAGATTTTAGATGTAGAACAGTCTCTTGAACCCTCCTTTTAACAGGTCAGCACAATTAGAATCTTTTAAATGCTCTCAATCACTACTGGCTTGACAAGGGCAAGTGAAGTGGAATAGAGCTGTGAACATCTTCTAGATCACATTTAAAGATATATGCCATTATCCTGGTAATGCCAGTTCAGCCTGAGGATTGACTATTTCCCATTTTGCTCAGAAAAGTATTAATAGGACAGGGAGATAACTCTTGCAGGCCTCTGCACAAAAATCTAGGGAATGTGTAACTGTTGTAATTTTTAATGAAGAGTTTCTTCCATCAGTTACCAAATCTGCACAGTTCTTCTTGTGACCTGTGAAACTCTTACTACTGCAAGCTTTTTTACTGGCCACAGTCTTCCAAAACAGCTATCAAGAATACTACCAAACTAAACCTGTATAACAACATCAGTACTATCAGGGCAATAGAAAAAAAGAGAAATCCAGAAATAGGCCCAGTGCTGACAAACAGATACCAAAACACTAGTACCATACTGTACCATACTAGTGGTTGAGAAGTATGGGGTTGGCAATCTGGAAACCTCCATGTATCTGGCTGGAACAGGCCAACACTGGATACTATTGAAAAATTATATAGAGTCCATTCGCCTTTCCTCTTCCTCCTCCACCGAACAAACTGTCAAAAGACAAAGACCCAATGTAGAGAAAAAAAAAAGACCTAAAAATATTTACAGGTGTTAGATAACCGCTGGATTAAAAGTTTTTTCCTGGCACCCATTTGATTTTACTATAGCCAGAAACAATGACATTTCTGAAGAGTCAAATCAGGTATTTTAACTGCTGCAAAGTTGTCAGAAGACTCTGTGTGTTCACATTTGCACTTCTCTGAGCGTGCCTCCTACTTGGGAGTTCTCCTGGCTAATTATATGAGTATACCTGCTCTATTCCCACTGCTATCTCAGGTCCACATCTAGGCATTATTAATACAGAAGCTGCCTTTTGGAGGTGAACATTTGCTTTCAGTCTGTATCCCATGGTTGTTACCTGTTTAAAGAAAATATAACTGATATCAGTTGGATAGTATTTTCTAGTCCTTATAAGTAAATGATAGTGACTGGAGAAGATAATTTCTATGCCCATAGGAGTTTTCATTCCCATGCCCATAGGCGTTTTCATTCTTCCTACATTAGGTTGAAGTGTTTTGTGTCTGTTTATTTCTTCTGCCTTTTGGAAGCTGTGCCCAGAAAGGAAAACACTGGGTCCCTGAACTAAAGTCTAACTGAAGTGTAGCTCCACAACACAGAGATGCTATGCAGAATGAAATATTTCAAAAAGTCTTTTGTAGGGCAAAGTGCATACATGTACAAATAAAAATGAAAATATTTCAATTTGATTCCTAAGGAAGCCGAGAAACCTGAGCCTTTGCAGTAAAAGTATCAATGTAAACAAGGTCACACACAAAGCATATTTGATGGTACACACTTTAAATCCACTCCTCAACTGTTTCGTTTCTTTGTAGTTCAGGCTTTCAGAATTAATGGACCTGTGTGACAAAGGAGGAGCCAAGGGCAGTTATTTGAAGGATGTTGTGCCGTAACTGGTGATTCAATCTTTCACTCTATCCCACTAAACCCTAATGGATTTTTGCTTTGAGGATTGTAGCTATGTAATAAGGAAATAACAATATTAATCATGCAGGCTTGGTATTAGTCATGACGGCATGTTCTACTCCCTTTTATTAAAACTCTACAATAATGATGAGTGGTTTTAAAAGATGAAATCTTAATAAAATGACTAATAGATTTACAGGTATTTCGAGAAAAATAAATGAAAATATAAATTAGGAAAACTAGCAACATATTACCATATTTGAAAAGTCTAACATCATAGCACTTGAATAATTCAAGTTTTTACTGAGTTTGATACAATTAAAAAAAAATTTTAAACACTAAAAAAACATAGCTAAAACTAGATTAGAAAAGCAGATGATCACATATTAAGAATACTGCTCCAGGATATATCCAGATTCCAGGAATTTCCACCACACAGCTGTAAACAGTAACTATTTACATCTTCTAGGTTCTTTTCCCCTTGATGGACACCTATGTCGAATCAGTGCTGAAATATTTGACAGATTATTATTAGCTCAAATTTCATGAGCATTAGGATATTCAATAACAGGTATTTTTCATTAATTATGCCAAGGTAGCTAAGTTGACATCAATTTACTATAATAATAATAATAATAATAATTATTATTATTATTATTATTATTATTATTATTATTATTACTACTACTACTACTCAAGTCTGAGATAGAAAACAGCAGCTCTATGAAAAAAGTATTGGATTTCCAGAAAGTTTACGTTAATTTTTAAATTCAGAAGTTAAAAACTGCAGATTGATTATAGTCTTAGAAGCACTGACTGTGCAGCTTCCACATTTAAAGTCGCCATTCTGTCTAGAGGGGAAAGGATTAAATGGCTGTGCCCTGAGTTATAAAGTACAGGATCTCTGCAACATGAGAAAGTGGTAATCTGTGTTTGCAAGTTGCTGTTATCATTTCATGAAACTGCAAAATATTAATGCAGAGATACTTTTCCATAACAGATTCAGAAGTACTCCATAGAATTCAGACAGCTAAATCCAATAATAGTCTAGGTCTCTCTTTCATAGTTAAGGAAGCAAAGGTAAGATAAAAAACATAATTTATCAAAAGACACATCTGCAAAATCAAGATGGAGTGAGATTTCAGATAATTTGGTTTATTAAAAATACAATATGCCCATTATTTTGCTTAAAAACATTTAGGAAAAACATTGACAAAACTATTCACATTGAGTTTTAAAAATCAGTTTGAATGAGTCCACAGTTTTAAAGAGAAAGTCCAGATTAAGAGTTTCATTAGCTGCAGATGATTGCAGTTAGGCAACAACATTCCCTACATTGTCATTTTCATATAACATAAATGACTCATGGAGAGTCAGCAGAGTTACAGCTCTGCTGTGAACATTGAGAAAAGCAGGAAGCAAAAAATTCAATGCAGTGTACGAGGACATCTCAGGTTAGGTCATTCTGCTGGAAAGAATGGTGTTGAGCAAAATGCAAGCAGTGGCTGAATTGAATCTCGGTGCTACATATGGTAGTTGCCTTTACATAAAATTCACCAAAGCCTGAATATCTATTCTGTCTTTATAGCTACCTGCTGCTACGTGAGCTTTTCCTGTTACTTTTCAAGGAATGCCCAAACGCCACATTAACTGACATGTGCGAGCTATCATTTTTCATCTGCAACATTTCCTGAATGTTTCCCAAACAGGAGAAATAAGAAATTACTTTATATCCTCAGTCGTTTGATTTCTTCTATTTCCTAAGGGAAAAAACCCCAGATGCTAAGATCCAAAGAGATATGTACCCATAGTTATTGATAGTACCTGAGATGTTTTATTCACAACATTAAGAGAAACCTTAAACATATCAACCTTCATTCAACTGGAACTCTGCCTTGGCTCTAGACCATTTGGTGCACTACAGCCCTAAGCAGTAGATCCAACACAAGGTTTTTGGTAGTATCCAGCTGAACTGACATACTCTCTTAACTGCAGCCACTCAGAAGTGGCTCAAGGGCTTCTCACTCTCTCCCAACATCTTGTCCATTTTTAGTGATGTAGTGGCTCGACCCAGAACCACCAAAAACGTCCAGACAACAGCATTATGTTGGTGCTTGTCTATCCATCTGTATGTTTGACAATAAATGGAGGTAAAAGCTAGAAATACATTAATTTCCAGACTTAAGAATAATCGTATCTCTTACGGTGGACACCCACATCCACTAGGTGTGTGGATTGACAAGCATTGTTGGACCTTATTAATTAAACAAAAGCAGAAACTCATAGGTCTGTCTGTGAATAATCCTAATTTCAGCCTTTTAAAATTGTTGCTGTAAAATTTAAAGGAGAGTCTACTGAAAAAGGAAAAATTAAAACCTCCTGAGTAATAACAGCAAAAAGTCACGTATTCAAACAGATATAATGGACTCTTGTTCTACATACAAGTTCATATTGCATTTTTTGGATTGAAACTGCCAGCTTGAGAGATGCTGAGAGATATTTTTCTTAAGATAAATGCTAGTTTATTTTTTTTCTGCAGCCTCTTCCTGAATTGACACTTCATCAGAGAGAGCATGTCTTTACCTTACCACATGAGAGCACTAAGACTGAAGCAATGTTATGCTGTACTCAGCTGGGGCTCTTTCCAACCCAACAAAAACAACAAGCTGACAGTCAGTCTTTGATAGAAACTCATCATGTACTTTCATGGTATGAACAACATTTTCACCTTCTACAAGCAGAAAACTAAGCTCAAGAATAAGTGAATTACCTGAAGCTTAAAAAAAAAAAAAAAAAAAATCAGAAAGGAACCATGTAAAGGCTTCCAGTGAGGTACACGAAGAACTGACTAAACCTGCCTATCTAGGCTTATGAGAGACTGTTAGTCCAAATTAGTCCACCTGTCTGTCTTTCTGTCTTTCTATCTATCTATCTATCTATGTGTGTCAAAAGTAATGAAAGATAATAAAGACAACAAAGTGCCCACAATGTTATCTAAGATCCCTGTACATTGGGAAAAGATTCTCCCTGCTATGAAACATGCCATGAGTTTGATTAAGCAAACTAATTTTGAAACTCAAATAATTTTATATACATAGTATGGTTATCAGTAAAGCAAGATGAAATACCGGGGTCGACTAATCATCAGTTTCATACTGCAGTGATTATGCCATGGATTTTTTCACTGCAGAGCTATGAAGATATGATATATGCTTAAAAAGTTTCCCGAAGCAGCAACAGGTTTTGCATGTAGGAAAAGAATGAATGCTCATCAGAGTCACACTGCAGATACAAGTCTGAATTTTCTACAGGTATCTTCAGCACTACCCACTGAAAAAAATTACATGCTGATTTACAATGAATATTTTCTAAGACGTTAAGACAACCCAAACACTAACATATCCTTACAGAACATTGTACCTGCTAAGCCTTAATTAGGTACAAAAAAATTCAGAGCTAAACAAAACTACAAGTCCAGGTGTCTTGCAGAGCCTTTTCAAAAGTACCTGGATGCAATAAGGATTGAAAATTAAGTTTCAACTCCTGTTCAACTCCCTGCTGCAAGTAACTAGGCTCCAAACACTTCTATTTTCTCTATATTACCTTGAGATTAGAGCTACAGATCCTGTATTTGATAAAGACCCCACAGGACAGAAGTCCTGGAAAAACTCAACCTGCAAAGGACGTGCTGCAGGCAAAACCCTACCTTGTGACTCCTGCTGGCACACCAGTTCATCTACTTGCTCTTTACTGAGGGCTCAGCATAAACCCACAGGTTACCACACAATACAGAACTATATTTGTTACCACTACAGCAGCTTTACAACAAACTTACTCCATAAACATGTAGCATATAACAGTGAATGTTTCTGAAAAAAATGGACTATCAGAGTTAATTTACTTTGGCTTTTTAATTTATATGTTTACAACTCTTATACACATTTTAGTTTGCATAATGTCATATAGACATTTGATCCCATTTAAATATTACTCAATATTTGCTATTAAATATTAAAAATTATTCATAATTAAAATAAGGATTTAATTTAAAATTTATTTGCTTCTTAAGTTCTTAAACCATTTGAAAATACATAAATGCCCATTCAAAACTGGTAAGACACCATTTTTTTATTCAAAGAGATTTATCTACAGGGAGTTTAAGAAGTGGATTATGTTAGATAAACAAGGTATAAATAAAAATTTAACGTGATAACACTTGCCACTCTATGTCAATCCCCCCTTTCAGCATTGCCAAAATCTCTTTTCTTCCTGTGAATGGGTTTCAACCTTATCATAAATACCCAGCAGATTTATGTATCATTTAGAGGGTTAAGAGAATGTCTCGGAAAACAGAAAATAAAATCCTGACATCCTTACTAGTTTTCAATATGCATTCAAGTGTACAAGGCTACACATCTTTCTCATGTTGTGCAATTCCAACATTTACATTCCAACATTTAAATCCAACGGAGATATTTGCCATATTAACGCATATTAAACTAATCAACTGCAATAAACTTAGAAAATTTTTGCAACCTGATCATGGTTGCACAGACAAAGCTTAAAAGCAGCATAAATACGACTATTAGCCAGTATATACAGAAGGGGGTATGATGAAGGCTCTGAAGAATGAAGACGGATTTGCAGTACAGATTTCTAAAAGGAAACAAGTGTGCAAAAGCACTCTGAAGAATAGTGCAGTGATCTAATCTTTCAGCCTGCACTGAACTTGTTCATCAGAACTTCATCTTCATTAACTCCTGCTCTCTATATCTGAACAGCACATGTTCACTGATCTGTCATATAGCAAGCAGAATACTGGATGAAGCACAAAGAGCATCCTTCCATTGGCAGAGTCAGCAAGATAAGCTTTTAATTATATCAGTACTACGTTATTCTAAAAATACAGGTACAAATGCTATGAAGCTAAACAGGATTTAAAGGTAATTTCTTTGGTAATCTTCTAATTTCTGGCATTGTTTTCTGAAATAAATGGTTTTCTGCTTCTGAAAGTACTTAAGAAAGTCAAAAAGTCAAATATGACTAAAGTATATGATGCATTTAGCAAAGCTGATTCACCAGTGGAACCAGCATACTACAGACATCTCAAAATTTTTTTCTCTAGAACCAATCTCCTTAAAAAAATTCCATTTTATACTCCAAATGACAGCATCTTAACTAAAGAAGAGCACCCTCATAAGGAACAGCCAGAGGATGAGTGGCAGATGAATAGTTTTCTCTCATTTTTTAAATAGGATTAAAAGTAACCAAACAACAAATCTCCAACACAGTGCAAATTACAGCTGTTGAAATTAAAATGACCCCACACAGCCAGAAAGATGTAGCACTGCTGAAATCTGACAACTATTAGGTAGAAGAAGAAATGCTGGAATACGTACAGCTCAGATCTTCATAATAAACCAATCAACTTTAATACAGAAAAGCCTATCTGAGAAGAGCAAGTACACAGATTTAGGAAGCAAAGATTGCACTTTGTTGCTTGTCATGTTAGAAGGTCCAGTCATATTTGTTTAGGAATAACAATAAAACTTCTGATACCACTGCAGTGCTATCAGGATACACTATAATTTCAGAAACTACAAAAGACAAAAAGTAGACTAAAAAACAGAAAAGCTCACCACTTCTTCATGCCTGCATTTTCTCACATTAATTCCATTAATCTGTTATTAAAAAGATAAAGAGAAGACTTACTCTACATTTCATAAGCATAGATTTAATTTCATTTTTCTAGAAAAATAAAGAGAAAATAATTTGCAGTTTTACTCACCTGTAGAATTGCATCTCCTATAAAGAGCAAACCTGAAAGCTCCGCTGAAAACAGAAAGCATATTTTTCATTCACTTTGTACAAAACATCCAACATTTTTTGTACATTAATTCTTATTTAGTTTAATGCTTCTGCATAATCTTTTAAAATTTCAAACAAAAACACGATAAAAACCCCAACATAAAACTTCCAAGTAAATTACTTGTCATTTCTTTTTTAAACCCAAAATACTGTACTGATCAGTGCTACAATAAATGAGGCAGTCCAGCCCAAGCACACAACTATGAAACTTCATTCATCAGTCACTTTTCTGAATAGAAAATGATTCAGGAATAGGTCTTATTTGCCTGTGAGAGATAATTTCTTACAAAGAGAAAAAAAACCAACATGGAGGCTCCAGAGCTACTTATGAATAACAAATTTAATCTTTAAGTTTTTACCAAAGATAAAGGACCCTTCAGATCCTGCATCTTTGATAAACTCTGATAAATAACAGGGACTATTAATGTTGGATAACACCTACATTTGCTGAAGAGATAGAAAATCAATATATTGTAAAAAATCACCAGGAATGTGATTTTTAAAACAAAGCTGCATCATAAAGACACTTATAAAACCTAATTCTACACTTCCAAACTTCCAATCTTTAAACACTGCATCCCATTTCAGAGCTATCTCATTTAAATACACCTTGTAAGCATATCAAAAATATGACAAAGGTTTTTAAGTGTTAACAGATTACATGTGATTATTACCTATAGTATTCCATATCAACACAGAAGATACTGTCTGAAAAAAGCTGTTCTCAGACTTGATCCAAAAACTTTACTTATTTACTTGTGCTGTAAAACTGGAATCAGTTTTGACATAAATGATGATACTCAAGTCTGTGTTTGGAGGAATGACCCTATTAGCTACATTTAACAATGGGTAATTAAATTATTCTAGGACAGACATTCTGATTTATTTTGAGGTATAGGCTTTGGGTCAAACAGCATTTTGTGTATCAAATTTCTCTAGTCCAGGAACACAGTGTGACACTTTATATGTCTCAAGACAGCAGTCTCCTACAAAAGAGATGTCCCTCAAAACAAGCTCTCTAAAAATCAGCAGTATTTTTATTGAAAGCAGTAATGAAGATTGTATCACAGCTAGGTATTGGGGCTGGGAACAATGCAACATCTACTGCAGCAAAAAAAGCAATGACAGAGTATGCTCAATTAAACTTAAGTATATATTTCTTCTTTTTTTCTGCAGAGCTTAATAGCATTTTAATAGCTACTGCAGGTAATATATGCCACATATTTGTGTATTAGTTACATGTATACTGAAAAGAATGTAGTCATGAGTATAACTTCTTAAGGTTAACCTTATTGCCTTCCTTAGGGGCTCATTCCATGCTACTCGTTCTCCCTAACTCCAACTTTCACATCTGCCTTTCAGGGCTGGCTGTTGGCTCTCAATATGCTGATTCTTCCATACCTCTCTGTATCTGAGTGGGTGAATATGAGACTCTTCTTTTTATGCTGGCACATTTTAGTTGAGGAGAATCTGAGTTCTAGAATTATTGCATTACACATGGAGGGAAATGTTTTCAAGTTTTCATTTCTGGCCTTACACAAATCATATGAACATAAAAAAGATATAAAGTACAGCATATAAGTAGTGGTTCACAACCTTCCTCCCTCATAATTGTGCATATCTCGAGCTGTTTAATTATTATCCATGTATCATTCCAATAATTTCAAAATGTTGGCAGTTAAAAACAATACAGAAATTCAGTACCAGCTCTGTTTTTATTAAAAATTAATATGGTCAAGACTTTATGCAGTACCCTGCCTCAATACTATCTGACTAACCAGGTCAAAAAGTCATGCATTCTCCTGCTGTGTTACCCTGATTTAAGAGCCAAACACTTCATCTGTTACAGTTTCCAGAAAATAGCAATGGGGAAGTCAAAGCCACTAAATCACTGCATTTTGTTAAATTTGTTGAACATTATTATTCTACCAATATCTTCCTATTTCTCATCTTAAAAATAATGCTTTACAATAATCTTAAAAAAAAAAAAAAAAAAAAAAAAAAGTTGAAGATGTTAAAAACTATTCCAAATACCAATTCTTTTTCAGAAAAAGTTTCTGAGGAAGAGAGAGATCATAAAGACATGGGAGAGAAAGGGTTCAACAATAGTGTTTGTTTAACACTGAATGAAGAATCTCAAGATTTAAATCTTTCTTTAAAGGGAACATTAAAGTACAGCGTAATAAGCTGATACCTGATACCCACCTCTTTGTTCTTTGGAAATCTTAGAAATGACCACTGGAATATTATGTTCTGCTCCACCCTGAAAACAGAATAAATGGCAATATTTGTCAGCCACTAAAAATATCTTTTTTGCTAAAAGTTATATTTTACCCTTGCTCTAAATGCAGTTTTTAGAGAGATTGAGCAAATAACTCTAATTCTACACTTCCTCTTTTTAAAATGAATATTTGATTGTTACTAATTCCTTATTGTCTCTCATAAAGAAGTTCTCAGTTGCCATCATTAGCTCAGTAAGTGAATTCAGAACTCTACCAGACTTGAAGAAAAAGGACATCAGTTTCTGTGAATTCTGGAGAGTCTAATGTATGAAATGTGTCCTGTAAAAGCAGAATGGACATCCAGCTACAATGGCAACCACACTGTGACCACTTTGTTTTCATGCTGGCAAGAAGGACGTAAACAAAAGCACAAAAAAGAAGGTTTGCACTTTTCCTCTCAAAAGCAGCCTTTATTTGTTTCTGCCTGTCACACAGGCACAAAGACTGAGGAAAGCAGTGGCATAAGTAACAAGGAACAGAAAAAGAAATGTTAAGAAACAGAACAGTAGGTGTTCAATAAATGGGGAGAAATAAAGGAAAACCAGATGATAGTTTCAACAGTTCAACAACAATTTAATGCTGTTGCTTCATTCAATTTATCCTGTTGGGACTGGAAACATTTATGGTGCTTAAGAACAGAGTAATAAAAATAAATCTTAAATGAAAAAGAAATTCAAAGGAAGGTGAAGGCAAATATACAGAGAGACACAAATACTTTTTCCTCTGCCAAGAGCATCAAAGCATACAATCAAATGCAAGCTGTACAAATTCAGGTCACCCTAACCAACATCTACCACACTTATTTTGCCTAGGAATCCTGGTTAAGGGTTTGCTTACTTTTCTTTTTAGCAGACAGATTTTACTTTGGAAAAGATGTCTTTTTTAGGTCCAGGTGCCCAGTATTAAGTCATCAAAAGGACTGACATAGGTATTTCAATCCCTGAGAAACAGCACATTCCCTTCTTCATGCAATATTAAGGTGTTTGAAACTGAACAGACTCCTGTACTCAACACCTCTTTCTGTAATGGAATAAAGATTGATTTCCTGTGAAACCACAGAATGTTAAATAGGATAAATGCTCCTTTTGCTAGTGTCTCAATGCAAATTGCCCTAAAAACACTAAGTTAATAGGGATATCAGTAATATTTCAACAATTATATGTCTACTGGTGAAGTTCTACTGGCATTGCACGAGATGAGTGTTGACAAGCATGGAACATATCAGTATTTCTTGCACAGACTAAGTAATGACTTCACAAAAACCAGAGGCTACCATCGTTTCAGTTAGGGTGAGAGATGTATTCAGACTAATTAAATTGTAGCATTATAGCTTGTTGGATATCTTTCAGTAGTTTTCATCAGAAGAACAGCAACAGTAAAAGTTGGATTCACTGCAGATGAGTTCAAGCTCACTGAATTTCTAAGTTTTAACCTACACCCTCCAAATTTTCTAGTTACATTCAAATTTAATTTCTTCAAAATTTTTCAAACAAACAGAAAAAAATAACTGTGTTACTTTCTTCCTAAGCTTCCAATGTTGCACACATGTTGCATTATCCAGGATATTTAAAGCCCAGCAAAGAAGTGTAAGCTTTAAAATGGCCTCTCTGCCTCCTTAGGCTCCATTAAAGAAGGGAATCACTTTTATTACTGAGCCAGCCTGGAATGCACACAACATGATTGCTCCTCTCTCACTGTACTGAATCTACCTAAATCCATTCACACTACAGATCTGAGGAAGCTTTCAGTAGTCTCCTACTGAAGAGAATTATATCCTCTCATTGCATCCGAGTCTGACTTGTATGAAGTCTTCTTTTTAAATTACTAAAAGGATGTAGTGCCTGCTATTCTAAGAAACGAAAAATCAAAACTGGAAACAGCAAATGGTTGACCAGCTATCTATGCCCAGTCACTGTTAGCAATTTGTAGCAAACTGTATATATTCTGCCAACATCTTGTTGAATATTACTTCAGGTTGACACTGCAGCCTTGCATTCTGCATTAGCCATATTTGATTCTCTGTCCTGTAGAGGAAGCATATGCATGTCTAAAATCTGTTTTTTACACTCTCAAGGGATGCTCTTCTGAAGAAACCTCTGGGAACAGAGGCAACTTTTTCACTGCTTTAAATTTTCTCTTCCTCTAGTACAGACATGTAGTTACAACCTCAGACCAGAGGATGGACAGAAATACTTCAAATAGTGGTGTTGAAGACTTAATGGCTCAGACTCCTACCAGACCCTAACAATGACATTTGTCAAGCAAATTTTCTTTGTCATTTTTCTTTAAGCAGGGATAAGCCTGGAACAACAGCATCTGCCCACCTGCAGAGGTGGTCCTGCTAGAAGAGGCATAGGCAGCTGTCTGAAGGTCACTGTCCTGAATGTTGGCTGCTACTGGTGAGATGTCACCCACACCTCCTTTCAAAGTGTCACATGATACACTCCTAATTTTTTTTTATCCCAGTTTTTGACAAATGAAAAATAGGACAACTGAAAACAGCAACTTTTATTGACAAAGGCTGGGGGGGGGGTTGGTTCTAAGAAGGAAATTATTTTTTTATTTTTCTAAAAAAAAGAGTTTATAAAAGATCAGACCAATTGTTGGACTTTACCATCATCAGAGTTAGACAGTGTAAGAGAATATGACTTCATACTAAAAGGAAACATTACCACTAGTGAAAATAGCTTTAAGGTCTATGGACACTGATTTTTTGATTGAGTTAAATTAGACAGTCAAACTGAATCTCAGAAGGTCTGTGATGCTGCTCACCATTTTAAAAGAATGATCAAAATGGGCAGGATAATGGGAGTGTACTATATCCTGGTAGCCAGGACTCAAAACCCAAAACTCTCAATTTGTCTAACGAACTATCAATTCTGTTGCCTATTCTTTCAGTTTTGAAAATTATTGAAAAGCAGGGTGCTTTTTCAGAAATCATCCACTGATGACCATCTTTTGTCTAGGCTCTGCATCTCAGACTTGTCAGAGATGTGATAAATTACTGAAATACTGCACTTCTCAAATTCTACATCTATGTCCATGGCTATTCCTTCACACACAAACATTTAACAGGAGGCTTCAGAAAAGAGAAAATAATTCCTTCAGAAGAGTGTAATCCAGTGCAGGTCTGCTTCAAATTCAATCACATTTTCACCACTGACTTCAGCTAAGATATACAGCCAAACACTAGGTTTTCAAACCCTAAAGGAGTGGATTATAATCTATTTTTTAAAGGCCTGAAGATTAGGTCTTGGGAAAAAAAGTCAGCCTTACAATCAGGGTTTTTTTAAGCAGTTAGCAAAATCTCTGATTTTTACAAATATAGTTGGAATACCTAGGTTATTAAGAGAAAAGAAGAGTTTCCCTCATAGGCAAGTAAAAAAAATAATTTTGGAATTATTAACAATTTGTCCTCTGCTCTTCAGAAAAAGAATAATTCTAAGGGTTCAAAATACTTGTACTGAGATGAGACACTTTCAAAATTTATTCAAGGGAAAGTTGAGAGGTGACTTTTTCATGTGAGATTTCTGAAAGTAGATGGATGTTTTAAGTTAGGAGAAAAAAAAGACGTGATAACGCCCCAGACCCAGTTGCCAAAACTAGGCAAATTCATTAAAAAGCCCAAGGAAGTATTCTAAAGTCAGTGTCATTAATCACTGTACTGCTGTAATTAACACCTCAGATAAACAGCATCCTCTGATATAAACCACAGCCAGAAAGCAAGTCTTCAAATAACCCCTATCTTTAATTAGTTTGGGAGTAGTAAGACAACCGAAACTACTGTAGTTTGAGGGGCTGTGGAAGTTACTGACACAAGGAGAGGGCACCTCGGATCTTCTCACTCCTTCAGGGTGACTTGTAGACCTCTACTTTCTGGCACAATTTCAAAATAATTACATCTCTATTTGAAATTAATAACAAATATAAGTTCTTTATTAAATTTCAGGAGTCTTACAAAAAACCCCAAAAACTTAGCAGCAAACTTTTATTCATCCGCAAGAAGCAAACCGTGATTGAATGACATATTTTAAACATAAAAATGGCACTTTTCAGACTATTTGGAACTGACATGTCAGTTCATGCCATGAATAAAAAGTCTATTTCAGTGAGTCTTCATAAAGTCTGTGTACAAAAAAAAAAAAAAAAAATTACTGTAAGTTCCCATTCTAAGTTGTTTCTTACACTAGTTTAAAATTATAATACTAGATATTGTATATATATATATATATACATTTAGACTGTGTTGGCTATCCAGCTGTTCATCCACGTTTGTGAGAATGTAGAAGTATGAAAAAAGGGACCTAGCAAAAAAGGTCCAAAATACATTATTCTTTTAAAGAAGTAATTTTAAAGTAATAATTCATACTACCTGAAACACATCAACAGAGCATCCTGGACCACAGAATTCAACTTGTCATTTTTATTATCTAACCTATGCCATCCAAGCAACCTTGAGTTTCCTTTTTTAAAAGAGAATTCTTTGCTCATTAACAATATTTTTGAAGGGATTTCATCACCTGATTGCTAGTTATTTCAAAAATCAGAAATAGTCTATTCGCACCTGAATTTATGTATCTTCACCTTTCCAATACTTTGGTTAATTTTGATCAAAATACATATGATATAAAACAATCCTAGAAAAATAAATATCTTACTCTAAAAAGTTAAGAATAACATAAGTCTACTAATTTAAGAAAGACCATTGCACATTAACTATTTAATTTATATTTCTAAATTATATTTTATGCAATGGATATAATACTTAAATAATGTGATCTTGAGATTGTCAGAAATGTTAATTCTAAATGAAAACTCATTGTAAAGTATATGTAAAAATCAAGTTTATTCAGTCTTGAGATTTGCTCTCCAATCATCTAAAATCCTTACTGTGACCAGTTATTTCTTAGCAGCATCTAAATAAAACCTGATTTACCCATATACTTGATACTGTAACCTATAATGATACAGGAGGGGAAAAAAAACCCCTAACTGTTGACCAAACTGATGAAAAACTTTGGTGACAAAATAGCAGTTAGTTTTCCTTGAACAGAGGTCTTCACGGGTCAACAAGATAACAGCAAGCACACCAAAACAGTTTATAAATTAATATTTCTATTCAGTCATATTCTTATCAATGACAACACAAATGCACATTAATCTGTCTTATGAGTTTCTTGTAAGGTCAGTACTAGCATATGTTCATAGGAAAATCTATACTTTCACTTTATATGCCTAATTTAGGCCTCTTTGCATTCATGTGAAGTACACTTTATTTTTTCCATTGCTATCTTGAGACTGAGAACTGCTGTGTTTAGAAGGCAAAATTAATCTTGTGTTGTCTAGACTCAGATTCAAAGCTAAAGTAAGGTTTTAAAACCATAGATTGCAATGACAAGAAATTATTAACCCTTCCTCCCTCTCCTAAAAAAGGATCACCTATACTTGTATACATTCTTAAATCCTACTGACAAAAGCAAAAACATGGTAACATGATAAATTGCTGTCTGGGCTTGATCTACAGAAAAATAAACAATACAAGCACGCAATTGCACTTTCTGTCCCACTAATGAATTGCAGTGGATTAATGTTATATTCTTTGTAGCAGAATTGATGATGAACTTACTGGTTGTTCCAAGTGTCTGCCACTGTAATTTAGCATTCATTAATAACTATTTAAATTAGAGAGAAGCTGAACACAAGTGCAATCTATACAGTTGAAAACACTTCTCAGCTCTTATATCAAACCTTATTACGGAGTTGGTCAGCTTGAATTTTAAGGGAATGATTGCCTTCCATTCCATAGGGCAGCATAGTTCTGGTTGCCTGCTGTAACTGTATCTAACACACAAAAGTATGTTTCCTGTCTTGTTTCTAATCCTCTAAAATAGTTTGCACTCATTAACAGTCACACTGAGTATATACAAAGACACGTTATGTGTAATATGCAATAAATAGACAAAAAAAAAAAATTCTTACCTTTATACTTAATCCAAATCCTCCTACGGTCTGTCTTCTAATTGTTACTGTTCTTTCCTGAAAAAAATAAATTAATTTTTTTTGCTAGATTTAATGTCTTCTGCCAGAACAACTATATTCATACTTCAGTAAGTTTTTCAACAGTGATTTTTGTTGTTTTAAGGAAGTTCTGAGTTTCTGAACTGAAAATCGTATGAAACCTATGCTCCACAGGAAAAAGACAAAATCTGGAAGAAGAGATCCCGTCTCAAAAAACAAAAACAAAAACAAAAAAACCCCACAAACAAACAAACAAACAAACAAACAAACAAACAAACAAAAAAAACCAAAAACAAAAACAAAAAAACACCAAAAAGCATTTGTTCAGTTCATACCATCCTAGCCAGTACTGCAATGCATAAAAAACAGAACTCTGGAGTTGGACAATTATGGTACAACACACACATTTCAGGAGTAAGGCCTTGACTGGTCCTAAATCAGTCCCACATGCAGGTTGATCACTACATGCTGAAGTACATACACTGCTCTGCTGCAGTGCATTTCCCAATTCAGTTACATCTGAAAGGAAAAAAACTTGTGCATGCCAAGACCACTCACTGACGTTAACCAAAGCCTAAGAAGTGTACATGTTGCATGAATTAATTTCAAAGCAGAGTAATGATCCAAATTAAAAATAAAAAAAAAAAAAGCCAAAACCACCAGAAACTGATACAAAAACAGTGACTGAACATCTCAGAGCAATTGTTTAAAAATTTTAAGCCATAACTGACAATTATCAAAAGCAGCCCATCTTTTTCCTTTTATTGCTTGTCTAAAAATTTGTGCCATAAAAACTGTAGGCTAATATCTGTCTCAGATATGAATATTTACAAAAAAGACTTTTTTGTTTTTTCCTAATCTGTCTGTTGACTTTATAATCACAGAACATATATAATTAGTAGCTTTAGGTAGTGGTAAAATAATTTATTAGTACATATACCGTATATCCAGATTCAAATATATCAATTTTATAGATTTCTGAACGTCCTCTACATGTGGTCTAGACTTTATACTCATTTAATTACCTATACATATATTGCATGGTGTAAGTCTGCATGTATGTTCCATTTAACTATATTTATTTCAGCACAATCAGCATAGATTGCCAGTGTCAGTCAGATTTGAATAGATCATCAGGAATGTAGCAGTGACAGGAAGGATGAAATACATACAGATGTACTTTTTTCTTCCTTACTTCATTTACAGAAAGGAAAATTAAGGAGTTTTTAACTTAAGTTTAAATTTTTATTTAATTTAAGTTAATAAACCACATAAAAGTTTTGGAAAACTGTTATCACAGAAATTTGGTGAGAATCAAGTCACCTTGCTTCTTTTTTCATGTTTGTGACAAATATGAACTGTATAACTGTGGAAAGAGCAAGCATAAACTTCTCCAATGTTTTGGACTGAAAGACAAATTGGATTGCCCAAATGAAACTACCATTTATTCATTTAGGCTAATGCTTGCAAAATGTAAAATGCTTGCAAATATTTATTCTAAGAAAAAGGTGTATATTTTGCTGTTAAATAGACAAACGTTTCAATTCTTATTTTTAACATAAACCTCTAAAAAGGAACTTGCATAATGCGATTCCCACAGACTGGGTTCAGGCCACAAACTGTACTTGGAAAACCTTTTGTCTGTCACAGTATCATTTGCAGGTAATGGTGTTGACAGTGTATTCAGGATAAACCAATATAGACCACAGTCTGATGTGTGGTCTACGCTGAGTTTACGTAAATGAACAGAAAACACTCAGCTGTGGCTCCACTGGGAGCTGTATTTTTCCTGTTAACTTCATCTTGCTTCCACCTCCAGCTTGTGTTGAACATGGAGTTAAGAATAGGAACTTGACTTGTACACTCTAGTCAATATATTCTGGTATTTTTTGTTATACATGCTCAAATCAAATAGAATACACTTGTGCAAAGATGACACTGAAAAATGGCAACCTTTCACTAAACTGACTTGAACTGGCTAGTGTTACATCAACCATGAATGGAATAAAGGACGACACATATATAGGTTAAATTTCAAACAAAGTAATATTCTCAGTGAAAAACATATAACTTCATAAAATTTGTAGTTCATGATATGTCAGTTAGTCACTGTAAATACTGGCATCTGACCATATTCTAAGCTAAAGCTATTTAAAAAAAAAAAAAAAACAAAAAAACCCCACAACCCTATTAGAAAACTGTACTGCAGAATATTTCTGTCCCCGTCATCTTTCTGAGACCAACAAGCCCATGAGTACTCATAAAAATGTACCCATAAAAAAGAGTCAATAAAACATAGTTTTTGGTTTTCACACAAGCAAAGTCAGAGTCAAGATAGTCCTGAAAACATCTGATCCAGGGTCTTCTGTGAGGTTGCCAGTGCAGTTTGACAGAAAACCAGAAACATTTCACACTGTATTTCAGCATTACTTTTTTATGTGAAAAAAAAAAAAAAAAGCATGCTCGCATAGATTTCTAAATAGGCAAAACTGTACAGAAGTGAAGAAGGAAACCAGAAAAATTTCAAGACATTTTTTCAGCACAACATAATTTAGCAGAGGGTTTTGTCTGGTAACTTTACTAGTTTCTTTTCTATCTCCATTGAAAGTTGATATTAAGTATTTTGGGACCAGACCATTACTGAACTGCATTTCACTTCAAAGCCATACTGCAAACTAGATTTACTTGAGTGAGGTCCTACGTGCACTGAAGGCATTGCATTGTATTTAATCTAGGCTAATACAACTCACCTCATTCTTACAATAAAGAAAAAAGACTTTGCTTAATTGCAGTTTTTCTTTACATCAAGTTAGCTAAGAATAACAAACAAGCAAATGACCTTCAAAAGTACAAATCAGAATTACATACAAGTTGTACATTTCTTTAGTAAACCATCAATAATACCCTAGTCTGCAATTTCAAACCCCACATAAACCTTATAGTGAAACAGCTTTTCCAGAACAGTTAGAAGCATCAGACATTTCATACACCTGAATTTTGGAGTGCAATCAAGCCCCAGCTCTAATCAGGCATTGGTCAAGGCAAGTTTATTTTTGTAATTAATAAAGAAAAAATAAACACATTCAATCCTGGTGGGTCAAAGCTGGTGTCCAAATCATGTGTAAATCAAACTCATCAAGTATAGAGGCAGGATGTCAAATTTAACTTGAGAAGGATGAATCCCTCCCTTTTGACTAGCAAAGTAACTGAAAAAGTATTTTGATGGTAGATATTTGCTCTGAAATGTTTTGGCAGAAAACTCCTTTTTCCAAGCAAGTTTTACTTTTTGATTTTCACATGATTTATTTTATGTAACCCTCAAAAACCCCAAACCAAGCTTAATTTTCAACCAGGTGAATGGAATATACCGTGTCTGCAAAGCACTACATTGTAAAACATTTTTATTATAATTATTAATACAGGAAAGAAGATAAACCAGCAATCTGAAGCAAATTATTTTGTTCTGATGCCTTTAATTAGGATTTCAAATGAACAATAACAATAATAAAATGTTTTTCTTTGGTCTAAAAGCTTTAAGTTCTTAAAATTATTTACAACTATTCATTCATAAAACACAGCAAGAGCTCTGGAAGGCAAAAAAAAAATTGTATAAGTGAAGAAGTGCTTTAAGTATCCTGACTGACTGTATTGTCTGGGTTAAAAATACTGATGTTGCATAGATTCTCTATTAATATTTTTATGCTTTTCCTTCTTTTTCCACCATATACTTTCTCTAATTGAATTTGCAGTGGTTTTGCAAATTCCAAAAGCAACTTCATCCCCAAGTTTATAAAATAAAACTTGGTTCAGATTAAAAGATACTTAGTTCACTATCAAGACTACACAAAGAGTTCTGTGAGCTTGTAATTCCATTTTCACATTTGTTATCTACGTTATACCAAACAGAAGGAAGGTTAGAGCTCCTAGGACCCTTAAAAGCAAGATTCAGAGTAGTGTTCTTACAGTTTCCTGGAACAGAACAAAAGTAGTTATCATTTTATTGAAAAACACGAATTGTTGCCATGCTGTCAGCATTTTCCCTCCTGCCTCTCAGAAAATTGATTGAAAAGGACAGGGAAGAGTTTTGCCAAAAAAAAAAAAAAAAAAAAAAAAAAATCTTCCTCAGATCTATGCAGTGAAACAGAAACAATATTTTTGAGGCTTTCAGTAAAGAGCTACTAAAATTTCTCCTTAAAATCCATATGATCTGGGGGACATAAATGTCATCACAAGTGAGATCAGAAGTGAAGAATGACCATGTGAGCACAGAGCAACAGTAAATAGTGAGGAAAACACAGAATCCTATGTAATCATTAACTATTTACATTTAGTCAAGAGTTAATGTTATTTTTAAGTTACATATTGGAGCACAGTAAAAATTCAAGTGTCATACTGACCGGTATATGATGTAAAAGAAAGTTTATAATTGTTTAACTAACTCTTAAAAATAATATTGAGTTAGCTATCTTTTCAAACTACCGTGTATAATATAAAGCAGTCATCTAATAGGATTTCCTAATCTAATAATGTGTCTCTAAGAAAGAAGTCAAATACATGTTGAACAAAAGGATGAAGAAACTTCAAAAGTCTTCAGAAAACTGAATTAACAGCATGTGAAACTTAAATATACCGTTTCTCAACCTTTTTCTCAGTGTGTGGTTATTCATCTGGGGAGTCTGGATATTCATCTTACAAGAGTAAAGGTATGAAGAATTAGTTTGTCTAGGTACAGATAGAAAACAAGACCTCTCTTTTCAGAGGATAGAATAGAGACCAAGGTCTTTTACATATAGAACATGATAAAAAGTTGAAAGGTTTGCAGCAAAAAACAGTAGGTGGGAAAAGAGGAATAGACATGTAGTGGAATCTACAATAGCACAGTGACATGGAAATATGTAGGAGGGAAAAAAGGAGAAAAAATTAGAACATAAATTTTAAAAAGTAATACTATAAAGATAAAACCAATACATTGGCAGCAACTTCATAGATCAACCTGTTAACATTTGATACCATAATATATTCAAGGCCACACTCTCATGTAGCTTATCAGCTATTAGTAATCCTACATTTTGAAATAAGAAAATATAATGAGAATTTTAATTTTTTTATTTAATTATTGCATGCATTTTCAAGGTTTTAAATCCTCTTTTTGGTAATGTTTTGCTCTTTCTTAGTGACATTTCTCTGGATTAATTTACATGGGCAAGCTTTGTACTCATTCTGAGTGTAAAGGACACAGGACACAGGTCAGTCACATTTCCAATTTGAATTAATAGTGTTAACAAGGTTTGCCAGCAGACTTGCTCATCTGCTATCAACTTCCATCATGTGGCATTTGAAGCTTGTCTCATTATTTCAGTTCCTCGTGCAACTGGAGAAGGTTGGCAGTAAGGGAGGGCTGCAACATGCCTGGTCAACTGGAAATCCCCCTTCCTCTGCAGCTGTGCTGGAGACTGGGGATGGCAAACACAGCAGTGTCTTGTAGGCTGTTAACAGTGACTAGAATAAAAAAAAGGCTCTCAACCCTTCATTTGTTCTTACTTCAAAATGTTCCCAGTCCTGAAGCCTATGTTTGAAGGCAGAAACATTCACCTAAATATCTACTTATAAATTTCTACTCACACGATTGATTCATTTCAGAAGTATTGCATTTCTTAATACAGAAATAAAAGAGGAACAAACCTACAAATCCATGATCAGGATCTGAACTCCCACAAGGTTTTGTGATGAACATTCTCTGCAGTTTCCAGCTACTGCCTTACATCATACACTGCCATTGATCAATGTTTTGGGTTCTTTGAGTACTTTTTCTGATTTGCAATTTTTTTTTTTTCTTTTGGAGGAAAAGCTTACTTCCAATGAGGAAAAGTTATTATCTTCTTTCAAATCTGGCAGTATAAATGGCATTTTTTAACCTCAGCTGATTGTTATGCTTTTTACTTTTAGCTGCAGGAAAATAAGCTGCCTTAGGCTTTCCCTAAATAATCATATTTACATCTGTCAGGTTGTCACTTTAAAGCTGTCCAGATTGGCAGGGAAAAAAAAGTTGCCCCGATCTGATAGATACTTGACGATTTCAGTGAAAAAATGGATTCACTCCACTGAATAGCTGACAGATACCAACAAGATAAAAAAAACCAAATATTCCTACTGGTAGCTTTCTGAAGGTAACAAGAATGGAAAGCGCTTGAAAGGTGACCTCTCTGTGCACATATTTGCAATACTCTCCAAGACAGGAGTTTCATTTTGGCATTGTTTATAATATTCAACCACATATGACACTCAGAATTGAAATAAAAACAATAGAGACCTTGTTTTACCAAGACTAAAATATATTACAAGAAAATCCATAATTTTCAAAAGAGAATGATCCAATGTAACAGGTATAAAATTAACTCTCAGGAAGTCTGAAAAAATTAAATATTCAAGCAAGGAAAATGTAATAACTTCATGTGACTTCCCAGGCATGTCTTCATTAAGTAATGTGTTTTGAATTTATGTTTATTCTTAAAACTCAATAATAACATATTATTGAAATTAAAGTATCAAGAAAAAATTCTATTATGTAAAGCTTTTAACATAAAATTTGAAAGCTTTTAATTTAAAAGTTTTTAATATGTATCTACATTAAAAAAAAAAAAAACTCTAACAGCTACATTTAAATATTTTGTGGGGTTTGTATATATTTATGAATATTTCAGCACCCGATTTCACAATAAAGACAACCCTTAAAGTGAAATATCATATCTTTTTATGCTTACAGTAAGAAAAACGACTGCGTAGTTAACAATATCAGAAACCAGATCTGGCTGCAGTGCAACAATTTGAGACACTGTTCCATCCTGGCCTCAGTAAAGGTGTTCATTGACAGTTTTTCTTTATGTAAAAACCAATTACAGTGCATAGGCTACATTTAGATACAACTATATCAACCTCAGTTAAATGCTTGGACAAATGCCATGCTACTATGAGAGCAGCTGCTCTATCAATTCACAAAAAAACCCCAATCATTCACTTTTTATTAGTATTGAGTTATGACTGACCTTCACACAAATTTCCCCTAAAGATCCTTAATTAGAAAATCAAATCTATGAAAGAACTTATTAATGTTTAATTAATTAATGCATTTACTACACAGCAGCATAGAAATAAATTACTTGAGAGAAATATGACTCATCTGTATGCTATCATCAGGTGAGTTAGAATAGAATTTTGTAAATTCTATGACTCTTTTAAAGAACACTTAAGACAATTTTGTAAAAATGAAAACTAACAGCTAACAATTTGCCAGCTGCTTGCAGTTTATTTCGATTCTTTTAGAAAAAAAGAGTAGCTGATTCAAATCTTCCATCCCGTCAGATGGTACATTGTCATATCCTTAATTTATATATCTCACATGCACATAGACTCTATGTGTAGAAAAAATTCTGACTACAATTAATAAACAAAATTTATTAAAGAAAAGAAGAAAAAATCCACAGCTCCCTAGACAGGTAAACTACTTATCTTGATATAGTACAATAATCCTTTTCCTTGAATTTCAGACGTTCCTGAAAGGTGATAGAAACTGTGAGGATTAACTCTAAAATAAAAATATTGATTCTAGAATGGCAAATATTAAAACCTTTCCTAAGAACAAATCTACTTCAGATCTGCCATGCCTTATGCTACCTCCTCTCCCATCATAATTTCCACCAAGTTCAGCATTAGGCTATCCTGGTGAGTCCAGATTATTCACATGTATAAAACAAGTGAGAGTTGCCTCACCGAACATGGTTACATGGAACATCATACAGCAAACTTTTGTGACCATAATTTCATGTAACTAAAGAAATATGCTTAAAAGAATATAGAAAGATATTCTGTAATTCTGCCATCAGCAGTGATGAGGTTTCCACATGGTTTAATTTAGCTCTTTTCTGAATATTTTCTAACTTGCTCTGAGAGAAAAGGTATACCTGACCTATGGGACAGTGGTCTTATGTTCCAACAAAAGCTACTCCAAGTGAGGCATACACTTCCCATAATATAAAGCCTCTCTACAGGCAAGGATTTAATTTAGATTAGTAACAACATTGCCTTCTATGCTTTGAGTTTCACAGTATGTTCTCATCCCACTTTTTGGTTATTTGCACTGGAGCTCAAATCTACATTGGATATCTGCTAGCAGCATAATACTGAAATCGCAACATTTCTTTCTCTTGGAAAGCAAAATTTCTTATTGCAGACAAAAAGAAATATATTTAATACTTATTGATACAATAGATGCTTAAATTTAGATGCACTCCATGATAATTTGAATGATAGTTGATGCTGTATGGAATTGCTATAGTTAAAATTGCTGCAGGACCTTCACAAATGCTTATCATTTTTTTCAGTCCACTAAAGAAACAGATGTTTTCTTTTTTCAGTGTATAACACTGTTATTTTGCTTATAATCTTTTAGGCTTTTTTTTTCTTTCTTTCTTTCTTCAAACTGTATACAACACAAGAAGAAGCAATGTTTCCTTTAGTTCTTTAGTTTTAGAAACTAGAACTGTTTAACACCAAAAGGAAGTGTTCCAAATTAAGAACTAGGTCCTTATCCCATACACTCACATTAAACAGCACTTCATTCCTAAGGAGCCATTGATTTTATTTAGATTATTCTGCAGGATGCAGATCGGGATGCTGCTGGAACGTTAAGTGCCTGTTTAAAGTCTGTCCTGCACAGAGGAGCATGTAAATTGATTCAGACTCAACAAACAGAAGAGATACTGTTCTGAACTAGAAACACAGTAATAGCCTTTTGTTCCATACCAGCGCAGCAGTGATAAAGTAAGACATTATAATCAAATTACTTAAATGGATCAAAAAGTACTTTTACCATAGCTACTTGTTTGTAAAATTTAACAATACTATTGTTCCTCAGTTACAAATTTTATTTTTATGCTAAAAGAGTTTATTCTCTGAGGCATTCAGTGTCAGTTGCTAATGAAAACCCTTGCTATGTAGAATACAGGTAAAAGAAAGATAAATGCAGTCAGTTATAGACAATGACAGGAAGAACCAAACAAAATCAACAAAACAAAGTAAAACATAAGGAAAATGAACAAACAAACATTAAACCTAATAAATCAGGAATAAAACTGAGGAAAAATAGCAAAAAAAATTTTTTTAAAAAAAGAAGCAAGCCTGTGGGACGTGTGTGATTATAGTATATAATCAAGGCACATGATTCCAGATAATTCAAATTAACTGTGGAAAAAAGACAGTCAACTGTCTGTGAAATGCCAATCATCCTTAGTTGGTGCCTTAGTTTGGAAAGACAGGTGTCTGCCAGGGAAGAGCCAGACCTTCCCTTGTGCTAGAGAATGTAAACCCCCTCCCTCTGAATTATTATAATTTTGAAATTAAGGGGCTTTCAGGAAAAGATATGGGAATATGAATAACAGTTCTTTACTAGGAATATTAAAAATGTGGTAGTATAAAACACAAACAAGCAAACAAGCAAACAAAAACCAACCAACTAAAAAACCACTGAATCAGAACATGACCTGACACCCTCTTGGGTGTCCTCCAATTAAGTCCTCCTGGAGTGAGAGATGTGGTTCTGTTGGAGTAGAGATGATCCTGTAGAAGGGTCCAGTGGTGGCAAGATGGGTCCAGTCTTCCTCTGGGAATCAGTGGAAAACAGGCTGCCTTGGTGTTCTGAATTGCAGGTTTTATCCAGGTAGGAATGCTGGGCTCCTCCCACTGGGCAGAGCATCTCACAAGGAATGATGTAATTTTACCAGTCATGCAGTCAGCCTTAATGGCCCATTAACAGCAGATATCCCCCTGGAGGGAGGATGGGTCATGGAAGAGGTAAAGAACATTACCCCACCTGGTTTTAATGGCTGGCCCATTAGCAGAAGGAACCCACCCTCTCCCCCCGGAGTTACAAGATTAAAAAAACCCACCTCTTCAACCCATTTCAACAAATAGGGAATAGAATACATCTTGCATTGCAACCCAAGACAGTTGACATGAACCTACTGCTAAAAAACCTAGTCTTAATCCCAAAGGAAATCAGTGCTCAAAAGTCACTACTCTAACAATGACACTTCCAGGAAAAAACTCCATATCAACACACTAATATCAATCAGTTAATGAGTTATGCACTGAATATGCAAATAACATGGAGGAGTTTAACTGAGGAAGCAAATAATCCATTATTTTCTACAGAGCCTTTGCAAAACTAAGGAGAGAAAAACTGTAAAAAAAAGCCTTGCTGTGAAAAGGGGAAAAAAAAATTAATATGCATTTCATGAAGACATTTAAATAACAAGTTCAGCAGGATATTACAGATATTACAGCAGAATAATGAAAGTCGTATTTCTGAGTGATAAAATCTTTTAATAAATAATGTCAGAATGGTGTTGGTGGAATAATGGTGCCACAGTGTATGTTCCTAATTGAACAACTATAGCTTGAGCTTGAACTCATAACTTCTTTCTATCCTGGCTGCTGGATGTCCTGTCTATTGAGGAAAAGGGGAGTCTGATTGGTAAAAGGAGCATCTATATTCCACATAAAGGATACAGACCTGTATTAGCAAACTGCATTTGTTCAGCATGAACCAGTCAGAAGCTAATGTCAGATTTCTCATGCAGATAAACCTAGACTCTATGGAGACTGTACACAATGTGTTCCTCTTGTTTCAGAGAAAAGCTCTGAAGAATTCACCTTGACATATTCATAATCATGAGAAGGATAATTTGATACATTTTTTCATTAATCTTCCACACTCTTTGCACTGCTAACATTCTACTGATTTATTTTTCATTTGTGCTTTGTATCTTTTTATTGTACTTGCTTTTAGAGATGCAAGTATGTGGCAAGAGCAGCAATTAAATAATAAAACAGACACAATAGCATTAACAAAGCATTTGTATACACAGATATCACACTACTATGCCTCACAAGATTTAACATGAAATTCTATGATTATTTTATTTAGCTCAAAGGGAGACCAGAATGTTTATGATAGTTTCACATATATCTTAAAATTTTCTCTACAAAATATAATTACAGTATCTATAAAAATGTCTATAGAAATGAGTACTAAATGTTTTCTATTATTTTTGTACCTATCTCCTAATATTAAATAAAAACTTTGCATTACAATAGCTCAAAACCCTACAATATTATCCTATATAAAATTTTACAGATCTTCATTTTCAAAAATCAATAATGATAGTTAAATAAGGAGTCTGACACAAAATGTAAAAACTGTAATACATAAACCCCATTATCCCACTGTTCTATCTCTGCTAACATGATATGCTGTTAAAGCTAACGACCCTCACAGCATTCCTGAAGTCTAATGGTGGGCTACAACAGGAAGGGTCTCCAGCAAGAGAGGATGAAAGGTAGCTCCTGTACCAGTAAAGCCCTGCCATAAGTGTCTTATCAACTCCAGAGACAATACTCAGATATGTAAGTACATTGAGGTATCTGTACTCCCTGCAAAAACCACTGCTAGTGTCATCCCTCCCACATTCAATGGCTCCAGTACCCAAGGGTGAGTGAAGAGAAACAGTACTGCAGTCATGCATATAACTTATTATCTTATTGCTGTTCCTTAGATGAGTATTGCTAATATTTACTCACAAAAAGAAACATTAAAATACACTTAGTGTTAACAGTATAAAATGAATTACCAATCCATGGGAGCAAATGCAAACAGATATGTGTAGGCACCCGCACACACATACACACAACACTTTTTCTTGGTAAAGAACATCTCAAAGAAGAAACAAAAACTACTTACACCAGAATAGAAAGGCTCACCAGACACACAGATCACATCCTGCTCCTGGATCATCAAAATATCTTTGGCTAAGTGCAGTCGCACTTTGAAAGGCTCCTGGTTACCATCCTGCAGCAAACAAACCCCTGTCTTTGTCTTCAAATGAAGGAATAAAAAAAAAATTAAAAAAAAAAAATTCAGTTAGCACTTAGAATTGTTAGAAGTGGTATTTTGAATAAGAATACTTGATAGATAGGTACAGTCACCATAAATATGTTAACAAATACCCAAAATTATTTTCAATGATCACTGTATTTACTGTGTTTGAACTACAAGAGAACAAATGTTACAGTAGTAAATAGTAAAGACAGATTTTACAATAATAAGGATTTTTCATGATGATTTTGTGAAATTCCTTCCATATTGCTTCAAATCAGCTGTGCTCTTATTTTCTCTTTTCATTAAATGACGACATCCCACTTGGACACAAAATGAAAGCTAATCCTCCACATATTACACCATTTTTGACATAGAAACACACATAAAAACACCTCCAAACTAGCCAAATGCGATTACCAACAGCTACATGAACCCATTTGTGGGCTATTTATTTCTTGTCTGTGAATACAACATTGATTTAACTTCTTTGTGTTCTTTTTCAAATGAGGATGCCAAGCGAAGAATAAAAGAAAATAAATCAAAGACTAAAACTCCCTGTAGTAACTTAGATCTTGCTCCATTTCTGTATTTTACATTTATAGCTAAAGATAAGGAATACTGTAGGATTCTTCAATATATAATAAATGATTTTTCAGCAATTATCAGTGCCTTTGCAGTAGTACCTACTTGTATTATCTTTTGGGGCATTATACATGAGAGGGTGAGCACTAAAAAAATTTGCACATGAAACTACCATCAGTATTTAATTTTCCCTGAAGGTTATGTTGAAAATAGCACTCTTTGTAACATTTTGTCAATGAACAAAATTCCTACTGGTAGAGCATTTTTTAAATATGAGAAATCTGCTTACAAACAATCTAAAAACTTAGCCTTACAAGTAATTTACCAGCATAAGTATTTGCATAGATATAGATATAGATATAGATATAGATATAGATATAGATATATAGATAGATATAGATATAGATATAGATGATGATGTAGATGTAGATGTAGATGTAGATGTAGATGTAGATGTAGATGTAGATAGAGATAGAGATAGAGATAGATGACACAGATATAGATATAGATATAGATGATATAGATATAGATATAGATATATGATATATAAATATATAGATATATACACGTATGTATCTCAGAAGGAAATTCACATATAAAAAGTATTGAAAATCTATGACTCATCAGTGCCAATAATAAAACCCTCGCTATCTTCATAGAGGTCAGATTTCAATACATCCACTGTAAAAAGTTGACTTAAGAGTAGATCAAGGAAAGAAAAGTATTTCTCTGAACTTTAAGTGCCAAGGCTGACCTGGCTGAATCTGAGGGCTCTTTCTCAGACAAGAGCTTTAAAGAGGATTTGGAAGATCTTCCCATAATGTGCTCTTACATCCATAGTATGGAGAGAACAAACACAAATATGGAACTGACAGTAGGCCACTGGCAAAAGAGAAGTTTTAATCTCTCTCACAAGGCTTTAAAAGAAGTGAAAAGGTCGAGGACAATCTTTAAATAGCTCTATGTAATGTTCTCCACTGACAAATTGTTCTGTCACTTCTGCTCCATACTCAACACTCCAACTTTGGAAACTTTTTTTTCTTGGATGCCAGGAGCAAATGTGTATAACTCTGCCATGATTTTGAAAGTGACTCTTACATTGCTTTATTATTTTTAATCTAGGTAAGAAGGAAAAGAAAAAGAGCTACGTGCATTTAACTCACACTGAGGACAATCAAACCTCTGGTCAACAGTCATCCTACACCGTTTTTCTAATATTAAGGTGTCTTTTTTGGTTTGTTGGGGTATTTTTGTTTTGTTTTTGGTTTTGGGGTGTTTTTTTTTGTTTGTTTGTTTTTTTGTTTGGGGTTTTTTTCTGAACAATGTAAGAGAGAAACTGATAAATGCGCACAGACGAAATAAATGCATCACAGAAGGAGTTAGGTTTTCAGTACCACTGAAACATTCTCTCATATCATACATAAAATATTACAATATTAAAATGAAGAGTTGTTATGTCCTTGGTACTTCTTCTTTACACACTAAGATGCCTCCTCTCTCCTTGGAGTTGTGAAGGAAGCAGTAGGTGACAATGGAAGTTGAACAATGTGTATTGCAAATAAAGATGGTCAAACAAAGGGGCTAATACTTACAAAATGCCTTTCTTCTGCAGCAAAATTTGCAACATACCTTACCTCCTCCCTGGGTAACGGCCAATAGAATAAATCCTGCCTCTCATACACTGGGTATAGCAACTCTGCCTTACTTGATTGCACATTTCTGTTTTGGTCAATAACCTTATAAAATCTCTAGAGTCTTTCTGCAAAAGGTGAGGGACTACTTTGTAGGAATTAGAAGCAACCACAGTAGGCAAAATTAGACATTAGAATGAAATTAAAATTCAAGTCGGTTTCTAAATGCATATGAGCTGAGCTTATTCAGCCTGAACAAGCAAATCAAGCTTGGGAATAGCAAAATATTTTGGCCCTTGGAAAGATTGATCACACACACTCAGGGACCTTATTTACATCAGACATTCTAAAATGTAATGAACCACTTTACTGTTGTTGGGTTTTATGAAAGCTAGTTTACAATACAGTTCAAAATTAAATCTTCAATTATACTACCTCCTTCCCTCTCCTACCTGACAGCTGCATTAACCACCACGTTAAGAAGAATGTAGTCGAGTTTCATTAGGTAACTTCAAAAGTCTTTGAGAACAAAGACTGGAATTTAATTGTTTCATTTTTGTCTGTTGAAACCTCTTTCTTACTGCTTTCACCCACCCCCTTCAAAGTATTCCACAAACTGAGTAAAATAAAGATATTAGCTCCTGTTCCGGAGGTGGAAATTAGGGAAGACAAGCTGCATATATATACTTTCATGTAAACTGCTGTGCACAACATTTTTTATTCATGTGGCCCCAGCCGAATTATTCTGATCAGCTGTATACCCTATATCCCTGCCCTCTCTTATATTTGAAGAGCTTAGATGGTGTGCAAGTGTGTGTGTATGTGTGCATGAGGTGTGGGAGCGCAGAGCCATGGCTCATACTGGCTTTCATTCCCGATACCAATTTTTAAGAGATTCCATGGGAGACTGTGCTAAAACTTTTCCCTTCAAGCCTTCCCCATGTCACTGTCAGAGGGCTGAGCCCCACTCCTGTCTTACAGCAATAAGATACAAACTACACACCGGCTGAGCTGCTGGGCCATGCAAGGCATCCCCTTGTGCTCAAACGTGCGATGCACTGCATCACCTCACAGCAAACATGCAGAGAGAAGCAGAGGTCGGATGATAACAGTTTGTTAAGCCAATAAACCTCGACTGAGCCCAAATTACCAAGAACATCACCTTATTTATAGAGTTGGGCTCCTATGCTGCAAAGAGGGGAAGAAAACTGAGTGTTTGAAGTTGCACACTATTATGAAGCGGAGGAGGTGCGTTAAGGAATGCATATGAAAGCATTGTAAAGATGTGAAAAAGAAAGAGTTTCCATATGAGAGAAGAGCCTGTGGCCTCAAGTGAAGACAGTGATGAAGGAAGGTGGTGGTACCTAAGTAACAGATGCAGTGAATGTTGCACCCACACAAAGCTACCTCTGTCATCTCATTCGACACAGTTTTAAGCTGAATTAGATAAGAACACTGATGTGGCAAGAGCTGATGTCCTGGGAATTGCTTACAGTTCCTGAACCAATATAATTACAAGAGGGGCTGAAAACAGATCTCCCTTTGCTTCATCACACCAGTCAGTCTGTGGCAAACTTGGTGCTTCTGTGCTTCAGGTCACTATCAGAAAACAGTGCAGGTGGGCAGAGCCCTTAAGGAAGACTACTTTTTCAGAGACTTTGGTCACAGTCTGATCATAATTAGCAATAAGGCAATGAAAAAAGGCCACTTAAAAATTATATCTTGACTTACAGCCCATTGTCCAAAGGGACTGTGCAAAAGATCTGGCCTAAATATTCTTTTCCTAAAAGGAATTCAGAAATCCTCACATACCAAGACAAACATTCCTCATTTGTTAAATGGCCTTCAGAAATATTTAAAAATTGATTTCAGAGAAAATACACATAAAAAATACAGTTTCTACATTTATACTAGCAGCAGAGTACCTACAAAACACAGACCAAAATCATACTGCAGGAGAAACATCATTAAAGTTACCTGTTGATTTAGAAGACAATTTCCTGCAGAACTTCCAAAATTTTTTTTTTTTTTAATTTATCTTGCCTATACAAGTCTATGTCATTGATTTTTTGTTGATTTTTTTTTTCCCCATTTTATGTCTTTATTGTTTTTTTCCCCTTGTGATTTATGACAAGGAAAAAAAAATACTGAAACATTTCCTATGTTTTGGTCTCGATGAGAGTTTTTCAGTCTTTCATGCAGTTTTAAATACTCATAATCAGTTTTCAAGACATGGCTATATCTTCTCCTTTATGCTATTTTATCTATGTCTTTGGCCCTACAGTAATAAAATAATTTATTTAGCTTTGTTTCTCATAGTTTCATATCAACAGGAAGATTTCAAGAAATATTCCAGAATAGTTTAGTCCATGGACAAGTGGAAAAAAGAAAGAAGGAAAAAAAAAATAAAAATCTCAGCACATTTTCTATGCAAGGTGACCTGGATTTTTAGTTTCTACTTTGACTGTTATGTCCTAAAATAAAGTAAGCCTCTGCAATTTGGTATTAAGACCTGAAATTTATTTCTACTATCAAGAACATGATAGCAGTAAGGAGAATGGGTTACAAAACTGCCTTAAATGTGTACCTAGCTCCTTCAGATTAATATCCACCCTTTTGGATGCTTATTTGAACTGAGGCTGACCTCTGAGTATTTGGAGATATGCCTGTCACTGCTTCATAATCGTAAGTATAATAATAAAAAAATAAATTGAATCAGAGGTTTAAGGAGGTAATGGCATTGGATTTAACGAGGTATTAGCAATGGATTCAAGAGGCAGGAATATGTGTCAGAACCATATATGGGATGTTTTTTAAACAGTCCAGCTACATTCTGTGGAGGTAATGCTAGCTTAAGTGAAAAGCACTTATATTGTCAAAAACTGGAATGCAGCCCAGACACACAGGGATGTGTTCAGCTTGTCATTCAGAGCCTCTTCCATCAGATACCAACATTTTCCAATCCAAGGAACAGCAAGTCCATTCCTGCATATGAATTGTACACTCCGGTCTGAAAGAACTGCAGGAAACCTCTGAATTTGGACTTGAACGTATTTTAATTTGATTTGTCAGGTATTTTCCAGGTAAGTATTTGTTGTGGTATTCTTTCTAAGTGATTTTATTGAATGAATGAATTCCTGCAGAGAAAGTCCTTGTTTCATACAGTCTGCAATACAAAATGCAATTAGACAATTGGAAAATATATATATATTTACATAAATACGTATGTATATGAGCTTCTTACTAAGCTAAGCTACTTTTTCAGAGCAAAAACTTTCTTTTGTAAGAAATCATGAGTTGAAGCTTCATTTAAGAAAAATCCCAGAAACCCATGGTATTAAAAATCCCAGTATTGCTATTTAACAGGATTTATAAACAAAGGAAAGCAGCAGTTTAGTCTGAAATGTGTAAATCAGAAAATGGCATAAAGATGACTAGAAACAGACCATAAAAGTATATGGCAATATTTAGGGAAGAAATTCAGGAGAAAGTTAAACATGGCTTAAAATTTAAAACACGTTTTGTTGCAGGAAAGCCTCCCCAACTAGATGGATGTTGAAATAGGGGTCACTACACCTTTGAATAACAGAACATATCAAATTATAAAGCTTGTGAAGTCTACAAGAATATTTATAGAATTCATAAACCAAACAGTTTACCAATTCAAATTAATCCTTCAAAGAAACAATGGACACGACTGTGAAAACAAATGAATAGAGTGTAAGCAGGAAAATTAATAGAGTATTTATTAACTTAAATAAGTTTGATGTTATACTGGGGGAGGAGGGGGAAAGCCAAGCTATTAGAAGTAAAGAATGAGATTTCAAAAAGTTAGATAGCTGCTAATGCAACTTGTTCATAAAGTACATGGAAAATATGAACTTTAAAAAAAAAAAATTGCAGGGGAAAATGTTCTAATGCATTAATCATCCCAAGTCTTCAATTTCAACAGAAGGATACGTTCACTGCAGAGGACAGTATTATGTCAGAGACTGAGGTTATCTTCCAAGAGATAGTTTTCAGAATATAGAATAAGGTCAAATGAGTATAGGAGAGCGTTTTAAGAACCCAGTGACTCTGTGATTTATTCTCTTGCAAAGTTCATAAAGCTCAGGATAAAGGGTAAAAGAGGAGCTGGATAGTTTTATGGTTTAGAAATTGTTAAATAGAAGAACCAACAAAATGGATATATTTGCTGATCAGTGAGAGAAAAGAGCATGGAATATTGAATAATGAAATATGAAACAGTGAAAAATTCCCACAATGAGAAAGCAGAGAAACCACACACACACACACACAAAAATTAAAAATCACCTCTTCAGATACCAGGTAGTTTCTCTTAAAAAAATGTGTGTATGTATGTCCAAGATTTCCTTTTTTTGTAGTACCATTTGAATTGTCTAGCATGGAAGTTATTTTCTTGCAGAACAAAACTACTTTAAGATGCCTTGAAAGGCAGCGCAGCCTGAAGATAAGATGCTTGGGGGAGAAAATTATCATTAGGATTCTGGAAATCACTTTGAGATTGAAAACAAACTCTACCTGTCTACATATCTGTGTTTAATCTCTCATTATAATAACCGTGACTGCTCCAATCAGATCTGCCGTAGAAACTTAGGCACTGAGTGCACATGCAAGTACCTATAACGAGACAAGACCACTTCAGTGTCCAAATCCCAAACCAATTCTCACTGGCAGACACTAGAAGAAATTAGGGATGCATGAAAGCATCACTGCTATGAAAGAACTAAGGTTCCCTCAGAGACCTCCAATGCACTAGAGCAGCAGTTAATTAGAATGAAAAGTGGTTTAAGGAAAATAACCTGAGTATGTCACGGACACCAAAAAAAACATGTTGAAGCTGCAGTGCATCTATGTGAAAAATTTTGGTTTTGTGCTAATTGAAACCCAGCTCAAACTCTTTACTTCCATTACTAGGGATAGAAGTACCAACAAGAATCTGAGCTGCATTCACCCGCTGGGGAGAGCGATCTCAGTTCTTCTGCAGTGTAGTGGCTACAGCACTGGGATATGCAGATGAAAGCAAACAAAAAGGGGAAGAGGAAGATCAAATAGTCAAGATGCTTCACAACCGCTTTTACTGCCATTATCAAAAAATTCTTAGTAACTATTCTGGCACAGAAGACTACAGATATTTTTCCCACATATACGGTATGATTGAGAATTTGACACAATAGGGATGTGGAGGGGATAAAAGCTTGAAAGTTTTAAATGCACTGACTAGAGAATCAATTAAACAAAACTACCCTGAGCAAAGACTACAGCTATTTCAATAGTTGAAATAAATAAATTATCAGCAAAATGTTTGTGGCTTGAAGTGACTAAACTAGTGCCAGAGATGTGCCAAGATGGAATAGAACCACAAGCTATTTAAGGGTGTAGTGCCACAATGGTCTTTTCCTCAGCCGCTACTCTCACTTTCATAAGAAGCTCAAGTGCCAGATGAAGTTTTGGTGACGTATCTGGCCAATTTTAAGGTATGAAGAAAATTTTATTAAAAGTAATAACTGATAGGTATATATTGGGACTTGAAGTATCTGACAGAACAGATTATTACACCTTATACTGACCTCAGGTGAAATATTTCATGAAGTAATTAATTAATTAATACTTGGATGGATGAGATTTAAAGTCCAAATAACACCCTGCTCAGTTCCATCAGCCTATTGAAAGTCCACTACCACAGGCTCAAAGGACCACAGAGCCACAACAGCAGGTGGGAAGCCAAATTAGGCACTCAGAAAGGGACACCCAGTCTGGGTTCCCTGCCAGGGCTGTCCTAGAACAGCTTCAGCTCCCGTGTCCGAGTGTGAAACCATTATGCTAAGAAAATGCCATAGCACCTCTTGGAGTGAGCAGAGGTCACTGCCTGGAGCATGGGACACACAAAGGAATGCAGTTTTGGATTTCACAAGGCCTGTAAAAATATATATGGATACATGTAGTGTATATGTCTGCGCTGCCTCCATACGCCTCCTAGGGATACATCTTCACCCTCCTGACTCTTCTGGACCTGGGCATACAGAGCTGCAGCAGACTCCCCTCTCTTGGGGCTTCAGATCCAGTTTGCTCTATTTTCCCTCAAACAAAAATGAAAGCAGATGATGCATTACAATGATAGTGTTAAGGTTTTAGTTAAAAATTGCACTATGTGCAAGCACAAGGCTGCTGATTATTTATTTGGATACAGGCGTTTGATGAAAGTATGTTGAAAATATGCATTTTATTAACTTCTTTTTGGGAAGAAAGAGATAGACATAGTCTTGAAAGTGACACCACTGATTCTGTGCCACAAACCCCATTTTACACAAAACATATAAACTGGCATTGAATCCACCTCATTTAATTTCATTTAAATGCTAGTTAAAGGATTTTCTTTGTGGTCTCCAAATTTTGGCGGTCTTTTAGGATGGGTGGAATCATCCCCTCTTTCCCTTGTCTAGCAAATAAGCTGATTTTTAAAAAGCTAAATTTTAAATCAATGCCCCCATTAGAAACTAGATACAGAATGAAACAAATCTGTCAGTGTACTTTCACTGTAAAGACTAAGACAGGACTCATATGCCAAGTCATCTTTCTGTGGCTGCTCTTGTCATTACACCTGCTGGACACAGAGTGAAGTTAATTGCCACTAAATAGCCTATAGAGTTTAAATAGTAACAACATAAAAAACTATGAAAATAATGCTTATCTTCCTCTTTACCTGAATAAGTGCATTCAAAAGGAAATAATAATAATAAAACCAAAACCAAAATGCCCTAATAACATGCTTTAACTCTTTGTTCAGCCACGAAGCAGTCGGGAAGTCAGACTACATGATCAGTGCAGGCTCCTTCCAATTGAAAATATTCTATTTGAAAACCCAAACCTCAAGATTAGTAAAAATGCTTTCTTCCATACAAACATTTGAAAACCCAAACCTCAAGATTAGTAAAAATGCTTTCTTCCATACAAACAGTCTGGGATATAGTGCTATAGAATTTACACCATGCATGCATTTTCTGAAGTATTAAAGCCTGAATATATACCATCCTGAAAAAACATCAGAGTACTCTTTCCCAAAGGCAAGGTTCATTTTAATATTACTCTTTGACCCTACTACTCCTATCAGAATGCTGTCATGATTTAATTTTCTTTAGCCTGCTTATTTTCTCTTCTCCCGTGAATCAGTTTATTATAACTGATTCTCAAGTCACAACTGATTTTAGCTGCAGTTAGTTCTTGATTTTAGGGCTGTTCGAATCCCTTCACTTCTATTTTTTCATGGGATCATTGTCACACTTAAAGTTCTAGCCAGGTAGAACTGTTTCCAGTTCTACTTTCCTAAATGCTGTTTGTGGCTTTCAGTGTACAGGTAATTCTTGTGATTTTTGAATTATAATAATGCACTGAAATCATTACATAATTTGCTGCAAATGGTTCTCACTGTACCTCAATTGATGAAGTTGTTAAAATCACATTAAAACAATTGTTCATAGACAATCACTGAGTAAATAAAAAGCCCTTGCTAATGTCTACAAATACATTTTATTTGCTTTCTTTAAGGCAGATTAGTATTAACACAGAAAGCACTTCCCTCATCTCTAGTGGAGGGAGACTGACGTACTTTACACTGACATTATGAAACTAATTCTATGCAAAATTTACTCTCTTACCTCACTAAATCTGAATGGAATTGCTTTTCATTTTGGTCATCTTCACAGCTTCCCTTCTCCCCACCCACCTTTCTCCCATACTTCTAAATTTCCCCCTTGATTCTGCTGAGCAGCACCAGACAGATTCCTGACTCCACTGATGTTTTAATTCGTGTACAGGCTTTCAGATATAAACAATTTAAGGAGAGCAAACCTCACACAAAACATAGCTGCCTGCGCCTACATTGTGCCTAAAGAGGTAAATGGGAACAGAGATGAGGTCCATCATGAACACACTTGCGCAAATTCTTTCTTCTACTACAAAGTCCATCTGCCACCATGAACTGATCTGGTGATTAGCTTATATTTGACTACATAATGCTGAATTTTTCAGAGGAAGAAATAAAAAGGGAGAAAAAAGTATCTAAATGTGTGTGTGTGTATATATATATATATATAAATATATATATATATATATAAAGGATTTAAAATTCATTGATTCTTTTTCTACTATTGTTTGAAAAAAAATTCTGATCCTACCTCTTCACAGGTGGTCCTGAAATCCATGTGCTATGACACAGCAAGTGGTATTTGTCTAAAATGGAGAGAAAGATTTCATTAGAATGAAAAAGATACAGCAAAACATAAAAGTTATCTGTCTGAGATGAGCAATTGCCCTTCTCTTTGTTAGGTCTAGTTATAGCCATTGCTTTAAAGGAGAAATGATCAAAGTTGCAATAGGATTAGGAAGATGTTAGAAGTTGTTCCTGTTCTTATAAACTACACAACCTGGTTTCATTGAACATAATCAAAGGAATGTTTGTGTTCCCACCATCTCCTCCCTTTCACAGGACATTCTTTCTTTTTGTGTTCTCCAAATTTTGTTTCATAAGTAAAGGTATACTCAAAAGTAACAAAAATAGAGACAATTAAGTGTTGCTCTTCAGAACACTCCCTCCCTTTTAAAAAACCTTTTTTATTTTCTCACCTAATTAAAAACCACCACTCACCAGTACCTTTTGTCTCACATTTTATTAATGTACCTAATCTCTCCACAGAAGCTGCTGTCATTTAACAGTGTGCTTACTTTGCAGAAATATTTATGAGTTGAAAAACAAATGTTAGAAAAGTCAGAAATACGTGTGAGTGCTGGCAAAATGTCACACCAAATCCTGTGATTATTACTTTGCTGGCCTTTACTTAAAGTGTATTCATCGCCATGCACACTTATGCATTCATTTATTTATGTGATAAAGCCACTGGAAAAGGATGTCAACAGAGGCTGAAAACAGTGTCCTGCTGCTGGGTCTGCAACAGAAATGCTCATGCATCAGCCAGTAACTATTTTCAGGAAAACAGTTCAGGGCAAAACAGCAGTTTCATTTAACGGCTGGGAAAAAAAATCCTGTAACAAAATTCTTTCCATCAAGTATTTTATTACTATTTTGTAGTGTGCTTGCCATAATTTGTATGGGTATAATACTCAAAATTTCATTAGCACCATTAGCCTATGCTTAAAATAAAATTTAAAATTCCTCACATAGTACAAAAACTTAATTCCTAATACTTAGAATTAAACCTCTTAATAGTAATAAAATCTTTTCATTAAGTCTCTTGATTTATTTTGCTGCCCTGAAGGCAGTTTTATTGAACAGCACACATATGAGGTTAATGTTCTCTATTTATTGAGCTCTGTCTGGTTCACAGCCTGTGCTCTAGACTAATTTCTAGCAGAGATAGCCTAGGTTACAATTCAGAAATTTAAAAAGGACCCATCATCATTCCTTCCTTATCAGCTTTACACAAGCACCAAGATCCAATAATGAACTGTATCTGTAATTCTGCTATCAAAAATACCCATAAAATCAAGGTCACTATTACTGTCTCAAAGATTTTCTCTCTTGTGGGTTCTCTCTTATTGTGTTACAAGGAATGTTTCCTTGTGATCTTTATGAACTCTTTTTTCAGCTGAGTAAACTGAAGTCAAAAAGAGACTTTACTCACCTTAGCCAAATAGTCTAAGGACTTCTTAGCCTCCTGGAGCATGTATCTTTGAAACATAAACTGAAGTAATGCACAGTGCTCTCCTTTCTTGAGCCCTGGTTATGGCAGGTCACTAATTCCTACTGCAGTCAAAAGTTTATTCTCATGTGTTATGTTCTGCCTTATTAATAAAAGTTCTGCAAAGTTTGAGTTTGGGCAACTTTGGTTCCCCATAGTCAACGACAATTCCACTTTCATTCTCTTTTAGCTACTCTTTGATCTAAACCTCATCTAACCCTGTTCATTTTCATAACCCAGTATGACTCCTCTTTTATTCTTCGTTTTTAGATATAAAGCATTTATTTACTTATTTCAGAAATACTTGTCTTATCACAGAGAAAAAATAATTGTTACTTATAAAATATTTTCTAAAATGTAAAACTGGAGCTACATAATTCTCAACACAAAATAAAATTCCTTGCAGAGAGTTTATGTGTTTCTCAGGCAGGCAACATCTCAGTTACTAATCTTTGCAATACAGCTGCCACTGCTTTTGCTCCCCTCTATTTCCTACTGATTCTCATCTGCAGCTGCACAGAGAATGTAAGCCCACTATCAATGTTCTTTTTCCGACTATCAGCAATTTTGTAACACTTGATATTTTACAAACAGCACATAGTAGGTTTGATTACAAAGTGCAGTACTTCATATATCATCTCAGAAATGTCATTGTTTCCCACATTTACACCCTGAACAAACACTCTAGATAATTAAATTACAGGAATATATATCATGCATCATGCAGAAATGTAATATCTTATACTGGTAAAAGCACCAATGATTACCAATTGTCTCCTCCTGTAATACATGAAAAAAGGTAGAAAATATAAACCTAAGTAATCAAAAAAAAAAAAAAAAAAAAAAAAAAAAAAAAAAAAAAAAAAAGACAGACTGTGAAATCCACTGCTTACAGATATCCGTGATAAGCTTATGGCTAATCTCTGCAACCCCATCTCCAAATCACAGCCACTTTCACCTGAGCAACTTTCCAGCTCTCATAGGAGCTTCCTTCAGCCTGAATTTTCTTTTTTCTTTTTTTCTTTTTTTTTTTTTTTCTTTTTTCCTTTTTTTTTTTTTTTTTTTGCCCCTCCCCACCATTAGGTTGCTCTGGGACAAACTGTGCCTCAGAATGTGGCTTTGAATTGAGGAGGTGCAGAGGAAAAAGCTCCCAGGACAGAACCTGGTTTGCAGGCACAGAGGGAGGCACGAACAGCATGTCTCACTCAAAGAGAAAGGAAGGCTCCAAAAGCAGTGTGCCTTTCTTTAAAGGGGCTGGGAAGCACTGCAATAAAAGATATGCAAACAAGCAAGCTTTGAAAAGTTACATGCCATCCTTTCAACCTGACTTGCAATCTGCATCTCCTCCAAATCTGAGTTATCAGACCTATTTAGCTCACCTCTGCTGATGCATGTAAAAGGAACAGTGTGTGACAGACAGGTTGGGAAGAGACTTTGACACTCCCTTGGCAGAAAAAGCAGTTATTCAACACTGAAGAAACATTTACCAAAAAGCATTTTTATGGCATTTGTGTTCTAAAGGGAAAATCAATGGCTAAAACATAACGGCAAAGATGAAGGCTATGGCAGCCCTCAGAGACAAAACTTCATTTAGGATAATGCACAGAGCACTTGAGCTATGCTCTGATCTTCTTATAATAAATCAGGTCATATTCCAGTGGTATAATAGATGTAATTTCACAAAGCACTTCCATGACTGAATACTCCAGTATACAATAATGAAATAAGGCAGCAAACAAAAAGAAAACTTTTTGTGTGCACAACATCAAGAAGAGACACTTTGTGAAGTATAGGAAATACCACAGGCCAAATGAATTACTACTGATGGCAGGAAACACTTCATTCTCAAGGTTACTGGCGCAAACTAAGAATACAATACTGTATGCAAAAACAAGAAGTCTATGGAGAAATTATGCATTATCAAATGCAGTTTTATTTAGCATAGGATATCACTACATACCTCTTGTATATGTCCTACTTGATGGAGAGAAAAACAAGATTTTTTTTTTTTTTTCTGTCTGAGAAAGGCCTGAACTACTAATGGGAAAAGAGACTAAAATGGTATTTTAAAGGCACAAATCACAGATCAGCAACTACTTATGGTAATAGTTTACTACTCATGTTTGCCTTTTGAAGTCCTTCTGCCTCCATTCTTGCCAAAATATTTTGGGCTCTACATTGTAAAAATATCTGAAGAAAATAATATCTGTCATTTTGGGGTGTGTTAGGAAATTAAACATACATACATTTGTAACTCTGAAAGGCCTTTTTTTTTTTTAACAGTAATTAAAACTAACCCCCAAACCTTCTCTATGATAAATAGGGATAGTAGATTTAGAAATTATCCTTACATATAGCATAGCTAGTCCCTTGCGCTTCAAAGGAAATAAAAATATTTCTGGAAAAAGAGAAACATTACTTCAAATCCAAAATCCATGAATGCATACTCATTCCATCCAGCTTGCCACAAGGTGTTTGGTACCGGAAGAGTGGTCAGAAGCATGCAGACACCACAGTAAATCAAAGGAGCAGTTGAGTAACTGCAGATTAATAAACCCTCATTCAGTTATTACTTTCCAGCACACTTGAATTATATTTTGTTTGACCACTGAGTTACTTATGTTCAGTTAACATAATAATTTTTAGTAATTTACATATTGGACTCATTTGCTGAAAAAAAAATCTCAGCAAGTTGGCAACAATCTCTAGATTCAAGCACTTCCTCATACCTCCTCACAAAATTCAATACATGAAGGGGGATCTGTATATCCATTGCACAGAATTAGAGTTTTAATAAATTAATGTAAGAAGAAGGATGCTCACGAAGCTGGAGGACCCTAAGCTGTGTGTATCAATCTACCTGATAGTGCAAGGACTGAGAAGAACTTTGGAATCAGCAAACCTGTGCATTTCTTTGGCGGGGAAGAAAATAATTACCTGACAAAGCCCTTTAACAAAATGTCCAGCTCTTAGCAAAGCTCATGCTTCAAAAGAATTGAAGTTGGCAATTAGTAACTAACATGGTTTTTAATGTTTTGTTCATTTTACCTTGGACAAAACAAGTATGGTATTTATCCACAAGTCAAAATTTATTATTTTAGTGGCAAGCCTATTTAATACGCAAGCCAAATTAATGATTCACTCTATAAACAACAATTTTTCCACAGTCAGTGATCCAGAAGGCAGTATTAACTGAATGCATCTTGGTCTTCTGTTTGTTTACTCAGTGCTGTTTGCATTAACAATTATCTAGTGTCCCCCAGAACAAACACCCACAAAATGACCTGACGAGTCACGCAGTCTGTTGTGTCTTGGCAAAAGAAAACTATTACAAATGGCAAAATAAAAATTAAAAAACAAACAAACAAAAAAAACACCACAGAACACCACAACACACCATGTTTCAGAAAGAAAAACAGTATTACAGGAGAATAATCTGAAAACAGTGATATTAAATGGCAATGGGTTGTCGCTGCACGTCTTTATGTGAAACACACTATGGCAAACTGGAGTATTAAAGTTTGGCTCTGGGTCAAAATCTGGAATCCTGACAGGAAGAAAAAAGAAATCTTTTGTCTGGTTTCTCACTTTTCCAATGTTACCCTCTGGTGATTCAGTAGATGTGTCTAAAATGTAATTATGTACACGATTTCAAAGAGGACAGTGCACATGTCAGAGCCCAGGCTTGTACTAAATGTCTCCTTCTTCACTGCTCTGGAGGCTGCATGAACTGTGACGTGATGTAGATAATTTCTCAGTTTTGCCTAAATAACAGTGCTTTTTGTCAGAGATAAAGAGTTGTTCTCTGACTATTCAGCACTGCAGTGTGGATTTTCCCTCCATTATGTCTCAACACAATGTTTTGGTATAGAAGACATACTGGCACTCCTCTGCCAATGCAATTGTTTCACATTAAAATGTAAATTTCATGCCCCTGGCATTATGCCTAATGCCAGTAATTCAGTGAGACTTTCCACATTATACTGCATCTTTCGATTTCAAGTTAAAAGAAACCAAGCCAAAAACATTGTATCAGTGTCCTAAAGGAGTTTATAAAATAAATTAATGGTTGTAAATAATTGATAAGAATTTATTTGAGGTTTTTAGATCCTTTATAAACACCTGGCAAATATATTTATACCTGCATGTATAGACATGAGTCATGTCCAGAGTTAATTGCAGTGCTTAATGAAAAAATAATACTTCACAGTGAAATTTTTAAAATCTGTATATCCTGCTTAAGAAAAATCAAAATAATAATAATATGCAGTGAATAATGAAAATAGAAACCAGATTAAATGAAGAAAGGACATGATACCAGACTTTTTACAGATTATTGAATTAAAATAATATGAATGTGGTTTATGCCCAGTTTACAAGAGTATAAAGAAGCACATACTTTCATTTTTTCAACTGACTAATTTTTTTCCCATATACCAGGGAAAATGCAAAAAAGGATTTTCCAATAGAAATAACATCATTCCTGCTCATTTCATACAGTTTGAATCACAAATGCCAATACATCTTGACAGAGTTTGAACTAACAAGGTAAGTTATCTGGAAGAAATGACAAAATCTATTCTCAGAGAAATTCAGAAGTTTCATAAAATTCAATGAAAACAATAGGAATAAGTCACTTTTAATTGACCCAGGACAAAAACCACAAAATCAAAATATCATTTGATTATGACCTTTCCTTATTTTGGTGGGATTAAAATTAGTTGACTAAAGTCAAAACTTTTTCAGTCTGTTTTACCATTAGGTTTTATGAAATGATTCCTACCATTGAAAACAATATTCCTATTTTATATTCACAAAATAAAAAAACTCTATTCTACATTACCAACATATGTATCACAATCTAGTACGTTTGTAATGGCACTAGACCTTACCAGTCCATCCAACTGAGACAGTAACAGAAATCACAGCAACCCACTAAAATAATTTATCTCATCATTATCTCATAATAATTTCATAATTTATCTTTCAGTGCATACTTTCATATTGTTATCTGGAGTTGGCTTTCTATTTAGAAATTGCCACCATCACCAGTTCTGCAACTGTAGTCAGTTTCTTTACTGAAATAGAACTGGGCTCTACGAGGTAAAAAGGTTTGGGAGATATGATGGCAAGCTACCAGAGAAGATGGGCAGAGAGGCAGTTTGAGAACTTATAGAAGAAAATGGAGTCAGTGAAAACTGGAGAAACAGAAGAGACCAGATACTTATTTTTGGCAAACAACACTCTTTGCAGACTGTTTTAATTTGAATTCAAATGACTACTCTCTGGTATCAGAATTGCCTAGGTAAAACACACGAAAACTAAACAACCCCTGGACACTATAGGAGCAAGACCATAGATTTCCTATTTAAAGTGGACTAAGGCATGTGTTGCTCTGCTGTTTAGACAAACTGTTGTTGTGGTTGTTTACTGTGTCAGGTGTCAGGTCATTGACCCTTCTTTACTGCCTTTTTTTTTTTTTTCCCTTCCTTTCTTCTATAAAATATGAAGTTACTGATGTCCCATAAATAATCAAGTCAATAACAAAAAAATCGATTCACAGAAATATTTAGAATTAAGTTTGAACTACAACTTAGCTTCTAGTACCAGGTCCTGTAATCAACAGCAGTATTCCTATATGAGAACTGTTACTACAAGCATGCATGTAATTACAGTGCTTACCAATAAAAACTATGCATTTGTTTTATCAGCTCTGGGACAGCAGAGCTACAACAGAGACAAAGACCAAGGTTTATTGCAGTTTCTGCGGCAGTTTTGACTTATATAAAAAGTCACTTATACAGGCTACCAGTAAAAAACCCTCTTCCTCAGGTTAAGGTAAAAAACCCAAGCAGACAAACAAACAAACAAACAAACAAAAAATGAAAAACCCTCAAACAGCAACTTCTTTCAAAAAGTTGTCATCAAAGGAAGGAGGAATAATGCAGTGCATGAACTAGGAAATTCTATCCAATAGACCATCAGCTAGAACCATGATCATTGTTTGCATAGTCTCCACCACTTCTTTTTTTTTTTTTCCTTTTTTTTTTTTTTTTTTTTTTTAAAAGCAGATGCTTCTATATAGAAGTATTTAGTACTTACAGAAAACAAACACCAACAACTTGGCTCAAAATTAATCAACATAATTAGATCTTCCACTTGAGTTTTTATATGATTGCAGCAAAAGTCTAACTACTCTGAATTCAGAAAGCACAAATTTGCAGCAATGCTGTTGTAATATCATCAAGTCAAGTTTATTTACTGTCAAACTATTCCTGCAGTAGTACATTGTCAAAATGTATAAAAAGGGAACTTGAAATATGCAAAATATGCACACAGGAAAACACAGCACTTAAAGCATTGTATAATTAAAACAAAACAAAACAAAAAAGCTAAGTAGCCACTGAGAAATACTTTACAGCTAATTAGAAAATATCCCTGTGAGAACAGCAGCCCTCACTGAAAATCCTTTTTTATGGAAGTGGATTGAAATGGGATTGTGAAATGGTCATCCCAGCTGTACACACATCCTTATCCTGCAGGGTGTTAATCCTGCTATAAGGCTATCACAGTAAGTCAGAATAAACACCAACAACAGTGTGCTCCACTTTTAGAAACAGTGGTTGATTCAGTGGTAAACTGTGCTGATCCAGGAATGCTGAGCTGCCACACAATGAAACCTGTGCAGAGCACACATGGGTGCATAGCTCGAAGTAGCATTCCTTTTTAACCAGTCACACAGTGGGAATCACTCATTTTGGTTATCACGTTTTCTATATAATAAACTACTATTCAGATTAGATTTTAATGCATTCTTGAGCTCACTGATGCCAAGAAAGCCAAGATGGCAAACACTGAAAATCATAAGGATTTTTCTTTGTAAAATCCTGGATTCATTAATGATGTAAGGTAATTGTAATATAGGTGAGACTAATATCACTAATTTCCTCTATGATTGTCTTTCACACTACTAAATGTAGATGAAAAAAGATAATGAGAATGTCAACTATACAGTCAAGCAGACTGGAAGATGCTGAACTCATGATGAAAAGGTTTTACCAGGAGTAAAGTGAAAAGAATGAGGAAGGGATTCTAAAACTTTGTAGGTCAGCAGAAAGGAGTTGGGGTTCATCAAACTGAGGAAGCTTTTGCTTCCTTGGGAATGTTGAGGGATGAGAAAGAAGAAGACAGCCTTCAAGACAGTGAATGTGAAGGTTTGTAGCCACCATAGAAAACTTGAATGTAGGAAAATGAACCCAAAATTAGACCTAAATTCCATAGCCATGGTAGTGTTACGCCAGGTTTCTATATAGAATACAAAAATTAAGTGATGCCAGCAAATTCATTCTGTTCTTAAGCTGCTAGTCTCTGTTCTTAAGCTGCTAGTACAGACTCTTACATGGATTTAGTCCACGACAAGTAATATTCTCCAAAACAACAGGCTACAGGACCCAGGAATTAGTAAAGGGGTGAATTTAATAAGACATTTTTCTCACAGCCACCCTACTGCATAGGAAAAGACAGTTAAAAACCATGGATGTAGGCTGTTTTGTGCAATTACCTCAATGCCAGAAGCCAGTTTCATTGACAGTGATAACCTAGGAATTTTGTATTTTGGAAACTCACAAGAAGTGGCAGAATGTAACAGCCAGTACACTAGCTCAAGTGACAGCTCTGAAGTGTCTACTCCTGAGACTATCAGAAGATACCTCATTACAAGTTACTTTTTACGTGAACTTTTTTTTTTTTTAAAGTGGGTTCCAGTGCAAAATTTAGATTGTGAATGTGTAACTGAAACTGAGTCATACTCAGTGATGACTTAAATTTGTATATCTTTGTTTAATTCAAGCATTTTCCAATGTTTAACTTATCTGAAAGACTTTAAACATGAATCTTGAAATCAAACGGGACTCAAATTTCAAAAATTCCAATTATATCACCAAAATTCACTGGTAGAGTAGATGAGTATCTATATTTGTGCACTAAACAGTACCAAAGGACTTCTCCACTTCAGACACAGTCACTGAAGCAAAGCAGGAGCTTTGCTCTTCCTTTTTACTTTCCAAGTCTTTCAGGCAAGAGACATGGGGAGAGGACAGACTTCAGGTCACAGTTTCTTTATTCACTTTAAAATCTATTTCAAGGAATGGAAAGGTTATATTTTAAAGACTCCATCCCCTCATCCTGTCCCCACTAGAACTAGAGGAAGCTATAGGGTTCTTTTTCAGCATACATTTTCCCCCAAAGTAATGAAAGTAGGAACAAAATTTTAGAGAAAGAGAGAGTGAGACTTGGTTAATAAAAGCAACACAGCAACACAATGACAGTCCAACAAGACTGATGAAAGGAAACAGCATTAAATGGGAATAGAAAAACATGACAGAAGAGGGAAGAGATAGTTCCTAAGAAGACCATGGGAAAAAAAAAAATATGAAGGAGGAGAAAATGGAAACATATTTCAAAACTAATTGCCTTATTCTACATTATTAATTGCTAAGATAAATTTTGTTACTTTTTTCATTAACAGTATTCCATATGCTAATTATGACTGGTAAGCTGAAGGAAAGTAATTTAGGCATATTGGGAGAACCTAACTTCTTTACATATTGTTTTCTTTTCTCCCTCTCTCCTTCCTCCTAGCACACTTGATTAACAAAAGATAGAATTTGGAAAAAGAGATGTAAATCTTAGGGATAAGCTGACCACAAGTAATAATATTGAGGAAAAAGGGTCAGAGATGCATTAAGAAATAATTCTCTTGCATTTTCAATCACATGGCTATAGCAACTGGGCCTTGTTTTAGAAATGTTTACACAAGATTACCAGAACTATCAAAATTCATTCCTTGTGACATGCCTACTGAAAACAAATTACTACAATGCGGTTTTTGGTACCATCTAAACCACAATTGCTTAAAAGCATCCTTCATCATATTTAGAAATATTAAAGTGAAAGATTTAGAAATACTAAAGTGAAAGAGAACAAGCTCTGTACAGAAGCCCAGTGACACATTGAATTAAGGCAAATTAAGACAATATTAGCACAAGATACTAATTCAGGAAATGAATATGGGTGTTGTGGGGCTGTACAGCATGAGGATCTGAGATTTGGCAAACCTGTCACAAAGGAATCATTAAGGCAGGAAGTTCAGCTAAATAAAGATCATCCAGTAGAACAAAATACTATCTTTAGAATCTGTTGACGACCACATAGCCCAGGGAAAAGACTAGCCTCCTGCTTTCAGGGTAAGTGACAGCAGTGCCATCAGGGTAAACTACAAGGACATACTGAGAGTAAAAGGCAGACAAGTTACATCTGAGACGTATATATGACAATGAGAAATGATGGCTTAGCATAAGTTCTGCAAAATTTCAAGGACTCTGCTACTCAGAGAACCCAAAATGTATGTTCTTTTGCTACTTAATAAACATGCCCAAGTAAAAATTAGTCTAAGAAATCCTGGTATCATGCAGTTTTATCTGAGCTTGAAATTTTATCAGGAAAAAAATTGTGAAGTATAATATACTGACATTGAGAGGGAAAATTTTCGGATAGTTCTAGTTTCAAAAGTGTTTTCTAAGGCTTGTTTGTGATAGTTGATCATATTTTAAAGTAATTATTCATAAAGCATAGCTGAGCTGACTGAGCCTGATTTAAAAGTTGGTGAAAACTAGAATGTTAAAGAAGATATTAGAGAGTGTTTCACTCTTTGGGAAATACTTCTTGTTTGAAAATTGAGATTTTTACGTGTGTGTTGCTGCATTACCTTTCCTAGCAACAGCACAATTTTCAAGTTGTTGCATTTCTTCATGGCTTAACAGCAATCAAATTCTGCTTAAAACAATGGCTCTCTCCATGAGAAATATTTAATCTTCCTGCTGTTTAAACTAGTCAAGTTCCTTTTTTTTTTCTTTAATTCTTCCTCTGAATACTAAATGTCTTCTGTAAAAATAGTTGCAGTTTTCAAGCAGCAGATTTAACAATCATTAAAAGTGAACCTATAAAATATCATGAGATTCTGAAAGTACTGCTGTAAGAGTTTGAACATGAGCATGATTTTGGAAAGATGATAAGGACTGACAAGTAGTAAATATCCATCAAGTTTCACAATTATTTTGAATTATTACAATGTGGTGGAAGAAACTGAAAAAAGAGGGCACATTTGTTAAAAACATGGGAGGAAAAACTTTCATGATTCATTTTTAAGAGATCAAAAGAAAAAAAAAATCATCCTTAAGATACGCAGTCTCATGGTCCTCTACTCGCTCCTCTGACTTTTAAAAGAGACTGTCTCAGGGGAAAACCAACTGATAAACAATCTGCTGCCACAATTGTGGCATCATGCTTGAGAACACAGTATGTGCTACCTTCTTAATATTGGGGTAAATAAACTTATTGAAAAAACAGTGGTTCCTCCACTTCCAAAAACAACCCCCTCACCGTGTGATGGGGTCATGAACCTGATCACACCCATCCCTGCAGGGATTGGGATAATGGTTTTCAGAAAGGCTGAAACAGCCAAGTACCCAAGCTTTTACCTTTATAGACCATAATTTTAAGTTCAGCTTAAAAAAATTAAAGGAGGAAGAGAAGTGTCTCTAAAGTTTTGAACAAACTTCAATACTCTCTAGTAAAACCCCCAGAATAGCCTATAAATAACTACCTATCTGGATTTCTTTTCAAAGAATAAACTTTGGAATCCCAATTTATATGACCTGGGATCTAAATCATCTACTTCTTCTAACTTTACCATTCACTGGGCTGGGCATCTCCCTTTTTGGATGCTTCTCCCATTTTCCAATGCACCTGACTGGTTTTGGTGAAGTGAGGTCATACGAACACACATATGAAGAAGGGTTTATCAAAGGATTTAGAATATTGTTTGACAATAACTACATCCTGCTACTGAACCCATCTATTAATAAAGAAACACAACATAGAGCAACTTTTCTTCAACAAATTATTTATTATATACATAAATAGAAGTGCTTCTTAACCACTTGTGAACAGCCTAGTCCTGCTCAAGGCTAGTGTTATGTATAAGATTTTTAAAGAGGACTCTAGCACAGTAGTGAACCCTTCAAAAATTATTTAAAATTATTATAATGATTTAAGATTTGCTAATCCAATGAACTTTTTGGTTCTCCTTCATAAGAACAGGGCAGGAAGATAAAGCTCACATTTTTAGACCTTCCTCAATGGAACAGAAACAGAGTTTACGGGCTGTCTTAGGTCCCCAAATTACATTTAGCTTTACATTAGACAATTTAGATTACATTAGACAATACTCCTGTTCAAGTGGGATGAAGACAATGTCTGTGTCCTGGTTTTGTGGGATCTTTGTATATGGGCATGGATAATAATGTAAAAATATTACAATAATAATAATAATAATAATAATAATAATAATAATAATAATAATAATAATATAGTATCAGTGTATGCAGTAGAGTGCCATGTTTGGCCAAAGAACTATTACACCATTACAAACTCTAAATAACGGACTAAAATTTCCAGACAGAGCTCCAGCATTGTGGGATTTTTTTGTCTCGTTCCAGCATTGTGGGATTTTTTTGTCTCTTTCAGTATATTTGACAACATTTAGCTGCCTTAGGAATTCCTTTGTCCCTGGACTAGTTGTCTGCAAGATTCAAGATACCAACCTTGCAGTTGCCACTGCAAAAACACATTATACTGTTCAGCTTATCAGATCACCTTCACTGCCTGTGCCTATCTCCCACCACTCAATCTAGAAGCCTGCTCTGATACGGTTTTGGAACATCTTTCCTCATTTCCTGGGGAAGTAGCTGTGATGTTCCCCAGATGTGTTCACTACTTCTGCACAACAATAAGTCAGGTAGGTTTTGGTTGAACAAAAACACAGGAGGAAAAGAAATAACTTCAATTCTCAGAGCTTTTTTAATGAAAAATAGCTCCTGGTGCTTTTAAGACAAAAATTTCGCAAAGGCAAAAAAGCAAAAATTTACTTTCCTTCCTTCCTTCCTTCCTTCCTTCCTTCCTTCCTTCCTTCCTTCCTTCCTTCCTTCCTTCCTTCCTTCCTTCCTTCCTTCCTTCCTTCCTTCCTTCCTTCCTTCCTTCCTTCCTTCCTTCCTTCCTTCCTTCCTTCCTTCCTTCCTTCCTTCCTTCCTTCCTTCCTTCCTCCCTCCCTCCCTCCCTCCCTCCCTCCTTTCAGTTTGCGAAGCTACACTTCTTTAAAAAATATTATCTTTAAAGTTAAGAACAAATTTCTATCTTATTGAACTGAGACCTCACATCTACTAAGACTGAAGCTGAATTTTCTTCTTCCTATTTGTAAAAAAAATATGATGCTAGAATTATTTTGGGATTATCTAACTTCCAGAAGTAACAGATTCAATAAGGCCTCTTAAATTAATGGTAATAGTTGATTTGCATTTTTGAATATATAATAAAAAGGCAATGTTACCAATGCATAATATAAAGATATCAGATGACATCTTTGTAAAATAACAATAAAACTTTGAAATTTAAGTAATCTGAAATAGTCCACTGGAACAACATCAAATAAAACCCCTCACATACACTATTATAACCACTACTGAGAAGTCTCAGGGAGGAAACTTTCATATTTACAAGTCTGTATAGTACAATTAAGTTGGTCCTGAAACACACTGACAGAAAAGAGATATTGTATTTCAAAATCTAAAATTGAACTTTTTAAAAGTTGGTTATCTAGAGACTACTTCTTATATTTTCATTTCTTCTGTTGCTGTTTTATAGTCTTTTACCATTTATTTTAAGGAATATGGATGACATAAAAAAACAAAAAGGTGAATTTCAGGTCAGAGACACTTTACTGGCCTCTGCTGCTGGGGTGAGATTATTTGCAATGACTGCAGGAATTTTCAGTCTTTTGTAAAAGACCACATGCTTCAAAACTGTAACTCCTTTGGACTTCAATGAAGTATCTCATGCGGCATCTCCTTTATGATCTCCTTTGCTCAGCTTTCATTTCCAGCAGAAGCAATTAAAAAAAAAAAACAAAAAAAAAAAAACACTCCCCCCCCCCAAAAAAAAAAAAAAAAACAACAACAACAAAACCCACACCACACCCTACACAAGAACAAGAATTGAACATACTACTTGAATTATTTTTTCTCGCAAGATATGTGGAATATGATGAAGCTGCAACTAATCTGTATGTTAGTGAAAATGAACAGCATTTTCCATATGATGTTTGACTTTTAAGTTCCTTGGGGGAAGCAGTCATGAATTTCACTAAATTGCATAGGGCTAAGAATACCAAGAAGTTGATAATTAATAAATACATAAAATATCTGCACTCATTTATCATTTTCACTTCTAATCTTTTGCTTGTGACATCTTACCGTCTCCACAAGCCCATTATTATCCTTATTAGTATTTTTAAAATTTTATGTCTCACTCCTTATCTTTTTATCTTATTGCATTAGCCCTTGGTTTTAATTTTAACTGGAGTTCCTCCCAAACTCAAATTCCTTCTATTTATACCTGAAAGCTATGTAAGAAAGCTGCACGTGGTATACTTGGTCAGGTTCAACAGCATTCATCCTAACATGTATGCAAATATTCAAAAACTTGGACTGAAAGCATTTGCTGTAAGACTCTAGCTTCAAGTCCCATAGCTTTCTCCTTTCTAAATTATTGCAGGTCATGAAAACTATTATTCCCAAAAACCTTCCTGAACATTTTGTTCTTCTTCCTCTCAATATTTCAGATAAAATAATCGATTCCCAACAAAAGGTAGTTCAAAACCAGAAAACAAAATGGCACTGGAATAATACCGCAGGGTCTCTCCCAAATCCTAAAGAAAGGGGGGGGAAAAAAAAAAAAAAAAAAAAAAAAGAGACTAGATTTAATTTATGTACTTACAGAGCGATGCAAGCTAACTTGAAGTGGGAAGAAGATTGAAAACTTCCCTGTAAAATGCTAAAAAGTTCTGCTACAGAAAGGGAGGAAAATCCACAGAAGTTTAAGTGATACATTGTAGTCTGCTTTGTATCATGGAAATGAATGTGTTTCTCAATATGCAGCTCATTTGACAGATGAGCTGTGTCCAGGATGAAACCTATTGCTCATAGATTTTTTTTTTTTTTTCACATGACGTAATTCCTTAAATTAATGCACACTTGACATATATTAGTGCTATTTGAATTTAGGCAATTCTCCAAATCCTTAATTTTCTACAATCTTTTTTTGAAAAGAATGCAGGTAATTCTCAGCAGCTGACCTCTTACTCTGACAAATCATGCAGAAAGCTGACTGTGATTTAAACAATGCAACAGGTTTGAGAAATTGCTCTCATGCTTTTTAAGTCAGAACCATAGTGATGCTTCAACCCCACTATACTCTGTGTTCTGCAATGCCCCAGGTAGTTCCATTCAGAGACGCTGCTCTAAAACATAGAACAAAGGATCTCAGAAATGTGTCCTACTTTGAGATTAAAATTCAGAGGGCCATTAAATTAAAGCATTGACTAATACTCCTTCTTTTTCTCTCTCTACTGTCTCTCCTTTCACATTTCATGAAACCATGTCAGGAATAGCCTGCTGAAGCAGAATTAGAATTCCTGGGAGAAGATCTGAATCGCTGAAATGTTAAACATGTCAGTGTGTGAGAGATCCACACTTCTGCTCTACAGCAGTAAGTAGTACAAGGTCTAACTGTCTCTTCTCAGTCCTTGGGTGAAAAGAACAATTGATGTCAGTCACATTCAGCAGGTACCTACTTACGTTATCGTACCCTGCCAATGCAGATGGAAATTAGGTGCTGCAAGACCATTCATAGCCTCTGAAACTGCAAAGACAGGCATAGTTAAAAAATTGAATGAAATATATACAGCCCTCGTATACTAAAAGCCTTGTAAAAAAGTTATTAAGAGACATCATTGAGTTTTCTTCAGAATTCTCTTGATAATACAGCCAATCACGGGGGAAAAAAAGTAGAGAAAAGGCCAATATATACAATTTAACACAGAAATCATTCTATTATTTAAAATGTTTTTGCAGTGGCTACTGTGGAGTTCAGTCAGTGATGAGCTCTAATGCCAGTTAGTGTGCAGTAAAGAATATGCTCTTTTTTCTGTTCACTCTTCCTTCACTAAATAAATTCCAAATCATTAAATAGAAACACTTATCTGCATGTAACATTTAGTTTCAAAATCCCAGTTCCAAAAGGCGTGAATGGCTGGTGCAGCAGTATCTCAGGATGTAGTTGCACTGAATAACATTAGAATGAACAGTGCATTTTGATACATATCAGAAACAGATAATGTAGATAATTTGCTGCTTCTTTCAATGTCCTAATGTTAACTCTCAGTCATCTAACCAAAAGCAAAAGGCCACCAGCTCTACCACTGTCAGACAAATAGCTCATTTAAGATTAGCAATAATCTATTTGCTTTCATCTGTTGTAGATAAAAGGGGATCAGTAAAGAAAATTAAACACAGTGGGATTTCATTCAGGTTCAGCCCACCTTTTCAGCTGCGAAAAGCCATTAATTCAGCTGGGTTTTAATAAAAACCTTGGGGTGAGATCATTGTCCCAAGACACAGATGTTCTGGCCCTCCTTTGGCTCTCTGTTCTCTAACTCCTCAGCACACGGACAGCGCAGCAAAACGGGTGATCCAGAGCTTGAAACAAAGCTATACAACCGCAACCATCACCACCTTTGGACACTCTCAAATTCATACAGAGCATCTTCATGGGGGCAGAAGAAAGTTTAAAGAGGGACAGAGGGGGCCACACCAAGGCACTGCTCATACGTGCCACCAAGGCTGCCCCTTTCCTCTTGGCAGCAAAGGACACATTAACCCTACCTAAGCTGATGCACAAGGAGCATGCATCAGCTGAAAAGACTCAATGGACAGGTCGAGTTAATTTTGAGTTGTAGGACCCAACTACGATGCATAACAACATATGTTTGTACAGTTTTCTTATGGAATTAATTTCTTTATGCTGCCTGTGAGAAACTGTAAACAGTTCACTACTCCTTCTTTACTCAATAAAACAAATAAATAGTATTTAAATTGCACTTAGTAATTACAAACTTTACTCTTTTTTTGCCATGCTATACATCATTCAGCTTGCTCCAAAACCATAATTTTAATAGTTCTCCTTTTCATTACGTGTATCATATATGCCATAAAATTTAATATATTGCTGCAGAAGGAATTATGGCTACAATTACGGAAGACTCAATGCCTTCAGCAACAGCATAATATAAATGCTGCATAATAATTCCATTTCCTCTCCAAATGTTCACTCAGATTAACTTACACAAGCACACTGCCCTTTTCTTCACATGCCACAGACTCACAGTCACCCTAGAGTGATAGATAATCGCTTTTTACACTCAGTTTTGTACAACTGATTGGGGTGAGACTTTCTTACTGAGCTGCAATGATTGTACTAACAAGTATTGCACAAGTGACTGGATGACAAGTTGTTTCTATGAAAATGTTGACTTCTATGACCGCTGTTACAAAAAACTTTGCCTCAGCAACATGAAGAAAAATGGTTTCATAAATGAAAACTTACATGAGGCAACTACAATATGCAGACCAGTTTCATTGGGTAGGGGAAAATAATGACTGAGCATAGTAAAACCAAAGCTCAGTGGAATATTGTTTTGCAAATATATACTATATATTAAAGTTTTGTACCAAATACAGCAGTAAATATGAAAAATAAAGTCATTCTGTCTTCACAGCAATGTAGCTGAAAGCATGGCCTGTTTTGAAGCTTTATACTGCAATGACTAACACCAATTTTCAAAGGAGTGAGCAGATATTTATTTTTATGTACAAATCTTCAAAAGCAATAAGATTTACTCTGATTATGGAAAGGATTAGATATATCCTAAGTATTAGAGGCTGTTCAATGCTTTGAAACAGTATTATTCTGGTAATGACTAATCCTAATTTTCTGTCCATTTTACAAAATCAGTTGAAGCTAAACAATGAAGACAAAATCTATAAACAAGTATCATATATATATATATATATGAGAAAACCTACATAATTTACAAATGGAAACTGTTAACTAGCCCTGTATTTTATTTCTCACTATTGTCTTTTTTATTAATTCTGCACAACTCCAATCAATTCCAAGAATCTTTTACTGTCACTAACTATGTTTTATTTGCTCAGAGTTTTGAGTATGAGATTTTGGCTCTGATGACTTGAGTAGAATTTTTTTCCATTATCTTAAAGGACATTAAGGATTTCAGGTTTCTCATCAGATTATTCTTGAGTAACAAGAAGGTGTCGATTCTAATTATAATTTCACACACTGGAACCTCTAAAACCATAGTAAGTGACAGCATTAAGAAATCACCCCTGAAGTTCTGGTTCTGTAAAGACAGATCAGTGTTTTATACTACGGTACAGTCATGATATTAAAGCCCACAGTTTCACTTGTAGCAATATTGTAAGAACACGTTACAGGAGAACCTTCTGCTTTTCTCCTTCACTGTGTGACCAACATTCCACTAGCACCAAAATCTACCTTCATACATAGAAAGCATATAAATATAACTAATGTCTTTACTTAAATAATTGTCAGCCATGACACTATTTTTCACAGTAATTGATTGGGCACCTGTTACGATCCATTAAAAGAACCCTGCCCACCAAAACGCTTAAGCAGAAAGACTAAGCTCTGATTTTCAAAACAAAATGTAATTTATTATGATTAATGTAATGATGAAATGTAACAATATTAAAACAAAATGCTTTAAAAATATCGATATTTTTAAAAATACACAAATTAAGATTATTAAATGAAGAAATAGCAGAAAATAAATTATCACATGTGAAGAAAGGAAACAGTATTTTGGATGACATATGCTTCTCTTTGGAGACTGAATGATTTCTACTTGGTTTTGAAATTCTTAGAGTCTACTCCAGCCCAAATTTAATACAAACTGAACTCATTAAAAGGAGATCATCCCCATAAAAAATGGGGATGATCTCCTTTTAATGAGTTCAGTTTGTATTAAATAGAAAATAAGGCAAAATAAATGCAAAATGTAAAATACATGTAAAAGAAATGCAAATTGAAAAAAATGTTCAACTGACCCTTATAAACTATGTTTTATCATCTGTACTATAATGTTCATTTTGGGACGAAACAAGGGAAATCTGTGAGACACATTTGAACTATATTTGTATGCTAATGTTAGCGAAAAGAACAAAATATTTATACCTGCCTTTCCATTTTAGTTTTGGAGGCCAAATAGTTATGTTAGTTCAAGCAAATTTTGGATCAGTAAACAATATTTTAGAACTAACTCTCTTAAACTTTTGTAATATTTTCATCATTGTCACTCTCTTTACTTCAGTAATAAGTAAATCATTAGGGGAAAAATGTATAGAAGTAATCAGAAGGCCCCAACCATAGCAGGAAAAAAAAGTAAACCATGAGGGTCTGATAGGAAAAATGCTAGAAGTCTTAAAAAGCAAAAAAAAACCAACTCCACTGTTGGAGTCCAGGGCATTCCTTTGGCTGCCCTGGAGGGTCAGAGACCTGGACAGGGGGGTCTGGGACCCCAGCCCAGAGCCCAGAGGGACACTGGCTTTGATTTCAGTCCATGGGAAAGACTTCCTGCACTGCAGGATGGGTTGCAGGCCACAAGAGTGTGAAAGATTGTAGTTTAGCTTATCACAGGGTGAGGAAACAGTAAATTTAGGTTTCTAGCATTGAAGTGAATGGGGGCAAGATGGAGGATTTGGGGCGTTGTCTCCTGCTTCTTCTTTCTTCTTCCCTCACTCCATTTCAGCAGTGACGGTGGCACAAAGTAGTTTACAGAGATTGGGTCGAGGTAGGGATGACCTGTTTAGTATAAGTGATAGGTATTGGCAAATAATGATAAATAAAGAATACATAGCAATTGGTATAAAAGATAACGACTGCCCAGCTCGGGGGGAGTCGGAGTCGGAGTCAGAGGAGGAGTCGGGGAGTCGCCAGATGCCCGAGCAGCTGCAAACATCTTTTGTGGGGCACTGAGAAAATTGTAAGATAAGAACAATGAATGAAGCATGCAAACTTGAAAATCAGAACTTGAAGGCTCGGTCTCTTTCACCCGTTTGGCACAGAGCTTTGCAGAGGGCAAAAAGACTCTAAAACCACCTGAATGTCAGGGAAAGTCCACAACAGTCCATCAGTCATATGATGATTATCCCAAATTACATTCACCTTACATCACCATCCAAAGGCACCAAAGCAATATCTTTTCCCTTTTGGGCCATAATCTGCTTTATCTGATTGTATGAGGGCCTCTCCTGTTCACTGTATTTTCAAAGCCTTTCTGTAAGTCAACATAGGCACTTTGATGACACCAGCTGCTTAATGATTTGCTATATAAAGTACATATGTTCTGGTCCTACCCCCTAAATATTCTCTTCTTTACAGAAAGGCTGAAAGGCTCTTCTTAGCTGAAACCATATTCTTTCCAAGATTACAAGAAACACCTCAATATTTTCTGCAAAGTATCCTTTATGAAAGTACTTTAAGGCTTTTTCTCTTATTTTATTTTTCAGTAAGGAACAGAATGCACTTCAGGTGCGAGTTCTTTTTTTTTTTTTTTTTTCCAGTAAATTATTAGTTAAGGCACAATCAACCATAGCTACCACTGCAAGATGGGTATTAACTTCCTTCTGATCTCCCCAGTGAGCACCACTTTCTACAAGATAAGGAAAAGTTCATGACTGAGTCTCTAGAGTATTTTCTAAACTTTTTATTATGTGAGCAATACCTGATACCTCTTCACATTACATTTTTGCAGCCACTTTTGATGGAGAAAGCTTTAAGCAGGGCAAAAGCTCTAAAATATTGTAAACATGATATAAGTTTATCAACTTTAATTTATTATAATAACCTTTTAGCAGACATAAAAATAGTGAGATATGTTCAGTCCCATTCATTCTATTCTAATATCAGAAGAATTCATTGGGGTTTTCCTCAGTGAATAAAACCCACAAAATAATAATCTTGATATTTATTTCTTATTCAGAATTTAATTTCCTGTCAGCCTTTTGTCTTTGCAAAGTGCCTCAAACCTGATTTGCACTATATAAAATCAGCAGCTTTTGGTATGACTTATGAAATACTAGCATTAATCTAGTATTAATTTTTACTTTCATACAATTCCCTGGAACTTTTAAAGCTCTGAACTGAGAATGAAATTAAAATTTTTGTTTTGTTTTATCTACACCCACAGGTGTTTCAGTTCTTGAACACAGCTCTCTGCCACTGCACACAATACATATTAATGCCATCACTATTAAGCAGAGGATGGTAATTCTGAGCTTTAGAATAGAACATATATATCAGGTTACCCACTGTAAAAAAAAAAAAATCACACCAAAAAAGCATGAAAACATTAAAGCATATTTTAAAAGGCAGGTTTAATCTTTAAATGAAAATACAGTGCAACGGGATCAACTTCAGTAATGCCTCTATCTTGTGTCTAATGTATTATGAAGGTAGTCCCTGCCATGGGGAGGTGTAACACCCTCAGCACTGATCAATATTTGATAGGCTACTGTGTCTGAATGGTGTCCCACCAAAATCAGTGCAATAGCAAACAAGAACAGCAATCTGACAAGTAAGAAACTGTTGAATGAGTGCCTGAAAGACAGACATAGAAGATGAGATACCCTGCAGAAAGTGAGAGATAACATAGCTCACATTTTTCCAGGAGTAAGCTTTTAATGGTTTTAGAGACTTGCTGAAAACACTATCTGCATTACCATGATTATATGTGCCTATTTTGGAATGAATTTTTTTTTTTTATATATATATATATATATATATATATATATAGGTTTTTCAATAAGCTTTAAATGTCAAACAGAGGGGAACTTTGCAGCTTAGCATAGTGGTCTAGGTTTCTAAATTCAAAAGTATCAGAGCAACACAGACTCAAAACTCTAATGCTGGACTTAAACTCTAATGCTCTGACTTTATTAAAAATCTTACCAGGTTTGTACATTTCTCAATTATGTTATTTTTCCTTGAGAAATATTAAAGGAATTTACCAAAAATAAGTTTTCCCTTACAGGAGAATATATTTATCCATATGAGAAAGCACACCAAAGAAATAAAAATGTAAGGTAAAGGGAGATGCATTTGACGCATTAGAAATTACTGAGGGTGCACTCCGACTCACACAATCACATCCATTCCCCGAAAGAAGAATTAATATCCTTTATTGTTCCATGTATCAATATCTAAGTAAATGGACAGTACCAAACACAACAGTGCACTGATCCTAAGAGAGCAGGAAAGGTCAGGAGCTGCATTGATTTTTGCATCTTACCTTCAAAAGAATCTCGCTGTCTTTTTTACTTATTCATTTGTGAGGACGTATGAAGAACAAGCTTGGCCAGACTAGTACAGTGGTTTTGAGAACACACAGACCTGCATACGCACACAGTGTATTGTACAAACACAGCTGACCCTGCACTGTTGTGGGTGGGGTAGTGGGTGCTGGAGTTGTGACCTTCAGAGTGATGCAATATCTGAAATATCATTGACAGTAATATTAGTTACTTTGTACAGATTACTTCAGAAACTGTTGTGTAATTCTGTCCCCCAACACAAGTTGCCAGTAAAGTTTTCATTTTAATTTCAGAAACAAGGCTCTTGGAGCAGCTGAAATAAGGTTTATCTAGCTCACATTGCCAGTGGAGGATGGCTTGAGATAACTACAATAAAGGAGCATTTGTTCCATCCAATCTGTTCAAGCACTACAAAAGCTTCCTGTGGACTACTGTTTGTAGTTTTGGGTACAATACATCAACGAAACAAACATGGAGCAGATGGAGACAGTTCAAGGGATGGCAATAGGAATGATCAAACACACAAAATATGACCTACAGACTGTCAGAATTTAAGTCTCTATAACCCAGAATAGAGAAAAGGCAGCACATGCAGACATACACTTTTAAATACACACATAAATACATACGCTCACACAAACATGTGGAACTAATTCATAGTGAGGATGACTTGAGTTACACATAAGGAAGAATTTTCCAGGAGTAGAAACCATCAAGCAATTCACAGAAATCAACTAAGGAAGCTATGAACTTCTGTTCTAAAAAGTAAAAGTATTCTAGGATTGGTTCAAACACAGTTGATCTCATGGTCTAGGAAAGGATTGTACAGGATGATTTCTTCATTCTGAAACATTTTTCTAAATTACCATTTTAAAAAGCTAATTTTAATGTAAATTAAACTTCATCTTGTATGTTTTTATCTGCAGAAATGAAAAACTAATCCAGCATTATATTCACAAAAATATGTCTATGGGTACATTAATTAAATATCAAATATTAATGCACACTGTTTACAGGTTGTGCAGGCAAATTCAACATTTAAACCAGAACTGCACAAGAAAAACAATTCAGTTGTTCTCCAACGTATCACTTTATACAGAAATTCAGAAGAAAAAATTAACTAGGAAGGTACAGAACATTTTGAAAAGCAATTAAAAATATTAATGCTTCAGCCATTAAAGCTACTGAAACTGTGTGCAGCCCAGACGCCAGCTTCAAAACTGTTTCATTTACTATAAGTAAACACAGAGATGTGTGAAAAGGACAAATTCAAGCTTTAATTTCTATTCAGGTAATTTGGACTCACTTGTTTAGGTTGTTACTACTGGTGCTATGGACAATATTGAAAGTTACCACTGAACATCTCTTCAAAGAAAACATAAAATTGCTTGTATTAAACATCAGACCTTCACTATGTGCTTTGTATTTCTTCTTAGCCGGGATTCATTGATTTTTGGTTCTGTTTGTGTCTAATTTTTGTCCATTGTGACAAAGAAAGTACAGAGCAGCAATGAATGACTGTTACGTTTAATTTCTAAATGGTGATAGTTACATTTCTGTTGTTTCATTCATATAAACAAGGGGAGATAGCTACAAAAAATAAGACAAATACATTTGTAACGTGCTGCTCTCTTTGAAGGATTTTTTTATTATTATTTTTTTTCAATGATAAACTAATTTATTAAACCTCTGCCTCTTATCTTTCATTTAAGTGGTATAATAAAATGTACACTTAGAAAAACCTTACTCTTCATAAAATTGGCAGGCTTCCACCAGTGCCATGATTTGGATGCACAAGGGTACTCTTGTACAAGTAGTTTTCTAGCTCCAAGATGTAAATGTTATCCAAAAGACTACAATTCACCCTTGAAACAGGACTTTCATGGGGAATAGACATTGTGCTGACAGAATTTATCAGGGCTGAACTCCAACAGAGATAATCCTTACTGTGATTCAGAAAAAATTCCATTACTGGAGCTGCAGAAGTTTTGCTGAGGAGCTGGCAATTATGCTCGTAAAAAAATGGTAAAAAAACAAAAACGCTGGAGAGAAAATGGGTATTATGTCAGAAAAAAGCCTGCTTCATGTGACATTCCAAATGTACAAATTATTTATCACCAGCGTTTCATTAGCAATGAGCATGACACATTTTTTGTTAAGATATACAAGAATCTCAATTCATATTTAACATCATAAATAGCTCTAATTTACTGATTTAGACAGAATGTCCCCATAGCCTGCAACAGACTGAAATGCTCAAAGGGAAAATAAATCAAGCCATAAAATTATGAAACTGGTATCCCTAATTATGATCTCCCCTGAAAACATTTAACCTTCAAAGCCAGCGTACCATTTCCAGTCATGATCTTTTCTTAGGAAATTGCATCTATAGAAAAAGATAATGATAAATAACACATTTGCTCCATTAAAAAATAAACTCTTTTTTAGTTAAATGACTGGCAAAATCCCAGTGAGAAAAAGTCTATAACCATTGGCCAAATGATCAAAAGTACATTAAATCTTCTACTTTGAAGACAATGTTTTAATTGAGAAAACTGGAGTGTAGAAATCCACTGATGCATCATAAGCATCGTAAGAGGGTTTTTTATATGACTCAAGCCAAGCATTGTATCTTTAGCCAGTATGATGGATGAAGTGCTTCAAAGCTGCAGAAGTCTAGAATTCTCTGGGATCTGATAATAAAATGAAACAACTCTCAAGATAAGAAGGAAAAAATTACAGCTGACATTTAAAAACACTGAAAAGACAGGACCTATGGTGCAGAAGTTTAAAGAGCAATGCAGCATGATGTGTGGCTCCATTTATATATTTATAAATTAGCCCTAGTCCTCATAGGCCATGTCCAAAGTACACTTATTCTTATTTAGTCATTGACACTTATTTAATTTACACTTATTTAGTCATTGACAAAAATGTACATTTTTTGTAACCAGGACCAAAATTTCATAGGCATTTGCACACTTCAGATCAAAATAATTCCTACTTATTCTCCTACTCATATAAGAAAGCAATACAGTAAACACCCAGCTAAAGAGCTAAAAAATTCTTATAATCTTGATAATGATCTAGCTTGCTATAAGCTTCAACCTATTGGGGAAAATAATAATAATAATAATAATAATAATAAAGGCATAGAGGAAACAATTACTGGAGATGGTATATAGTTATCTAAGGAGTTTTAGTTGACTCAAATGCAAAAAACTGCCATCTTTCTTCACACAGAATCATATGCAAATACACTGAGCAACAGCTGGATTACATAATTCCAACATTTTCTGCCTTTTTTTTTTTTTTTTTTTTTTTTTTTTTTTTTTTTTTTTTTTTTCCCGTGCATGGTAAATTCAGTGTCTCTGTGATATATTTAATACAGCCAGCAACTGGAAGATCTGAAAGCCTTAAGTTCAGCAGGACTTGTGCATACACTTCTGATACCTGCTTGTTCTGCAAGACTGTGCCTCCTTGAAATGTCCATTAATTGCTTCCTTGAACACTGCAACCGCGCAGTGCAAGCCTAGGGAACCTGCAGTGCAGGAATCACTGCAATTTCCTGACACTCAGCAGTCCTTCAACTAGTACTACACAACAGGACTCAGGAGTTGTGACAGAGCTATGAAACTCAGAGAAGCTCCTCAGATGTTGCAAGGGGGCTGAGAAATCTCCCAAGAATTTTAGCCAGAATAAATTTCGTCTTCGAAGCTTGAAACACTTAGTTTATATTTCTGTAAGAAGGTGAAACGAAACACTGGTAAATGTGTCTCTCTAATACTCTTGCGCTTTTATTCTTCTGTTTAAGAAGACCTGGCTATCCTATTACAGAGTGAAACTATAAAAGAATGTTTATCCCTCCCTTGAGCATGGAAATTCTTCAAAAGCAGTTGCACCATCCTGTGAAGGATGAAAACTGCTAGAGCACAATGGAAGTAATAACGAGTTCTCTGAAGTCAGACATGTCATGCTCACAGATACGGGCTCTGCAATCTAATTTTAAAAAAACAAAATTAATCTAGACAGTAGATTCCTGTTGAATTTTTTCACTGTCACCAGCTGTTTATTGTCATGCTACATTAAGAATAAGTGAAAGATTTAAAAGGCTTCAGCATTTATTAAATTCCTAACTGGAATCACAGATATTGAGATCTGAGTCAGCTTCAAGTAATTTTCCATGATAAACAAACTCATCATAACATCCACAAAAAAGCTGGTCAATAAATATGTATAAGTATTTGCTGAAGCAGAAAGCTATTTCTCTCCACTCCATAAGAGTAAAAAGTTTTGGGTAGTTTCTTTACTCCTAATTGCAGCTAAATCAACAGAGTCGGAAGTAAGATGTCTGATCTGAGCCTGTGCTGGTGGGCAGAGACAGATGTAAAACAAGAAAGAAATATAAAGTAGGAATGGAGGAACATACTGTGAAGTGGGCATGTTTCACAATCTCAAGGAAATGGAAAAGTTAGAATTATTTTCAACATAGTGTACATAAAAAATCACTATTATGTCTCTGTCCAACACATGTAGTAACTCATACACAAACAGAATCATATAATAAGCTAAGTTGGAAGCGATCCACAAGGATCATCAAGTTCTGACCCTTCACAGGACAGCCCCATGAATCACATCTGAGATTGTGCCTGAGAGTAGTGTCCTAAGACATTTAAACTCAGACAGGGCTTGGTGTTGTTACCACTTCTCTGGGGAGCCTGTTTCAGTGCCCAGACACACTCTGGGTGAAAACCTTTTCCTGACAGTCAACCTAAAACCTCCCTGAAGCAGTTTCAGGCTGTTTCTGAGAGGAGAGATTGGTATTTGCCCTCCATGTCCCTCTCATGAGGATGTTGAAAACCACAATGAGGTCTTCACAAAAGAAAAGAAACTGCACAGAAATTTTCTTCAGAGGGAAGAAAATAAAGGTGCATATTCCTGATTGAGAGCTTACAAAATACAGCAGACAAAGTGATTTAGATATGCAGGCTCCATTGGACTTGTACTGTAACTAGAACTCTGACAAACAGTCTCTCTTACGTCTTTCAAAATATAAGGACATATGTGCCCTACATATACTCTACACCAATATCCAGTATTATCAGACCTTCTGCGACAAGATTTGGGTATTCACATTTACGAATACTCTTACAGTATAAAAATTATCAGTGACATTTAAAGCTATATTTTGCTTATCATTAATGAGTCATTATTTTGTTGTCAAGCAGCACTCTAAGACCTTGGAAGCAGTATCTGCTAAGTGTCTCCCACTGTGATGACTGCCAATTTATTTTACTACACTACCACTCATGCACAGACTTCCTTCTTTTAACTCAACCGACTCTCCATACTATCTTCCTTTCTTAGGTACAACTCAGACAATCAAAAGCAGGATTGAGAAAAGGAAATAAAGAAGAAAAGGAATCTGGCACTGTTTCAGGATGACCCTTTTGAGCAGTTGTCTGGATCTGAGATTCCATTTTCAGAAGCTGAAGGATAAAAAGGATTTTTGCAGGCAAGGAAGAAAAAAATGGTGATCACACTGCCAGCACATGAGGCAAATTCATACCAATGAGGTAAAGAACAAAATGCTGCAGGTAAAAGAAATGGTAAATTCGGAGTTTCTAGATCGAGATTGCAACCTAGAGGCAAACAGGTGTGATTTGTTAGTTGAAAACACAGACTCCTCTTCAAGGAATCTTATCTTCTATGTAATTTGCAAGCTGCCATACTTAACCTTATGATTTTATTGCCCTTAGAGCTGAAAATATCCTCAGGGAAAACATTAGTCTAAAAGCAAATTGAATTGCAAGCATTTTAATATAAATCTGCTTCATTCAGTATGGTTCCCTCATTCAAATGACTCTTGGTTGATGGAAAGGAATTCTGATATTGACTCTCTCAAGAAAAATGACAGGGCTCTTAATACCGATAAGTCTGAATTCCACTACCTGCCTGACCATAAAAACCTGGGGGGCACAACCCAGTATACCTAAATCTTACCAGTCTTCACTCTGCTAGGGCTTAATTCTTAAATAGTCAGTCCAACTAAAGTAGACTAGATGATTTCTGTACATTTTCAGAGTCATCTTCTTTTTCTTCCAATTGCCTTGATGCAATGGAAGCTTTGGCTTATCATTTATAAGTAGGAACTTCCATACATTTAAAAAGAGAAAAAGAAAACATCATGTAGAGGAAAATAAAAGAGGAACACTCTCTCCCTCTGTCAGGCTGAATAGTACAGAAATTTTAGATATGTAGCTGAATAATTTAATAACAGCAAAAATAATTACTATTAGTAGTACTATTAGTATTAATTATTACATGTACAGAAGTCAATTCAGACTTAGAAGCCAGACCTTTTCCTTTTTCATTGCAGCAGTTAAAGAGAAGGAGCCTATACAGATTTGCTTAAGCATCTTGTAGGTAGGCATTCAAAAGTATACAAAAAGGAAGAAAACTGGAATAGCAGCATTTCTAGGGGATTTAAAAAAGAAGTTGTTTATTGTCTTCCTGTAGTATAAATGGGATAAAATGGGCAGCTCATCTATTTTTTTCTGAAGTGGAGATGGAGAGAGAAGTAGTGTTAGAGGAACAGACGTGCTGACAGTGAAGCTCCATTAATCTCTAAAGAACCAAGTATGTCTAAGTAAATTGCAGATAAACATTATCCCATAGTGGAACAAATAGTCCTGAATCATTTACTTGGTCCAACAAGTGCTTTCCCCTCTCTCTTCAAAGCCCTCAGTATTGTTTAGACATTGGTGAGGCAGCACTAATATTTGCAGTCACAGTTTTAGTGTAAATGTATGGACCATAGCTCTCTATAGTGGTACAAATGTTTCTTTGTATCAGTACAGTATATCAGGTACTTTCCAGACCTTTAATCTCCAGAACAGTGAGATGAAAAGCACATGTGTGTTTTTATAAAAATATTTTAAGACAAACACCATTAGTTCTTGATGAGCATCAATTAAAGTCAGAATCATAAAATCATTTGGGTTGGGAAAGACTTCAAAGGTCATCGTTAACACAGCACTACCAAGTCTACTCATAATCCATGTCCCTAAGTGCCCCTGGAAAGGAAATTGTATCTCAGGCTACGTCCGTTTGTGGGGCTGTGTCAGCAATTTGCCAGTACAGGATACCAGAGAATCTATAATCTAAGGCAAACATGGCCCAGCTACAGACAGGAGGGCTTTGCAGCACACCATGAGCACATGCTACAGAGAAGGCAAGAGCCTTCTTCTGTCTTTAGAAGGCTCATGCCGGTCAACTTTACAGTGTTAAACTGTCTCTTTATGAAAAATATATGTACATGGTCCTGTCCATGTAGTACACGTATGTTGTCCGATTATCTATTTTGATTCCACAAATAAGAAAAATAAAAAGATAAGTTACTGGTTCAGAACTAGATTCAGTTTCTTCTTTAATACAAACTTATATTGTGTTTTAAATTAAAACATCTATATCTAACTTTATAATAAGAGATCCAAAATACATCGTCAGCTTACACAAACTCTGCCAGCAGATGCAGGCAGAAGATTCCAAACTTTCTGTCTGGACAGTTTTTTCAGTGCCTAAGTGTTTGCTCTAGTTTTATGTTCAGGTATCCCTGTTTTAACCAGGATGAGCAAACACTCCCTGACTTCATATCCACGACCTTTTCAGATCCAGCAAGAAGAGTTGCTTGCAAGACACAGTCAGACAGAATTTCTCAGAAAACAGCAAACTGCAGACTCCATAGTTCATGTAAAACCACCTACACAGACAGGTTTTTATGATGCAGCTGAAAAATCCACCTTGAACAAAATCCAGCTTGCAAAGCTCTTTTTCTTTTACTCACAAAAAGCAGACTTTATTTTAGAAATCTATTGTAATTTCCAAACCATAACATATTTCAGTGGCAGAAAAAAAATTATTATGTTTATTGCAAATTTTGGAGATTTCAGGCTAAGCCAGGTGTCCTTGAACTTGGTTTATATGGACAGAAAGAAGCTTTTGAAGAGATACAATGGACTGCAGCTAAGCCTTAATAGTCTTAGTTTTGCCTTGGCTAAAGAGAGCTTGTAGGCTAAGCTTAAAATGACTGTGGACATATAAAAATCACAAAAGAAAGACACATTAGATGTCAGTAAAAAAAGTTGATAAGAGATAAAAAGCCCATCTAGGCTAGGATAATATTTTCTGATGTAATCAGTTGAAGGACAATGGACATTCATGAGAAGAATAATAACTTTTAAAATAAAACCCATCAGTATATGACTATAAAGGCAGTTTTAAAGCATCATGACAGTTGCATGGTAACAAGAGAGATTAAATGAGATTTGAATACTGTGGGGCACATGTAATTTAGAAAAACGAAAAGAAACAAAGCATAAAAAAAAAAAAAAGCTTTACTACTATACTGAGAAAAAAGTAATTTTGATAGAGAATGTGAAAGAAACACAAATAATGGAGAATTAAAATAGCTTGATAACCAAGAAAAAAGATAAAAAATAAACTATTATGGCAAATCCAAATAATTAATATATAATTAGTAAATATTTACCATAATACAGATTACGAAAAAAAAATTCAAATTGGAATATATTTATATGTATTAAATATAAATGAGAGAAGAAGATAACATAATAAAAAAATGCAGTACAAGAAAGTCTAAATAATGTAACATACTAAGAAAAAGACCAAAAGAAAACCAACCCCCCCCCCCAAAAAAAAACCCCTCTTGAATAAATTTTCAGTGAAAAAGTTTGTAAATGGGATGTGAAATTAAGAGCTGTAAAATCAACCATCATGACCTACTTGGACACATGAGGCTGTTTGACAAAAATAAAATAATTTTAGGAAACTAGAAGTGCTAAACTACAGCCCAATAGATTTAAGAAACATGCCCGAAATAGCCATTGTCATGTAGTATGTGGTTCTGAAGGAAAACAGAAATGTAGAAATTAATTTTTCAGTATAGTTTCCATGAAAATTCTTGGCAAAAATTCTTGGCTTCAGTAATTCTAACTTTCTATGAAGTACATAATCATGGCAGGCTCAACACCCTCTATGGTCAACAAAAAAGACAGCAGTAGGCAGTTCTCTCAGACCCTCTGAAACATCTTCCAGAGACATTTCTTTCACCATAAGGAACACATCTGTTTATTAATGGAGAGACATACAGGGTAAATAAAACATGGTAAATAAAATGGCTGAATAGACAAAACAAGAGAGATCAAATAACATCTACTTACTTGTATTTGGAAAAGCAGAGTACAGGAAAGAAAAACACACTAATGATGTACAAGTAATTTCAGTATGTGTCTCTCTGAGGACCCGAGGTAACATAGCGTTTAGAAGAATTTTCAGTTTGAAAACAATGTGTGTGAGATACTGTAGGGAGTCTGTACATCTCTGAAGATGCATGTGGGGAATCTAGGAGTGCCTAAGTATGTCTAAGATGAGCAAATGTTTGCTTTGCTTTGAAAATTATTCTCTCCCCCTAGAAGTCAGTAGCAACTTAATAGAAATTAAGTAATCCCTTTGCAAATAAATAACAGGAATATCAAGTAAATAATGAAATTACTTAGTAGTAAACATCACTAGATATTAATTTCCAATAAATGAATGGGTATAATGTGCAGATATGTATCCCATACAAATACTGTAGGCATAATAATATTTAAAACTTAAAGAATTATTGTGTATTGCAGAAGTAGTAAATACTGGTAGAAAAAATCTGGAACTGGTTATTAATTATATACATTTCAAAGTAGACCTATAGTAAAAACACTATTCTGATTAAATCCTACTATACTCTGTCTCACAGACATTAACACTCACTCTTTAAAGAGGATTATCTGAGTTCCTTTGAATACATGATCTTCATATTTCATAGTGAAAAAGGCTAATATAGGTAGGAAGCATTAGAGAAGAATGTCATTAGCATAGTGAAGAAAGTTAAAGATCTTAGCTCCTGATAATAGTTAGAGAAAATATTCTTACTTCTAGTTGAGATCTCTGCTAATACGAAAACAATTAAGAAGAGACGGAAGCTACAGAAATGTCTGATTTGTAATGAACGCAGGCTCAGATGTTTAGAAGTCCAGACTGAAACATGAAAACACAATAAAGTGGAGACAGGATTCAGTTACCCTGCAGTATGAGAGGAGGCATAGAAGGGATCTAATATTAGAAAATTAACTTGACTCAAGTAAACACACACCTTAGAAATTACATTCCTTTGATATATTCCAAATAATCAAATAATATCAATACTTAAAAATATTCCTGCCTCAAACTACAAGGATAGACTAAATTATTAACAAATAGCTTACTGTCACAATACTCTGGCAACAGGGAAATCAAAATTGAAAACACTAAGAATTTAAATTTAAGCAGAGTAAATAGTGTCAATTATCTTGTTTTTTGCTTGGTTTTATTCAAGGAACATAAATGTTTGCTTAAGTTAGCCAGACCAAGAAAGCCTTTTGTCTTCAGCCACTAAAAATTCCTCATAATGGAATATTCTCTGGCCAACTGGTTGCAGACATGCATTTCAAAATGTTTGACACTAAAGATATAAGATGTACATACCAACCTCTTTAGTATCAGTGGTAATCATCAACCAAATCTGGATTCTGATCAGTCACCTCTTTTACCTCTTGTTTATAATGCCATAGGCTGGCAACAAGTTCTGCTGGTTGAGATTTCACAGCCAGGGAGCGATGCTTGAGGGGATGGGTGATCCCAGACACTCATCCTGACCAGCTTTCAGTTCCTCAAGAAAGGCAGATGCTCCTTTCCTCTTTCCCCTCTCACCCTGAACCCATACTTCCATCCAAAGAACATTTGGCTACATGGGCCTCTAGGGAGGAGCTGCTATGCAGGGACTGGAGGGGCAAAGTACAGGTTAATACAATACACATGAAAAGGAGTCTCAGATACCAACTGAACTGACAGTGGAATTCTGCTGGTTTCCTGTGTTTAAAATCTTGCACTTCGATTTTAAATGGGATTGTTAACTGCTGCATTTTTATGGTATATTGAGAGAGAGAAAAAAAATTAGTAAGAAATACAGTATGAGCTCAAAGCCAAACCTATGACACACAAAGACAAGACCTTAGCTTTTAGATACTGAAAGGGGCAGGTCGTTGCCTGCCTGCTATAAAAATTCAGAATGACAAAGTCCGTACAGTTTGACTGTGGCACTAGTGGTGCTGCATATTGAGAACATCTGTAACAGAAGTGATGCAAACACAAGTTTCATGGAAAAAAAAAAACAAAACAAGCAAATTCTTATTTGTCCAGCAAATACAGATACAATTCCTAAAATACCCAGCTGTGGGTTTAATCATCTGGAAAGGATCCAAAGCACCCTACAAAGAATGCAATTAGTCTGCAAATAGGGTAGGTCTAACCACTTCCACCTGGCTGGTCCTCTCCATTTCCTAAGTACCTACCTCTACAGGGAGCCTACATCAAGTAGGCAGCTAGGAGGTGGAAGCTATATCTACTCTTCAGTATTGATCCAGTAACTATTTTGAACAAATGAGATTCATCAAAAATGAAATGGTTTTCACAGTGGCCTGCTATTTCTTTATTTCTACCTATTAGTTCAGTTGAGGATGCCAAACCAGTCTGAATGGAACGTCTGGAAAGATCCTCAAATAAACCTTGCCAACCATTATGCCCTGCTGATAACAAGTTTATTCAGATTAATCAGATTATTAAGAACAGATACAATCCAGAATTACATAACAAGTAAAATGATTCACAATTTTTTTTTTTTTTAAATATTTAATCAGCATAATCCTTTTCCTCCCCTATAGCAGAAAAAATCCCTAGCCCCATGTTATGGAATTACAATAATTACAATTCTGCAATGTAGATAAACTTCTCTGGAAGGGTACTCTCTGTTATATTAGCAACCACAGAAAGCTCTGCTGTCACTTTGCTGATAGAGGTATACTACCAAAAAAATCCAGTCTTACACTCGACTCATGCACAATCCATATGAATATCTAGAAAGCTAATATATACATCTAGCCAGCCAAACAGAACAAAAGTATCAGCATTGTTTCAGCTTCATCTTCAGGTGTTTTATTAGCAGATTTTCATTAAAGTCTTCAACTAATAAGCATAGACAAAGTTAGATGACCCTATAGTACACTTTTTCTCCTGCACAAAAATAAGAAAATAATCAGGATCCAAGGGAAGCACAAAATGTAGCAGAAAAATTAGATGTTTAAATTAATTACTATATATTAACCCAAATAGGTAATAATAAACGTTACAGGTACTGACATCTCTCATCCTTCTTTTAAGAACTGTTCAATGTTCAGACTAAATGTAAGTATATTTCATTTTCCTAAAGGTATGATTTGAATTTTAAGTTTATACCTATAGATGGTGAAAGAGATACCCCATTTCACACTTTCATTTGACAGGCATGTCATTGAGTAAAAACTAATTCTCATTTTCCACATAGCCCCATTGGCCTTTAAGAACAGTATTCATCTAAAGAGATGCCTTACTTCCATCCTTCAGCAGCTTTGCCCTTGTGACAAAACAATCAGTCAAGCTGTATGTTTATCCTAAGTTTTACATAGACACATACACAAAAATAATAGCTGTATCTGTATGCTACACATGCACACATACATACATACACCATCCCTGCTCACCTGTCCAAAGCATGGCCTAGAGCAAGCTACCAAGTCACTCCAAAAGAACAGCCAACAAATGTACAATAAGCTGGGCACAGCCCTATCTTGAACTCAGTTTAAAATACTTTTTAATACAGTCACATTCTCACAGCCAGATGAGCACACAGATATGTATCTTAAGAAAATATCCAAGTTGAAAAACTACACCCCAGTAGAGTCTTTATACAACTTGAAGATTATTTTGTCTCAGGAAAGCTGTATTTGGTGTAAAGGATCAATTTTTTTTATAATTTCAAGCCATGCTAAAAACTATAAAAATAAGGAAATAAAAAGTGTTTGTCTCTTTTGGGTCCCAGAGAATAGCTGGTGATATGCATTTTTTTCACAATCACCTTGGGTTTAATTTAGTTGCTAGTCCACAAAATAGTTGCTAGTCCTTTCACAATCCATTTTGAAGAATACAAAATGTTTTAGGGCACAAGATAGGATAGTGTATAGAAGTTTTCTCTTATTTTCCCTAACAGTTGCTTACAGAAAACCTATTCATCATTATATCCTTGGGATTTTTCTTTTACATGTGATATATTTCATTGATTACAGAGCTGAAATCTACACAAGACTGTCTTTGATCCAGGCGGTCCTGGCCAGTCTCTGTTCTCTAAGGTACATTTGCTATTACAGGACAGAAACAAGAACAGGAACAGCAGGTTAGATAATACAGTTAATATATGTGAATTATTCTTAGTAAGGGATGATATCTGTTATTTAGCTTTCATAAATTATTTTCCTTAGAACACAATTTAGTTTACAAAGGATGAACTAGTCAGCAAATGAAAGCCAGATGATCACACTGGATTCAAGAAGACATTAATGCTAGAATCATTTTGAAGGTATTGACTACTCTTGTTACTAAGGCTGTTAATTAACTGCAAATATTCTGCTTGATTTAAAACTTTTAAAGTGCAGGATGTGTAAATTTTCAGGGCTTTTTAAGTGCCTCTCTATCAGTTTATTTTAATGTAAATTACAAATGATTACAACAGAAACACTGTGTATGCACAAGGACTTATTATCTTCCCATCCAAGCAATTAAATAGCAACATAAACATATACAGCAGTATATAAAAAAAAACAGGGGATCATTTCTTCTGAAATATTATGCTTGCTCATATACTTACCCTTTTATCAGTGAGATAAAATACAGTTTCTCAAAACGATAAGCATTTTCCTTTTTTATTTTTTTAAAATATTTACAGTTTACCCAATGTCAAAGAATGATCACGCTGAAAATAAAATAAAGATGAGTGTACAATCAAACCTTTTACATACTTGACAAATTCGTAATTTGAGATTTTTTTTTTTTTCTTATTAACTTACACCTATTCTTTAAAATAAGGAAGAGGGATCAATTAAATCTGTGCACAAGAACTTCTCAGCAATATTAGGCCTTCCATAATGGAATGGCAAATGTTGATTTTTTTTTTTTTTTTTTAACCACTTTACTACCAACTGTACAAGGTAAGTAGGTTCCATCTTAGAGATGTATTATACATTTTTGCATACATTTCTCTGGGAAGTGGTACTCCACATTGGTTTTGTCTTACATCAAGGTAAAACCTTTTCCCTCTATCACTGGAGAGCATTTATTTTATTATTTTGGCCTTTTTCAAGGCAAAATTATGTGCCATGATCCAAAAAAGCCCAAAACCAAACCAAAACAAACAAAAAACCCGATTAAGTTATTTTTTATTTAATTCAAAATTCAAAAATTTCTAAGGGGGATTACTTTTCATTCTTTCCGAACATAGTGAAGATGTCAGATTGCTGACCAAACTGCACATTTCTCAAACACAACAGCGCAAAGCACCTCAAGCAATCAAAAAAATCACTGACTACCAAACCCACCTTTGTCTTTTTGAACAATGTGACCATTAAGTCTGCTGATTTAGCAGGCTTTCTTGGAGCTTGTGGAAGGCAGTGGGTATCTTTCCTATTCGATGATGTGCACAAGAACTGCAGAAACGGATCTTATTACAACACACTATTGAGTACTTTTGGCCCATGTTTCAATGGAAGAAAGACCCAGTACTTGAGGACCCAGTACTTGAGGCAGGGAGAGAGGTTCTTGGTAGATACGTTAACTGAATAGTGTCAAGAAAATCTGGGAAATATGAAGATAATAGAAAAACACTTTGAGGCCCTGTAATCCAACAAAGTTTTTATATCATTATAAGCTAAACCAATTTAAACCCAGACTCTGATAAATCTCCAGCAAATATAAATCCTCTCTTACCTTTCCAGATCACATCATAACATTCAATAAAGAATCAAATTTGTGGTACAGAAAACTCGTACACAGCCAGACCCACTCTTTAACCTTACTGCAGGCCATTATTTTCTACCGTGTAATTGATTATTTTTACACTAAATCATCATTCTTTTTGTTAGAAAGATTTGAGGAGAAAAAATACGTATTGTGGAAACAGACCAGGGCTGTAACTTAGAAAATGTGCAAACACATCTCTCAGTGGGATTTTGTCACCACGATCACAGCAGTATGCTGTAAATAGCATCTCTTTAGCTGAGTTGCTCAGGCTTCAGAATGACATTATTAGTATTAAACGGAACCTTTGGAAACTAGCAATTTATGTTATAAATTCTCTGTTGTTTTCTTGAAGCTTTAAAAGGAAAAGTGCTTTTTGTTTTAGAGTTTCTGTAAATAGGAAAAGTTTCATTGAGACTTTCAAATTACAGTCTTCAGAAGTCAAACAGAGGTGCTTGTGGCAGGCACAGTTTGAAATTTTAACCGTTAATGGTAAGATATATTTTTACATTCACTCAGAATGTAAGATTTCAAAAGTTTTTAGAAAGGCTGTGAGGTGGAAAAGTTCAGCGTGTACACATAGCTGATGAAAATTCATTTGGAGACATGAACATACCTGGGGCTGGCAAAAAAAAAAATTATGTGATAAATATGGTAATTAGGTCAGAGGTAGCTAAAAGTGAATTTCAGATTCTTTAGGGACATTCTCCTTTTAGTCAATAAAGGGCAAATGGCCATCCTCTTGTTCCATTTCTCTCTGCAGGCTTCAGTGAAGTTGACCATAAGGTAAGGTTATACTTCATGACAAGGACAGACAAGTTCTTGGCAAACTGCTTAAAAGACCTCCCATTTGTGATCTCCCTTGTATGCAACTATTTTTTCATCCTTTTCAAAAACGAAAGGATGCTTGCAGAAGTACCGTCACAGCACAGTCAGCACAGGTAGTAATAGGCAAGTAACACTCTCCTACCTACTCAATACATCTACTGCAGTGCACCAAACTGGTCCAAGTGCTTTGAAGAAAATCTGAGCACTGGTAAAGAATAAGCATCCAAAACTTGAAACAAAAATTAATTCTCCTCCTCCCTCAAAGAACAAGCCATCCCATAGGAAAATTTCCTTGAACTGAAAGATCAGAGTGACAAATGGTACTAAGGCCTTAGTTCAATTGTACTATTGAGTTTTTTGCTAAAGCTCAGTTTTTATGCATAACTTTTAAAGTGATTTGTGACTTCCTCTCAACTAAGAAATCTTTCCCATTTATAAAACTCTTATTTGTTATTCACCTCATTATCCTCCCATGGTACAGTTAAGGATTGCCTAGAGATATTGGGAATATGTGAGTACCTAGGAAACGCCCTAATAAATATGTAAAAAAGAGTAATTAAATATAAGCTTAACCAGGCTACCTTATTACATTTAAGTTCTATAGTGTATAGTAATGGACTCAGGTTCTTTGCTGTCATCATTATGTTGGGACCTCCACAATGAGGTTGAGAAGAAATGTTTCCTAAAGCACCAGATAAGGACTGAAATCAATTACTTCACCTTCTAAGAAAAAATAATTCTCTTTGGAGCACCACAGTTTTTGCACACAATGCCAAATAAAGTTTTTAAGAGCATCAACATACCCCAGAATATTGGAGAATTAAGAACGATGGGGTGCAGTCTTTTGCTGACATAAAGAAACATAATATGTATGCATTATAAAGAAAAAGCTCCAAGAAGAAAACTCCTACTCCACTGCATGCATTTCTCCTTCTAGAGAGAAGACAGGAAATTGAACAATATATGATTTGACACAGAAAATAAAGATATGCAACCTGCCATGACACAATAAAGGAAAAAAAGAAAATTTGAAAGGTTGAAAACAATCAGGTTTTCTGGGTTGGTTTGGTTCCCCCCTCAGTCCAATTCACTTTCAGCTGTATTTCTACTTTTCAGCTAAATTGAAAAGGGTATTTGTATACTTGGGAATTCTAACTCTGGATGTTACTTACCACCCCTGTCCTAAGTCCTTAGCTACTCAAAAAAATGTGCTTTTGCTCAAGCTGCAATGATGTCCTGCTTCCTACAACATTAAAGATGGAAAGGCAAGAAAGTGAGCGAGCCAACATCCATGATTTCACTGGAAGCTGAAGATGGAACAAAAGATGGACAGAGAAAGTTACATGTCTTCAATAATTAGAAGTCAGGCTAAGAAGCTACACATAATTTCCATAATTTATAAACCTCACTTCAAAAAGAAATTAATCAAAATTAGGATTTGGGGTTTTTCTTTAGTAAAAGATGTTCGTAAAAGTTTTATGAAATCCAACCAGAAAATTTGCAGATACAAGATGCAAGGTAAACCAACATAATATGAAGGCTTCACTGCCATCCCATGCAAAGGTTGGGCTGTTTCCAATAGGTTTGCTTTATTTGAGTATTGCTTAGAAAAACTACCACTAATAGTCTATGATCACGTATCAGCAACCAAAAGAGCACTTTTGCCGATGTTGAAAAACAATCCCTGGGCTGGGAGAAAGGTCAGGGGAACAGAAGATGCAAATAAAAGAAAAGGTCATTCGTAGGCCAATAACATGATCGGCAGGTATGGAGTAAAGCATAAACAAACAAAAGTTATAAGAGAAAGATATTCTCTGTGTAAATAACTTCTATGGAAACAAGGTCTATCTAGTTTGGGGGGATTTGTGAGGCTAGGCTGCAGTAAGAGCACCACAGCTGTCAGCTACTGTACAGATGAAGTACAAGATGATGAACAATGAAGGATGATTTGCTGCATTCTGCACTTGGATATCTTGCTGACACATAAAATCTTCACTGCTATCATGTACACAAACCCATCACAGAAGGGCTATAGTCACAGGAAAAAGATATATACACCCAGTCATTATATAGGGATATTTGCACATGACTCTACAGTAATTTTCAGATCGTAATGTCTCTATATTTAAAACATTACAAACATCAAAGGAAAGGACAAGAAAATAAAGTTTTAAGGACTAAGTGTTCACAGGGTCTTTTGTTTGCTTCTCCTTCAGGCACAGAAATAGAAAGACCTTGCAGAGGATCTGGTCAAAGGTGTTATAAAGAAGTAAACAAGGATTTCAAAATCAGATGGTAAGGAGTTACATCCTAGGCATCAAGGAGAAAAGGATTAAGAGTTTAGGCCACACTAATGTATGGTTAAGATTGTTTATCTGAATGCAGTGCAGAAGGTCTTGAGCTACAAGAGTTGGATTTGGTTTAAAGGGATGAATGCAGAATGAATTGGTTATTTATTAAGCAACTTTGATTGACACAATAAATCAGATCTATATCATACGGAAAGGCCAGACACAGACAGATCAATGCCATTTAACCCATTTTTATTTTCATTTCCACTTCTTCTGACTGCATTTTGAAAGGAAGGACAAAAACAGGCATCAAAATTAAGCCTTTTTCTTTTCTTTTCTTTTCTTTTCTTTTCTTTTCTTTTCTTTTCTTTTCTTTTCTTTTCTTTTTCTTTTCTTTCTTTTTTCTTTTCTCTTTCTCTTTTCTCTTTTCTCTCTTCTCTCTTTTCTTTTCTCTTTTTTCTCTTTTCTCTTTTTTCTCTTTTTTCTTTTCTTTTCTTTTCTTTTCTTTTCTTTTCTTTTCTTTTCTTTTCTTTTCTTGGGGACTTGCAAGTCCTCAACAACATGTTCTTTGCAGGGTCTGGTTCTTTCTAAAGCCAATTAAGGTCACCAGCCCTATTATCATATTTCTCCCCCAGACCAAAACACCATTCAGATGAACTGCCCTACCTCCACAGACATCATAAAATTGATGCATTTTTTCAGGGAAATATCTAGGATGGAAATCATAGCCCAAACATCACTCCCACAAGAAACCTAATATCATATAATCATGGTATCATTTAAGTTTAGAAACATTTTTAAATCATTATATCCAACCACAACCTAGCATTGCCAAGTCCACTACTAAACCATGTCCTTAAGTGCCACATCCACATGCCTTTTAAATGACTCCAGAGGCTGTGACTCACCCTAGGTTGAGTCATTGTTTCCCTTGGGGCAGTCAGTTCTAACAATTGACAATCCCTTCAGTGAAGAAATTTTTCCTAATATCTAATCTTAAACTCTACTGGAACAACTTGAGAACATTTTCTTTGCCCTCTCACTTGTTTACCTAGGTGAAGAGACTGACCACCACTTCACTACAGCCTCCTTTCAGGTGGTTGAGCAGGTAGAGAGCAATAAAGTCTCCCCTGAGCCTCCCTTTGTCCAGACTAAACATCCCCAGCTCCCTCAGCTGCTCCTCATCAGACTTTTGCTCCAGACCCTTCACCAGCTCTGTCATCCTTCTCTGGACATGCTCCAGCATCTCAATGTGTTTCTTGAACTGAGAAGCCCAAAACTGGACACAGGATTCAAGGTGGTGGCCTCACCAGTACCAAGTACAGAAGAATAATCACTGTCCTGGTCCCCCTGGCTACACTATTTCTGGTAAAAGCCAGGATGCCTTTGGCACCGGCTGGGCACTCCTCCCACAGGGGTGCTCACCACTGCTGGCTGGTCCTGGTGTCTGGTAGGGCAGGGCACAGCCCACAGCTGGGGGCTGGCACTGGGGCAGCAGTGTGTTCCCACACAGAGCTCAGCATGGGCAGCTCTACTAGTTATGGTAGGTGCAGAGCTTAAAGGAGGTCATGGCTTTCATCCAGGTGGGTACCATTGTTTCCTGGTCAAGCTGGCAGAGCTTCATCACCCTTTCTGGGTCCTTGCATCCAACCTGCCATGCCACGGCCACGTCCTGTTTGCCGCCCTGGGTGCTGACATTATCTTAAGGGCTTCCTTTATATGTCTGGAGGACTTGGCCAATGTTGCTTCTGGCCCTGCCCAGGTCCCACCAACCACTGTGGCATGAGCTGTGAGCTCCTGATGGCTGTCTCAGATACTGGAGGATCTGTTTCCCAGCAGGGATGGATAGCGAGCTAGCTCACTTGGAACCACAGACAAATCTATTTGGTTTATCTGAACCGTCAAGATGAATGGGATTGTACCTGTAAGTCCTGTCCTCACCCTAATTGCTGATGTTACTGATATTTTGGCACTAATACATATGTTGCTGGGACCACATTGTTTCATGAACCTGTTTCAGAAGCACAACTAACAAGCCTGCCAAGTTGCTTATAAGCTGTTACCATCTCCTGTAAAGTCGTTTATTCCTTCTGAGACAAATTCTCCTGAACCAGTACTCCAGCTTCCACATGCTGGACACATTCTGCTATCAGTCACAAGCTCTCGAGAAGTCACAAAAGCCACTAAAGTTCCTACTACTTCTTCCAAATGCCCCAGCTTTCAAACATATTACCTTGGCTTGCACTTGCCACAGCATGCACAGCTCCATGTGTGACTGCTTTATTTAATTTTTATTTTGTTAGATTCTGACTTTGAGCTCAATATTTCTTTCCAGATCAGATCTCCATCTTAATGTTCCACTAAATATGCCCTGAGTTTTGCCAGAGAGACTGACATCAAAGACAGCTGCTGGAAGCCACCTGAACATAAAGTTCACCCTGGCCCAGAGGGTGGGGTGAGTTCAACTGTGATCATGAGAAATGAAAAACATAAGAACTGAAGAAAAAAATTCCTTAGGGATTTAGAGAAAGACGAGAAGAACGTTGCACATGCAAGAAGAAATGATGAATACCACGTTTAGGGTATTTGATCAGAGATATAGAAGAATATGATTGGCAGAGGATAGCAAGGGCAAATTGCCTCGTGAATCTGGAGAGATTTCAGAGCTAAGCATCCAGAGGAAAGGCAATCCATTCAAGAAAGTCTTTGATTGCCTCTTTACATCTGAGCAGTGTCCACTGTTGTCCAGCATGAACATTACAGAAATAATTTTATTACAGTCCTATTTTAGTATAAAAACTTTTTTTCACCCTAGTATTTAACAGTTATGGTTTCCTTGTAGCATATTAATTAGCAACTTAAGTATTAAAGCACAACTTAGAGCATTTGCTTTTTTTAGTGATATTTGGCCTGGTACCAGTGCAAGTATGGTAGAGAACTGAGCAGATTACAGAAGGTAGATCAAAAGCCATGTTTATTTGTTAAGGTTGCACTCCAGACACAGAAATTACAATGGGTAAATGCACATTTAACTTCTGAACTATTAAAGGTAAACAGTCCAATGAAGTAGAGATTGCCAAAACAGCATCTAGCATTAACAACTCATCTTGTATAATGCAAATGTAAAGCTGCATTTTCTTCTGTGTACAGTGTATTTAGGACTTCTTCAATGCACAATAAAACTGCAATATCTGGAACAGTAATTTTACATGTGTTTTCCTTAGATTTTTGACCACACGTTCATATTTTCTTCACCAAGCTCTCCTTGTAGCACAAAAAATGAACTTCCAAGAATCTTTCTGTTTCACGCTAAAACACTCATACAGAATAGCTTTTCACAATCTACCTTTACCTACATCTGCTTCCAAAAATGTTGAGCATATCTTGACATTCATTCACAGTGGAATTCCAAGACTTGCAGATGAGTCCACACTTTTGAGACATATAGACCATTTATCAGGTAATAATCACAGAATGACAATATCACAGCACTTTTAAAGTTGGAAGTCACCTCTGGAGATCATCTAGTCCAACCCCACTGCCAAGGCAGGGTCACCCAGAGCAGGTTACACTTGTCCAGGTGGGTTTTGAACGTCTCCAGAGACTGATACTCCATGACCTGCTTGGGCATCCTGTACTAGTACTCTGCCACCCTTAATGTAAAGAGGTTCTTCCTCATGCTGAGGTGAAATTTCTTGCGTTTTAGTTTATGACCATTGTTCCTCATTCTGTTCCTGGGCACCACCAAAAAGGATCTGGCACCATCCCCTTGGCAAACGCCCTTATATGCATTAATGAAATCCCCTCTCCACGTTTTCCAGACTGAAGAGGCCCAGTTCACACAGTCTCTCCTCATAAGAAAGATTATCCTGTCCCCACATCATCATTGTGACTCTCCACTGGACCCTCTCCAGTAACTCCTTATCTTTCTTGTGCTGAGGAGCACAGAACTGGACACAAGAGGGCTGAGTAGAGGGAGAGAATCACCTCCCTTAACCTGCTGGCCACACTCTTCCCAATGCACCACAGGAGACACTGGCCCTCCTGGCCACTAGTTTTCAAAAAAGGAACTTGTGCTTTCTCATGCATGACTATCTCAGGCTAGCTCCTCTCTGGATGCCTCAAGCATCTTGAGACTCACTCTGCTAGATGGCCACATAACCATTATGCATCAAAACACTTTTATACAACTTTTGCAGCAGGTCTGTAGATGAGAAAAATAAAGCTGAAAGCTATTTTTTATTTTCTTTTTCTTTACAACATAATTGAAGTTATGTGAAAGTCTGAGATACAACTGCAGAGAAGCCAGACCATTGAAACACTAGAGAGTAATTGCAAAGAATGACTGGCAGTCCCGAGTAAAGAGCAAAGCAGTTCATTAGATATTTTTCTACAAGCTCAATGACCAATAAATCATTTGGGACTTAAATACTGCTGGGCTATGTTTGAAATGTAGTGGAGATAACCAAGACCATTAAGTAGTTAAAATACTGACAACTTAGTTTTGTGGCAACTGTGTTTAAACTAAAGGAACTCTAATCTTGTATTGGCCCAAATGGTGGATTTTTTTTTTTTTTTAAATAAAGTACAGTGTACTTGTAATGTTTTTAAAATCTCATTTAAATGGTTCTCATATTAAAAAAGCATTCTGCTGCCACACTGAAAATTCAATATTCACATGTATTATTGGAATATTTAAAATTTTCTTACTGGATATGACAAGCTTAGGTCCTGTACTCTCATTCCACTGTATTCATTAAAGAATTTCTGTGTGATTGTGAAACCAACTGCAGAGCCTTTCATGTATTAAAACAAATTTTAAAATAAAACTACTTAACAGTGAGAAGAAAATTGGATTTTTGGAATCTCTAATTTAAATAATAATCAAAACTATACAAGTAAAGGCAGTGCAAACATTTTCTTCACAATACATAGCATAATAATATTAAAACATGCAGATCTAATTTGTGAATGCTGTAGCTTTACACACACGCATAGAAGCTACCTGAATTTGCTCAGATGCTTTGCTTTGACTGCAATATTGCTGCTTCCATTTAGCTTATTTCTACTGTCTTTCCTAAGGCAAATCATCCAGTACAAGAGAGATTTCTTCATTCACTAGTACCTTTCTGGATGAATAGTTACACTGATGAAGGGTACAAACTCTATTCCTAGATAAGGATTTTAAGATCCTTTGTTTAAAGAGGTGAAACAAAGGGAAGTAGTGCATTTGTTTCTTACTGAAAAACAGAATATGAAACATAGAACCCCAAGTCATTACCAGCATGACCTAGATGCTTATATTTTTGAATGCATAGAAAGATTTTTTCAGGCACCAAATTCCTTCCTAACTGCTTAAGCATTCAAGTTTTCATAAAAGAGGCTTATGCACTAAATTACCTTTTGCATGCATGACTATCTCAGGGTAGATCCCCTTCAGATGCCTTAAGTTTTCTGAAGCTCAGTCTGTTAGAAGGCCACATAAACATGATGCATCAAAACTCTTATAAAACTTTTGCATTGGATCTGTGAAATGCAGGTGGGGAAAGCTACAGCTGAGAGATATTAAAAAATCTCTAAGAAGCAAACTTTTGCTTCATAAACTAGTTAAAGTTACAAGAAAGTTTGAGATGCAATTGCAGAGAGAGCAGACCACTGTATCTTGATTGACTTTTTTTTTTTCCCAGCATCTACCAACACAGTTTTATGAGGAAGATAAAGAATGGAAGCAAAACCAAAACGAGAATGTCTACTATTCCCAGACTCCTTTTGATACACAGGACACGTCTAAAATCTAAACAAATTTTAAAAAAACATGATCGCTTAAAGGAAACAAAACCAAGTTTGTTTGAGGGGTTTTTTGTTTGTTTGTTTGGGGTTTTTGTTTTTTTTTTTTTTTAAGTCATCATGACTTTATTTGCCACAGAGGTCTCGCAGATGATGCTAGTAGACAGTACTTTAGAGAATCCTTGACATACATCTATAACCAATCCAGACTCTGCAAAGCTTCTGCTGCATGAAATGGAAAGGTTTGCACCATTTTATGACTCATGGACTCAGAGGTCCTTTTCAGCGGTACAATCACTGCAAGTCATAACAACAAAATCCAGAGTTTACTTTGGGGATGAGAGAACTCTATCTCTATTTATTTTACAACAGCATATTGAAGCTGTGATCTTTCCAGGGGTGTATATAACCTAGACAATGTACCTAACAACTTTGTGTGACCACTGGTTGCCACAAGAACTGCCAGCATTAGAGAAGATTGAGCCAAGTATTCTAGCATCCAGCATTTTAATCACTGAGAAACTTGTTGGCAAATGCTGCTCCAATAACACTAATTGGATAAAGTAGGTGCAGGGCTAATTAAGCTGTACTGATTCTTACTTCTTTATGTTCTAAATACATATTTTTACTAGATTCCATTCTACTTGATGGGAGGCTGTTGAAGTTAATCACATAGGATAAGTTTAGCCATCTGCAATGAAGCTCCAAAGAAGTATCAGGAAATCTTCAGTTCGGTTTTCATTAAGCTGTGGCAGAGAATTTGGCCTGAGGCCAGTCTTCTGTTACAGCTTTAAATTTGGCCCACTGTCAACATCTGCAAACAAAACTTGCATGGCTTTTACAATACAGCATTTAAAAATTTAGTATTAAATTAAGCTACGTATTACTTGACAGATTTGGGCACAGAAAATGAAAACTGAGGTTTTTGGAACAGCCAAAACAACAACAGAAAAAAACATGTACTGTCTGGATATGATATAGTTCATTGTACTTTTCACATTACAGCTATTAATAATGAAAATAATTAAGAGGGAAGGGACATTCCAATCAAAACTATTCGACAGCCAGGGTTTATACAGATTATGTCCATGTGTGCAATACATCATATTTTTGAGAAAGAGTGGAAGGCCAAAAAAAAAATGCTATCCTAGAAAGCCCTGGTAAACTCAAACCAGCATAGAGCACTCCTCTCTCAGCTATTTTACTAGGAATAGAATAAAAAGTAAATAAACAATTTTTGCTTTTCTCTGAAATTTTTAAATATCTGAAATCCCTAAGAAACACTGTAACTAGTGATCATAGCTGGGCAGAATTAACACTTTTGCAAATTCAGCCTAATTATAGACCTGGAAAACATGTGTTCAACCTACCCCCATTTCCCTTAAGATGCCAGTCACCCTTTTAATTATGTTTGTGTCCACACAACTACAATCACAAATGAAAATGTATCAGTCTGTTTTTAATGACCAAGACCTCCCACAGATGCCAATAAACATTATTGGCAAACTATACATACAGGCAAGTATTGAAATGCATAAAATGACCTATTTTAATAATTATTTCCTTCCTTCCTTCCTTCCTTATTCCTTCCTTCCTTCCTTCCTTCTTCCCTTTTCCCTTCCGTCCCTTCACCTCCCTTCCCTTCCCTTCCCTTCCCGAACCTTCCCTTCCCTTCCCCCTTCCCTTCCCTTCCTTCCCTTCCTTCCCTTCCCCTTCCCGTCCCCTTCCTTCCTTCCCTTCCTTCTCTATTTCTGTGCTCAGTAATGTACCCATTTTAACATCATCCTTGAGAAAAACACTTTACTTTCTTTGTTATATGTGATACTGAGAATGTTGCATGGAGAACTAGAAACATGATAATATATTTAGTATTTCTTTTACAATCAGACTAGCACAAATAGTTTTGCTCTACCAATTAAGTATACCAGCTTGTTAATACAATTGATGTTTTCACAAATGAAACACTTCATAATCTAGCCCAAGATGTGGACTTACAATTTCCTAATGAATGCACTTGGAGTTTCCTTTAAATGGTGAATACAGAATGAACCTGCTCATGGGAAAAGAATGTTGCGTATCATTGCTTCAGTCTAGAACTGTTATAGCAGCTGCCTTTGTGGATGGCTTACAGCTGCATTAGAGCTCAAAACTATGATTAAAAGCCCAGCATTTAAGTTTTCACACCAGGCTGAGAATCGTAAGGATTTAGATCCAGCAGCTTTAAAATAATAGAAAACTAATCTTCCACAACAGTTTGTGTACTGTTCTGATCAGTGTTTTCACATATGAACATTTTAAGTAAACAACCTGATGTACAAAATATATATAGATAGAATTTCTTGTGTTTAGTGGGTGGTTTTTAAAAGTTTTTTTCCAGCTTATTTTTGCTGCATTACTTCTCCCCTTCTTTTACTAACCCCTCTTTGAAAAAGAATATTGTACTGCTTAATTTTTAACAGAAAGTTTAACAACTGTGATTTGGAAATATCTGAGATTGACTAGCTACTACTGCTTGATTTTTTTGCCTTTAAATTTAATTAAGTTTTACTGGGACAACCATGAAAATAAATCCCATAGAAGAAAAAAAAAAAAAAATTAGCAACAAAAATAAGCAGAAAATATATCTTCCACTTATCTTCCTCCTAATTTGTTATATATTCAGAAAGCATATAAAATGTATTCTTATATGTATGTTTTAAAGAAGTGCTCATTTAAGAGCTTTACCCAGATAGATTCTTTTCTCTTAACATTCAACCACCTGTGAATATATCAAAATTAATGAAAATCTCAATTCATCAGTTGCTACTTCTTAGCACATTTTTATTTCACAGACAGTGGTGCATCTTGCTTTCTCTACTGCCCTAAATTCAGATATTGAGATATTGTCTGGCTTTTAATTACAGACTGAAAAATAAAAGAAAAAGCAGTGTGTCTGTTCGGCCTCAAGGCTGAAGTGTCATTTTGGATTGAATTATCCATCTGGCATTTAATTTTCACTTTTGACATAAGTCACAGCTTTTGTCAGAAAGAATTTTTGTTTGGATGCTAGCTTTTTATACATCATGAGAGAAAGCTGTCTGACGCATTCCTTCAACCCAACAACATAGTCAGAAGCATTCTCATTGTGAGATGACTCAAGAAATCAGCAATTTAGAATGCATGAAGATCACACCAGAGGTTTCAGGAGTCTTTTTTTAAGCTCCTTTCTTCCTAAGTAATTGTTATTTCCACAGATTTCTATTGCTGAACACATGGGAAGCAGCCATGTTAAATCACTATAATGTTCCTAAAAATTACTCTTATAAGACAATTCAGAATAAATGAAAACAAAACAAATATGCAGTAGGTGAGTACAAGAAGGTTCATTCTTGCTGCACATGCACATTACTTACAGATGTTCTCCAACAAAGATAAGTATTTTGCAATTTGCAGTACATTTTGAAACAAGGGAGTATTGAAAAAAGACTACTGAAGAGCAACACAGAATATTAGCCGCTCTCTGCCATTGTTTAGTGAAGATTCAGCCTTAAGCATGTTTAAAAGAGAAAACCGAATCCACAGAATAAGAGGATACCCTAGAGGATGCCTGAAGCCTGGGCACATTTAATCTCTTAGAGTGCATGTGGTGTTGTGTCACCCTAGGAAGTAGCACAATAAACTGTTTTGTCGACCATACGATGTGTCTCCAAGAGAGTATGGGATAAAAGATCTTAGGCTTAGCTCCTCCACAATGGAGTCAGTGCTGTCAGTCAATGGAGTCAGAGACCTTAAAAGGGCCTGCATTGATTGGACAACAGATAATGAGTATAGATTTAGATTGCATATAAGGAAGAAATTCTGCACTGTGACTGTAGTGAGGCAGTGGAACAGGCTGCTCAGAGAAGCTGTGGATGCCCCATCTCTGGTAGTGCTCAAAGCCAGGCTGGATGGGGCTTTGAGCAAATTTATGTCACCATCCATGGCAGGGAGTTGGAGCTACATGAACTTTAAAGACCTCTTTCAACCCAAACCATTCTGTAGTTCTATGATGCTATACTTTGTTGGAACCCTGGAGGCTGAGAATTTCAGGCTTTCTGACCTGAGGGGTGCTGATCCTCAGATAAGCACCGCATTTGACTTGAGGCCTTGGAACCAAGATTGTGTGATAACATGGGGGTTGTGGGTGTGTAGTTTGAGTGATGTTATGTGATCTCACAGGGTGAAAAACTTAGATTTGGGATTTTACTGTATGGTGATATATGGGAGCCAAGATGGAGAACTTTGGGCGTGTATTAGTTGTCTTTTTGCACCTTCTTCTTTCTTCTTCATGAACCTGGGTGGCTTTCTGTAACTGGGTGAAAGAAGTTTGCATTGCGGACTTTGGGTGATCATAATTGGATTAGAAACACAAATAATATATATAGATGTCAACTGTTTCTTGGATAATTGGGACTTAAATAGCCTTGAATAGACACCATCTTAGCTCACTTTCTTGACTTGTTAGAGAGAGCTCAAATCTCGTGAGTTTGTAATAGATAAGGATAATAAATTTCAGAGAGACTTCAAAGACAAGGTCTCCTGAGTTTTATTCGCCCTGACCTTGGAGAAGGAAAGAGCCAGGCATTCTCACAATACTTCAGACTGCACTAAGGAGTAATATGGACTCCACCTTTAAACTTGGCTTCTTTTGTTTCTGCCAGGGCTTCCACAACATCTACTAAATGGCTAAACGTAGAATGGGATTTAACATGGACTGATGCCTGAATTTAAAGTACAAAATATAAATATGCTATAAAATATAAAAATAAAGACATATAAAGAGCAGATAGGCACTGTGACTTGTATTTTGCCAGAGTGATGCCTAGAGGAAACTTATAGGACACATGCCAAATTCAGATCCTGACCACTGAATTTATTCTAGTTTTCAGCAAAGAGATGTAAACCACTTCATTTCCCCTCCTGCCTTTTTTTGGTAATATACTAACATTATATTACCAAAGCTTTTGGCTTCTTCAAGGGATAGAACTTCCTAATGCTAATTGACCATCAAAAATTTCATCAAATTATCCAAAACTGAGAGCTGGGAAGCTCAAACTGGCTGCAGCCCAGGGCAGCCAGTCCTGATAATAGTGCCTCAAAAGAATCTTCAGGCTTTTCACGATGGGCTTGCTGATAGGCTTGCAAAAGCTTTCAAGACTGGTTTTGCAGAAGTTCTCAGAAGTGTTGCTGATAGGCTTGCAAAAGCTTTCAAGATGGAAAACTGTGATAAATACTTTTTCCTGAATGTTACTTTGCATTGTTTCTGCAGAGCTGAGCTATTCTATTTCAAACACTGAATAAATAGAACTTTTTCAATTGCTATGACTTGAATTGGCTTAAGATGACTTTGGGGGTTAATAGAAATGATAGAATTTACCATTTATTATTATAATCATCATAATTAGCAATGCACTCTCCAGGGAATAGATGTGTTTTACTTCAGTCCTGTACACATTTACAAAAAAATGTTTTGATCCTAAACCAAAACCCAGGAAGTCAATGAAAATAGTGCAGTTGCCACTGTTGAATAGATCTTAAACGGAGATAGGAAATTCTTCCTACAATAGAGGCTAAACATGAAGTATATGAACACCAATTATTTCACATATGCGACTGAGACACTAAGTGAAGATTAAAATTATAATAGATATATGTTACAGAGATTTTAAGGGAAAATTATAAGAGATATAATAATGCTTTTTTAGTGGAACTCAAGCAGCTCATTAATAGTGTTGATACACTAATTCTAAAAAACCCACTAATCATCCTACTAAAAAGAATCTGAGCATTACTTAAAACTATAAGGGAAACATACTCAAAGACACATAAAATCCTTCTCACGTGTGCCAGATCAGTTCAGATGGTTAGAATATGCTGATGAGAGACAGTATGAAGAATATGAAGCATTTTTCTCATAGTCATCTAAGATATCTGCACAGATATTTATCATTAAAATTGTAAATGTTACATTAAGCAGTATATGGTACAAACAGCACACTGGCTTGTTAAAAATAAAGAAAACTGGGTAAGAAAACAGAAGCAATCTTAAAGAGGAAAAAAAATACATGCAGACATGCACATGAATATCTACATAGGGTTTTTCAACTTATTTTATTAATTAATTGAGTATGTGTGAGCTCAAGTGTAGAGTATGGAGAAGAATAGCCACTCCTCTCTGCAAGGGAACCATTGTTTTTCCTTACAAATAAAGGATAAGATAGCAAAATGGAGCGTTTATGCTAAATCAATATTGATGGACAAACATACAGTTTTGTTTTGTGTTATTTTAAACAGCTTAAAAAAACTAGGAGAATGCTTTTATGATTTCAGAACAATTTCTCAAAAACACAAAAGCGTTGGAGCTGAGACTGCTTACTTCAACACAATGCAGTCTTTTGCCAATGCTTTGTGATACATCCGGTAGTTATAAAGTTATGTGCCTAGCCAAGAAGAGTTTCTGAGGAGACAAAGTCAAAACTTCCATAACACCAGTGATGTTGCCAGCCTTCCTTATAAATAAAAGTCTTTTAATTCAGCAGAATATATAACCAGTAATGAGCAGCTTACTGGTGAAATATAATCAATTTTTTTTCCACTTACCTGCAAGGACTCTAACAGACTGATTGGGCAAACAGAAAGAAAATTCAAATTATAGTGACTGAAACACAATTTAAAAATCCATCCAAACACTCAGCTACATGTTGTGTTGTTTCCTCAACTTCTCCCCCACACACAGAAAGAAAAAAAAATCAAAGCCAAGCCAGTAAATTCTAAAATACTTTTGAATTCTCACACCTAAAAATGTATTGGCAGCTAAACAATTAAAAGTCAACTAATCTAGGAGGTAAAAATAAAAGGTAATTAGATTTCAGGAATTCTCCATCAGCAACCCCCAACTTCTCACTTATATTTTAATACAAGCAAGGAACATTGTTCTGGCAAGAACCCATGCTGAACAATAAATTCATACACTTCTAGCAGCAGACTATCTGATGATACATAATTAATCTTTGATTGATTACTTTAATTTAGACACTGCAATTATTCTTGCAAAGATCGTCACAACCAGAAACAGTTTTTTTCTGTATCAATTCAAATAACTCTATTTAAATCAAGCTTGGATTTTTACTCTTTCAACCTCTCTTTAGCCAACCCTGACTAGTCTGGTTTTATTTTTATATTTCTTATGTCTGAATTTTTATTCATGCTCCAAGTTAATTTCTGGCTTTATTATTACAATTTGCTTTGTTATGGTACTCTTGAGTCTTGTTTGATCTTGCAGAATTTAACAATCTGAGGCTCAAAGTAGATACCTGAATTTGGTCTCAAATACTATCTTAACACTTCTGAATTATGAAAGATTTCAACAGACTACTATACAAATTGTACCAATAACTGTATAAATGACTGCTACATAGTACAATTTAAGTGTCCGCCTACATAGTAATGAGTAAGTACAACATTTGTAGTAAAAACTTCCCTAATACTCATTTTATAGATCTAAAACCAGTGCATTTATAATAAGTCTTTTTACAGATATAAGTCTTTCTATGTTTTGGCTATGGTTCTTCAATGAATACTTTCATTTCATCAGCAACTACACATCATTACCCGAATCTAATTCAAAATGCTTGCCCTACCAGTATATGCAGCCAGACACATTTATTATGTCTTGCCTCACAGATGACACTCATTCACTCACTCTCATCTCATCACCATTTCTATATTTTCTCTATTAACTTGCAAAGTTTTATGAAGCTTTTGAGAAGCACAGATTACTGCTTATCCTTTTGAAGTCACTAATTCTTTGCAGCACTTTCTGTTTTCAGAAAACCACTTAAAACTGCTGTGCATATTCTTTTTTCTTCCTGGAAGCTGGAACATTTAGGTCAGCTTTCTAGGATTTTGAACAGCTATGCCAAATAGCAGCAAAAGTGGCTCACCCTCAAAGGCTTGTATGCAAGGTCCTAACAACTGTGTAATAACACTGAACTCAGAGTCTCAGGGTTTCCTCTACAGTCTGTGTGTAGGAAGAACAAAATATTTAAAATTAAAGGGTTTTAGTGAATGGGATACTATCAGACTGGTGATCTGTCACTAGTGGGGTTCTGCAGGGCTCCATCCTTGGCCCAGTTGTTTTCAACATTTTCATTAACCACACACATACAAGACTTCAAGGAACACTAAGGAAGACACACTGCAGAAAGACCTCAACAGATTAAGGGGAAGTGTGGGATTCTGCACCTGGGCAATCTTGGTTGTCTGTGTAGACTGGGGAGGAAGATGCTGAAGAGCAGCACTGCAGAAAGGGACGTGGGGGTTGTGGTTGGTGGAAAGTTGAAGATGAGCCAGCAGTGCCCTGGCAGCCAGGAGGGCCAACCCTGTCCTTGGGGGACATCAGGGACAGCATCACCAGCCAGGCAAGGGAAGGGATTGTCCTGCTCTGATCTGCACTGGGGAGGCCTCACCTCCAGTGCTGGGGGCAGTTTTGGGCACCAAAGTATAAGAAAGATATTAAGCTCTCAGAGAGCATCCAAACACAGGCCGCAAGTATGATGAAGGGCTTGAGGTGAAGCCGTACAAGGAGTGGCTGAGTTCACTTCGTTCAGCCTGGAGAAGAGGAGATTGAGGGGAGACCTTATTGCAGTCTGAAACTTCCTTGAGAAGGAAAGAGAAGGGGCAGGCATTGATCTCTTCACTCTCACAACTACTGACAGAACTTGAAAAGGATTTTCTGTGCACTGTTGTAACAACTTTCAAGTTTCTAAAGACAATGTGATTGAATAAAAAAATAAGATTCAAACTAATTAAGATATTTAGTGAGTTCAAATACTTTCATCAATATAACACATTCATACTAAATTTTCCCAGAAAACATATCTCTTTTTGCTAATTAAATTACTTGAATACAAAAAGTAGAACCAAAATAGAATGTATTCACCAGTACGTTCACAATCGCTTGCTCCAACCATTTATGTATGGAGAGTATAACAGATTGCACATTTATAACTTACTTATAATACACTTATGAAAGCACTGCTTGATGCGATTTATAGAACCCACTGAAGTAGTCAGTGGGTCACAATTTGCTAATGCAGCTCATTTTCACTTCACTTTTTTCACAATTTGCTAATGCAGCTCATTTTCACTTCACAAAAGGATTTTGTTTTCTGTAATTTTTAGTTTACTCCAAATGAATTTGGGGCACACTATGACATAACTGCCCCTTTTCACAAGTAAGCACTTCTTCCCTTGCCACACTAGTTGTACTGGATAAGACATATGGATCACGATAAAGCCAGTCATCTAAGTAATATTTAATATTTTCAGTGTCTTTCTTCTATCATTTTAGCAAAGAATATCTCAAATTCGCACATTAGCCACAGGAATCTTTAACTGACTTTTCAGAAAACACCAGACTCTCACAGGTTTTCTTGATTGCTTTATTTCAATTTTCAAACCAGAGTGTGTCTAATTAAAAACCAAAAAAGAATGTTTCCAACCTTTTCCATTCCAAAATGTAATTGTTTAAGCCATTCTACTTGCCTGCACCTCTCATTTTCTTATGCTTCTCATACTCTGCAGCTGTTGATATCTCTCATTTTCCTCCTTCACTGGTTTTTAACAGTTCACTAAGCATAAATTCTGCAGCTTGTTAATCCTGGGATTCATTTCCCTCCAACTCACCATCTTGTTACAGTGCTGTCTCTTTACTTGGTTTCTGCCTTGCAACCTGCATTTCTTCCAAGGCTGCTGCTTTATGAAAATTTTTAGGTCTGTGAATTCTTTTCAGTTGGGCAGCTGCTGGAGAATGACAGCAAGCTGGAGAATGTCCTCCAAGCATTTTCTAGCTTACACGCTCAAGGTTCTTCTGCTCAGTCCAGTCACCTCAGGAGCTTAGCATAAGCCCACAAGCTGTGAGTTTTCAAGGAGATTTTAGGTGAAAATCTAGTACATAAGAAGAGACTTCTCCTAAAGACATAAGAGGCACATCAAAAGGAATGAACTAACTGGGAAATGCAGACAATGACAGCAGCATTAAGTATATAAAGTAGGAACAAAGCATGAGACCCCAGAGGAACATGGAAGGACCAAGATATCAATAGAATGATTTTCTGCTTAAATAGCTCAAAAAGGATTCTATAAGCTTTGCTTCAGAAAACTTTAACCCCAATGGCTTCAATAAATCCATTGATTCAAAGGAAACCATATTCTCTTGTAATATGATATTTAGTTTGTCGTTTTCTCTATCAGAGTACAGGGAAAGAATCAGTAACTAGGCATTGGCAGCAGTCTTTTGTAAGAGTAAAAATTTTTTTTTACCCCGAGATAGTTATGATTTACTTGATTGGCATAATCAACTGATAAAAACCCAAAAGTTTTTTGCTTTCTTCTTTATTTCTGCATCCTAAAGGTCAACGTTTATTTTCATTCTTATTTTATTTTCATTTTTCATTTATATACTACATGCCTACACAACATCAACTCCTTCAAAAGATACAATTCTCTCCAGACACAAAGGAAATGCAAAGTCCAAGTACTTGGACAATTCCTTTCTAACCCATTATGTAAAAAAAACCACAACAAACAAACAAACAAAAAAAATAAAAAACAAAGCAAAGCAAAACAAACAAGACTGAAGCAATCAGCCAACCAAACAAGAAACCCACAAAACAACACTCAACAAAACAAACAAACAAAACCCCCATAAATAAAAGATTGCATAGGTACAGCATGGATTCATGCCTGACAAGCAGTTACTTACCAGCCCAACCCTTTTATCCATTTGAGCTCAACTATCTTGTGCAGGTTTCCAGTACATTGCTTTGATCTATTTTATTCATCATTCCTAAAACTAAAAATAGATGGTATGGAAATAAGCATTACCCTCAGGTCTTCCCATACCAAGACCTAGAGTGCAGCAATGGCCTTTTTATCTGACCACACACATCTTCCAGACCAACATGACAAAGGCTCAGGTTGGCATAAAGACAAGGTCCTACAGCACTGAGAAATGTAGTTTCTTACAGTCTACAAAAGTAGATCTATTAGTTCAATTAAAGGCTGAAAAAATCATTGTGACTTGAGAATTTCTCATAAAACCTATGGCTCTGGTTCTCCTAGTACAGCAAATCCCTGAAAGATTTGTACAACCAAAATTATAGGCATGATATTTATTCCTCTGTCTTGGCCACTATGTCCTAACAGTTTTATATATATCCATTTCTCACACATTTGTTTCTTGCCTTCATAAGGGAGACAGACACAGATTGGAAGCCCTTAGTTTATGAGATGCATTACAGCAGGGCAGAAACATAATGGACATAGAGAGCTTTATGTTTTCACTTCCTACAAAGCACCTTTTTTTAAGCCTAGAGTTACCAACATTCTTCCTCATTTTACTCTACTAACATAAGGCTTCCTGAAGTGAAATCTATAACACCTCCCAACAGTATATAAGAAATATGTCATCTTTCTTTGTTATCAATAATAATAATAGTAAGCTTATTTTAGCTTTTATCCATACACTTGTATCCTTAATAAAATTTTTCAGTATTTAAGTACTCACATTTCAGCCTTTGGCTTTTCCAGTATTCTCTATCAGATATGTGTTCACTTCCCACAGATTTTCCTTTCACTCAAAATATACTGCTTTAGTTTGACACATTTGCCTTGTAACTAATCTTCCTAAGTTTTGCTTCTCTGTTGTGATTATGGCTCCCATTCTCCTTCTCCCTTCTAACCAACAATTTTAATTAATTAATCAGAATCTGCAATTGAAAAATAGAGTAGTTTCAGCATTGCAGGATACTTGAGCAGGAAATGGGAATTCTTGATTTGCTCCATAGTCATCTGCTGGGATGCATCTCCCTCCAACTCACCATATTGTTTTTAGGTTGATTTTGAATTAACAACATGGCTTATAGTATCTCTCCTTAAAAAATGTCTCAGTCACAACCTTAGCTCATCAAAACTAAAAAAAACCCCTACTATTAAATACACGGTAAAGACCAATAGGAATTAAGACAAGTCCTGCAGTCACTGTGGGTGAAAATTTGCAAGGCTGGAAGGGAATTCAACAAACCTTTGCCTTCACTGGAAAAACAGTAATTTGCTGGTATAGGTAACTGAAAACTACCAATTAAGTATATTGAGTATTAAGCATTGAGAATAGCAAAACTCTACAGTGTTTAACATTTAGCAAGTAGAACTTTGTACTGATAGTGGAATAGTCAAGTATTTTACATGTCACAGTTATTTTAAAAGACATGCTTTTTAACTTAAACTATGCATTTTCTGTATCAGATGCACTTAAGAAGGCACAGAATTTTATGACTAGTCACAATTTTTCCACATCTGAATTTACATTTTCCACATCTGAAACTTTCCTTTTTCTCCATAATTAATATTCCTTTATATAAAACTTAATTACAAAGGTTAAAAATGCCTTAATATTCTGCTAGATATTACACAGCATTATGCCACATATAAAAATGCTTGGATAAAAAAAGAATCAGATTAATGTCAATTTAAAAATGTAATTAAACAATGTATGACTGGGGCATGACTTATCAAATTATAACTCTCTTGAAGACTGAAGGCATCTCAAAGACAGAGTGACAGCTAAGAAAACACCATGGTTTGACTTGGGAATTAATACAGTGTGCGAGAAGTCAGAAAGGAAAGGCAGCTCCTAAAACAAGTGGTGGTGTAAAAATTTTCCTTAAGGACTGCTAACAGAACTGAAAAGATCTATGACATGTATTTTCTATTATTATTTATAACTACCTCAGATCACAAAGATTACAACCTATAAAATTAAATCTCCAGAAAACAATTATGAACATGACAAAAGAACAAATGAAGCTCAGAAAGACTGTAGTTTCTGGAAAGCTGATGTTCTCAAGACTGGCCTTACATGGACAAGATACCAAGGTGCCTGTCTATAATGATGGGAAATAAAAGAAAAATACTTTCCTGGGAGGGAACTAAAAAGAAAAAAAAAAAAAAAAGACAGTATGCAATGCCATACTGGAGAGAAAGACTCAAGAGACCTCCATTTCTTTAAATTAATCCTTCAGCTCACAGATATAATTCCAGGCTTCCTAGACAGAATCTCAGTCAAGAGACTTCTTCTAATAGCCAAACCTCTTTCAGATACAGGGGAAGCAGCACTACAGATACAACTGAGATTCAAAATTTAGCACACTGTCTACAGCCCTAATTAACTGCAAAAGTTGGATGATGTCCAGAGCTGCAGTCCTTATCTTAAAAGTCTGCCTATACCAGAAGGATCTGTACTAAATCCATGTTAACCCACAGTACAATTATAATGCAGAGCACTTGCACGCATTTAAACACAGAGAATACTGCAGACAGGAAATGCAGTGGATCTTTTTGGACATCTCTTGGTTTTTTCCATTGGAAAATTTCAGCTATATAAAACGTCATTCTTTCTAAGAGTGAAACTGAGAAAATTATTTCCCTCATTCTAAAAATACTTTCTTAGAAATTGAGATAAGGTATTATAACTTCCAGGAACTCAAGGAGCCAAGCAGTAAACTGGGTTTTACATCAGAACTCTTTCTTTAGGCTTTTCCATAGGAAATGGGCATGTCTTAATTTCAGCAGAAATACACAGCACACACTCATAAGACTTAGAATCATAGAATTGTTTAGATTGGAAAAGACCTCTAGGTCACCAAGTCCAAGCATAACCCCATCACTGCCAAATCTACCACTAAGCTACGTCCTCAAGTGCCATATTTACATCAGGATTTTAAATACCTCCAGAGATGGTGATGTACCCAGTTCCCTGGGCAGCCTGTCCCAAATGCTTGACAATGTTTTCCATAAATAAATTCTTCCTAATATCTAATCTAAACCTCCCCTAGAACAACCTGAGGCCATTTTCTCTTGTCCTGTCACTTGTCCCCTGTGAGTGACTGCCCCTAACCCAGCTACAACTCTTTTTCAGGTAGTTGTAGAGAGCAGTAAGTTCAATGACATCTCATGTCAATGAGACACTTTGGTTTTCAAGGGTTCATCATGACATTAGAAGTTTTATCCACACAAATAAGGATTAGAAAATGCATTAATTTTGCACAGAGAGTCTTAGTGTTGCCATTTCTTAACTTTTTAGGCCCTACTTCTAGTTCCCATTATCTACATAAGTAATTTTTCAGCCAAAAGAGGCAGATATTATAGAACTTGGTAATATTTGTAATTCAGAGAAAAAAAAAAATCATTCCTTCAAAAAAAAATCCTCCTAAAAAAAAATTGTCAGAAAAATTATTTGTGATCAGAATATATAAATTTAGAGTCACAAAACAGTGTCCCAAAAGTCAGAAATTAATTGTTTCAAAATCCAATCAAAGTACACAATTATTTACAACAGGGGAGAAAATTGTGGGTGTATTAAACATAAAGATTCCTTATTCTTATGGATTTTCTGCTCCTTTGGAAAAGACTTCTGTACACAAGATGCACCCAATAGCTACTACTGTCATTCCATTGTCATTTAATTACTTTATCTATAAAGCTCTATCATCAAGCATACCCAAGATTATCGGTTTCTTTTACAGCCCATTAGTGTACCCCTGATACTTCTTCCAAAATCAGATTAATTCAAAGGACAGCATGTCAGCTGGGTAAGCAACTCACGCAGAGCCTAGACCTTTGCTGCACATCAGCACACTAGTTTTCTGTAACTTCAGGAGTGCGTGATTATGATTCTCGACAGATTCAATCAGAAGGGGTTCTGAAGAGGTTTTCATTTCAATTATGCATGCCTCATTATCATACCTCTAGTGAAGCAGAAGGTGCATTACAAGGTGAGAGTCAAAAACAGTGAGATGAAAAGCACAAAGTATCTTAGAAGGATTTCTAAATTTGTCTGAAATCATTCATAGTAATATTGACCACCCTTTATGCAACACTGCATTTTTACATGGCCCTTTACAATCCGCTCTCAGAGCACCTTTCACAGGAGGGCATATAGCTTCAGTAGAGAAAGCATGCAGTTTTTACTGGGAAAACAAGCTAAATAGTATCCTGGGATTCAGTAAGATTGAAGGAGTTTTTCAACCTGTTTTTCTGAGGTTGAAGTTAGGTGCTCAGAAAACAGGAGAGCCTGTAGTGGAGAGGAAATGGGGCACTTTTATGAAAGGCAGTGTTGATGGAGACCAAACCTTAGGCTAACAGAGGGAGGGAGCTAAAACAAGAGTGAGGGACCATATAACTAGGATATATTTGGAGCATGATGCTGAGGTTCACAAATCAGAAACTACAGGAAGGTTTGGAAGGCATAGAGAAGCAGCTAAACTCTGCAGGTAAAAGACAGAATACAAATGGATCTAAAGAGAGAACTGATGTGGTTAGAAGAATATAACTGTCACTTAATGGTATTTTTGTTAGACTGGTACACTGAAATGAAGAATGGGTAGATAAGCAGAAAGGAAAGAGGGGATAGATAGATGTGAAGAGACTAACTGGAAAAGCATTTGAGAAAATAAAAAAAAAAAAAAAAGAAGAGGAATACAACCAAGAAAGAAATGTAAAATTGATAATTCAGGACGAGAGAAAGTAGATGAAGAATGAGAGTCATGCACTATGACAAAGATGCCTGAGACAGCAGAAAAGGTATAAGGAAATAACAGAGAAATCAATGTTTAAGAGTAAGAATGCATGTTAAAGAGAAAAATGCAGGGAAGCCTGACTGCAGATATCTTAGAAGGAGGAACCCTTCATTTACACATTCACACAAAAAATACCAAAACAAAACATGAAGACAAAGAACGAACTTACTTGTTAACAGAAAAAGGGGAAAAAAAAATAATCCTTCACCTTTTTTTTTTTTTTTATTTTTTTTTTAAAGAGGTGGAGGCCATGGATAACATACTTATGGGGGAAAAAGAAAAAATGAAAGAATATATGAAATATAAATCCCTAATATATCAAAAGGATAAAAATTGCAAAGTGAAGGAAGGAAAGAGCAAGAATGGAAGTGAGAAGAAAAGAACATATTAGGGATTGTGAAGATGAAATATATGGATAACAAAAAAGAAATTAAAATAAAGGCTGGAAGAGGTAATGAAAGGCAGAGGAGGAGGAAAGAATCTTTCTGGGTATCAAATTTAAACTGCAAAATTTTAAAAGATTACTCAGCACATTTATATCATGAAATCACATCCATGGATGGGGCTTTGAGGAACCTGGTCTAAGAGAAGGTGACCCTGCCCATGGGAGGGGGCCTGGAATTAGATGGTCTTTAAAGATCCCTTCCAACCCAAAGCATTCTTTTATTCCATGATTCAACTCCTAAGCTCTAAGACACCACTAACAAACCAAATTTATCAGTAAATGAGTGTGCTGTTGCATAACAGCCAAATAGTAATTAAATGGAAGACTAAAGATGTAATAGTGGAATATGCATTAAAAAAACCCAATGCTGCAGAGACCCTTCCTCTGCTGCACAAAAGAAAATAATTGAAAACTAAATATATGTTTGAAAAATGTGAACTGTACAAGCTAAGCACAACGGCAGATGACTACCTGTAACTTCTGCTAGAAACATTTTAGAATACCTTCAACAGACTTAAGCAAGGGTCTGGTGGTTTCTGAATTCTTCTCCTGAATAAATGACTGACCTTAAAGTACCTACACAAAACAGATGCTTTAAAAAATGGTAATACTGGTAATATTAATGAACCTTTTAATCCTATGGACTCACAGTAATTTTAAACACATTCAGATGTCAGTTGGATTGTAGTCATGATGAATCAAAACATGCACCTAGCACCCTCCCTAAGATGAATACACTATTATGGTAACGCAGTGATAGAATAAATAAGGCACTTCTACTAATAGGAATGGGCATAAAGACCTCAGAGAAAAATGAAAAGTGTTTGAAGAGCTTGTTTGCATGATAGAAAACAGTGTTCTTCCCACTGTCACAGCAACAGCAACAATGCAATGTGCTGCAGTTTTCCATCAAAGGAAAAATTTTCAATTAATTATTTTTACTGATGTCATAGGAAAAACAGTGCTGAAAAAATACTAATAAATCATAATATTAAGTAAATATTAAATAAATCAAAATATATTACAAAACCTTGCAATAAAATAAATCAAACCTTTAGAATGGGACAAAAAATGTGTCTATTTAAAATGAATTATGTAAGTTCTCAAGTGTAGAATTTTCTTCAAAAATTGCAGGAAAAAAGTAACAAATTTTCAAAAATCAGTGAGTTTTTTACTTCTTTAGGTGGGATAGTCCCCAGTTTGCAGCGTCAAGCAACTCTGAAACAAAATTTTCAAAATATGCCTTTGACCCAGTGAACATAATTCAGTTAATAATTGTTAAATCTTCTTCATGGGATTCTTCATTCAAAATACTCCATTGTGTACACTGAGACTATCTTTTGGTAAAAAACAAAACAAAACAAAAACAAAACAAAACAGAAAAACAAAAACAAAACAAAACAAAACAAAACAAAAAAAAAAAAAAAAACCAAGAGGCTAAATAAGTCCTCAACAGCAGCCAAAAGAGCTTTATTAGGAAGTGAAATGTTAGCGTACTTTCAAAATTACCACTGACAGTTCAGCAAGAACAAATATAGTATCCAATTTGCTTATGTGTTTATACATCTATTTAAAATAGTTCTGTTCAGTTCCAGCAGTGTAATGGTGGATATATTTACCAAGTAAAATTATATAGAGCAGTGGAATTCAAAAAGTAGGGCAAAATGCTCTTCCATGTTCCCACAAAGCAATTGCAAGACAACTGAAAAACAAAGTGAACTTCTTGTTCCTCTGTCATAACAACATATTCTGAATTGGGCAGTAATCCTCAGTTAAAACTATGACAGCACTTCAAGGCCCATGGGTCTTTCTAACTTTAAACTACAAGACATGAAACTAATCACATGTGTGAATCTCAATATAGTTACCACAGTCTTGAAAATAGGCATTCACAAAATGTTACTGACATGAAGGCAGGATCTAATCAAGGAATAAAGTAAGGAAAAAAGGGAGAAAAAATTTGGAATAAAATCTACACAATTATCAATTAGATTTAGACCAAGAAAATGTTTTGTCCTTACCACACTTCAGAGGCTTTGTGTTTCTCATTAAAATAAATTCCCCCAAATCTTTCTAGAATACTAAAAATTATCTCGCTAATTGGATGTTCAACAGTTCAGGGCTCTAATGGTCTTATGGTTTAACATGGCTTGTTTATTACAAGTAAGCAAATAAATAGTGAAAGTAAGCTACACTGATGTTTAAACTCTTCATTTCTAATGAATGAAAGTAATGAAACATTGACAGAGCTCCTGATGTGGTGAAATTTGAGGTCTAGTGTATTAATATTTTTCTCAATAAATCAGTTGAGTTTTTTACCACTTGTATCCTTTTAGTACAAATGCAGAACCCATCTGTTTGGCTAAGCTTCTAAGGACTAATAAGCTCCAGTGCATGTCTGGTGTTACTAATATTCACATGAAATCCAATTTTACTTATTAGAAGTACCCTGTTTCCTGCTTCTAAGGACTTTTGAGATATCTAAACATTTCTCCTTGTGTAAAATAGAAAAACAGCAGAGAAGGATGGGTGTACATCCCACATCTGTCACACACCAGAAGGTTTTACAAATTTCATCTTCAAAGCTTTTTTCTCCTGTATCACGTATGTCTGTATCTACCTACCCAGTTTGGACTGATCTTTCAGTTCTGAGAGAATACCTGCCTATTTCACAAAAAGGATAAAACAGCAGTGGCTTGCACCACAAATCAAGGCGGAACACAAAGGAAGGTATGGTACGTGCTGCTCATGCCTTACTAGCCAGAAACCTGTCCATGATGTAAACTTCATGATCCTAATCATATAAGGAAAAGAAAAGCATTATCAACTTGGAGACCTCAGGGAAGACAGAACGCTAACTCACAGCCTGTTTTCATCACGAGTAGTATAATCTTAGATGCAATTTACAGTGCCATTAAGCAAATAATTAACAAAAGCTTTGATCTGAAAAATTTCTTCAAAGACAGCATGCTTGATAGTCTGAAACTACTCATGCTAGAGTAATTCTGAGAGACAGAGAAGATAGACAAAACCTGAACTACCCTCAGGTTCTTGGGATCCAAGGATTCTTAAAATAAAAGAAAATTCTGCAGCTTCATAACTACTATAAATGTAAAATTATGTTACTCCTATTGTACTCCTTCTGACCCTCTAAGATTTTGACATACACATATGAACCAATTACTCTTTCAGGCATTTAGCATTCCTATAAGAAAAAGGCCAGGAGGAAAAAAATAGGTATCTAGCTTTCATCAATTTGATTTTCTTAATTCTGTTCCTTAATCTCTAAATGTTGTGAGTTCCAGCACACACAAATGTGAAAATGTGAAAAGCAAGAAAATCTCAGGATTGATTGATTGATTTAATTAATTAATTAAAGAAATGCCTGAATGGCCAAGGCAGTTAAGTAGTCAAAGAAACTGTATTGTGAAAACACAAATTCTGGGTTCTGAAAGGAAATGCAGAAGAGAAAAAAGACATTTAGTAAATGAACAGTACTGCAAGCACTATATAAACTAAAATCGCATTAATAGATTAACCTACATGTGCCATCTTGCCTTAAAAGTACTACTGTTAACAAAACTATTATACAAATACCTTCAATTAATAGGGAGTCCACTAAAGTAAATAATCTGCTAATGAAATACATTAAAATTTTCTTTCCTTACTTCAAAAGGAAAACCTGTGCTGAGGTGTAACAAACTGTAAAAAGGTATAGATAATAAAATTTAACTTTGCTCCCAGAAGATTTCTGAGGATAATAAGATTTCTAAGTAAACAATTAACTTCAGGTAGTTAAAGATACAGAAAAATTTGCTCTTTAATATAATTTTAAACTAATATTTATGTAATAGAATGAAATGCTTTCATGTTCCTAAAACAGCAGTCAGGAGATTGATTTTGGGTACATGCAAACCTCTCCTATCACCCACTGCATATTTTAGGAATAAGCAAAATAGCAGCATGCTTAAAAATCACCAATGAGAGAAGGAGAAAAGGAAAAGGAAAAAGGAAAAAGGAAAAAGGAAAAAGGAAAAAGGAAAAAGGAAAAAGGAAAAAGGAAAAAGGAAAAGGAACTGACATTTAGACTTTCCTGACAGTATGGAAATCCACATCATAATATTTACAGTAAAGCTAAAGTTTCCAGACAAAACTTTGAATCAAATAACATAAAGATTGCAGAATCAGCCATATACCTATTTCTTGATTTGGTGGCAGGCTGACCCATAAAGGTCCAAATACCTTCCCACCAGGGCTATTGTATGAAACAAGTGGAAGCATTAAATACTGAAGTTTCATCTACAGAGCTTCTATACAGGTCTGTTCTGCACTCACAAACTACAAAGTGAACAGTAGAAAGTGAGGCAAGGTTGCAAGTGTTTATGCAAAAATTGTGAACTTGTTAGTGATGGAAAACAGTTGTTTTCAAAATCTGAGGTTATAACTGTTTACGGGTTTTATTTTCTTTTAAGATATAAAATGACACAGCATACCATACACTCAAAAAATGTGCTTTGTTATGGTAAACATTGTAATATCTATTGTTCTACAGGTGGTCCCTTAAAGCAGGAGTACAGACTGAGCTTTAAATACAACTGTAATTTCCCATGGGGAAATAGCTCAAACCTTTGTGTTGTCTGGATCTATTATTTGAAATTTCAGTAAAAAGACAAGTGTTGGAAGCTCTCACCAGTTTACCTAACTTCTTCTAGAACAGAAGACAACAGCTGTTCCGGACGTCACATATACTGTCAATAGCCATTCTCAAGTAACATCTTGCAAATTCCTCTTCTGACTTCATCAAACCTCTTCCCAGACCTTTGCCTATTCATTTTTTTGTAAGACCCTGGACGTAATTCAGTCTTCTGGGTTTTACTCCAAGGGCTATCAATTGATCTGAGTAACTTGGCATCTGCCAAGTCTTACAATAGGTAACTGCTGGTGGCAAATGCATGGAAGCAGAGCCTTCAACATGCACATAATTTACTTCTGAACATAGAGCACACAGTTTGTGCTTAGAAAAAATGTGTTTCTCTTACAGAGAAAAATCAACTAACACACTTATTGATGCACCAGTGTCCCCCTACCGTCTCCCAGAAAGGAACTGCTGCACCGACAACTCAGAGCCTTGCTGGTTGTTGCAGGAAATTTACAGAAAGGTCCTCTACCATTTGGGAAACTTCTATCCCCATTTTGCCAGTAATCTGTTTTCCATACTCTGGACATCCCAAGTTCCAGCCACAGCAAGTTCTAGCAAACAAAACCTACCAATTCTAACAGCTTTCAGGCATAAAATATTCTAATAATGGCATATTTTCTAATGTTGCTTTGAAAAGAAAAGCCTAATGCTTTCTTAAATCTGAGACTTCTGAGTGATACATAACACAGAATCTGAGTAAGAAATAAGACATACACTTTCACAGATTGTAATGAATATCATATAGATAACTTAGCACTTCTGAACCCTACAGTTCCTAGGTCTTAATAGCGTGTGGGCTAGGAAAGAGGCAAGTGAATTATTAGACTAGGAAGCTGTTATGAGTTAACCCCAGAAAGCAGCTGAACAACTACACAGCCTTGCTCTCTTCCACCCACAGTGAGATGAAAGAAAACTTGGGGATCGAGATAAAAACTGTTTAGTAAGTGAAACAGAAGTTTAAGAAGAAACAAAACAAAAAAAAGTGATGCAAAGCCAATCATTCACCACTTCTAATGGACAGATAGATAGCTTGAACCCTTTTTTTGCTCTCTTTATTTTGCTGAGCATGACACTATGGCATGGTATAACTCACTGGTTAGGTTTTTTTGAGTCATCTGTCCAGTGTGACCTCCCAGTTCTTGTCGTCCCCCCCCCCCAAAAAATCTATTCACTGTGGAGACGGAGTAAGAGAGAAGGTTCAGCAATAGCCAAAACAGCATGCTATCAGTAACATTTTGGTCATAATCTAAAATACAGCCCCATACCAACTGTTGTGAATCAAATTAACTCTATCCCAGGCAGGCTTGGTCCATGAGAGATTTCTGAGGAAACATAGCCAGAGGTAGATGGAGAAAATAATATCTTGTATCTTTGCACTCATCCTACTGCATTCTGCTTCACAACAGAAGAAGTTCCTGATACACAAACATTTTTGCTAACAAGTACAACTTTGTCAGTGTGATTTGTGATATTCTGTTATAAATTATATTGGTTTCATAATTCAGAGTTGACTTTTCTTAATACTTTTATTACTCCTTCAACACTAGGTCTGAAATCTAGTTTGATTTGACAAAAATATTTTTATCTTAAGTTCTAGGGCAAAAGATCTTCATGCACACCAACTTAAACACTTCTCATACAATGAATGAAGTCCTCCTCACAGTGAAGATATTCCACGTGAAAAATTCTCCTTTTGTTCTTAAACTTTTAAAAACAAAAACCTCAAAAGAGAAACAGTTTCCTACCACCCCATACCCAGAGCCAAATGAACACATGGCATCTCTATGTACACGTGTCCATTCAATTTACCAGCAGTCTACTGCCAGATCAAGAGAAATGAGATTTTGCCTTTGACATTTGAGAAGAAGTTCCTATATAATTGTCACAGAATTTTAAACTGACAGTATTTTAAACAAAAATTAACCAGTAGCTATCTACAGAATATGTGGGATATCAGAGAAATACCTAGGGAACAGATGTACAAATAAAGGAATAGAGAGTACAAGGGGCGTCACTTTTCAGGGTTTAAAAGAAAATGAAGCATGCACTCAATGACCTTTCACTTGGATCCACATGGCCATCTAAATGAATTTAAACTAGAAACAAGATCTGTACAGTCCAATTTAATTTTATGAAGCAATTTTTCAAACAACTATATGCCAGTTACCATATGCAAGATGGAAATTGGGTACTGAATCTTTCATTGTAGCAACTACATACTAATTTGTCTGTCAACTCTGTTGCTAGCTGAAGTGTGTCTATTAATCTATTTGTGTTTGGATCAATTCCATTTTCCTAATTTTCTGGGCATCTTTCACAGAGACTCTATATTTCATAAAAAGAACCTCCCACAGCACACACTTTCTTCTGTCTTCCCATATGTTGCATTTTCCTTCAAGATAGCTCTGGTCTAATGCCCAAGGTTAACATGCTTCTGTCACAGACTAGTTGCAAAACTAACAAATTCTTCTGGGTCTACAGAGACAGAAAGTACCTGATTTACTCTTGTGAGCAGGACTTCCCTCATTCAATAAGGTGCTTGCTAAGAGAAAGAATATTTCTATTATTTTGAAGGTTTATTTTACACTATTTCCTAATGATTTTATATCAATGCCTTTGAAGCAATTAAAGCAGACAGTAAAATCAGGCTAATACACACCTCAAAGTAAGCACAGGGTACAGATACATTAACAAGGATAAGATCTCTGTGCATGATTAATCAGTTGAGTACAGATCACTATTTTCTGTGGTATTTCAGATTTCATTACTAAAACAGGACAACCACAAGTGACTCATTATGCTAAGTGTGTAGTAGGGATGTTCAAGCAGGTTATTCAAATTGCCACTTTTTTCCCTTTGGGCTTTTTGAATGGAATACTGGATTTTAAAGAATACTTTGTTAGGAATACAGATTATTCTAGTAGACTATTGATCCTCAGGAACACAGTAGTGCTCATCTTCATAATTATTTTGGCTTCTATAAGATAGATTTGCATCACGTTGTCTCTCTCACCACTGATGTAAATAGCACTAACACCTCTTATGATAAAACAATTGATGATTACTGCTAGCTTGATGTAGGAGCCCCAAGCCACAGGTCCATTATTTATGGAAAAGGAGTAGCAGATATGTTTTGGAAACAGAGTGGATTGAAGGTCACTAAAATTACGTTTTGCTCTGAATTCTGCTTGTGAGGGTTACACAAGAAAAACTTAGTGGGTGCACAGCCATATAGGATAACAGGAATGCTGCCTTCTGCACCCATTACAGTTGGTGAAGAGACAGGAACTTCTGCTGATCAGTCAAGCCCATCCAAATCTTGAGTGCTGTGGAGGATGCTCTCTCTCCTTCTATTGCAGAGAAGCTCAGAATAGTCAGGAGACACACCACCCTCAAACTCTTAGCATCAGAGAGGACTAATCCAGACTCAGTGTTTTGCTATCCTCTTTTGTTCTCTCTGGATTAGAATTCTTGCTCTGTTGTATTAATGGGTTTACCACAATGATGGGTCTGCCCAAGAAAAGGTTCTGTAATTTCCTACATTGTGCTTAAAAGTGAAAGAAAATGAACACTAAATTGCTTCTTCTCTGAATAGGTACATAAGTAAGAAAAACATGGAGGAAACCTTTCTTTATAATAGTGATACACTGAAACATTGTTAAACATCGTACTGTCTGCAAATAAGTCAGAAAAGCCCAGATTCTCTCTTTCACACACAAGCATAAGCATGGTCACCTCAGCTGAGGTAATAAAACAGAGGCACTGTTTTGTTTTCCTTTGTGGCAGGGACTCAAAGTAATTAACTCGACCACGGCTGTAAAGCACAGATAACTAGCCCATTAAAGCTGAAAGGAAAATCAAGTTGTTCAGAATGAATTATTAACTCAGATGAAAATACAACCATAGGCATTACTTGATAGGTAGTACAGTATGTGTGGTTCCCTGAAGGAATAAATACAAAAACAGTATAATCAACAGCAGTTTTGTTACCGTATTTACAGCAAGGAGGGTAGATTTTCATCATAATCTACATCAGAGTCAGAAGAACACTTGATTTACTGCAGATTAAAAAGCCTAGTGTGAGATAAAGTACATTAAGTATTTTCAGACTTTTAACCTCAGTAAATGTGATGTTAAAAGTTATGCTCAGATAAGACTTAAAGAAGGTGGTTAACTTGAACAAGTTAAGCAAATGGCTAAATTATGAAACTCTGAGATTCTTTTCAAGGAGCAACTGCTATCCACATCACTAAATGCTTCTCTTACATTAAACACACCTTTTATCCACATCAAGTAATGAAAATAACTAGCAAATAATTTCAAAGAAAAACTAGTACCTTTACTCATCCAAAAAGATTTAAAAATATTGATGATTGTATCAAATTCTCCCCATCACTCATAGCTATAGGGAAAGATTCTCAATTGACAGTTTGAAGGAGAAAAATGATCCTTTTTTTAACACAAAATCTCTGTACCACAGAATACTGTACTTGAATAAAACACTAACAGAGAAATGTTCAAAGTCTTAAACATTTTCTTTGATGACATGTTCTTTCTAGTGAAGGACATCATGACAAGTTAGAAAATGTCTCTTCTCCTCTTTCAGAGCAATTCACCACTGACAGTGGTCTGTCATTCCCTTGAGCTTCCACTCTTTCCTTTCAGTCAGACAAACAAAATACCCAACTGCCATCTCAGCTGTTTTATTCCTCACCAGCAGGTTCCCTTCTGAAGATTTCAGTCATTTCTGTGACACTGCTGTCTCTTCCACTTAACAAACAAGTCACGGTTCCTCCTTGGAAGATGGAGTGATATTTTTGTACTACAGTGATCAAAACAGACAAATGTACAATGAGTCTTTGATCAGAAGATAGTCAGCAGAACGATGGCAAAGACAACTGATGCAGGGCTTTTATGGTGGAATTTACCATGCATGATTCAACACCTAACAGGTAGACATCAGGCTTTAGCTTCCCTTTCAGAGAAATTCCCTCTAGCTCAGAGAAAAGCATCAGCATCTCCAAGCGTGATTCATTCCACCTAGCTTAGCTACACCATTTAGAATGAATTAAATCTTTGACATCTTCTGGGTATGACTGAGACCAGTGCCAGTAAAGATACATTAGAAAGTGAGCACTGTTGTACCATCGTACAGCATATACAGAATTAACCATAAAATCTTCATATACGAATGAGACTTTAATTACTAAATGGCTGTACAGCAATTGTTCTGTGTGTGGTGTGTGTATATATAGATAGATCTCTAAATATGTGCATATGCAGCTATTCATATGTATTTTGAATATTCATATAGGGAAAGATATCCATAAGTGAAATATATTTGGAGCAGGACAGAAAATATATTTCACATAAGTGAAATATATTTGGAGCAGGACAGAAAAAACCCAATTTTTTCAGTTAGGCTTTTTTATTACTATATTAATTAGTAAAGTATTCTGTAAAAAGATACTAACCTTAATGTAATGGCATAATTTATTCATGGAAGTTATTTTTCATAACCCTTAAGTACTTGAAGATTCTGCTATTTTAGGTTTGTTTTGTTTTATTTTGTTTATCTTGCAGGGTTTTTTGCCTTGTTTTGTTTTGTTTTGTTTCCTTTTCTTTTCCATTATTTTATGAAAGTAGAGCCTTGGAAGGGTTTGAATAATATTTAATAAATATTTCATATGCAGCAGTGGAAGTTATGATGCAACATTTCCTACCTTGACAACATAAATTTCAGCTTTATCATTTTCAAGTGATCCCAGGGATCCCAGAAAGATGACAGGTTCAGTATCCTAATGAAAGTTAGAGCTTCTATCTGATCCAAATAGCCACAAGTAAGGATCACATTGTTTAACACAACCTCATCTGTCACATATATATTCAAGCTGCTGGGAGAAACTGTTACTATGACATGAACCTAAAGAGACATGAAAAAATTAGGTACTGAAATGGGGTAAAAGAGAAGACTGGCCATAGAAGTTGTGAATTATTTCCTGCTGCACATAAGCTGTAGAGCTGGGGCACAACCTGGGACTGATCAGAAATACGATAACATGTGGCTCTTCTCTGTTCAGTTCTTAATAAGCAAATAAATAACAATATAATTGCATGTTTTCCAATAATTCAAGACAAATGTTCAGAGTATTCATTTTCCCTCCAGTTTGTTTACTATATTCCATGCTGTTTGCTTTGTAGAGAAGAATGAAAAGCAAACAGAACAAAAAGAATAAAGTATCAAGGCAAATGAGGATACCACAAAAAGCAGCAATGCAAAATCAGATTTAAAATACCAAACAATAACATATTGCAAAAAAGAAGCATTTGGGGAACACTCCTGCACAGAATTAGAGTATAATTTAGGTTCTGTCAATATTTCAGTAACACTGTGAGGGATTTTTTCTAAAAAAAATATTAAGACACATTTTAATAACGTCTACCACATTTTACTGTGTGCTGAGATAGTCAGAAATTTATGCCATTTCTGAAATTTTACAGCATTATCCCATAATTTGACTTTTGATCCATGAAACACAAAAATATTTTCCAGATTCTTGACCTAATTTCCTTAAAATTGTGTAGAGGTTCTAACTCCATTTGTCAATTTCAACTGTGTTTAAAAAAAAAAGGAGATGCAACTAAGATTTAGCATCTAGATTATGACAGCATCTAACAAATAACATGCAATTTTTAAATCTACCAAAAGGTGATTCATAGCACAAAAGATAAAGTTCTAAACATACAAATGTGATATGAAAAAGTACACAAGAGAAAAAAAAAGTTTAGAACTGTAGAAGAGCTTTCAGTAGCACAGACTGATTAAGCATTTGTTCACATGTTGCTTTCTCTTATTTATTTACTTTGGCTTTGAATTATACACACTATTTTCATCTCCATCTGTCACAAAGCAACATTTGTTCCAGTTTTCATTTGTATCATTCTCTTTTTCCTTCCTGTCATTAGCATTTATTTTTTCATTAACGACAAGTAGCCTGTTAAAAGACAGTATTGCCAGTATGGATTTTGAATATGACACATCTTACAGGATCTAATGTTTCACATTCTCACTGCAACCAATGTCCATTTTAAAGGAAAAAATAATTTTGTGCAAAACCTTTGGTGTGAATATTGTTATAAATCTGCAAGGACAGGGAGGAAGAAAATATGCCAATGGATATCCCTGGTAAAAGGAATATGGTTAACTGGGACAAGATACAAAGGGACATGAGTCAAAGAAACAAAAAATATCTATTGGAGATATTTGTAGATACACATCTTACTTGTCATACAAATAAGCCAGAAATTAAAACATTGATTGACAATCCTTGAACTCCATGTGAAGTGAAGAAACCACAATCTGATTGAGGGATTTATCTGCATTTATTTAATTCTAACTGTAAAATGAAATTCTGAACTCTTGTTAGATTGATTTAAGCAATGCCATTTAATTCTATAGATCCAGAAAAATTTCAAGATATAGCTCATATACTCTCATCAACTTCATTGTTAAACCCGACAACATTTAAGTGTCTTACCCTTAATTCAATCAAGTCATCAGAACCAATCCTGTCATTACTTGATGTATTTATCCTACAGATTTCTACAATTAGCATAGTTAAGATCACAAAGATGCTGATATTTCAGAAAAGAAGTTTTTTTTTTAATATTTTCACAATCAGAAATTTCATTTCACGTGTAATAAAAATTGTGGAATCTTAAAATTCTTTGAAATTAAGAAGTTCCATTTTTTTTCTGTGGTGCTTGACAAGGAACCTTCAAATTTTTGATATCACTGATCATTCTCATCATCTAGACTGGAAATACATGCTTTTCCTTAAGTCCTAAAGCTTAGGCTCAAAATTCCTACAGGGTGCTATTTCATTGTAAAACTAAGCTTAGCTTTGAAATTATCATAGGCATTAAACAGCCACTTTACAAGGAGTTCCACATTCCCAACTTCAATGCTTTAGGCACTTATGACAGCTTTTTTTTTCTTTCCTTCTGAAAGACACAGGAGGACCTCAAGCCAAATGAATCTCAAACCGAGATTAAGACTAGCCAATGTGACATGTTTTCACTCAACTTCAAAAATGCAGCTGTCCACTACAAATTGTAAAGTCAAGGAACAACTCTCCAGCAGATAAATTAGATTCACACTTCATAAAATGACCAGACAGATTACAATTTCAGAATAGCAGAAGGCTTAGCAGAAGAAATTTTGACTGCAGTACAAACAGCGAGTTGCACGCACTGCTTCTGATAACAGCTGATGAGTGACCAAGAAAAGCATTGTCAAGCACGTGATGGAAGTCCTTGTGCTGAAGCCACAGTACTTCCCACAATGCCAAGCAGAACATAAAGCCGACAAGAGTTAAACACGGGAATCAACATGCTTGAATCGAAATGCTCTGTTTTACATGGAAGCAAGATAAACCACATATCCTCATGTGCAGAAGCTGGGCAGGTACCACCAGAAGACAATAAACAGCAAACACGAGATGAAAACACAGAAGATTCTGGGCCCACTTCTGAATCAAAACATTCTACAATTTGTAACACAATTTGTAACTTTTGCGGTATTGTCCCGAAGAGTTTCTGATGACTTTTTAGAATACTTAAGGGCACTTCTAGCCGTTCAACTTTCAAGTCGTTCCCTTCCTCCATGAATCAGCAGTCATAAACCTCATTCTACTCCTTTTTCTCTGTTCTACGGAAATACAGTGTATATGATTTGTTTACACAGATAAATCCCTCAATCAGATTGTGGTTTCTTCACTTCACATGGAGTTCAAGGATTGACAATCATGTTTTAATTTCTGACTTACTTGTATAACATATAAGTTGTGTATCTTCAAGTACCTCCAACAGGTATTTTTTGTTTCTTTGACTCACATTGCTTTCTCTTATTTTTTTATTTATTTTGGCTTTGAATTATACACATTATTTTCATCTCCTTCCGTCACAAAGCTGGCATGGACAATCATCTGAATTTCTAACTGTCCTGTACACTAATGTTCTACCCAAAACTTCATCTGCTTATTCAGTGTCCCTTGCAGGACAAGACTCCTCTCCATCTCCTGAGGAAAATCACATAGCAACGAGCAGTAAGCAGAACTGGCACAAGACATATGAATGCAAGATTCCACAACACAAGCAAGATTTAATTCCATTAATTTCTTTTGTGCCCTGAAGTATCATTTGTGATTCTCATGGCAACTGCAAACCAGACATTTATAAATGGCAAACAAAAAGGCCAAACCATTTACTGCATCTTGATTTATGGTATCAAATTATTTTGCTTATAGGATTTCAGCACAATCAGGAAACTTTCAGAAAACAGCGCCAACTGCTCAAGCTTTATGCAGTGAAACACACATATGAAACAATTACATAATTCCAATCTAATACCTAGTGTATCATATTTATTAATTCTTTCAGATATCAGGGTCTGTTTTCCTCTTCCACTGTTTTCATGCTTGGCTTTAAGAAAATTTTCGTTTCCCAAAGCTCAACTGAATTACAAAAATGCTTGATTTTAAGTACACACGTTTGCAAAATTAGTGTTTTAGCCTTGTCTTTTCCCATGCCATGCAATGAATGGCATATGGTGAAACATTCTAATATTGATGAAGCCCTGAAGCAGTGGACCATTGCATCTTAATCTTCATTCTGTGAATTGTTCATAGGAGAACTCATTCAAAGTGCTTCTGCTGTGGAATCAAATGCCTTCAGTGGCTGAACTCTTTATCTGCTATCTCAGACCCTGAGATTTCTACTGAGCACAAGGTGCTAATCATGCTAAAATTCCGGCAACACAAGAGAAATGCATTATAGTTATACACCTTCTGAGGTATGAACACAGTTAAAAGGCATCTAAATCAATCATAACAAATAAAGCTAAAAAAATAGTGTTTCCCTTCTCTACATTGCTGGTTTATTTCTTTATTCTTGTATTTCTTACTACTAAAAGACTGTTGTTAAGGCATTGAGGAAAAAACCTAAGTTGCTCCTCTCCTCTGCTAAAACATTTTGAAGCACTTTTGTTTCTTTTCTTTCCTGGATCCAACTGGATAGAATTCAGACCTAGCACATCTAAAGTTAAAGAAAAAAGAGTTGAAATGTCTCTTCATAATATCTCCATTCACATCTATGCACTGATTTGTGCTTGGTTTGTGTGAACAGAGAAGGACAAACAAAAAAGTTTTTCCAATGTATGGAGAGGAAGAAAAAAAGAAAAGTATAATTGTCAAGATTTTTATTGTTGTTTCTTTCTCTGACTTCTAGCTAACATCGTTATGATTTTTTTTAATCAATCAGACCTCATAAATATAAGTACTTTTGCTGTGTACAAGAATACAAGAATATAAGTACTTTTGCTGTGTACACCTTAGTCTCAATTTAGAGAAAGTAATTATATTGTCTAGAACTTGACATTCAAGTTTCCCATCATTATGCAAACATTGTTTTCCAATTTTTATTAAATATACTTCTTTTCTTTTTTTAATTGAGTTAAAAGGAGTTCACAGAAGTGAGAAATTTAAAGCAGTTCATGGATGGCTTCCAAACATTTCACTACAAAAAAAAATCTTGTAATTGTTCCGAAATTTTTTTTCCCCTTCATTTTGGCACTCTGGAATAGAATAGAGATGAATTCCTCAATGATTAACTTACTCCCGTTCACAAGAAATCATTAATTCACTAAACAACTTTAATTACTGTTTGGAGCTTACATTCAATCCAATTCAGCACAAACAAATATTTAGGAGTTCAAGATGTTCTTTATTTTAAGCACCTCTGTCTCTATACTTAAGCAGCTAGTTTGTGATAAATATAGACTATTGATTCAGGCTTTTGAGGGTAGTGGAAGGGAAAGAACAACCCAAAAAAAACCCAAACCAAACCCATTTCTTCTTAAAAATTCTTTACTGAATGGATTAAACGAGTGAAATCAAGTTTAATCCTGTATTATGTTGCAAGAATCTAAGGGCATTAAACAAAATTAATTTCAGAAGCTCATGAATTTTCTGTTTATATTGCTAGTTGGTGTGGCTGAGATTTTCTAGGACCACTGGATGAGGACTGCGAGTGAACACGCACAAGCCCCCTTAGGCCCTGATAGATGAGACCATGCAAAAACACAAACCTGAGCTCCCTCTCGTTTTAAGCCAGCTCTTACACCTACTGGAAATCTCTTCCAGCACAGGCTCAGGTGAGAAGGTTACAAAGAAAAAATGTCATGAAGTATCTCACCTCTCTGCTTAGCAGATGGTGTTAGCTATCCTGTTTAAAAGGACAATGGGAATTCTGTCACTGGGTTAAATCCTAACTCCACTGAATCCTACTCTGTGAATTGTGAACTGTAATTGATGATGGTTTTAACTCTGAAATCTTGCCAAGGAAATGCAAGAGGTGGAAAAATAATGTTGGGTTCTTCAATTTATATTCACAGGGTTTATATGTTCCTCTTGCAACTTTACTGCTTATTTTGACTTGAATATTAGTTATATTCCAAAAGAATTAATGGAATTATAAGATATCAACAGTTTCCAATGCTTACTTCCATGAAGACATTGTTGAAAAAAACTATTTAACATTGGGTAATATTTCTTTATTGAAACAGTCTACTATGATTTAAAACATATCTCAGTCAGTCAAATATTATGGGGTAGAAAAATCTAACCAATGGTTCAAATCCAAACCTGGCATGAAAAGAGGCAGCCTGGCTGAGATACATCAAATACTAGGAAGTCTCCACTGTCCTTACCTTTAAAACCTCACCTCAAATAGCACTTTGTTTTCAGTAATTATAAGGACCAAAAACAACACTTAATTTATAATTATTAAAAGTTTTCTGGGCACAGAAAAAGAAAAGCCACAAAGCAAGGTCCTGAGGTAATTCTGTTTCAATTAATTTTTTTTTTCCTCTACCTTCCACGGCTTTAATGTACTGTTCCTTATTTTTTCTTCCTACCAACTTTCAGATTCATTTGACATGCAATAAATAATTCTCTATAAATGCAAGCAATGCTCAGACTCACAAAACAATGACAATTCTTAAAAACAGAAAATAAACTCCCATAATGGCTCACCTGCTGCAGAGTACCACCAAATAAACTTAGGTTTTTGAAACCAAGTGAAGTTCTTTAAAATTCTCTGCTTTATGATAACAGAAAAAAAGAAACAATTCAAGTAATTATAATTTCAATTTTTGCTTAACATGATATGGTGGAATTCTACATTCATTGCAATTTTCAGCCTCATCTAAACCACACAAGTGATTCTGGAAGCATTTCATTTGAGGATTCTGCTGTTACATGAACTCTGGTAAATTAAATGAGCAAGGCCTGTTCTGTGCCACTGAGAGCAAGTGCTTTGGCGTGCATGCAAAAATCCCTTCTATTTCACAACAGAGAAGCCTTGTCTACACTAGTTATCAGAAATTGCCAGTGACCTACGTTAGGTCCTAAGTTATTCCTAAGTGCTATTTGAGAAAGTGTTAATTGTATAAGCCAAAGCATCTTAGGAAACATGCCAACAACTAAACCCTAGCCCTCTTTGCTGCTATAGATAGCCTGTAATTCCAGCATCTTCTAAAGTACAAAGTAATGGCACCTTAAACAATCTGGGATATACTACAGTGCTCTCATCACAAAAATCACTTGTTAAAAAAAATCTGAAATATACGCTAGATATTTAACTCTTCTGTGTTTGAGAACTGCAAGTACTGCAATGATCTTTTGGTCATGCTTGCATTTAAAGATTTTGTAACTACTTGATTTTAAAGTAATTGCTCTATGGCAATATATAGCAATTAATATAAATATTTTGATATTGAAATAATTGAGACAAGATAAAACATTTAAAAACCTGAAAGTTGCATTTCATATCAGTACTTTTGTGAACTTAATTTCAACCTGGATTGAGATATTTTCTAACTTTTGCTCACACCTGTTTTACACTCCATGTTATTTACTGAAATCAAAGGATGACAATAATTTTGATACACTATTAATAAAGCAAAAAGCATAATTTGAAAAACAAACAGTAGCCTACAGAAAGTGATGACATCCTGAAGGCATAAGTTGTTTGTATTGAACATCTCTTTCTATTGTACTAAAAGTTGAACATACTAGCAGCTGGCTAAGGATCTATCTTTTTAACCAGAAATACAGGAGAACAGTAATTCTGGCACCATAAACTCAAATATAATAGATGATCAAATCATTTCTAGCTGCTATCAAATTCTGCAAGAACACTGGGAAATTGGATTGCTTTCTCTAGATATTTTATTAAGAAATTCAGGTACCATCTATTCCAGAAGTATATGCATGTGATATAATACAAAGAAGACTGAATGTAGATAGAGAAGGATATTTTATGCTTATGTGCAGGTTGATCATCAGTCAGTTCAGTAGTTTGTATTAATCTACATCCTCTGAATGCTTACTTCAGTTTTCCATGGTGCAAGTTACATGACAGATGAACAAAACAGCTTTCAAAAATAATTCACTACTAGTAAGTCTCCTTTTGTGAAGGAAAATATTCAACACACTAAATTTATATGAAATACACAGTAAATGGAACTAGGAAATTTCGTTTGATGGTATGCTTATCTTTCCTAGAAAATGTAACTGTTTGATGATTTACCTACCCATATTCTACCATAGGATGGAAGGCTATGGTGTCCTTGTTTTGGTTTCTGCTAGGGCTCTCAGGGTGCTATTTTTGCTGTTGATCAAAGTCTTCACAGTGATTCTACAGAAAAATGGACTTTCATGTCACATCACCTTGCTTACCCTACTGAGTACTATTTCTGTTTCTGTTCCAGTGAGTCAAAGGCAGATACCTCCATCTCCAGATAACACATCTCTAGATCACAGAAGCCATTTCCCCTAAGCTATCCAAATACTAAAATAGTTAGACTAAAATAACAACCATTGTTTATAACATGTTGTGGCTAGAAATTTGTTTTATTTAAAGAGAAAGACCGTGTGTCTCAAAGCATGCTATTTCTTGCAACAGCACTTACTGCTCCAACAAAAATACTCATTTGCATTAATATATGAAATAAACTGTACTCTTCAGGCTACTAGACAATATTTCACAGAATATTTAGCTCACATTCCCTTGCATTTATGAGCTCAGTCAAGCTAAATCTCTCCAGTATTTCTGTATGTTGTACTCAGCACGTGTAAAGTTTTTGCAATGGAAACCAAATCTTTTGTTTCACCTTCCTATCACAAGCTCACACTTTAAACCTCTAACTTGCATCACAGGTTGATTTTAGTGAAATACACACTGGAGGTCATAAATTGTCTTTTGGCCATTCACTTGGAGAACTAAGCCTTTTTATCCTAACTTTGTATGACAACTGGATTCCAAGTGACCATGTGTTTCCAGCAGTAACTAAACATACTGAAAGTAAACTTGAAAATCTGGAAAAGGAGATATTGCCTGAAGTGACACAAAATATGCAGCAATTTGGGAAAGTAACATGTAATTTTTCAAATAAGAGCAGTTCAATATATATGTTTTAGGAGACTGCAACCACATTGTTTTCTAATGTCCATTCTTGAAACACAGGTTTAACTCTACCTTTTCATTTAGATATATGACAGAGTTTCAGCAACAAGTCTTACTTACAGCAGGTATAAAAGTCACATTACATACAGAATTTAAAAGTCTGTCCCTTTAGGATACTCAATTTTTTCAAAGTTAGCAGACATTTTAATGCAAGAAAATTCCAGATTAAAGCTTATCACACAGGTTCAGTTCTCCATTGTCCATTCTTATATCACAATGAAATGCTTTTTAAACATTTTTAAATCCAGCTCAGCTGGATTCCACAGTCATGACTCATGTCAAAATATACAACAAAGAAAAGAAGAGTTTGCCCTAAAGCCTATGCATGAAGAAGAAAGACTCTTCTAATTAGAAAAAACAAAGAGGTCTGAGAGGAGACCTCAAGGGTCAGTAGAGGCAGACCTTGTCAACAGGACAACAGAAGAGTCCACTGAAGAGCCATGTTGTACATTCTGTGACCTCTGACACTGCCAACAACCCCACAGCAAGGACCTACGTGGTCCCTTAGGTGGCTGACCAAAATAACCAGTGTAGCCTATTACAGGAATAAAACTCTCGAGACCAAAAACAAGCAGTTGGGAAATATGTGGTAGACTTCACAACCTAGAGGCTGGCAGTAAAGAAAGCAAGCTGTTAAGTTTATTTTCTCTCTTGTTGCTATCTTACCTCTAAAAAGCAGGCCACAGTCTTTTAAAAAGAGGGAAAGATGCTTGCAATTTACATATTATTAATGGTGATGTACAACACACACACACAAAAAGTTTTAAATAATTATACTTCCTTGGTTAGTATTACAACTAAGATTTCTTCACACAGGATTGGTTAATCTGGATGCAAACATATACATTATAGCCAAACTCCTTTTTCTTTTTTTTTCTTTTGTAATTGGAAATAAAGTTCAAGCTTATACTTACCCAAATGTAGTGGATGGCAATAAAGCACAACGAATAAAGAGTTCATTTTCCTGTCAGCTACCAGAATACACTACTACAGACGTACACTAGAAACATGGCAAAGCTTAATAATATTGGCATAAAGAGAAGCAAGGCTGAGTTTTTCAACTCTTGCTCTCATATTAGGAAAACCCTTTTCCTTTGATTGTAACAACAGTTGAAATTTATCTGGTAGCTACTTGAATCCAAGATGAGGGAGGTCCTACCTCCAGTTAACTGAAAGCAAAGGAAGCTGAGATTGCACATGAACATAAAAAAGTACATCTGACAACCACCAAAGTCCTGAGTGTTAGTAGGGGTTTCTTTCATAGTTCTTTTATAGAAGGCAGTAATTTTAACAAGCCTAATAATTTGTGTATGTTGAGAACCTATTTTCACATTTGGATTTACTACTTTTGAAAGGAATGGAGTGCAAAACTTGTTTTTTTCAGATACTCAATGTAGTGATAGAATGATTAGGAGTATAAATCTTGAAGCATCATTATTATTGTTGAAGGAATGTTCAGAAATTGTGAAATAAAACAAGTCTTACAAAAATGACACAACATCTTTGAGCATCCTATTTTATATTTTGATACTCTAAGTGTCTGATGAAGTCTAATGGATGGTATTTTCCCTTCTCTTCCAAAAACAATAGTTTCAAGCAGCAGAGGGTTTTATATAAAACACAGAACCTTATACTACAGGGACAATGTTAAATTAAGCTCTTCTTTAAGTTTCCATGCGTAGGAATATAATGTATCCAAGATAACTTGTATCCAGTACCCAGAAATCTAAGAAACTTTTTGATTTGTGCTCCTAATTCCTTATTTAAGTGACAACAGTGACAACACTGCAAAATGTAGGCTGTTTAAAACAGCTCCCGAGGGCAATATATTGAAAATAACATCCTGTTCCATATGGACAACTAGACATCCCACCCAAGCTGAAGTTTTTCAAATCTTAAATTTAGGAACAGAAGATTGACATTGGAAGTCCTGATCATCTAACTCAAGCATCTCTCAATCTTAATCAACTTTGGAATATCTGTTTGGTCTAAGGGCGTCAAGCACGCATATATGCTTTATATCCTCACACAACACAGTATTTTTCCAAACCCCACAATCCACTATGATCCAAAGTCCCTGGGATTTGGGGATTCATTTCAGAACTCACAGATTTTGTTTGGGATATTTTTTTTTGTTGTTTTGTTGTTTTTTGTTTGATTTTTGTTTGTTTGTTTATTTAACAGGATTCATGACAGCAGACTATGGCACATGAAATAGATAAAAATAAAATTACAGCAATGGCTAACCACATAACTTAGGGGAGGGATCCCTCTGAATCACAGAATGGCTCTTAGCAATGAGAGAGACAATAATGCCAGGCACTCGACAAAGTTTATCACCACTAAAACTTTACTGTAGCCTACTACAAATTTAACCTGTTCAGGAAGGATTAAAAAAATTAAAATCATCATCCCAAACCAATGTTATTGCTTATCACATAAACAAGCAGTCTGACTTTCAAGTAGTGTGGTGTCCAGGACTGAGCCCTGGCCAGACCAGATTATAAAATATAAGGCTGAAAGATCTCAATTCAGCTACCAAGTATAAATTCCAGCAACTGCAAGCAGCCTCAGCACATAATCTTCTCTGTAAATGTATCAAGCCTCATTGTATGAGTAATCAAACTCCTTGTCTTCATTGCTTCTATTCCCATGACTTTTTTGAAACATCACAATCTGCAACTTGCAAAAACAATGAGAAGAAACAGAAACAATGGCAAGAAATTAATTCATATCATGACTTTTTCTAGTATCAAAATGCATGGAAAATAACCTATGGAAAAAAAATAAATGAATCATGAATATTCATAGCTTTGAATTGGTAACAATACTTTTGAAAATAATGAATACAGTTAATCACCTCAAACCTTTTTTTAACAAAGGGTGCTTCCAATAGGTTCTTTACTATTCCTACCCTGGTTTTTTAATCTTCAGACATGAAAATATGTGCAAAAATTTCATGCCATTTTAAGGTTTTTTACTTAAATTAAGACTAAAGACTCACTCTAAGTTAACCAGCACAAGCATCTGAAAAAGTCTGACGTGAACACAAGAACAATAACTCCAAACGATCATACATACAACAGGCAAACACCAACTAGATAAGACAGTCTGGCAATTTTCTTAATTAATTTACTTCTAAGTTAAAGATGAAGCTTTACATTTTCCTTGACTTCCAATGTCAGTCCTGGACCTCCCTGTCTGTAGCCCTCATCAATTAGAGAAATTCTGTACGTGAAAAACATTGTCACTTTGTTCTTAAACATGGGGAATTTCCTAACAAACGGCACAGAGTCACAGGTGGGACCAACCATGCCTCCTGCATGACCCTGGTATGCCAAACCCAGGAGGACAGCCTGGGAGAGGACATTCCATGCAATTAAAAAAAAAAAAAAAAAAAAAAAAAAAGGAAATGCTACTTTCTTGAAGTTATTAATAACTTTAATTGTTTTAATTTTACTAAACCCATAAAAGCCAAAACATAGAAATTTACCCAGGAAAAAAATGTTATTACTTCAATTTTTTCCCTTTCAACCTTTTAATTCTTAACTGTTTCTGAAACAATTCCTATCATTGTGTGAGCAAAGGACATGTGTATTCAGTCAAGAAAAATAGAAATGGAGGTGAGAGTAAGATTTGAACAGGTGGATTCACTGGTTTATATCCATATCAGCACAGTTGGTACTACAACCCTACATTTAAAACAAGGATAATATTTTGGTTTTGCAATTAAAAAAATATTTTCAGATAAAGCAAACAGGGTAGAAATGTTCCAAGTATGCTAGGGTTCAAAAGTATGAGAATCAGAGTTGTGCCTTTTCTCCCGTAAATGCACAGTAACATAACCCAGAACTGATGCAATACCATACACCAGATCCTCATCACTGATAGTCCATTACAGAGCTGTCAGACCAACCAGATCTTAGAAGGAAAAAGATATATAAGAATTTGGACTTTGATGCCATTGTAACACTTTACTACAGAAAGATCTCTTGCACACACCCCAAGACCCCCACTCACAAATTACAATTTTTGTTTATACTTTCCCCTTTGCAAGAGTAGCATTCAGTCATAACTTTCAAAGTTGCTAAACATATAAACACCACATTAAAAACTTATAATTAGCTTACGCAAGCCTTAATTTTGATAGGTGCTTAATTACAAATCTATGTTGCATGAGACTTGTTCATATTTCAAACACATTGGTAATCTGAGTTGTATTACATAAATGATCTCTAAAGACAACCATTTTTTAGATGTGACTATCTTCAGGACTGATGCAAGGAAAGACATGTCTAAGCAATCTTCCAGAAGATTTCACAGATGGCTCACAAGGCTATCACAAGGCACCGAAGGAAGAAAGTAGCTTATTTCTTTATAGAGATGCAAATACAAAGCACAGTCTGGATTTAAGCCTAAAAGCCGTTTATTTACCAATAACTCCTCTAAACCTTACTCTTGCTCACTAATATTTCTTACATCAAAGTGAATTACTAAAACTAAAAGTTAATAGGCTGCAAGGAAGTAAGTGAGTTTCATGTAGATTTGATGTCAGGTATTGCCATACAAAATATGGAATATGTACTCTACAAGTGCAACTTTCTCTGTACTTTTCTATGCAGGCTCTAACAGAGATTGGTGTGGTTAGTAGAAGTGAACACAGGAAAGCAGCATTGAGAAGTCATGGGATACACTGGTTACACTATTTCAGGAAAAAAATGCAAAGTTTTTCAAGAGGTAACTATGGGTTAATGTAGATCAAATTCTGAGAAACAGAACCATCATCAAGGTTGTGCCCTATCACTATGCTGTGAAGAGAATCACAACAAAATACAAATGAATATATTTATTTTTAAAGCCTATCACACTTTTTCATAATAGACTCTTTCCCTGATTTATAAGGCAGACTAGGGCTTTTTTCAGAATTTGCTTCTTCATTATGCAAAACAGCAAAAGGAAATAAGGTCTAATGGATCATACTGGCATTTTTTAATAACCTTCACATGAACCAATCCTTTTTTCAGCCTTCCAACGGCATTGTGAAAAACAACAATCCATGAAAAAAGCAAAAAGACAAAAAAACTTAAAAATCAGGATGCATTTTCTTCCCTTCAGCTTCTTAAGACTCAACTAACCTGGCTGCAAGCATCTGGCACCAAGCAAGTGGCATATGTAAGTTGTTTACAGACTTTGTGTATCTCAGAAACAGAAAGCCTTGGGCTCTTGTCAAGAAGTTTCAATTTGCTCTAAAACTCTCTTCTTCTAAGACATCAGTCCCTGAGACTCTCTTCTTTTTGGTCAGCAATGTTCTTTAAACAATTATAGCACCTCAAGTGAGGCTTGCAGAAGGAAATCACAGTGGTTAAGAGTACGTGCCACACTGAAATCCAGCTACAGTGCCCAAGAGACATTAGAAAGCATTAGCCAATAGTCTGGTCTTGACCCATTGTATCAATCCCACTACACATAATGAGTCTTTTGCTGTTCTCTTCTTGGGGAGACAATCTTTATTTTTTCTACGCTCAGCCAGGTATTATTTGTTGTTGTTGTTGTGTTCTATGTTGAGAGTTACTATTAGAGAATAGCTTTATAGAAGCTTCAATACAAGTTTTTACAACAAAATACATATCTTACAACTTTTCATTCTCCTACACAGTTGTTTAATTACACACTTCAGTCACATAGCTTACAAATGTATTGAGAAATTACTCGAGACTGTGCATTTAATACAGCATAATGATTTAACTTCATGGTTCTATATAAGGCTGAATGCACTACGGGAGTCTTCAACATCTCTCTCTCAGAGATTCTTGTGATATATTAAACAAATAGATGGGCGAAGAATTACCTTTCTGTTATATAAAACAAGATGTAATAAACTTCACAGGCAATTTCAATACCCCTCTGTACTTTCTAGAGCTCTCAAATCAGAGATAGAGAAAATTTCTCCTGGGTGGTTCTTTTCCACACAGACTCATTACACACCCTTTTATTTTGTGATACACAATGCATTACTGCCTCTTTGGCTGACATAATTATAGGTAAATGCATTCCATAAGTGGCGTCTTCTTCCTCGCCCAGATCTTTCCACCCACACTGTCTATGACAAGTCCCTTTTCTTCCATTCTCTGTTTCATCAACTGTACTATTTTCATCCAATACATATATTTGTGTGTGAAATATGTATTAGTTTAGTATATTCAGGTAAGATCAGGGAAGCTCAAGAACAAATTAACAACATTTAAAACTAACCCAAAACAACAAAGCAAAACTAGTACTATGAGTCTTTTAAGATTCAACCATCATTAAACTGGAGAAGCTGGTATTTCTTTAATACTTATTACACCTGAAGAAGTTATTTTTAGGTTTTGTGCACTGCAGTCAACTTGCTGTTAGCTGTGACAATCACCATGAAATAATTATCCTATTTCCTCTAGCAGTGTGATCACTGGACAGCTGCTAGTTATTCCCACGGTGGCATATGAAAAAAAACATATTTACTTTCCTTCACATTTAAAGGCAGTAGCAACATAAGATGTCAGCTTCAATATGTAGTGCACTCTTATCTCTACTGACTCATGTCTTTCATGTATTTTCTAGTAGCTTGTAAATTTTTAAAAATCGGTCTTTAAATAGGTATCTAGATTAATTCTGGGAGATTTTTTAACCAACACTCAGGACTTAACTTCTCATCTGGGCAGTGGACAGCAAAGTCACTGATATTCTGTCACATCTTTCATCTTGATGTTTACCAGCACGATATACACATAGGTATATACAGATATATATCCCGATAAATATGTAAAATTATATGGAATTATCTGTACAACCACAAAACAAGGATTCTTCACATTTTGACATAAAATTTGGAAGGCACTTAGATCTTTGTCTAGTATAAGCCTATATTATGTTGTTTTATTTGGTGCAAGCCAAATTTCTTCAACATATTTGTTACTTTAAAAGTGACAGAGATCACCAAGTATGGTTTAATACGTTGGACAGCTCAGATACCTCAAGCATTTCCATTATTATCTAGCTTCCAGTTATATATTTTCTCAACTTTTAATTTTCCAATGGAAAGTCAGTCTCTCTCTACCAATAAATACTTGCAATGGAAGTAAATACTCATAGATAATACTTTTCTATATCCATTTAATGACAGCCAGATATAAATACTTCAGAAACAATGTTGTGATTTGCTATTCTAATTACAAGAGATTGTCACTTTTCCTCCTCAGATCAGTAGGACTAAAGACATCCTGTGCAAATAATGTATGTAATACAAAGATAAAATACATGCAGAAGAAAAATTCTATCTACAGGGCAGTCGAACTGAAGTAGTCAAGTAAAAGTTGATACTGCCACAGAAGATCTATACTACAACTGAAAACAGGAAAAAAAATCAGAAACACATGCAATAATGTCAGCCCTAACTGACCCTGTATCTTGGAACCTATTTCCTTCATTAGAACTTCTGGAAACTTTAAAAGAAAATTCTGAGATAACACAAAAATATAATATTGTGACACGGCTTGAGGAAGCAGAGCAGCCTCCCTTGAAAACACAACATCTACTCCCTGCCTGAAAACATGTGCTCTTCATCTCAGTTTGGCTATTACAGGTTAAAGAGAAGAAATTAAGGAGGACTGCCATTTTCCCAGATTCAAAATGTGTCACTCTTCTTATCATCGTGCAGGCTCCTCAAGCTTTTTGATTAATGTGTCTCCCTTACCTATTCTTCTGATCTTTCATTTTGGTTTTTGCTTGTTAGTTTGTTTTGTTTGGGGTTATTTTGTTTAAAAGAAATAAAGCTTACTTGACTTTGTGTCTTCCATGTAACTACTAAGAGTTCAGGACCACAGGCACCACACTAACAACTGAGCAGAACTAAGCACCCCAATGCCCATAAAAGCTTGTCAGGTGTCACAGTAGTTTAAAAAATGGTGTGTCAATTCTGACCTTTTAGACTAAAGTTACTCGTGTGAGTTGGAAGGTATAACAGGAACTCCATATTCTCTTTAACGTACATTACTTTTTTCCCTCCAAGGATGGGCATGTAATCAGAAGCAGGTGCACCATATCTAAACCAACTTTTTCAAATATGTGGCCAGAATCTCCAACACCACTTGGTAGATATGAGGTTTCCCTTATTAAACTAACTGCAGCTAGAATTAGGGGCGGAGGGGGGGGGGGGTGTTCCTAAGCAAAAAATAATATGTTGAAACATAGAGTTCTCAGGAAACTAAAAAAAGGATTATACAGAACTTACCAGCCAGGTGAATTTCAACAGATTTGTAACTTTTTTTTTTTTTTCCTTTCGAAACACCAACTAGTAAAATCCCTTTCCAAACCACACCCCTCAAAAAAAAAAAAAACAAACAAAAAAAAAAAAAAAAAAACCACCAACAAAAAAACAACCACAAACACCCATGCAATTATAATCCTAAAAATCCTTTTTATTCCACAGGTTTATTACAGCTGAAGACAATTAAGTCTGACTTAGCATTTCAGATTCAAAATTACTGAACTTCTCATTCTTCTCTGTTTCTAATACAAAACTCTCTGTGATTTTGGATGATAAGCAGCCAACACACCTGTAGGCTATCCCTACTTGACAAGCTTTAGTTTGTCTTCACTTGGGGTCAAGCATGACAAATTTCCAGGGAGATTTGTCACATCTTAAGGCCATCCAAACAGTAATCATGTCTGCTGCTTGCAGAAACAACATCTGCCACTGCAACAAACGAGACCTCTGGATTCACACAATCTGTAGCTGAGCTCCCTGCTCATTAGGATTTCCCAACTGCTGCCTCTCACATAGGAAAAACACACCTTGAACAAGCAAAGTGCCTCACGCTCTGCTGCAGCCTTGAACAGAGCATCTCCTGCTGAGCCTGAGCTTTGCAGGATCAAGCACCTCTTCAGTCACAGAAGCAAGATCTTGTCAGACTGTGTCTCAGCATCACCTGCTAAGTGAAATCCTCAGCTGTGAAGCTTTCACACACACCCTGCTAAAAGCCCAGGTGCAGTGGTGCCTTCTGCAGGCAGGCTCCCTCACTGTGGGCATAGGGCTCCCCCTGCAAAGCCCTCCAGCACTCCACAGCTCCCCCTCCTTTGGGCACCTCGCCTAGGGAGGCATTTTGGAGCCACAGCATCTGCTTAACATTTACCATCCACTAATGTTTCCTCAAGGCCCCTAGACTTATCTAACTGCATAAGGTTATACACTTGGCAGGATCATAGAGGAACATTTAAGTCCCTGTTCCTACTTACTCATTCAAAGGCATCTGTCCCCATCTTGCCTTAAGGTTAGAAACTCTTGTAGTATGGAGAAGGACTTAGAAAAACTTGGCAATTAAAAATAACAAAAAAGTTCACCTTTAGAATGCTTGATATGAAATTACTTATATTTTAAAACAAATGTGTTAGAAAGAAGTGAGATTTCACTCAGGAAGAACTTCAAAGGCAGTAGCTTTCGTAGGATTAACATCTGAAAGTCTCTATCCATCTAATTTTTCTTTTAAATAATCGTATTCAAACATCAGCTTAGAATTACATAATAAGAAAATTATCTTTGAAGGAAAAAAGGAATTTATGTCTTCCCACATTTTGACAAAATTATTTGAAAAAATACTTGGAACAAAATTTAGCAATTTTCCATGGCACAAAAAAATTAGCATGCTAAATATATTCGGGAATTTGAATAGGTTAATCTTTAAAACATAAGACAAGTACTACTGACATCTTGGGATAAAATCTTCAGCAGATATTACTGGATGACAGAAAGCAAACTAAGAGACTAACAATAGCAGGAAAATACCTGAGATAATCATTGCAGACGTAAATTCCATGTCTTGTTTTCTGAAACTTATGGTTTTTTAACACATCAAATAATCTTTGCCTGTAGACACCAGATCCCTTCTGGCATCCTTCATTCTTACACAGAGAGAAAGGGTTACTGCACAGCACAGATCTGCTTTCCATTTCCTATTGCTACACAAACTTCCCAAGTGATCTGCAGCAAAACCCTTTTTATCTCTTTCCAGTAAGGCAACACCTGTGAACTATAACTTAGGATAAGTATACAACCAATAGAATTGCCAAAGTATTGTTGTCTGAAAAAAAGAAAAATCATTTGTGTTAAGAAAAAATATTTATTTGGTAGTAGAAGTCAAAATAGTTCTTTGCAGATTTACATACAGTGTGAAATGAGGCCAGATCTCTGTAAATTTGACATTTGCTCAACAAATGGGAAGGACTTCATTTATCTATTTCTAGAATAACAGCTGGATGAAGTTGTGGCAATCTTCTCTACAGGGGCAAATCAAAGCAAGAAAAAAAAGAGAAATCCATAATTTAGTCCAAAACTGTTTCAAACAGATGCTAGGACTTCAGTTGTGAGACACTTGCTTATATTTAACTTCCAAGTTTTGTTTTTCTTTTTTTTTCAGAGCATTAAATATAAAAGTTGAAAATTATTTTTTAACCAAATAATAGTATCATAGCTCAAGAAACAGCCTTAATTTCATATTCTGCTTTCACTACCCTGTTTATTATTTTTTAATACAAATAAGAAGTTTGGCTTTTAAACAACAAAAACAGTATTTCATAATGCACTGCTCAACCACTAAGCTCCACCAGGCTGAAGGAACCATAAAAGCATCAGAAATTAATGAGCATGATGGACCACAATCCAAGCTCCCAGAAGCATGATAAAATAATTAATTATTGAAATGAGTTTCTACTGGCATATCATATGGTACTCAGTATAGATGTAAACAGAAAAATGTCACTTTTGGGGGGTGCTGTATGTGTAGCATAGATGCACGATCTCCACTTGCGGCATTTAACAAATTTCATCTCATTCTAGGGAGCTGGTTTTAATGGAAGAGAATTTAAAAAAAAAAAAAAGCACTCTGATATACAAAAGATTAAAGACCCTCAGTCAACATTCGGCAACATTCCATTGGAGTTTCATATTACAGACCCATGAGGAAGTGGTTGTTATTTAACATCCTTCTTATTGAATTTTTACAACAAAAAGAGAGAAATAAATTCTTTGAAAATCACCATAAAAAATATCCTAAACACAATTATTTCCCTCTAGAAATTACTCATTATATATGAGGATGAGTACCAGCAAATATAAAAGCAGAAAACACCTGGTGTCCTCCATTAGAAAAGACACTATTATTCAGTAACTTTTTCTTTCCCACAAAGATTCATAATTTTTATTTTTCTTCTTATAAACAAATGAGAGTAATATACAGTTATGACAAAGATTTGGTTGATGACTCTGGAAACAAATATATTTTTTGAAAGTTTTCTCTCTTTGGAGAGAAAAGGAGCAAGAACACCTTTGGGAATGAGTTGTTATTAATAACAATGTCATATTATTGCTGACTTTAGAAGTTACACTCTTCTAGCTGGATGTTATTATAAACTTCCAGCTGTTCAATACAGTTAGCAGAGAAAAGCATTAGTTTGAAAAGCAGCAGGAAGCCAATGCCAGCAGCAGCAGCAGTTGCCACATGCCGTGAGGAGGGTGAGGCTTGCAAGGTCCATGGGCAAGGCTGAGGGCCAGTCTGAACAGGGCTTTGAGCAGCCTGGTCTAGTGGAGAGGGCCCCTGCCCAAGGTAGAAAGACTGGATTGTCTTTAAAGGTCTCTTCCAACCCAAACCATTCTCTGATTCAATGATGAAGAAAATCAAGAGAAAAAATTATTTTCATAAATAAACCAGTAACTTACTATTAAAAGACCACTGGATATTCTTCAGAATAACAAGATAGGAAATTGTCCAAAAGGTTAATTAGTTAACACTATAGTTAGTTTTTTAGTAAATTTTTATATCCTTTTAATAGGATCAATAGGTAAATTCAGTATGCTGCAACTCTCATTTGGTATTTTTAGTTATTAGCTCCAGGTAATAGCAGTATCAAGAGAGCTTAAATGCTATTGATATTGTAATTGGAAACTGCAGAACTGGTCTGGTAAGGATCAGGTTTAGCATTGTAAAGCCACTATAGAATTCTGTACTACACTGCAATAACATCACAGCTCCTCACAGATACCTAAGGAGAATGTTGTGAATTGTAAATATTACAGTCTAAGAAGGCACATTTGGAAAACACTTGCTACTTTCTAACTGTATTTAAGAAGATAAACCATGTATAAATCATATATAGAACATAAAGTTTTCTTGAGACCTCTTACCTCTAATTGTCCAAAGCTATCCAAAGCTCCACCGAAAGCTATCCCTGCTGTTCTGTTAATTTCCTGCTATTCTGACAGAATTCATACAATCTTTATGAATTAAGGTATGAATCCCATCCTGTGAAACCTTCCAGTGATTTCAGTAAGATACACCACATTCAAATCCTTTGTAACTGAGCTCTGCAACTTCACCAAAGAATTTCTAGAAACAAGGAAATATCTAGCTAACTATGAGCATCTGTGGCCTTACATAAACACATAATGAGCATGATGGCTTTTTTCTAACCTTACAGTGTGGGAGATCAGAGTGGATCAAAAAGCCTCTAATACTTTGAGGACACTGGAGATTAAAGGTAGAAATTAAGCATGGATATAATCTTAATAATACCAACCAAATCATTTCCAGATTTTAAAATGGATTTGGGGAGAAGATTGCTTTGTGTGCTTGTTTTACAAATAACCATATTACTGTCATGTCCGTGAATCCCAATTATGTAGCTAATTAATTGTAATTAATTCATTCATTGTAATTACCTGTAATTGTAAAAGCAACTCAATCCCCTGAAGTTTCTCACTCATTAGTTCCCACATAACATGGTTCTGTAAGACTCTTTTCCCTTGGCAGTCTGATGATCAGATTACCATAACACCATTATGGAATAAGGCTGAGGAGAACTATTATCTTTGTCTAAAAGAAACACCATAACACCCTCAAAATTCACTATTTTTCTGTTAAAAACTGTAACATGTAATATGCATTTATGACTACATGTATCTGGAAGTATAGTGGTACTGTAAACCCAAATAATTATATTACAAAGTTACTGTACATGTCTTCCATCTAGCATGAGGAAAAACAAAACAGAAAAAGAATTTCAGAAACTGACATAGAAACTTATATTAAATAATGAAGGGCTAAGTGCATAAAGCATTTAACTATCCACACTCAAAGAGAAAAGTTTGTCAGTATAAAGTAACTCATATGGAATCTGCACTCCTTATGTGAAATATATTTTCAAGCTTTTCTTTCTTTAAAAAAAACTGGCGGGAGTTTAGTGCTCATTAAACTGAAAAATGGGGATTGTTGTCCAGGACAATAGGCACAGAAAAACATGAGAAGCTAAAGCATAACTCTGTTAATAGAAAACAAACCAAGCACTCCCTACAATCTTCTTTTCTAAAGCAGAAAAACATCCTAGAAAAGAATCTTTATTTCACATTTTCTCTTCTTTAGCACGAACTGTTCAGATAGCAGTTCCAATGCCTACAACATCTACCTCCATATAAACTAGTGTTTTATCAGCTCTTGGAGGAGAAGGAACAATGAAATCCACAATCCACCAAGCATCTTGTCTGGCAGCTAGGCTGCAGAGACAGCAAACAGTACATGGTAAACAGGTAAAAGAATTAACATTTAGGCAAACAAAATATGATTGTTTACAAAATCATAATCTTTTATTTCAATCAGAAGATTTTGAAATTAGGATGACTTTAAAAATCCTATCACTTAGCTGAGATCAGTTACACACAGAAAAATTTCTAAGTAAAAGCTAACTGTCCTTTCATACACCACATTTAGGTGCCTCCAGGTCCACAACTGAGCAAAAGAACAGATGCACTCCCACAGTTTAGCTCTCCTCTGGAACAAACTCTCTCCAGACACCATAGAAGCTGTGAAATACTAATGATTTATTTTATCAGCTTGGTTGCTCCAGTATTCATTGTGCACAACACGTCTTCACACATAGGTTGCAAAGGTCACAGAGATGGAAGGAAGCCACTCTAAGATCAAGTCCAGCTTCTTATTATCACAAGCACCACCTCAAAAGCTTGAGCTTTTCACAGAATCACAGAATATCCTGAGTTGGAAAGGATACACAAGGATCACTGAGTCCAACTTCTGGCCCTGACTATCCCCAAGAGTCACACCATGTGCCCAAGACTCTTGTACAAACACATCTTGAACTCTTTCTTTCTTCCCTCATTAAAAAAAAAAAAAAAAAATAATAATTTCAGAACTGCACTCACCCATTTTTTTCTTCCTAAGTTTTCAATAAGTCTTTCCTTGTGCCAAAACTGGTTTGTTTAAACCCTGCTTCTCTGCAGTTATTTGATATCGTTTTAAACATAGCTTCTACCCAAGTGCTGAATAGCAAACCCAGTAAGCAGCTCCTGATTCACCGACACAGAGAGATCTGAACTTGAGAGAGCTGTACTTGACACAGGTATCCCAAAAAAGCTCAGTGCGTGTGGCTCAGAGCTGACCCAACACAGCGTGGCCAGTGGACACGGCTGGGAGAGGGCAGAGCTGACAGTCCCACCCCTGACAGGCTCCACACAGGCACCTTATGGCAGGGACTCCCACAGAGCACTCTGGCTGATGGCAGGAACAGCCTCTTGGGTCTCCTTTAATGAAACACACTCTTCCCCTGCCCTGGGAGTTTTCTCTTACCTCGCTTTTATCCACCTCTATCTGGGTTTCTAAATATTAGTGAATAGAATTGGGAAGATGAGACTGATATGGACTAAAGTGCAGCCAGCCGTGCTCTGGCACCAAATATGACTGCACAGAAAACAGCAGGTAACTCACTGGGTTTGTTGTTTCTGTAATTCCCCTCCTAATTACTGCTTAAATCCTCTCCAGTTACTTCTCCCATTCCAGCCTTCAGTTTCAACAGGGGAGATTTTAGTTGCACCAGGGGAGGTTTAGATTGGATAGTAAGAAAAAATTCTTCACCAAAAGGGTTGCTAAGCATTGGAAGAGGCTGCCCAGGGAAGTGGTTGAGTCATCATCCCTTAAGGCATTTTAGAGATGTGGAGATGTGGCAGTTAAGGACATGGTTTAGTGGTGGACATGGCAGTGTCACATGCATAGTTGGACTCAATGATCTAAAAGGTCTTTTCCAACTGCGTGATTCTGACTCTGCGATTTAGTCCACTATGATTAACAGTTTCTAAAGTTAGTAAAAAACACTAGTTAAGTTTCAAGATCAGGGTGTTTTTTTGTTGGGTTTTTTGGGAGTTTTGGTTTTTTGTTGGGGTTTTTTGTTTTGGGGGGTTTTTATTATTATTATTATTATTTTATTATTATTTTGTTTGTTTGTTTTTAAAACATGCCCTCCCTAGTTTTCATGGACCTCTAAGTTATTTCGGAAATCCTGTCTCCAAGACACCTTTGCATGTCTTAAATCCCTGTTGTCAGGTAGTCAGAAATGCGGAGCTGAAGCAGAAATTAAGATGTAAAAATCACAATCTGAAACTAAGTATTAAGGCTCCTTTTAATTCAACTCTATTGTTCATTTTTAATCTTCATAAGGCTCCACTGACCCAGTTTCACAATGACTTTTTCTGTAATTTTGCCTCCTGCTCAATGAAGTGCGTACAACCCTCTATTCATTTACCAAATTAATAGCGTTTTATATTAAGGACAATATCTCCTGAATATAGTTTTGGCAATTCCATTACATTTATGCACTTTATCTGTGTTGCATCATTGCTTTTCTTGAATTTTAGGGATTTGTCTTGTACAAGTAATAACTTGAGCATATATCTCTTCATCAGAAAGTATATACACAGTAACAAATGGACTGTCTACTTCTTTATTTTTAAGTGTTCACAAGGATGTTTCCACTAATTATTCTTTTCTATCATTAATATAATATTATAACAGAATTCCTAAGGGGAAAGTGAAGTGCTGAATCAGAAGCTTGGTAGTTTTCATTAACAGAGACCTTTCTTAATAATAGATACAATGTACACAGACAGCTACCTTGTATTATAGCCTTAGGTAGGTAAATAAAAAAAGAGCGAAGCTTAGGTCTTAGCAGACTCTGTGCTGACTATTCATTTTACCTAAAGGTAGCATGCAATTTCTTTCCTTTCATCGTATGAAATAGTAAATGCTCTGAGATTTCTCCTCATGATTTCCCCTGACCAAAGGTCATATGTCATCAGGCTACACTTGGTTTGAGATATGTGTCTTCCCACATGGCCTATTTAACCGGGATTTGTCAATACCATTATTCTGTCCTTTTTACTCAAATTTCATTTCTTTTATCTTATGCTGTCTGGGTAGTACTGGTACACAGGATCTGAGCAACTCATGGCACTGAGACATACGTACACCTTATAAGAACACTCCTGCCTCTTCAGTCCACCTCTCCTTTCAGCTGGAATCAGTTTCACAGATGAATTGCCAACAGCATGGCAGTTGTGTGCGTGTTGACCTTTGCTGACAGTTCAAGTGAGCTTGAATCTAGGACAATATTTTTAAGTCCATGTCTCCAACTCAACCTGCAGAAAAAATTAGTTTCTGCATCTACTAACTTGGTTTTCCCCTTCCAGAATACCTCCAATATATCTGCTGTCTTCCTTTGTCATCACAGCATCTCCCAGCAGGGTTATCTGAAGATCACCCTCTGCAGGATCCCTGCCTCCATGTCCCCCATCTGTCGGGGACACTTAATTTCTCGCATCAGAGACTCATTTATCTATTTCAAGTGACACAGAAGAGAAACTTAGACCTGTTTAATTCTCCAGGACCCAGATTCAAAATACACACAGGCTGGCGACTCAAATAAGCACTCAGATGAAATTTTCCCACAGACAGTGCTTCCTTCACCTCTTATTTAAACAAAGGAGTTTTGACTTTATTGCCCCTCTCTTTTTTGTTAAGCTGTACCTACAAAGGCACTTTTTTGCACCCCTGAAGCTTTCAAAGAATAAACCCTTGTTGTATGTCTCTCACTATCTGCCCATAGATATCTGAGGCCACGTCTTTTGAAATCCTTGCAATGCCAAACCCTAAACATGTCTTATACAGTCTCAGCTAAATATTGAGACTGTATTATATGTTTGCTCTAATGACAAAAATAGCAGAAAACATTTTCAATGCATTCTGTGTTCCCATGTAGCATGTTTGGTTACTAATTCACCACAAAGAAAATTTTATTGAGATAAAATTCACAGTTGTTTTTTAGAGCCTTCCTATATTACCTGGACAAACGATCTTCTTTCAGAGTTTTGTTTCTAGTACCACAGAAATAGGAATAAATCACTGAGACAGTGCCTTACAGATCCTTACATGGTACCTTGGATGGCTGCATGGATGGAAATCAAGAGTGATTAAATTTTAATAATTGTATTTGTTACAAAGAGATTATGCTTACCCAGTCACCAAAGGCAAGACTTACTTTCTTAGAAAACTATCACAAAATAACTTAGAAATAATACTTTCCTTTGCAGTACATTTTAAACCCAAGGATTTGTATATTTGCCAAGAAAGGGACATGAAAGAAGATAAAACCTCTTTAATGTAAACACAGAGCAACCTTTCAAGCTTTTTATAAGCCTTTTTCTTTTTTTTTTTCCCTTTTTTTCTTCTTTCAGCAGTCATACAAAGTTCAGAAGGGAGGGTCTGGAGGATTAGTAAACCCTTACCTGAAGCTGGGACAGCTATGATGTCAGATCCAACTTCAACATAAAGTAATTTGCTCAAAGCCTTCTTGAGTCAAGTTTTGAATACCTCTAAGCATGGAGATTCCAGACATCCATTGTCTTGGTTTTGAAAGACAGTTGTCTCCCAGGGAAAGCTAGAGCCTCCCTTGGAAAGGAGAATGTAAACCCCCTTCCCTTCAAATTATTATAATTTTGCAATTAGGGGCTTTCAGGAAAAGATATGGGAATAGGAGTAACAGCTCTTTACTAGGAATATTAAAAACAAAGAAAATACAAATGTAGTAGTAAAAAAACCATGCAAGCAAGCAGACAAAAATCCTGGAAAAAGCTGATAGTCAGGGACACAACCTGGCACCCTGTTGGTCAGGGTGTTGGAAGCAGTCCAAATAAGTCCTCCTGGAGCAACAGATGTGGCTCTGTGGAGTAGAGATGGTGCTGTAGAAAGTCCCGTGGTGATGAGATGGGTCCAGTCTTCCTTCAGGAATCCAGTGGAAAGAACTGGATACCTTGTGTCCTTCAGTCCCAGTTTTTATCTAGCTGGGAACAGTTGGCTCCTCCCCCACTGTGTGTAGCATCTCACACTGGGATGATGGAATGTGTCATGTCATTGGTGGGCCCTAATGGCCCATTATCAGAAGATGTCCCCCTGGAGGATGGAGGGGTGGTGAAAGAGATAAGAAACACTGCCCCACCTGGTTTTAATGGCTGGGCCGTTATCAGAAGGCATCTGCCCCTCTCCCCGCTGGAGTCACAAGAGATAAGGAAAAAACATCTCCCAAAAACCAGCTTTCAACAGATGAAATAGAAAACACATTTTTAGGTTACATAATTTGAATACCTCTAAGCATGGATATTCCAGACCTCCATTTAAGTAAGTAAAAGCAAAACCACTTCTACTTATACTATCAAAACGTATGCAGATGTAAGATGTCAGAAAATGAGTATTACCAATATAGAAAAAAATATCTGTCTCTACAAACTATGTTTCTAAAAAAAGAGGATTTGCTTTCCTGATACCACATTTAGGAAGTGGAAAACATTCCTCACATTTACAGGCATTTGTCTTCAGTGAAGAAATTAACTACTGCAAAGTGAAATTCAGTGTGTGCAGATTAATCGTAGACCATGTATAAATACAGGAGATGAGCTATGTATTCATGCAATCTTAATTTTCAAAATTATCTTTTTCATAGTACTGAGGAAAAAAAACCAAACCAACAATTCATCTGCATTCTTATTTGTATCTTAAAGAATAGACTATTATGCACATTATATAGAATCTTTAATGCATGTGAAAGAAGCTCACAACTACCTCCACTCACACATTCACATGTATATATTAATGTATTCATTTTTCATCAGGATAACCTTGCAAATAGAGAATTTACTGGAATCTTGCATTTAGATCCAAAAGGAAAAGTATTATTTAAAGGAACCTGAGTGTCATACAAAATGGCAGCTGTATTAAGATATAACTTGCAAATTCAGCTACTTTTGCACTTTGAGTCACAGGAATTGACAAATGATTGCTTCTGGGTTGCCAAGACTGAGAAATCAATCATTTATTGCAGCATGTAATGTTTTTTGCCCCAATTTTCAGTTGTCTATGAAGAATGAAATATCATAAAAAGATATGGGAGTCATAATGAGCACATTGCTACTAACATGTCCAATTCTGCCCAAGTGGCATAAAAACAAAAATACATTACTATCTGACAGGTATTTTGTGATTTAGATGAAATGAGTTTTGAGTTTCACTCATTAACACATTAATAACCATTTTGAAATAACCACTATGCTCCTGCTCTCTTGAGCCAGCATTCCAGACAATAATCTTGACTCATCAGCACAAGCACACTCATCTGACTCATTTATTTTTCCAGTGTTAGCCAGAAACACAAACTAATTGCAATGAAAATATTCAAGGAAGAATTCTAGGCATGCCAGAAATTAATGACATTAAACAGTTTCTCAAAAACAAATTAAATTATATTTTAAATTTTCAACCTTTTGACAAGATTGAAATATTCTATACATTGATTTTTGACACATTTTGCCTTTCTATAAACACTGGAAAGACACAGAAGAGCTGGTTTCTTGATGGCCTAGAAAACGACACTTCCACAAACTGTCAATTTGCTATCAAAACTGAATATACAACCATGGGAAACCTATTCCAAGAAGAAATCCATAAAGTTTAGGGGAAATGCAAAAGCTCTACTTATGATGACCTTGATACCAGTTTATCCATACTCCAACAAAAATCAGGTTTGAAAAATTTAAGGAACCTAGATCTGTAGTCAAACAGACTTTGATATCTGTTTTGAAAGGAATTGGGTATCTCTGAGACAGAGAAAATATTTTAATTAAGAACTAGGGATAAAAATCTATTAATAAAGCAGAGATGCTTCAGTTGAGTTTATTTTAAAGAAAAAGGCAATGGACTCACCTAATTGCAAAATATTGGCAAAATACAGATTAAAAAAAAACAAAACAAAACAAATATTTTTAATCTGGACTGTGAGGCTTAAGTAACCTCAAACAGCTTTTCAAAGTGTTTATGTAGCTCTTGTAAATATGGACAGAAAAATTTTATTTACAAAGCTGCTCATATGAAAAATGTGGAGTGTTAATTTAGAGTCCTCAAAATGGATATTAAAACATCAGTTGGCATAGCTGACGATTACAACTATGTTTGTATCTATGAATAAGTAAATCCCAAAATTCAAACACATCTCCTGGGCAGTCCCAATCTCTTCCTTTTTTCTTAATTCTTATCTTCCTTTGCACCTTGTGACTACAAATTAAAAGCTTAAATACAAAATAACAGCTGTTTTCATTCCATTTTCAGCTTTAGCAGGATCAAGAGAAAACAAAAGGCCTGTGAGGCAGCTTGCTATATACAGATCTTCAACTGAGGCTAGGTAACTCAGAATATTTTGTTGCTTTGGGTTAACAAAGAATTCAAAATTCCTCTGAGATTAAATGATTTTCAGGTTTCAACTCTACAGTACCATCTACAATATTAAGTTTTGATACTTCTATTTTGCAGGTGTTTCTATGGAGGAACAGGGTCTAAAGCACTGAGGGGAGTTAATTCATTCTACCACCTCTACTCCCACTGTAGTTTTCTTTCTGCATCCCAGTAAAGTCTTTCTTTTAGTCATTTTATGCAGCTATGTGTGCATTCATCTGAGAATCTATGTCAAGTCACAGTTTTAAGGATATGTGATTTTAGCTCATGTCTATGCTATCTACAGAAATACAGATAATTCACAAAAGATTCCCATTAGTAATTTTAGACTCCCACTTGCATTCACAGCATCAAGAACATCCCTCTGCTGAAAGCAGAGATTTCCATTTCCCCAAAAGACCTAAGACAGTCCAGTGATATTCAGTAAAGAGCAAAATTTCTTTATCATCTGTACCCTTGAAATACAGCAGACAACAGTGAAAGGCAGTGAAAGAACATCTGCATCACAAAACTTTCTGTCCATCTGTAGGTGGACATCTGTAGTCACGCATTTTCATAACCAAATTCTTCAAGCTAGCACTCTCAAATGACTTCACCAGGCTTGAAAGTTTAAGGGAGCTTTGTAACCAGCATATGCAGTCAGTTTAAAGTAACAAAAGAGAAACAAAATTTTACAAGGTGAACATTATCCCAAGAAACACTGAGATTTTTCTTTTAATTTTTTCTTGCTTCCAATATTCCATCTTGCCAATATTTCATTGTAATGCAATTTATATAATTTAATACAGCTACTCAGGACAAACATGAAGAGAGATTTCAAAAGCAGTTTGAAAGCTGACAAACAAAAACATCCACACAGCATCTTCAGAAATAATGCAATATAATGCCTGAAAATCACTCTTCCTTTATTTAACATTGACAAATCCCTCAAATCCAGAAAGCCTTCAGGACCACACCAGAACAAAACAAACAAAGTCTAACTGTAGTAAATACTTGGATTCTTTGGGGGTAAGATTTTAAAACAGCCCAGTAAAAAGTGCGACATGAATGCCTTGTCAGACAAGTACCTCAAGATGAAATTGTTTAGATTTGTTCTGGAAATAAAGAACAAAGGCTAAATATTTTATTAAAAATCAAAAACCAAACAGAAAACAAGAACAAAAAACTACACCCCTTGACAGAGAACCACTGAAAACAGATGAGAGACTCAAGGAAGGGTATTGAAGAATAGAATCTGTATTTGTGTTTAATTTGAATGCTTATCAGTTTCTATGCAGCTGGATATGAGGCTGTGAGAACAACTGAAGCTGAACCACACCAAGTACTTCAGAAGTGAAGTAGCATTTGTATCTCTTGTAATGCTCTCTCTCTTCTAAACACCAGCCCTTCACACTGGAAAAGCAACAGACATGATACATTTACAAAACTATGGAAGAAATGTGCTTACTCTTTTCGTAGTCAAGTACTTGGTTTTCAGAAACATTTTTACTTAAAACACAATAGACATTGAGACACAAGGACGATGAAAATATAGGAAGGCGGGATATGCAGGCACCAGTCATTAGCCAAGGTATTTTTTCTTTCTTTTGTGATGTTTTCAGGGAGCCTTGACAGTAGCACACATCAGGTTACCCACCATTCAAAGGTGAAACAATATTACAGGAGACAGGAAAGAACCTACAGCTATAGCTCCCCTGTACAGTAAAATAGAGAGAGAGGTTGTTCCAAAGGTCAAATCTAACAGGAAGCCTGATCAGAAATTTAAATTTGAGTGTGAAAAACAAAGTTAGAATTTTCATCCCTTGGAGTTTCTATGACAACTCCTTTGTCACCTCAGCTCCCTGCTACTAGCACAATCACTGGCAGCACTTTTAACCTCATCTGGGTCATGGGTAACAGGCATAAACTCAGCAGTTTTGTTCTTCTGGTCTTGGCAGGAACCAGGGAGCACAGACCCAGCTATGTGGTGACAGCTGTTCCATGTTCTTTTCCATCAGGGCTAAAGATCTGCATCATTCACTGTGCTGGAAATCACACAGCTCAGTAAGTGGGAAAAAATACACCAATAATTCATCCTGATACACAAGAATGGTCAAAATCCACAGACTATAGAGTCTTTAAAATCTGATTTAATAGGAAGACTAAGATCAATCATGTTGTAACTGTTTATGGAAAAACATTCAGAACTTCTATAGTGAGTAAAAACATTATAGCAGTTTAGTTGTGGATAAACACCAGTTCAGCATTTACATTCACTATGGCAACCTACTGCCTCCCTCTTGGACGTATGCTGCTTCTGTATCTACATGACTTGTGCTATGGATCCACAGATGTCTTGGGGAGACTGAAAAGACTTCTCTGAAATCACTGTCATACCTCATGAATTGTGGCACAAAGCTTGGTGACTTGGCAATGTTATTAGCTATAGAATAACTGACCTTCACCAGCTCCCTGCTTATCTTTTGTGTGTTTGAACAGCAGCTGCCAATATCTACTGTCATACTACTGCCAGTACAGTGTACTATGATGGTGAGGAAATTCATACTCTGATCATTGCTATGGTTACTAAATGCTACAACAGAAAGATTTTAATAGAATTTACTTCTGTGTTCATATTGTTAAATTCTCTGTAGTGATGCAGAGAATGCTTGGTGATAATTACTAGAAGTCATTTTTAAAAGTCTTTTGGGTTTCCTTTTTTATTTGTCCTTGGCCCCAATCTCCATTAATTTATAAAAAGTAGACCTGCAACATGGAATTGAAACACATTTTCTAGCTGTCTTATATCCAAGAGTTCAATTATCATTTATTCCTTGCCTTGTATCCTAAGCATTATTCCTAAACAAGGAATAAGTACATGGCTGTGGTTCCAGAGGCACATTTTGAGAAGGCTTCTCTGAAATCACTGCCACACATAGTGCCAAACCTGGTGACCTAGAATTACTTATACCTTACTTAGTACCCCATCACCAGAAATTCTCAGCATAGACTATCCTAACTTAAATCAGACAGTCTGAACCAAAACTCTTATTGAGAATCCTTTTTTCTGTGTGCTACAATTAGCATTTAGATTTCAAGGGAACAGGAACAGTTTTGTTAAAATGTTCTGCTTATAGGGTTAAAACAAAACAGGAATATTTTAACTTGAAAACAGTTGGATTTATCTTCTGTTTATACAACAGTTTAAAATGAAAGGTTGACAACAAAATGTTTTTTTTTATTCTAACCAAATAGGTGGTTAAAAAAAAAAAATGTCTGACATTCCATCTAACTGAGATGAGAAAAACCTTAAAAACCTGCAAAATATTAAAGCAGGAAAACCCTTTCAATGCCAGGAACATCTAAAGACAGTTCTACCAAAAAATGAGTAGCATCACATCTTGGTTAACATGTTCTTTTGAAAGAAGAGAGAGCCTCTCAACAAAAGGCGTTCACAGCCTTTTTTAATTAGGTCTGCCAAAGGCAACAGGTCACTGCATGAAGAGTTCTCAGCACTCTTTCCTTCATTATAAGCATGTTCTAAAATAGTATTTCAGGTCTGTAAGAACATCATGACATCATGGATAAAGAGCAAAATGGCTCACCTGAGTATGAACTACTTCCTATCTTGTCAGCATTTGCAGGAAAATAGAATTCAAGTTTTATATGTGGAGGAAAGACTTCTGTCTAAAAGGAAGGCAATACATAAAAGTCTACTTCCAAAGTAACCAACATGAATCAAAAAGAATATAAACTCAATCTGTAATGAGGTGAACTCAACAAGAGAGGGTTATTCACATTTTTAAGGTAGGTGAAGTGCTGCTCCCTTGCGTTTTTATTCATGTTTTCTTTTCTTTTGAGCAGATTATATGATTCCCATTTTTAAACTGAGTCTTCTATGTGTCACAAAAGACTACTGAAGAATCAAAAAGAGATTTTCTTCAGACCCCTGCATCTATGCTCTCCCAGGAAACAGACTGTGTTTAACAGCACTGAAAAGATCTCTTCTTAAAAGCTATCTACATATAAGACAAAATTAATATTTTTGTTGAAGGAGTTTTGGATGCATAAAAGGATGCCAAGGTTTGAATCCAAGCTTTGGTTTATTCAGGAACATAAAACTGGACAGGAGATGCTGCTCACAGAGACAAGACATCACCACTGAGGTCACTGCCAGGGTCAGTGGGCTGTTCAGCACACACACCACCTCAGCAAGAGTCAAATACCTGCCTGGAGAGAGAATGAGGCCACAGCAGGTTGGAATTTGAAGCAGGTTTACAGAGGTGGGTGAGATGGGTAAAATAGTGAATGACACACAACTGTAAATCCACTGGATGCACTGCTGAAGGAGATCGACTGGTGGAAAGAGAGACAACATAAAGCCCCGTTATATTTAACACCAGTCTCAGTATAAATATTGCAGCTTTTCTGTTTATACTCACTCTGTAAATATCGCACACTTACTAGCTTAAAAAAAACCAAAAAAACCAACAAAACACAAACTGCAAGGACAAATCGCAGTGCAATAAATGTAGTAGTACTGAAGCGATGAACATCTATTTTACACAGTTTATTAGCTGGATACCCAAGCTCCTTCAAGGATTTTGATAGCTCCAAAGGTCTTACATTACTGCAGAATGCTTCTGCATGCTATATAGTACAACAGAAAAGGCACACAAAAAACTCACGTAGTCCTTGATCACAGCAGGGCAATGCCATGTTCAGTCTAACTCTCTCTGTGTTGTAGGACGCACGTATATCAGTTGAGGCCAGCACTAACACTAAAGTCTCTCCCTATGAACCCATCGTACAGCACATATACGCTACACTCCAGCTTACCCATGGTGGTGCTTTGAATACTTCATGGCAAATGAGGCACCTGCACACTTCTGCCTCTAAGACTTTGCTCACTCCACGCTTGATATTCAGGCTCCAAGTCCCCTAAAAAACCAAAGGACTGAATATATATAAAGAAAATATATTATCCTAGAAGGACACAAAATGTGTCTTTCACAGTCCTCCTACAGTCATTCAACTCTGCTTTGGTGATGACTGCCATATGTTATGTGGCTTCTTGCACAGGAGCACTTCAAATATTTTCCACTGTTTACTACAATAATTATTAAAATATGACTATCCTTGGATAATTACAGAACATATCCACAGTTTTTCACCATATTGTCTTAGGCATCTACTTCATTTTAGCCTAATTGGAGCAAAACTGTTCCCTATCTTCAGAAATAGCAACAGAATTTTAAGAACAGCTCTGCTACTGCATTCCCTACTTATGGAACCAGCATTTATTCCCCATGTGCTTTGACTCCATCATTAAATACTGCCTGTACTCTTTTTGACTGCACTTTCTGAAATTTTGGTGTTCAATCACTTGACTTGGTGTCACGTTATTTAAGCTGTTGTTTTATCTATTTTGATATAGTTCTGGTGGGTTGGACACCAGATGCCCTCCAAGCTGGTCTACCACTCCCCTTCCCAGCTGGACAGGAGAGAGAAAATAAGATGGAAAACATCTCCTAGTTTGAGATAAAGCAGTTTACTAAAGTGAGAGCAAAATTTTGTGTGCATATAAGCAAAGAGGAAAGAAAAGTTTATTCTATTCTATTCCCATCAGCAAGTGATGTTCAGATACTTCCCGCAAGCAGGGCTTCAGCATGCAGAGCGGTTGCTTCAGAAAGCAAACACTGTAAAAAAGAAATACTCCCCCATTTATCTTCCTTCTCTAAGCTTTTATATCTGAGCTGATGTCATATGGTATGGAATATCCCTTTGGTTAACTGGGGGTCAGCTGGCCTGGTTGTGCCCCCTCCTAGGATCTTGCCCACCCTCAGACCCTTGATATGGGGGTGTGGGGAATGTTGAGACACATCACTGATGCTGCGCCAGTGCTGTTCTGCAGTAGTCAGTACACTGGGTGCTATCAACACCTTTCTAGGGACCAGTGCAAAGCACAACACTGTGAGGGCTGCTGTGGGAAAATGAACACCTCAGCCAAACCCAAAACAACCATCTCCAAAAATCTGTTTGCTATGGGAAGGAAATACCAGGGTGTCCAGACAGGAGTAGCCAGACACACATCTTCAGCCCACCATCCGTGCTCATGTCTCCGTTCTGGAGAAGGTAATGCTTCCCACTCTCTCCTGAACATTCATCATCGTACCAACTTAACCAAAGCACTTTGGTAACCTAGGAGCAATGAGAGGTCATATGAGTAAGCCCTGTGCGAAAGGCCTTGGTAGAAGACTGACTTTTAGCATGGCAAGGGAAAATAGCCGCAGTTAGTAAAATACCTTTCATTCCTTCTCATTTTACTTTCATCAGATGAGGAATCACAGTTGCATTAACTAAGTATTGATCTCATATTTTTGCCACAGTTCGGAGCTACAAACAAACAAACAAACAGTCTCTAACTTAACAGTCAAGCTAAAGCGTGCCTGGTAACACAGACACAATGAAGGATGACATTTTGCATCTGAAAAATCATGATGGTTATTCAAAAAGCCTTTGCCATCTCTTTTACTGGCAAGATTGTTTTTCTTGTGCTGGTTACTTTCTGTTTCCCCTCCAGACTATAAGAAGACCCCTACATCAGAATTCAGAACAACAGGAAATCATTATATCAGCACCACTCGCGACTGACAAGGGCTTTAGAACCAGCCCTTCCTACCAGTCCAGAGAGGCAGCAGCTTTCACCTCTGTAAATGATTTATCTCTCCCTTTCTGTTCCAGAAAGTGCTAAGTATGGCCAGAAGACCCAAGGGCCTAGTTAGCCTGTTAGAAACAGGCTCAAACGCTGGCTTGCCTTAGGGGCTGGCCCTGGAGCACAATCCTCATGTGCCTTTGATGGGAGTCAGGGAGCAGCAGGCAGGCTGGCGGGAGCAGCCAGCGCACGGGAGCCAGGGCTTGGGCAGGTTCCCAGCCCATCTGGTCCCACTCCCAAGGTCCTGCAGGTGACTAGCAGCTCACTGGCAGACCATGCTCTCCAGAGAACAATCAAATCATTTATTCACTATCCGGAACCAGAGTGAAAACACTCTTCCTTCACCTTCTCCCTCCAAAGCACACCACAGACTGTCTTGGGCTGCATAAAAAATAAAACAAGAGGCAGAGCTGAAGGCAAAGCTCCTAAGGGTAATCTAAATTGCCTGGCCCTGTAAAGGAAACTGCCTCTATCCATAGTGAGAGGTTTGTGTCTAGTATTTTTCACTTAGACTCAAAAATCAAACAACACAGCTGTCCCAAAGAATTCCGAGGATGCAAGAGACATGATCTGTGCAGGGTTATTTTGGGGGGATGACTCAATCCCCATGAGTAGCACAGAAGAGGATGGTGGCTGAGTGCTTATGTAAGCTTTAAGATAAGTTTCTTCATGACTGTTAGTGAAAGTACCTTAGATTTGCCATTAATTAAAACCAACGTGATGGTGAAGAAAGCACTGACAACCTCATGATATAATCCAAATTCTGTACAGCATTTTGTTCATTTTAGTGGAAGCAGAGTCAAAGCTTCCAGAACTGTAGTTCTCAATGGCTCTACACCTGCCCAGAGCATAGACCTTTAAAGGTGCTCCAAGGATGGCAAGCTTCCTCAGCTGAATTGGAAACAAGAAAGAAAAAATTATTTCAAGTAATTGTCCTATAATAAAAGCTATACTGGAATTGCACTTCCCCCCCCCCCCCCCATTTAAACAAGTCAGCCATTTCTAAATATAGAATCATTGTGAACAAGACTAATCTCCATAGCCCCAGAAGCATTTCTGCAGCCAGAAAGAAACAATAACATAATTATTTTAATTGCAGTGTCTTTAAGACTTAATCTCTAATAATGTGAAAGCCAGCTGTTTCTGTAATCTGTCTCACTTAAAGAAATTGAATTGGTCACAAACAGCTGCTCCTAAACAGCACCCATACAATGTGATGGCACATTTTAAGGTCACAATATGTAAACTATAGAACTGTGAGATGTGGATGGCAATTTTTATCTCCCTTTCTCAGGGCAATACAGATCCACCTGAAGGCAGATAAGGTGCATCCAGTGACTATGTAATTGAGATTAATACACTTCCTTAATGTAAAATAATCATTATCTGATAAACAATAAAGTTTTAACATCTAGTGTCTGAGCACTGAAGCCAAACAGATTCAAATAAAAAATGAGGTTATATATGTTGAACTCTGAAACTATCATCTTATCAAGAGTGCAACACCGTCTTCATTCTAAATCTTGGAAGCAAGAATTGGTGCCCTTCCAGAAAGAGCACTCCTTACTGCTCTGCCATTAATCGTTTGATGCAGGAATTATTGGCTAAAAATTCTATCAACTGCCAACTGTCAGGCTGAAGCAAAACAAAATACCCAATGGTTATCCTTGCAGTCCTTAAAATGGCTGAAGAAAGCACCATTATGCAGTATAGCTATGGCATATTAAAAAAATAGTGTCTATTTAACAGGGAAATTCCTAATAATAATTTTATTGTTTAAATGCAGAGACCCCACTTTACACTGATGTATGGACACTTAAGTAACAGCAGACATTCTTCCCTTAAGGACAAATTGCATACTATAAATCAATCCTTTAGAAAAACTGTTTGTGTTTCATGTCTGACATCTATTCCAGTTTCAGACTAGCAAGTGTAATAAGCCCAAAATTTTCACTAAAGACAACAAAAATGAAAGGTGTTTCAGTGAAATCTTTACAGATCCTGGATCACATTCTGATCATCAATATAGCTTATTGGGAGTGTTGCAGGTCTTTGGACTTCCAATCTGTAATCATTTAGGCTGGGAGAGAGTTAATTTTTTACACAGTGGCCGCTATGGGGCTATATTTTCGATTTTTGCTGAAAACAGTGTTGCTAAGAGAGATTTTTTGTTACTGCTGAGAAGCCCTTGCACAGCCTCAAGGTCTTTTCTACTGTTTTCACTACCACCAGTGTGGAGGAAGAAAGTGCCCAAAGATAGAGTTGGACCCTACTAAAAAAAACAAACCAAACCAAACCAAAACAAAACAAACCCTTCCCACTAAATAAACATACAAAAAAACAAGCAAAACAAAGGAAAACCAAACAGAAATGGCATAAATTAATAAATTCATTAAAACAAAACTTTTCTTAAATACATAGATTTCTATGGCTATTGTTTATACACTAGCAAGTGTTGTGAAAACATTTTCCAGACATGAACAATTACGATGCAAAACCACTATTATACTGACTAAGAAAACTGATTCAATCATACAGAGGTAACAATACATGTATATCAGGAAATTTAAAAAAAAAAATTAAAAAAGGAAAAACCCACTCATATAAAAGGTTTGCTTATATTTTATCAGGATATAAAGCTTGTCAGACCTTGGACAAGTCTCAGTATGTGCACTTCATATTTGCATTTCTTCCCTCTCTTCCTTTTTTTCCCCATAACACGTAATTTATGACAGACTTCACATACACTGTCTACATCATGGAATTTGGTCTACTACCACAATGGATACCTTAAGTAAGCCAAGTACAATTTCTATTAAAACAAATAGATAAAAATATTTTTCTCTTCATCTTTAATTTATCATGCTAGAAACTATACAACTGAGAAAATACTTGTTTCAGAAACTTCACAAATATTTAGAAAGGCATATTTCATCCTTGAAAGTCAATTAAAAAAACCCCTTCTATTAATAGCTGTACCAGGATTTCTATCTATAACACCTACTCTAAAAATATTTTGATAAATTATTCTCTTCTATAAACACAAACTTATGAAATCAAAGAATTTGTTTTACCTTATGTAATCTGTAAAATAAACCAAATGTTTAATTTACCAGGAAATCTATTAATAGCAGAGGTGTACATTTAGCAATACTTATTTATTACAAAGGATCTGAACATTGAGAATCCACCATTACCCTAGGAAAACTGAATGTGCACAATCCCTGTGAAGGTGAATAGGAGCCCTTGGACAGAGAAATATCCTTGAAGTTGTACTCTGGTAGACAGTCCTGAAAAACACAGACAATAAAAGGCAATGAAGCAAAAGTTTTATATCATTGTGTGGACAATCTTGGGACAGCACACCAGTGTTTACTATTTACAGCACAGAAATCACAGAGCACTTTATCTTGGAATCCATCATCAGAATGATATGATCAGTAGCATACGGCAGTGCTATCAGTAAACCAAGAATTATTTATTTGAAATGAAAACAAACTGGACTGTGAAATAATACAGTTTGCACACACACACAAACAAATTTTCATTAATTCATATGCACATTTTAAATTATTCTGTATACATAAAAAGTGTGTACAGAATCATTTTTCACCAATGCAGTAAGACCTGTACATTTCTGTTACCACCAAAAGGACAGTTTCAGCACAGTGCTCTTCCCTCCTTATGGAAACAAAGCACATAATCTTATCTACAAGTGCTGAATAATGAAAGGATAAATTCCACTTTTTCATACTGATATAAATTGAAATATTAAACAGCAATGGAACTGGCAGCACAAGAGCATTAAAGCAAGCCTGCAAAAGCTGACAATGAAGCCAAGAGAAAATTGAACTGAGGTACTGAAAGTATTTCTCATTTTGTAATGAGAAATGAGAGCCTTCAAGGTATGTCTTCATGGTCCTATATTCTGAGAGACTCACCATTACTTAGAGGTAAGGATAACCCAATAGGCAGTGAGCAGCAGGCATTTTACTAGCTCTGTGTCACCTTTATATAAACCCAGAGACAGAGGCAAAATCCCAGAAAAAGGATTAATATTTCTAAAGCAAAAATGATTTTTGGCAGTTTTTATACTAATTGATGGCTTGGAACACAAACATAGCTACCATAAACAGGATTTACCACTTTCTTTGCAAAAGACAACCACAGTATAATCTTTTTTTTATTGTTTGTTTAGCACGTACCAAGGATAACCTTTCGACGTGATAGGGTAATTGAAATAGAGAAGAACAATGAAAAGGAAAGCTGAAAATTGTGGCAAGCAAGTGGTTAAATATTTTAAAGCGAAAAAGGAATTTGGACAGTACCAACTGTCTGAGTAACTTCAGGCAAATATGGAAGATGAGACAAAAGCAAGGTAGACACAAGAATCACAGACCCACAGAATTGCTTGAGTTGGAAGAGACCTTGAAGATAATCTAGTTCCAGCCTCCCCACACTGGGAAAGGGCATCTCCCACTAGACCACATTGCTCAGACCCTCATCCAGCCTGGCCTTGAACACTTCCAGGGATGATATTTGTTCCATATCTTCTCTGGACAATCTGCTGCAACTCACCACCCTCACAGAAAAGATTTTTTTTTCCTAATATCTAATCTAAACCCACTTTTTCAGTTTGAAGCCATTCCCCTTTGTCCTGTCACCACATGCCCTTGTAAATAGTATCTCTTCATCTTTCTTGTAGGCTTCCTTCAGATGCTGGAAGGCCACAATTAGGCCACTTCAAAGTCTTCTCTTTTCCAAGCTGAACAATCTCAATTTTCTCAGCCTGTCTTCAGAAGAGAGGTTCTCCAACCCTCTGATCATATTGGTGGCTTCTTGCTCCAAAAGGTCCATATCCTTCCTATGCTGGGGACTCCAGAGCTGGATTCGGCAATCCAGGTCAGTAGCTGCCAGGGCCCACCTTTCTACCCTTCTTAAAGATGGCTACAACATTGTCCTTTTTCTAGTCCCATGGGACTTCATCTGACTGTCATGACTCCTCAAATATCAAGGAGAGTGGCTTGCCAACTTTTACCAGCCAGTTTCCCTAGGGTTCTGGGATACATCTCATTGGATCCTTTAGACTTATGTATATCCAAGTTCCTCAGGAAGTTATGAACCTGATTTTTATTTACAGTGAAAGGTACTTTGCTCCCCAAGTCCCCATCCTGCTGTCCCATCCACTCAAGAGGTCTGGAAAGAGATGTTGCCATTAAAGACTGAGGCAAAAAAGTTGTTGGGTACCTCAGACTTCTCCTTTCATTGTTACCACTTTTCCAGCATTGTTTATTGAGGGTACACCTTCTTTGACTGGTTGACATATATGTAGAAGCCCTTGTTAATTTTTGCATCCCTTGCCAGGTTCTGTTCTGGCTTTGCCTTGGCCTTCCTCACCTTATCCCTACAGAACTGAACTTCATCTCTAAACTCTTCCCAGACTACCTGTCCTAGTTTACACTAGTGCATGTCTATGCATTTGCTTCTTTCCCTTTAGTCTGACCAGCAGTTCCCTACTCAGTAGTGCTGGTCTCTTGCTTCCCTTGCCCTATTTTCCTCCTCATTTCTGTAGACCAACTAAAAGACAGATCCTTCTGCCAAGACATTAATCTTGGGGCATTTTCAGTTTTGGCATGGATTTTACAGCCTATTTTTATCTTGCATTACCATCAATGACTGCAGAGAATGTGGAAGAGAATTAATATAACGGAGTCCTGCAATCCTCTTGGGGGTAGGGCAGTGAGCAATGCCAGGCACACAGGAAAACAGCTGAAATAAAATCTTGAGTGGCCGTGAAAACTTCCCTGGGTTAAAAATCTGATGGATTAAGAACCTGAAGTGTAAAAAGCAAATGCAGTTGTTAAATCCTGAAGACTACAACTTTTTTTGAGCCATTCTCCAAACCAGTCTTTAATTACCTCAAGGGGAAACAGTTCTTTTATAAAACTTGCTTGTTGAGAGAATGGAAACTAACAGGCATCTTCTGTACCTCCCAGACAGCTTGATCTCCATTACTAATAAATGTGTAATTCCCTTTGACAATATCCCAGTATTTCTGAGTGACTGCCATATGTGAGTCCACTCTAAAGATGGACTAAAACACCTTGTAATTTCAAGATGTTTACAAAGGCAGACAACAAACTTGACGAGGCAGAACAATAATTGTTTGAAGCCATGTCATAATGAATATAAGTAAACAGGTTGATAAATAACCTTTAAAAGCTTCATTAAAAGCCTGTATCCTTTTAGGATACATTTTTTTAACACCCTGTATTTAAAAAGAGCAGCCTAGTTCTTTTTCAGTTCACAGAATGAGAAATGTAAGTGCAGATGATACCAGTCTAGTTAAATCACATTATGCACATTTCAGATTGCAAGTACTCCTTTCTAGAGCAGACTGACAGTTTCTCCTACCTGCGGTGTATGACCCTCACAAAAACAAATCAGGATATCCAATTACTTACATCAGGTCCAAGGATAATGAGGTTTTAGTACAATTCTGCTCCATAAAATTTCATTAGTTACTGAGGTCATATTGATCTGTAATTAGATAATGTTTTCCCACATTTTATGGAGATTCTGCAGCCTCACTCAAGCCCTACCAATAAAACGAAAAATCTTCATTTTCTACAGGGAGATACAGTCAAGAAAACACAAAAGATTCAGGATAAAAGAAACAAGAAAAACCCAACCAGAAAAACAAACAAACAAACAAACAAAAAAACACCAAAACAAAAACCAGAACAAACAAACAAAAAAATCTCCTAGCTATTAAAGTGCAGAAAAGAAACAGTGAAATTTTGAAAAACTGCCTCCTCCTTCCCCCATTACCAAACTTCTTTTTGGTCTGGCAGGAAAATATGGGAAACTGCCTCTTCTCTAGCACTAAGGACAAGTGTTGTCTAAGATTTCTTTTATGCCAAAACTGCACTGCCCTGGCTATTCTCAACATGGAAGCTCTATCATTTCCTCAGCACTATTTTCCTGACTAGAATGAAACACATGGTTCCAACAGGTACTGTCTAGTACAAGCTCTTGTTTTTAAGAAAAAATAATGCTTGAGAAGATTATAAGCAGGTGATTATAGGAAAAGGCAGATGGTAGATGCAGGCAGCAGCTGCCACTACCAGCAAAAATCATAGGGCAAGAACACTTCAAGAACTCTGGTCATTGCTAGAAATTGGTTTGAGGCGTAGTTTTTTCTGTATGTCCTTGAAAGGAATGAATATTGGATGGCATGGAACAACAGATATTTTAGCCTATTTTTTCCCAAAACAGACCAGAACAGAACAGAAATAAACTACACACAAAGAAGTTATTTGTTAATCACAAAGTGAAAGAAAAGTGCCACTCACAACAGAGGGCAGCACCTGACCACTAAAAAATTCCAACCAAGAGGCAAAAGATAACTCCTTTCCTCCTGAGATGCCTGTATGGGAACTATGACAACAAACTCGTGGAGTACATATTCCAGATGAAACTCCAGAAACAACAGACACATGTCTCAGATTCCAACAGGACAAGCTGATTTGCTTAAGGAGGAGTTAGGCAAAGGCCACTGAAAACATTCATGCTCAGTGCAGCATGTCTGTTCATATGTTTAAGCTGGTTAACAAATTAATTGGGTTATAAAACTTGAGGGCAGCTAGATTTAGTAATGATGCCTAAAGGAATAACAAGGTAGCCAGAGCACAGACCTAAATGTCTTGTACTCCTTACATATTTATTTCTGTTGTGTAATTTCTATGCCGAAAGGTGCTTTAACTCGCTTTGAGTACATCATGGTAACAGAAAACAACTGAGCTTGTGCCCTCCTATACCACGAGGTGTTCAGAGGGCTGAACAATTTACAAGCCTTACAGTTAAAAACAACACACTACCACAACAAAGCAACTAATGAAATATTAAAGCACCAAAGCAAGCCTGACCATAAGCAGAGACAATGAGACACAAGGGTGTTTTTATCCGTTCTTTCTCAGAGAAGGTAATGGACCGGTTTCAACCAATATTGTTCTAAGGCCTATCCTATGTGATGGGATTGTGTACACTAATTATTTTTTCTCACTTGTGTAGATTGCCTTTTTATTAGGATAAATCCACCAGATCTTTAGCACTGGTCTCTTGTAAACTACAACATCCGTAAAAATAAAAAGAATAGAAATGGGTACATAGTTTTTTGCTTGAAAAAATGTAAACAAAACCAACATCAGACTACTCATGCACACCCCTACTATATGGAAAGGAAAACAGTTTCATGAATTTGTCAGGTCTTTTAATGCAATAAGGTATCAATTAGGGATCCATGGCTATAGCTACTGTATAATAGAACCAGTATTAAATTATATCAGTAAATAACAGGTATTCCATCACCAAAGGAGTATTGTTACACTGGAAGGAATGTAAAAAAAAGCAACAAAATGGAATTAAAGATACATTAATGTTAACTCCCAAGATTAAATTTAATTAATAATTAAACTCCCAAATCATAAATTAAAGCCACATTAGATAAAATGAAGACATAACCACAGAGAGCTCTAAACCCTCATAACCCTCTAAAAATCCTTTAAGTCTAAGGGCTTAAGTCAATAACTTACAAAGTTAAGGTTTCTATTTAGTATTTTTATCTTTGGGTATTTCATGCCATAGAAGTCTATTAGTGACTTTGCTGCATTTTCCATCTTATTATCTGTGATTAGCTGCAGCCATGGATAGGACATTTTTCTAAACGGAACATTAGCACTAATATTCTTGAGACAAAAAATGATCAAATATATTCAGGGTGTAATTAATCAGGAATGTGATCATGCATGTATCACATAGGCCTATGGTATACATAGCTACTAAGAACTGTGTTTATTCCTTCAGTTTTTAAGTGTATAAACTGCATTTAAATTTCTCTTTTAGCAAGTTATGACATGCAAACTTTTCCTGGTTTTGAGGGTGGCTTGCTTTTTGGTTTTTTTTGTTGTTGTTGTTGTTTTGTTGTTGTTTTGTTTGGTTGGTTTGGGTTTGTTTTGTTTTGTTTTCTTTTGTTTCAAAATAACTGTAATTTAGAAACTGAATTCAACAGAAGACTGTCTGTAGACACTGTCTACAAAATGTCTCTGCATCTCTTTTGAATATGGACAAAATATAGACTTTTTAAAAAATATTGCACTACTTCTCCATTCAAATATATGGAAGCACATAACAATCAGTTATCTTTGTATTTAAAATACAAATATGAAATGAATCATCCTTGCTTTGTTTGATATGAGGTAAAGAGGATGGTCTAAGAAACAGAGAGATGTGTAGCTTTATAATTTACTTAATGGTTTTGAGACAGAGCCTGTGACTTTGAATTATTTTACCCAGTGTATGCATTTCAATGCCTGATTGTGTCTGTGTTAGAGTGAATTATTACACATCACTTCCAGAAAGTTTGATTTGATTTAGAAACACTGTTTCTGGGAAAGTAGTATTGGGGGTTTTTTGTGTTGTTTTGTTGGTTTTTTTATTTTTTTCCTAAATACACACAAAAAAAAGGTGAATGCCTCTGTACCAAGCACAGTGAGATAGCAGGTCTCTCAAAATTATATATCTTTATTCAAGATACCACCTGTAGACCATTTCAAAATACATTGACATTATAAAGCAATCTCTGTTTTGGGTTGTTGTTTTGTTTTTTAATACATATAATTGATCTCCATTACTCTTTCTTTTCTCCCATATACTTACAAAACTCATGTAAAAAGGAAAAAAAGCCCTTGTGCATTATGCTCAGCAAGACCCTGCTACACACCACAGACAGCAATCATAGCTATCCACAAGATTACTGTGGATTGACAGAAAGTAAAACAGATAAATTCTGAAAATGTTGTGTGTTGATTTCCCAAACTTCATAAAACAGACTCACTGTGCAACCCAAGTATCACAGAAAAATAATTGGAAAAGCAACATGGGGTGAAGTTATCATCACTGAGTATGAAAGCAATGCAATAACGGCTTTCCCTGTGTCTAAACCAGAAATCCACATCCATCACTGAAATCCATACAGATCATAACAGACTTAGACAGATACAGAAACAGTTCAGGAGTAACTGGAGACATTTCCAGATAAGGCAGCTGTACCTATTTTGACTGCCATTTTTTTTCAGTTCTCAAGAATTACCACCTAACTAGAAAGGGAATAAAATCATCATACTTGGTATTTACAGTATGGAAACCTAAGTATTCCAGTCAGTTTCTGGCACTTTTCCTTGCTATACAATAAGCAATGTCCGCTTTAACTTCCTACCAAATGGTGACCTCAAAGACTGCTGGTTTGAAATACTTGTGGAAATAATAAGTAATAGATGTCACAGAGGAAAAATATTAAGTTGATTTAACAGACCAGAAATAACTTTATTTTCAACTATCTATCTCTTTCAAAGATGGAGCTTTTGGTAAGGGTACTTCTCTACCTCTGGACAACCAAAGTGCCAGTCCTTGTCTTAGAGGCATAAAACTGCACTGTAGGATTCAGCTTTTGGTGAAAGTGAAAACCAGAATAAAATACAGACCCAAACGCCCACGAAAAGGTACAGACAAAAGGTACTGCTGCACTCCATTCAGACTGCAGAAAATTCATCTGCATGTGTATTCAGAACAGTAGGACTAACAAGAGCACAATGCTCACTACCTCATTCATCTCCACTGACTTGTCTGACAACAGTAGGGGATGAAAATGCTTCAGAAGTTTATCTTAAACATCGTCTATTGTTTTTCACAGTGGGACTTCTTCTAATTCTAAATGTTGTTAGATTATTTCTCTCCTGCCCATAATAAACACCTTTCTTTTCAGAATCCATATACCTCACTGCTGTTGTGATCCTGCCAAGAGCACAAGTGAATTTCAAATGTCCCTAGTTCTTTGGGATCCCACACATTTACTGTGTGTTCCACAACAATCTTATTATACCATAAAAGATGGGCTACAAATACTATGTACACATAAACTGTGGTGCAGAAGCACTCTACAACGGAGTAACCCTGGTACCTGCACTGCACCTTTTAGCTCCTTCCCTGCCTTATGCATACAAGTCTTCAAAGGGAACCATAACACATGAGAAAAGCACAGCACATACCCGGAACTTCTCCCAACACCCAGCTAGCTAATAACACACAGGCGTGTATCCCAATGTATGAGATATGGCTAGGTATAGCAATTTAGACATGGGAACAATGAAATCCCAGTGGGTTTATGTGTATATCTAAGTTTACAAGTAATTTTCTAGGAGAGCATCTTTTTGGGCTAGGAGGCATAGCAAAAATAAGCTGCCAACCGCTTCTCCTCTAATCTGACGGACCAGGGAATACTCCTGCCCTCTACTTAAATGTCTGATTCTTTCCCAGAACGAAGCTACTGTTCAGCCTACCTCTTAGTGTTTGGGGAAATCTCAATTTTATTAAGGTGACATAAGATCTGTTTGGGTTTTTTGTTTTGTTGTGTTTTGTTTTTTGTTTTTTCCTCCATATAGGATTGTGTCCTGATGTCAGGCAGACTTATCGAAACAAACAAACATGCATTTTGAATAAGGAATATAATTAATGATTGAACATTCTGCTATATTATGACAGATTCAGAGGTAGCCCTGAAAATACTCCCAGCATTTTTCTTACTCATATGAAAATAGAAGAGGAAAATACTGCTGAATTAGCTCACTGTAAGGATGTGTATTTCTGGAAGCCAAGCTTCGCAAAGTTCCCAGCACCGAAGAAGGAACACAGGCCTTCTGTTCCAGAAAGTCTGGTCACCCGGACCTAAAGTCTCATAATTCAGATGTATCCCAGGTTTTTTCTCTATGATTTTATAAACAAAGAAAAACAACCAACTACAAAACAAAGTACTCTCTAGGTATTGCAGAAGAGGGGCAATGAAAAAGAGCTAGTGTGTTATTTCTGCAGTGATTTTCACTTAGAACACAATACTACACTAATGTAGAGGAGACTGAAAAGCTGAACTCTGACTGTTCATTTATTATCTCAGTTCTTCTCTCCTGTTGATTTCCCTGCTTATGAAAGGACATTGTGCTTTTTATTTTGGTTTTAACCAAGAGATGTTCACCTACTATCTGTCACGCCCCATGAACAATGAATATTACACAGGCCAAAGACAGTGTTTGACAAAGTGTTGGGTTTTTCTCTTAAGAATTACCCACAAATAATAAACAGGCAGTGGAGCTGACAAGGATGTTGAGAGCATTTCAAGCAAAAAAGAAAGGAGATAACAGCATACAGAGACGTTGATTTCTATACAATACAAGCCACCACAATTACTTTTATTAACAAGTTGCTAATAAAATATTTTGACTATTTTCTGTATTTCTTTCCCTCTGACACGTAACCCATTACTAAAGACTATGAGCTGGAAGCACCTTCTTCCACATCATATAAGGCAAACTTGCTTGTAAACACTGTCTTTCATCCTGGTCAAAAGACACTGCATTTAGTTTCTCTAAAGGAGCCTGAATTCACATGTTATCAAGAACTCCAAGGGCAGAAATCTCCAAGAACATCACAAAGGACTAGAATTCTAATGCACTGTCCTTCAAGGTTGCTCAGGCAGTATTCTGTAAGACGAATAATAGGTTCTGGTGACATGGGGTCATGCTTGTTTGAATTATATGATTGCTGGTTTAATAAAACACCATGACTATCACACAGTTTTAAGAACAGAGAGATCACTATCCTCTCTAGGAACAATCTGCTAAGACAGATTTCATGACATGCTGAGAAAACTCCCTCCTAATAAGATTCTTTAAAAAGCATAGGAAAAAAACACAATAATTTACACATCAGCTGAGAGAAGATGAGGGGCCAGCAACGTGTCCAAAACACAAAGACAAAAAACAAGAGAAGTACACATTCTGAAATGCGTTAATACCACATTGTAAGTTAATTCTCCTCTCCCCTCATTCTATCCTATTTGATTCCCCAGCTTTTCTTCAGCATTTAGGAGTCCACAATTTCAATATTATCCATTGGCATTACTATGGTAATCCCAGATCAAGAGCAACAATGAAAAAAATAAAGGTCACCAAATGTTCTCCACAGAAGTGGAAGTCTCCAAGATGAGTAAAGCATTGAAGAACAACATAATAAACATGGATAAAGTATTTTGGCTTATTCAGCCTACAGAAGAGACAGCTTCTAATACTTCAAAGGCAGTTGATAGTGCAGATGGAAGTACACTATAGGTAAGAATCAACAATGACACGAGAAGCAACAGGCCGTAACAAAAACCGTGGAAATACCAACCTCATATAATAATAATAAAAAATACATCCCCCACTGGGAGGTTCACTGTTTTATGGAAACCTTCCTGTCCAGCCATGCAGGAGACACTCTGGCAGTCACACTCGACCACCTGAGCTGAGATCAAGGCCCCTTCACACAGGGCAACTCCAGTGACCTGACAGGTGCCCTGCTTGGCTCCCTACACAGCCCTCACTCAAACATTTCAACAAGGTTTTCCATAGCAGAGCTTCAGTTGTGTGGATGCTTAGAATACTTTAATCATGGTGCAATAACAAAATAACAGCTCAAGCTGGGTACCTCTGAGTAAGGACCCACAACAAAGGAAACCCCGGGCTTGTATAATCTCACAATATAAGCACACCAAAATCTGGAGCCATCAGCTCCTGCCGTGTTCCCTGAGTATACGAACCCCTGGCTGAGCCACAGGTCTCTGTGCCCTTCATTCTGCAAAGGGTTGGCACTTCATGGCCTCTCACCTGGGGCTCTCAACACCCAGAGCTCAACCTGCAGCTCCCACTGCAGCTGCTCACCGAGATACCGGCACAAAATGTACTCCTCAACAACTGAACGTTGGAAACGGGCTGCCAGACAAGTGGTGCAATCCGCCTCACTGGAAATATTCAAGACTCAGCTTGATGGGGCTGTTGATAGACTAATCTTAAGCCCTGCTTTCAACATCAAGTTGGACTATATGATCTTCAGAGCTGTCTTCCCACCTAAACTTTTTTCATTATTCCATACAGCTAAAATACTGAATTTTATGATGCATGATTCTTACTTTAAAAAATTACTCCAAGAAAACTATCATGCTCCTTTTAATTCTTTTTAATTCTACCTTCATTCCACAAAAGTCTGTTTTCACCTCCTTTGAACAGTTAGAAGCCACAAATCAATTAGACTATATGAAATAGTAATGCATGTAGGGTATACACATATATACTTACAGACACTCTAAATGTTTTTTAGCTTTAGCTAAAAGTAAAAAACACATTGTCTCTAAGGGACTTCCCACTGTGTCCAAGTTTCCTGAACGACTCATCATGCCTCCCTAACTTGGCACCAGCACGTTTCACCACATTGCTTTGATCAGTTGTAGCAGCTGTCCCCTGCATGCTCTGTTTCATTTGTGCTGGGGACAGACCTGCAAGGAGAAGCCTACAAAGCACAAGGCCAGCAATGGAAGTGTCAGTATCTCCTCTCAGACCTTGAACAGTGAATAGCTTCCAGTATGCATGAGACTGAAGGATCAGAAACACAGAACAGAACAAGGGGGAGATGTAGCCTAAGGGATATGATGGAGCACAGAGCCAGCCATCCCCATCTGTCAGTGCTCATCAAGGACAATATGAGGACTCCAGGCAAAGTTGAGGAACCACAACTAGATCTTCATCCAGCTCCTGCCCTGTTATTTTACAAACAGACATCACAGATTCTGAAATCATTCACAGCATAACAGCCATTAAAGAGCATCTCAACTGTACCACCTAGTATGGAAACTTAGTATTAAACCTTTCAACACTGGGATCCAGAGTCAAAGTTATTACAGGATTTGTATCATTCTCAAATTGTTCAAAAGAGTAAATTTTGTCCACTTGGGAATAGGCAATAAAGAAGCAGAAAAAAGCAATTATTCTCAGAAATGTCCTGATAGTACAAAGTACCCACAAAAACAACCTTTTGTGAGGCATTAACCAATTTAAAACTAATACATAATCATCTCTGTACAAACTAATTTTTAAAGTGAAAATAGAGTGACATAGTTCTGGAATTCTAAATAAAAATGTCATTAGCTAAATTGGGTTTTTTTTCAAAAAATTTAAACACCAAACAACTATTTTAGGAATGACACTTGATTATGGAAGCTGAACTATGTTTATGTGACTTTAATGTTTTGCAACTGTACCTCAAGCCTATGGCACTAATAACTTTCCTAAACACAACACCGGATCTGACAAAGCAATGACTTGCTGCAATCTGTCAATATCAGAAAAAAAATCCCAAACCAAGACCTCTTGCTTGATACAGAAACATGCATGACTTTTCTAAGAGTGCAAAGAGAAAAGCAAGCCCTTTTTTCTCACACATACACAAAATACATAAACCACAAATTTTCAGCTGCAAACAGTATTTCAGTTATAACAAATCAGAATAGGCAGTTCTCCACATATTCCAATACAGCTTGGTAAACATATTTACAGAAACTGAATCTGTTTGCAAAGTAATTGTGAAAGCTTTTATGTGCAGTTTACACTTGCAACTCAGAGTATTTTTTTTTTAATGCATGTATTAGTGAGATGCGCAAGGCAGACCTGGTTGAAAACAAATCATGAGAAAAATTCACAGCTGAGCAAATGAATTAACTGTTAATTACCACAAGGGAAAAAATACAGGAAAAACAAAACTATTTTAAAAGACCAAATAGAACCGAATATAAATTTTGCCACCCAAAAATGTAATTTCCATTTTAAAAGACAAATTTATTAAATATTATCAAACTTTGCTAAGAGAAAGTATAAACCCTTCGAAAATATGCAAATGTATTTCATGTAGCCTCTCTCATGCAGCCTCTCAGACTTGGGTGGGATGTTGAACGCATGTCATAAAAGTGACTTTTTTATTTGACACATAGCAGATGATCAGTTAAACTTACAGACAGAAAGAACTACATATTTTTAGTAAATACCTTGCAATACCTTGATAGATGTATAGTAGCTATTTTTATATATTTGTATGTTGAATGCAAATTAACAACACTTCAAATATATATATATATATATATAAAGACAATATCTCAGTAATGGATAAAAAAGAACAAATCTCCATCAGGTTCTTCACTATTTTTTTCCCTGATCAATAGCTCTTTTAAATCATTCCTTGATATATTCTAGTACAGTTCCATTAAAGCTTTTTCCTATTACGTGTCAGTAAAACTCGTCACAGAGTAAAAGAAATCACAGCACAGTACAGACAATATTTTCCTATCAGAAATAAGAGGTGTTTGCATGAGTTCCTGAAAAGTATGATTGTCCTACTTACTACATCTCCCATGACAGAATCAACACTCTGTCTCTAGCTCTGAGAAACCCAGCAACAGTTAGAATTATAGAAACATTAAGGCTGGGAAGGACCCTGAAGATCATGGAGTCCAACTATAAACCTAACAGCATTGTGTTCACCATTGAACCAAATCTCCACGTCCCACGTCCACATGCCTTCTGAATACATCCATGGATGGTGATTCCACTTCCCTGGGCAGCGTGCTCCAATGCTTCACAAACCTTTTGGTGTAGAAAGTTTTCCTAATATCTAAATGCCCCTGGTGCAAGCTGAGGTCATTTCATCTCATCCTGCCAATTGTAACTCAGAAAACCAACCCTCACCTAGCTACAACTTCCTCTCAGACAGTTGTAGAGGGCAATAAGGTCACCCCTGAACCTCCTTCTCTCCAGGCTAAACAACCCCAGGTTCCCCAGCTGCTGTTCATCACATTTGTGCCCCAGACCCTTCCCCAGCTCCGTTGCCCTTCTCTAGACACACCTCAGCACCTCAATGTTCTTCTTTTAGTGAGAGGCCCAGAACTGAACATGGATTAGGTGTGACCTCATCAGTGCTAAGCACAGGGAGACAATAATTGTCCTGACCCTGCTGGCCATGCTGTTGTTGATAGTGGCCAGGATGCCATTGGCCTTCTTGGCCACCTGGGCACACACTGGCTCATGTTCCACTGCTGTTGACCAGCATGCCCAGGTTCTTTTCCGCTGGACAGCTATCCAGCCACTCTGCCTCAATCCTATAGTGCACAGGGTTATTGTGACCCAGCTGCAGGACCGGGCACCTCAAAGCTGACAGACAAATTCTGTTAGTGAAGTCCCCCTTTCAAATTTTCTAAGCACCACTTAGCAACACTAAGTGATTAGTACATCAACATCTGTTTGTCAGGGTGGTTTTCTCCAGTCTGCATCTGCATTGGCTGTACACACTCCACTAATTAATCACTTGTTAGCAATTATGTTTGAATAATCCTTTCTGTATTTATCAAATAAACTCTAAAAGGTTTTATTGTGGTTTTCAAGATGTGTGCTTCTGTTCTTTAATATTGTTTCTCTCTGAAAAGTGTGCATCAATATTTGGTTTTATTCAGTTCCAGAACCTAACCACCCTGAACAAGTTTTGGGTTTTTCCTCCATAATAAAGACATGGCTTTTCCTCCCCTCAAACAAGTCCACAGTACTAAAAGGCTACATGTTAAAACTTTCTGCATGATCAGTGAGAAAATCTGAGAGTAGGTTACAAGCTAGCTTCAGGCAAGTAACTTTGGATGACGTTTTCTTTCATCACAGACCCCTCCCTACCCTGTTATACTCGTCTTGAGGCTCTTTGACCAGATCAGCCACTAACACTTAAAGAAAATTATTTACACAGCAGATGTAATTCCTGCAACATTGGCAGTGTATTTCCATACAGAACGTCTTGGTACCAGTTAAAAAATGAAGTGCTGTGTGCACTCCTAAGTCATGAATTCGCAAATTACATAGGGTGGTTATATCTGGAAAGATATATTGCCTAGTGTAGGTTTAATTCACTGGATCTTCACCAACCTTTGGAATTATTTCTTAATATAAATTTGATATTACAGTAATTATATAACATAGGTTTTCTTCAGTATTCTTTTTAATTGTGGTTGTTATCAAAACTTTCCACAGTCATTTTTTCTCATTAGCTTTGCACCTCGTTTTCAGATCAATTAATCTGCATAGGAAATGGCAAGACCTCTCTTGCTTACTTTAAACTAAATGGCCTTTACAGTTATATATGACTTTGTACTCTTGAAATCTACTATTGAAAAGACTACTACACAGTCGACTGCTGTGTTGGAAGGAGAACAGGTTCCCTCTAAAATGCTGCAGAACACAACAAGATTTAAACCTGCTCAAAGTGAGATCCATTTTATGTGTTTTGCACAAAAAAACCCCAGTTATTTCTGAGGTTAAAAGCAGGCTTTTAAACACTCAGTTCAACCAAAAGAATATGGTAACATTTCAATCCAGTGTATCATCACAAATGAAGACTGTTTTTACTACAGAGTATTGTAGCACAATATGTGTAAGAGGCTAATGATTAATACCTTAAAGCGTTCTTCCAGCGATAATGCTGTTCTATGCCATTAGCAAGATCATTACTCATGAAACCAACTCATCCTCAGGAAATGTTCTACTGCAAACTACAAACTACTCATGTTCTTTTGACCTCGGTGGATGATTGTAATTGATTGCTGATGTGCTGATAATACCTAGGCAGCAACATGCCTATTGTATGATAGCTTCTGTGTTGCTGCTTCACAAAGCTTCAACAGAAACTCAAATTTTGATATCAGAGGTCTGTTACGTTAGTTAGGTCATTTCTTCCATAAGACTTTAAAACTCCTGCAATTTCTGAAATCCTGATGTACCCTAAAAACCTGGATGTCTGAGGCCCCTTCTTTCTTTTTAGACCCTAACCCATAATGTGTTTCATTTATCTTTTAAGAAAAAAATACATATTTTGGGGGCTTTTTCTAAATTCTGATTTTTTATTTTTTTTTCCTGAGATTACTTGAAAAAAAACAGATCTCCAGACTTTCAAAGAACTGATTATTGGGGGTTTTATTCATATGACTGATAATTAAGAAAAAAAGAAGCAAAGTGAAAACAAACACATTTTTTTTATCCATTTTTATTTATTTACGTTGCAGTAGCAGGTATGAGTACACGCTGTGCACTACAACCAGGTTACTGGCACTTTAAAAAACACATACAAGATACATAAAACTTGTCTCCAAACAATTTAACAATGTATATGTGTCATTCCTGTTGATATTACTGAATTCTGTGCACCCTGCAAATACACCCAGCCAAGGGCTAAAAGACTTGATAAATAGCTAGTATTAAAAGATAAACAAAACATTTCAAAGAAAAAGCAGGGGAAAAAAAAAAAAAAACAACTGAATAATTTTGAAGCTGTTTCCATTTACATACCATGTATTTTCTATTAAAAAAATCTACTGATTTATAAACTACATATATTACATGTATTATCATACTTAAATTATACTGAAAACCTCTAAAGATCTTTTTCTCTTACAGAATATAATGTTCTCACAGATTCTGGGGATTGCAAAAAGAATTTTGCTGAAATTTTCAAATAATATTTCAATTTTTAAACTTTTGAAAATGACATTTTCAGTGAAAGCATTTCTATCTGAAGATATTTAACTAAATTTAACCATTAAAACATAGCTGGCTGTGATATAAAGTCAGTCTAGACACCATATGCACCACTAGCACTGAAGCTACTGAATCAATAAAAATAATAGTAATACTTCAATAGAGGCATTATTTAACACAAATATTTAAATTATTAAAGGACTATAAATGCCACCTACAAAAATTAATTAATGAATGCATAATTTGGTACCAATAAACCAAATACTTAAATTATTAAATTATGCAAACTTAGTGGCTAACTCTATAAATTAAATGTTCATCCTGACTACTTGCTAGGCAATCACTGTACGTGATGTGGTGTTTGTACAACTCCAGATATCACAAAGAAAACAGGAACACATAAATTTAGAAACACTGTCAACACCTAAAATCACAACATAACATTAATATATGTCAGTAGAACAAAAATGGAAATCCTAAACAGAGTGATGAATAGTTGCTGTAACACTGCCAAAAGACCAGAAGGAAACTCATACAAGAAGCTTACCAATGTAGGAGTGACTTTGCAAATATTTATTTAATATTAGTATAGGAGAGAGTGTGTTCTGATGTCTCCATTACAGCTCTGAGCATGCCCAGTGAATACACAGCAGATTTAAATCCGAATCTGAAGATTAACAAAAAGTGTAAATCTATCATTTTAACTTGAAAAACTTCATCATGGTCTCATGACATCTACCACGGTTATGACTGAGAACCTTGCAAGTATTGTGAATAGGTCATGATAATGATTCACCAAATGACTGCAAATAGCTACTGAGTGTGATTCTGAAGAATGCAACAGGCATGTGAAAAGCTTTAATATCAACCCCATGCTTCATCAGGCAGTTACAGTATTATTTTTAATTGGACTTTAGTACTTGTGCTCCCAGATTAAATCAGTGTTTAAAAGGCACTTTCTCTTTCAACAAGTACCTTTATTCTACAGCTCATTTCTTCTAAGGACTCTACAATTTGCAAGATGAATGAGACCAGTTTGAACCAACAAAAAGTGCCAACAAATCAGACCTAGTAACAGTAAGCAAGACCTTTTAAACTACCATTTTCATTTCAGTTACAATCACCAACCAATGTTTCACTAGAGGTTTCTTCTACACATAACAAACATGGAATAAACTACCGTACTTGAACAGGTCACTTGAGATTAGTGCTAAGACTGATCCCTTAACATGGGTTCTATGTTAAAAATGTAGAATTGAATTCCAGGAAATAAAACCAGTTTTTTCCAGCAGATAGTAAACGAAAGAAATTCTCTCAGTCTTCAGTCACCCTCCAGAGGCAGGAAACTTCAAACCTCAGGTTATGAGGCTACCACAAGTAAGCTTTGAAGGGCTTCAGTGAAAAGCCTCCAAACCCAAAAGCTACAGGCTTCAGCTGTTTGCCAAAGACGTAGAATATGTCAGAAGAAGAAGAAGAAGAAGAAAAAAGTAAAATTTGTTCAGAGAAAACAAATTAAAAAATTAAATCAGAAACATGAAAGGTACTTATAGCCTATTTTACTGAATCTAACCTTGGATTACAATGCAGAACAAAACAATACACTGTGCACCTGAAGTATCTTCTTCTTTGGATAGTTAAATGCAGCATACAACAGAAGCAGGAAAGTTTGAACCTGTATTTCAAACACTGATGGGAAAGCTGTTCCTCAGTAATGACAATATTTAATAAAGACTAAGGCTCGGTGAACCTAAATTGACACGGTTGCTTTCTTATATAAAAGTGACACCCAAAAAAAAGGAAGGTTAGATAACAAAGGTATAAGAACTGGACCACAATTCTAAACCATGAAACAACTGTTGCTGTGTGTTATTTGGTTTCATATTGTATTTCATTTTTATATTGGGTTTTATAATGGTTTGTTCTGTACTCCTCTTTTCTCCTGGAAAATGTAATATCCCGAAGTTTGTCCCTACCCTTCCCCCAGCTCATCTCCCACATTCTTCCCAGTCCCCTTCCTTGAACATAATCCAACCCTGTTCCACTCCCACCTTATCCCTGATTGGGTAGTGGCTTGTCCCCGCCCAGAGCCCCTTCCCTGCATATAAACCACAGACTGTGCGGCTGGGTGGCCTCTTGATTCAGGCAGTCAGATGGGGCTCGTGACCCAGGCTTGGTCTGGGGCAGGACGACAGAAGAAAGACTGAATAAAGCCTTCGTTTCACCCTCAGATCAATTGCAGACCTCCTCCCTTTGCCGCCGATGGGGCCTCGCTCTCTTGCGCTAAGGGAAAGGTTCTCAGCCGCCTCCCAAGGTTTAGGATCCTGAAGAAACTCCTTCTAACTATGGTTTGTCTCAGGCTCGCCGGAGCGAGAATGGAGCCGGGCAGCTCCGAGAGAGACAAGCCACAAACAACCTAAAAAGGAACTCAAAAAATGCTTCCTAAAATGCAAAGAGCACAGAAATCTGAAAATTATTACTACTTGGTAATAATTTATTACATTTTCATTGACTGGAATAATAACAGGTTAATTATGTTTAAATTCTTTTATTGTAACAGCATTTTACTTGTAAATACATATTTTGATACATATTTAAATTGTATTGAGAGAAGTGCACACACAAACATATCTTCATTAAGCAAGCACAGGGTTGAACAAAAATTCTAGACATACTGTCAATACTACAAAAATATCCCTATGGCTTCTGCTGCAAATTCTGCTTTTCTGAGACAGTCAAGCGAAGATATTAAATACAGATGCGTAATATATAAAGCTAAGTATTATGTCAATTTCCATTACTCTGATAATTCAATATATCGAAGCCACTGGATGTCTACAACCTGTACTGTTTTCCAATTCAGAAAGAGAGGAAATACCAAAATATTCTAATCTTTTCCTGTGGAGCACAGCTATAATGAGGTATGTATATGACCCCTACGGCTGTAAGATTTTAATGTTACATTACTTAAAGTATTTAACACTGAATGGCTTGTAAACAGGGAAATACCATTAAAATCAGTCAAGAAAGCTTACTTTCTTGGAACATGGATATCAAATCAGTTGTACAAAATTACACTGACAACTAGTCAACATAATAAAAAAATAAATCTAGATAAATAAAATAAATTATAAATGCAGTAATCTCTATATCATAACTGACTGATCAGAATCTCTAGGCCATATTTCTATCTACACAGAGAACTCCAGAAAATCAGTATACAAATATAAATAAATTTACATGAGCTTGTAAGGCATACCTTCCCTTATGGAAATGTGGGAGTTAGTATGACATTTTTTGTTTCTTGGTTGGCTGGGTTATAGGAAAATTGCTCCTGGTGCCTTAACTGAAAGGAATAAATGCTCCTCTCCTCCAGTACCATTTCCTTGAGTCCTCCCACTCCAAATCAGTTTTGTCACTCACAACTGGTTTTACAAGTCTTTACAAAACAATTTTTTTTCCCTCCATGTCCTCCTACCACACTGATGAACATAACTGTCTAACTTAAACCACCACCACAGGAATTCACAAACTCAAGTGAGCATCTTTAGCAGATACCATTTCAGGTCACTACAAACACACTTAGCTACATACACAATCCTCATGTATTAAATTAAATTAAATTAAATTAAATTAAATTTAAAAGTAACTACACAAGATACATTATTAATATACCTTTTATTTGACACTGATTAAATTAAAATGTAATTATTAATTTTATTAGTTTAATTAATATTTAATACTAAAATATTTTACAAATACAGGCTTCTTTGGAGTCTGAGCACAGACTTTTCATAAACCTGTCTTAGCTTAAGATCTCAGTAACAGTTATCAATGAATAATTTAGTAGAAGTTTTTTTCACATTTAAGGCTAAGTATATATACCTCAATCTCCAACTGAGCCTGAAATGACTTTCTTTGGAAAGCCTCACTGAAAACCAAGTAATTAATTAACCAGAACAGTTTCTTAAACGTGAAGTGTCCTGCAGGCCCACTTGGTAAAAACGAACTTAGTTTTTAACATTTAACAAAGTTTCCTGTTAAAAATAATCCACCTTCCAGGACAGGTTCCCAGTCCAAAAACAGGTCTGGCTCCAATAGCAATTTCAACTAGGTAACAAAACTCTGGTCAGCTTACACCTCAATCCAATAGAGGCTACTACTGCTAGCACATGTGGTGGTGGAAGCAGGGCAGAGTGACCGTGGATACATCTCAGTCTCGCTGAATGGCAGTACTTCAACTCGGGTACTCCAGTCTTGGCCCTGAACTTCTCTAAAGGGAAGAACTTTTTCTACTCATGGCAAAATCTCTGAATAGGCATGAGCACAGAATCTCTGGCTTCCTGTTTTTCACCTGCATATGTAGAACAGAGCATTCAAAGAAATTACACTGCTGGGAAATGGTCAGAGGTTTTCTGGCAAGGTGAGCCAAGACCGTGTGATCTGTAAATTTTTTCATACTTCACCAGTAAGTAAAATTATTCTGCTTCGTTTTTTTTTCTTCCTGATTTCCACCTGCTAACCTTCATCAAAAAACTCCATAAACTAAAGACATTCCTCAGGAGCCAGTTGCTCCAATTCCCCTGCAATATATTCTCCAAGAAAGGGCAGGTGGCCAAAGCATTAGTGTAGATGGAAATGTGATCAACCCTATAAACATTTCGGAATGCTTGTGCCCACAAAATTGAATGGGAGTTGGCAGGTATGAGAGGGTACATTACATATCTTATTCCCTAAAACTGGGAGCACATAAAACCTATTAGTTACCCATTGCAAATACATGAAAGGACGTGGCCCACATGGACTCTGCCAGAGTAACAACATCCAGAGGGAAAGAGACTGAATTTGCTTAGTCTGATTTTGCTGGCCCAATCATATGTTCAAAGAGCTAAAAAATACCAGTGTGAACAGTGTTCTGTTACGCATAAATAGGAAGCAATCTATATTTGATTTTAAATTGTCAAATGCCTTAGCATGCCCACTATAGATGAAACACTGGGGAGGAAGCATAGGAAGTCCTTTAGCACCAGGTCTAGGACAATATCCTTCCAGCACTCAATATCAACATGCACACAGCAAGATTTTCTGCTTGAAGTACTGCATGTAAAACACAGGCAGCAAATTTTCTGTGGTAATGAAGTTCAGAGAGGTTAGGACTTCTGTCATTCAAAATATTTCAGGAGATTTCTCTCTATAGTAGCATCAGAAATGTCACCGGCATTACTAGGGAGTGAGCAATTTACAAGTCAGGTAGACAGAACAGAGTTCTACTTCTTCCCAGTACGGGTGTTCATGCAAACTTAAAATAAGTATTGTTTGGGATTTGTTTTTTTTTTTAGTTTTGAGGCTTTGGACTTTAGTTTTGAGGCTTTAATTGGACTTACAGTCTTCATTAAAAGACACATGCATTAAAATTTGGGGGTTAAGCATCTTCCCGAATTAGAATTATCACTATTTAAGGAGATACAGATTGAAACATCTTTCCTAAACTTTAATTATACTGTATGATTCCTGCAAAGAACCTATCCATAGGCTGACAGATTAGATTAGAACACTGCCTGGTGGGTTTTGCTTGAAAAGATGATACCCAGCAATTGGTTACTTAACCAACCCCATCAGTGTGTCCTCCATACTTGGAGGTTTCCATTCTGTCTTTTATTTCTGCTCAAATGTCCAGTTGTTCCTGGTGCCATTCTTCATCAGTTGTATTAAAACCTGACTTGTTTTTAAAACATTTTAAGCTTGCTGTAAGTATGAATACTTTGATTTTCAAACAGGGAAAAAAATATGGTTGAGTGTTCTCCCTTTTTGTTCTGTGATTTTCACCTTCTTTTTTATTATTATTCCCTTTCTAACACATCATTTACTGATTTATTTTACAGACAATTTGTCAAATCACAGTTGTAATGACATTTACTTCATCATCATATAAAATCCCTGAATAGTTGTGACAGATGAAATGGCAGTGTGGTTTAAAGAAGGGCTTGTTATGGGAGGGACAACCTTTACAAATAAGGTGAAGAGATACCTTTCTAGCCTATGCACACTCCAAATTTGTCTTCAGGTATCAAATTCTCATCTGGTATGTTGGATCAGTTAAGCAGCACACTTTCAAGAAAACATACAAGAGTATTCACATCACCAAATATGAAGCATACTAAACGCTTAAGCAGGATCATTATAGACTGTAAGCTTCTTTTCAAAAGCAACAGATACAGAGATTTCTTCAGAGCTTAGTAAGGATTAGTCTAATTTAGGTGCTCTGAATTGCTGCAGAAATCTACATTTACCTTAGACTAAGAGGAGGTCTTGATCTAGACATCTAAATACCCACCTGTCCTAGGGTAACTTTATGATGCTTGTATCCCCAATCATCTGTTCTGTTTGTGCTGTACATTGAGTCCTGTGCCTTTAAGACTGGTTCTAAGAGCAAGGAGAAGCGCGGAGTTTGTTTTGAGAAAACTGCCCAACTCCTCCACATTCTTCTACAGACGGGGTGTTCGGCGGAGGCTTGGAGAGACTGCAGGACAGAGATCTTGTTTTGCTTTTAGTTAGTTTCAGCTAGCTAGGGCAGAGAAGTTCCCTGGACTGGTTTTTTTTTCCTTTTTCTTGGAACTGTTTAAACCTGCTCTGGACTGAAAACCCAGGGGAGCACTGGGGGCTGCACCTGCGGCCCACCGGGGCCTGGACCTCGGCATTTTCCAGCAGCGCCGGAGAGACTGGGACTGAGGAGACGCTGAGAGAGAGCCGAGCTACACCCACGGCAAGGACTTTCTCAATTTGCCATCTCACTTCAGAAGGAGAGGTTTTATTGTTTCATACTATTCATTCTTTATACTTGTATGCACTTCATTTGTTTAGTAAAATGGTTTTTTCCACTTTTCTCCAAAGAGGGTTTTGGTTTTTTTTCCGGACCGGTTGGAGGGAGGAGCCACTTGGGTTTGCTTCCTTGGAGGGATCCTATACAGGGGTTTTCTCCCAAATTTGTCCCAAACCAGGACACCACCTAAAGTCACAATAAGTAATGGTATAAGAACCATATTATCAAGTTTATACATTTATTACTATATACAAAAGTGGTATATATACTATATGCGATATACGATATACTATATACTATATATGTGGGGTTAGAACAAATTTAGCTAAGGGATAACCAATAAATTATGTTGCTTCTGAAATAGTAAAGCTCTCTCACCTACCTTACCTTATACTGTGGATTAGATTTATTTCATTCTGAAGTTGTAAAACCACAAGCACTGTGTTAATGCAATCCTAAAATCACATATAGTCCAGATGGTGCCTAACGCAAAATGCCTAAAAATATGTTTTGGGGTTTGTATTTGACAGAGTAACTGCTTGTTTTGTGTATTTTTCTTGATAAGCCAACAAAAAGGGGACTGATAATACTGTTCATTGATTTAACCTTTCAGCCAAGTTACTGGTGCATGAAACTGTATTCCTAGCTGGTCTCTGGTAATACTTGTAAGACGCAGAGCTTACCAGATGCTTACAACATCTGCAAATTTTCAAGTTCCTATTACATTAAAAAGAGGTACTGACTCTCATAGACTTTTTATTTATTTCTGCTTGACTTCATTCTAGCAATAACATTGTAATTCTCAAAATTACACTCAAAGCTTTGTTTCCAAATGGAAAATGGATGAAAAAGGACTCAGAGAAAGTGGAAGCCAAAGTCTACCCTGTTCTGTATGGCACAGAACTCAACACTTTCTTAAAAAAAACACCATGAGATAAAGTATTCACCATGCTCCTCTTACATGTTGAATAGGAAAATTAACTACAAAATTAGTAAGACAGTTTTATTAAAAAAAAAAAAAAAAAATGTAGTCCTCTGATGAAGTTGAAAGCAGCAGAAGTCAAATATTAGTCCTTATTGGGAAAAGCCAGGAAAAACTAGTTTTACTCTTAAATTAATTTTAAAAATATTATCTTTACAGTAAACATTTTTTTTAACAACATGAACTACATGAATGAGTAATATAGAATTTCGACTACATCGCTAATAGTTCAACGGCATGGATAATCCATTCCATTATATATATAATACAAAGTAAACATTTATTTACATGGTTAAACTCTTTTTTAAACTTAGTTTAATAGACAAGTTGTGTAACTCAGCATTTAAGGTATCTGTTGCACCATTAAATTCAAAACCTAACTAACACAGTACAAGTAAGATTTTCCTTTGAGGAAGGGTATGATCAGTAAGCATCTACTTCCTTATTGACTACTCCTTCCTCAGAGTTTTCTACATCATTAGGCTGTCAAAGCAGCAAATTTATACTCTCTGCTGATTAAATTGTAGCTACAGCCACTGAGCAAGATTCTTGCTCCAAACATAATAAAAATCTATCAAAGGAAATCACAGATTGATTGCTATTTGTCAGTCTTATTGAATAATAAGTATCAGTTATCATTTTACTCTCAACAAACATGACAAGAAAAATACTATTCCACCAGGATAATTTTAAAATAAGTTTTAAAACGTTTAAAGACAGTCTGTAAGGCATTTTTTAAATATATGATTTATTTCAAAATATTTTTCTTTTCAGGAAAAAATATTTAACTAAACATTTGAGGTATACAACAGATTTTTGTATAGAGTGGATGAGTCAGCAAAATTTCAGAAAGGTTTTCAGGTCTGATTAAAACCCAAAATAATCTTTCATCTGCAGAAACAGAATTTTAAAACCTTACTGAAGCATAAATAACAGTCAATAACCAATAATCGTACAACTCCACTCTGTATCTATATTACTCTTATTAAATTAATTCACTATTCTGACTACTGCCTGCAGAAATGAGGAGCAAAGTGTTCACACTTCCTAAGCGTTCACACTTCAATTGTTCTCTCAAAATACTGCAGGTAAATCTTTCACACTTAAAAATCTTATTTATCTCTTTGTTGCATCATTGCATAGATGACAGTAAATGAAACAAAAAAACCCACATTTACCTACTCTAATAGTATTTTATCATCATCTCTGCCCTTTCGGAGAAGGTATCAATGTTGCAGCTTTCCTAAAAGATTTTATTTATTTACTATTGAATCATGCAACATAATCCAGTTATAAACTGAAACATTGCTAAAATCTCCTTTCAAAGCATAATCTTATCAATGGGCTCATGGGTGTTTCATCACCCTTGAATCGCTATGTTTTTCCCTAGCAAAGTATACACTGGTTAATGTAAATGCTTCTCTGTGAACTTGTCTTCAATGGATACTCCTTACATTCTGTAGCAGTCAAAACATCTCCCTAAAGACTCTCATACTTTCTGCATTACAATCCAGGACTAACGTTTTTAGGTAGTCAGAAGCACAATATTTCTTAAATATGCAGAAAACATTAGGTTTTGCTTCATCTCTATTTTGCAACACACATTTCAGATAATATTATGCTCCTTTGAAGTATAATGCACTTTCAAAACAGCTGTGTGCCAGACCAGTAAAGCTATGCTTGAACATAACACTCATATTTCAGTAATTCTGCTTTTCTGGAGGGTAGAATGGGGTAGGAAGAAGTCGCTGTGTACAAACTGCAGACAGTTTCTACATCTTTAAAAGCTTATTTGCAAAGTCAAGAAGAAAAGGAAATGGTTTGAAGATGTAAGCCCTTCAGGTGAATATAGTGATGTACGGAACTATTGCAAAGCACGTGAAAAAATGAAGTTAGCTAAATGGTCAGATTGGACTTGGCCATGTCCTTGTTTCAGGGACTAAGCGAAGTAATATGGACACAGGCCAGTCTGTAAGGCAGCAAATTAACACCCATTTTCATGCATCACAGGTCCTATTTCCTTTCCTCACCAGAGAAGTTGTGCAGAATGAAGGTCATGGTTCCACCTTTTATCTTTCCAACGTCCTCATGAAATTAAATATGCAAGTGAAATGCCATTCAGCGATGAAGCTAAAAGAGCACTTACTTCTAACAGGGAAGATGACCTGCTCCACTGTGCTGAAGCCGAACAACTGAGATCTGTGAGGAGAGGCAGAAACAGCCTTTGTATTACAGAGATGCTCAAAGCACTCCAATGATGAGTAAGAATTTTCAGTCAGAAATAAGTTCAGAAATAGGTTGTCTTTCCCCTGATCATTCCCAAACAGAAATCTTAAATATTCAATTTATTCAATTTATTGATAGGCATGAGCATGTTTATGCATTCATACAATGCTGAAATCAAATGTTTGCTACTCCACTGGAAGCGTATTCAGGATTCACTAAATGTGGGCAGCAGGCATCACAAAGTCATTCAGATGGGAACTGAGGTTGTTCCTTCTTCCCTCCTTCCTGAAATAAACATTAAATTTCTATTTCATCTCAAGGAAGCAGAAGGCCAATTTATTGTATTGTCATTCTGTGGAATACCATTGCAATAAAGAAATAAATAGCTTAAAGAAAAGTAGTGTTTTTAATAACCATGTCTGGCCAACAAAGCCTTAATGACAACATATGCCATCATAATTAAGCCCTTTTAGCAGCAATCAGGGCCATCCTTGACTGGGTTGGACTGATCAAATTATCTAATATAGTAAATCAGTTTTATTACCCAAGATACAGCCATTGAATTGGTGTCAAACTTATGGAAAAATATTTTAGACATCATTTCTGAGCGTGTTTACTTGGTTGGTTGCTGTGGTTCATTATTTAATTATGAGAAACAAATTACTTAATTGAATTTCCATAAACTGATGGTTCCCAACAATTATTTCATGAAGGAGATAGAAGAAAATAATACTCTGATGCAAAAGCTAAGGGCTACATACTAAATTGCAAAAGCAAAGACCTACATATTCAATATGCAACAGAGACAGTTAAGCTATATTTAAAAACCTATCTATTAAATAAATAAGATATGAAGGCATAGAAATGAATGTATTTTTTATGCCATCTAAACATTTAGTTAATTAAGTATTACAAATTACATCAAGAAGTACAATTTTGGGTGGGTTAAGTCCTGCTGGAAGCAAAAAGAACAAGCATGACTCAAGAAAGAAACTTCTGCAGACTAATTACATGAGCATGTAAGTTCTTGCAGAGAAAGCTTCCTCTGGTCACTAAGAGCCCCCCCATGAAGACCTCTGTGCCTGAAGTTTGCAAGACTTGAGAAGTTCTATCCTACACTACTCTCTCCTTACATTTTTCCCACAGAAAATCACCACTCAACTGAGCAACATTTTCAGCCAAAGCAAGACAGGACATGCCTCAAAACAGCAGGAAATAAATCACAAGAGCAGTGAATAAGTGCTAACCAGGAAAAACTGAGCACTTCTGTTGATAACAAAAACTAAATCATTGAAGCCCCATCTGTTGGGAAATGCCTCAAACATTTCACAACAAATTGGAACTGACATTAAAATCAATTCATGACTATGAAGAACTCAGTTGGTGAATAGATGTATTTGATTTCTATTTCCTGAATTGTCATATTACTTTCAAGGGAATCTCTGAGCGAGCTTGCTAGTCTCCATATACTGACCTGAAATGAGTCAAGTTCTTGCTTCAGTCATTTACTGTAACTCAGAGCTCTTCTAAATGGACATTACGCCATTTTTCCCTATAAAGCTCCATTCTGGAATCATTTTAGTTTTTTCAATGCTTTGACTTCAGCGGGATAGAGGGAAAAGCTACTCTAAGTGTGTCGTTCCATTAACATTCAAAAAGCCCTAGTTTTCAGCTTTTACTATGAGAATTTAAAGACAGAAATTAGTTTCAAATAGAAAGTTTACACTGAACTAAATATAGATACAAACCCATCTATGTCACAGCAAAACAGAGCATCCACATTTTTAATTCACCTGACTACAATATAGTCACATGCAGTAAATACTTCAGGAACCAACACTGAAATAGAAACTAATTACTACTTGTGTGAGGTAATCAAAGGTACCTGTCAATATCTTAGAGAAGAGAGAGCTGAGGCAAATTAACTGTTAAATCAGTCAGTTAATTGCAAAAACCTGTTTCTCCTCTCTCATTACTGGGAACACACATGTAGATGTTAGCTCCCAGTTTAGTCCTCTTGCCTGCCGAGCTCTGCCAGACATGTCCTGGCTCAGCCCCTCTGTAGGACCCTTCCTCACTGTGTTTATCTTTTAGCCTTTTATTCTCCAGATACTGACCTGTTCTGTCCAGATTTTTCACTTTTGATTCTAGCTGCAGTCTGCCTTACTATTTGTGCTAGGTTCCCACAACTAAACCTGGGTTTTACTCTCTTTCAGGGTGTTTTCTGTGTGAATGGAAGATGGGGAAGCTGAGGGAAGAAGAGAATATCTGAAGTTAATCTACCATGAACAAATAGAACTGTTTAGCTCCAACATTCAGCAGGAAAGAGCAAAGGTGGAAAAGGCCTCCCAAACAAAGTTGATTCATCCACAAAAAAACAGTTATTAAAAAGGAAAACCAAAAACTGTTCATGAAGTTCATAAACTGTTAATAAAGGATTACTCAGAGATGTTTCAGCTCTCCTATTTGTCTTAGCCAGACAATCTGACACAGACTTAGCTCATTCTGTTCAGACAATGAAAGTTCCCAGTGTACTCAAGTTATGCTTCAGAATTGTAGTACATTAAGCCATAGAAACAGAATACAGAATCTTGGGATTATTTATGTTGGAAAAGACCTTAAAGGTCATCGAGTCCAACCATAAACCTAACACTGTCAAGTTCACCACTAAATCATGTCCCTAAGCACCACATCTACACGTCTTAAATACCACCAGAGATGGTGACTCACCAGCTTCCCTGGGCAGCCTGTTCCAATACCTGACAAACCTGTCAGTGAAGAATTTTTCCCAATATCCAATCTAAGCCTCCCCTGGTGTATCTTGAGGCCATTTTTTTTGTCCTATCACTTGTTACATGGGAGAAGGGACCAACACCCACCTCACTATAACCTGCCTCCAGGTTCCAGTTCACAAGTTTGTTTCTTCCCAGATAAGCATTTATTGTCTTAGACTCCATTAGGTGTTCCAATGTCTTTTTTCCTTTTGGTTTGGCATTTTCAGCTTGCTCCAATACTTTAAAGACAGTGTTTACAGCAGCAGGCATCTGTATATACCAGAAATTCTACATGTGTACTATCATTTGGTTATAAGGCCATAGTGCATATACAGAGTTCATAACTCTTTAATCCTAAATTATCAGCTTCCCTGATACTATCTGGTATTTTCTAAAAATACCTGAAAAAGCAAGAAAAGGCATTTTGCTCTTACACTGAAAACTTGTCCATTACCTAGTAAAAATGAGGACAGACTAGCAAAGCTGTCCACCTGTTCAATAAAGGATTAAAAGAGCAGTTCAGAATGCATAGTTCACTTCAGATATCACAAGCTGTACTTCTAACTTCTAGACAGCAAAAACTATCAAAATAAGGGTTTATCATGAATCAGGTCAAACTCATTTTCTTCAATAAAAAAGTATTTATCTGAACTGCTCTGTTCCCTAAAAAAAGTGTGCAAGAAGAATGCAAATGTTAGTCATTTATAAAGCAGACAACTTCATGTCCCAAGTCAAACCAAATAAAACAAGTGTTTATAAAACAGGTCTATAAGATACAGCCACATTTTGTATCCAAATATCACACAAGTAAAGATAAATCAAATCTACCTTAGAATTCATGAGTCAAATGTTACTTTTTCACCAAATGACATTTAGATCAGTATTTGTGCAGATTCACCATTTTATTTCAATGTTTCATTAACCCTGCAGCTCTGTGCCTTATTTCAGTGGCAGTAAATAATGCTGCAACTCATCATATCATAAATACATGAGAATCCCAACTTATTACCCTTAATCCTATTAACTGAGTGCTGCAACACTCTGGAATAGAGATATGTTGTGCTATTATTGTACCATCTCGTGACATGTAAAGACAAGTTGAAGAACACATATTTACTGGTTTTAACACTTGAAGTTGCAATTTTAATAACTTCATCTTTTCATTAAAAAAAAAAAAAAAAAAAAAAAAAAAAAAATAGAGAGAGAGGGAGGATTTAAATACCCCCACCAACCAAAAGTGAAGCTGACAAATCACTTCCCTATCCAGATCCTTCAACAACTAGAGTACAGGGTGCATGAACCCAGTTGTACTGTCAAAGAACTCCCATGAAGGCAAAGAAAATCATACATATCCTTATTTCCGGCCAATGGTAATACAAGAGAGTTAACCAAAACTTTTGCTTCAGCAAACTTTATTCCTGGTAAATAGACAAAAGAAATTGGAATGGGCATTGCACTTCCTGGGAGATGGTTGTGAACAAGAGCCATCATTTTTATTTGTTTTTTCCTACCAGTCAAAAAACATAATCTAACTTCCCATGTGTCTGAAGCACTGCTAATATACATTTCATGGTTGAATAAACATAAAAATGCCTACATAAACAGGAAAAAAATATGAGCTGAAAAATGCTGCAGTCATCAGTAGAGCTAAGCCTTACCCAAAAGATATATACTAGGTTTCTAAAAATTTTAATTTTTCAAAAATTAAAGAAACGTAAATTCACAAGTTGGACCATGCAATATATTTTGAAGAAATTTTCAACAAACACAAAAAAAATCTTGATGTCTTGAAATTAGTATGAAGGGTTATTTTTATTTCTTTTCAAAGTGTCATAGTGAAAGGAAGTTAATTTTTTTTTTTTTAATATTTGGGTCATTTCTGGTGCTGTACTCAGATGGCTACTGATTATTTACAAGCAAGGGATCAAAAATCAAAGCAATAAATGCTCAAACGGAGCATGCTCTACCCTTTTCCTATGGAAAAAATTATTGAAAACAAATAGGAATATATATCATTTCAAAATTCATTCTTGATATTGAGCTTCAAAGCTTAAAAAGCCCCAAATTCACAGTGCGGTGGAAAATACAAGTATGCTCTAAATATTATTAGGAAGATTTATTTTGTAACTGAAATGCAGTGGTAATTTTCTTGTTGAACACACATGATTTATGTGCACAGAGAATCTGTCTCCTGTGATAACTAGAATGTGCTGCCACAAGATGCCAGAGACTCTGTGCTTTGCTCCACAGGTTTCCTGCCTGGAGATGAACTGAGTTCAATCCACACCACATACCGCGCAGAGAGATGCTGTGCAAATGTGGATATCTGAACACAAGACCTGGGAACTTGTTCCTGGCTATGAATACAAAACTATGAACTTCAACAATCTTATCTGTAAACTGGACTAATGTAATTCTCCCAGAAGGAAAATTTTAGCATCTGAAGATAGTCAAATTTAACCACCTGGCATATAAACAGAGGAAAATTGTAGACCTAGAAAGGGGCATGGAAGAAGTGGGTACAGAAAAATACGGTGGTTTGTTGGGTTTTTTTCGGCCTTAAGATACATCTTCTGCTGGCCTTAATTGTTCAGATGAACAGACATTTATAAAGGGCTTGATTTATTAATATTGGCAGGATTTTCTGCATTGGCAGCTGCTATACCTCCTTCAGTGTTACTTCTAGAATTTCTTTCTTTGCAATGTCACCACTGAATGCTGAAGGAAAAATTTTAGAAGTGGACAGATGTGGCAATTAGCTTCAGTGAGCAACCAGGGAGAGACACAGAAGAATGAGGTTTAGCTGAAATACAGGACTCAGAATGTGGTTTCTTTGCAGGGACAGGAATGGCATCCTGTGACAAGGCATGCACAGGAGAACTACAGATGGCTAAGCTGGGTAAAACTTCTGCAAAAAATGACAATAAAACATATTTTGTTTTAAAATGGAATATGGATGACAAGATATAGGTATAAATTTAAAAGGAGGAAAGTCAGAAATACAGAAGGCATAAGTGTGTGTCCAGGTACAGGTTTTATGTTGAGAAAGAAACCTCTTGATATGCTAAAACATACATGAAGGAGAAATAATTTCAACATTTAATTTAATTCCTGAAGTTATCTGAGTTTCCAGAGGTAGCAAACATTTCCTTATATTCTGCTTGGTTGTTATCAAAGCTAACACATTTTTTAAAAGTCCCTGTTTTTCAAAGGTGCTTTACCTTATCTTCTATGCTAGACAAACTGACACATCACAAAACACTGTCACAAAGGACAAGCAGGAACACTCCTTGAACAGTTCTTGGGCACATTTTCTCTGGCTGAGTAGTGCACTCAAAAATCCAACCTGTTTGTGCACTGTGTGAGCAAAGCAAGAGCTTTGAAGAGGGAGTCTAAAGACAGCACACTAACAACATCTGGAAAGGCACAGCAATAAAAACTGCCTGGGTCAAATTACCACTCTGCATATGCCCACTATAGCAAGTGAAAACAGTGACGGTATTACTAAGGCAGCAAAACTTGGTGTATTGATTCAACAGCTCACTGCTGAGCTTATCAATGTCAATCAGATCATCCAGGATCTCATGCTGCAACCAAGAAACGTTATTCCATTCAGTGTTAGAATTTCAGAGTATTTTCCACAATAACGCCAAAAGGTGTTACCTTAACTTAAGCATTCACTCACCAGCTAATATGGGGAAGAGACTCTGTTTTAACCTCTGTTGGCTGACGTGATGTGTCAATGCCACCAGTACAGCATGACAACACTCTGAGAGGCAGCAAATGATTCTCTACTCAGCTAAGAGATAAACTACTACTTCAAAAGCAAAGTATCTGAGAATAAGGGCCAACCTGACATCCAGGCTGTACTAGTTTTAAACCTCTCTTAAGAGTAACATTAATTCCAGCTGCAGACACAAGGCAGCTTAAGAGCCACTCAGCATGGTGATCACCAGTACACTGCTAGATAACACAACAGCCAACTCTGATTCAGCTTAATGAATGCAATGTTAAACCATATATTCCAGCATTTCAGCAGGTGTAAATTTCATGTAGAATCAGCTCCTGGTTTTGTTTTGTTTTTTTTTCCTTTTAGCTCTAAAAACAGGGAAGAAGTCAAACCACAGACTGAAAATTCAATTTAAGAGTCAGACAAAAAAAAAAAACAAAACAAAACAAAAAACACCACAATTGTTATCGATGTGTATTATATGTAAAGACAGAGTAATGTAAAAGTGGTTGGGAGGACAACTGCCCTCTTTCTTACTCTGCAGAATGTGAATTTCTATTTGTAACATGGAAATAAATTATCTCAAAATATCTCTCCGATAAATCACAACTTACTCTTTTCTCATTGCTTCGTAGATACCAAAATAGCTGTGAAAATGTTCAAAGAAATTGATAAAGATTCCTAATACATTTAAAATGGTCTGTACAGACTTGTATCAGGGATAAACATGAATCAGGTTACACTGCATAGTCTTTGTAACAAACTAAGTTTCCAGACAGCGTCAGTGGTAACCTCCCTCACTGACTCCACACTCCAGTTCTTTCATGCTGCCTTCACAACTTAAGGCTTCCTAAAATTTCATCTGAGCTGATTCAACTTTGATTAGCTGGGATTCAAATCTCTTTTACTGAAAAGCATGTAAAAGTGGAATGAACCCATTGATGCAATATCAAATCTGTCTCTTGTTTCATTTTTGTTCCTGAACGTAAGATAAATATTTCGTGAAAGATCATAAATTGTCAAGATGAACGTCTGAAAGAAGCCAGAGTCAAACCTTCATTGCAATTTCTCTGCTAATAAATTACTTACAAGAACAGAATGTCAAATAGTACACAAAAAGACATTAGACAACTTATCATCTGTGCTTTAGTTGGGGTGACAAGCAGTTTTAAAACGACTACTTACAGTATAGCCAGGAAATACGGAGAGTAAGATAAGAACTCCAGAAAGGAACTGTTAATTGTGAATTAAGGATAATATTAGCTTAATGTAAAAAGGGACCACACGACTGCGACTGATTTATACCCAAACACTGTCCCTTAATCAACTATTGGTGCATACGAATGGATGCAGGATTAAGGCATTAGGCTCAGCCACCTTGGTGAGGAGGGAAGCCAGGCAGGCAGCAGTGAAGCTGGGACCAGCGATTTGCCCTGACGCTTCCCAGCTGTGCTCAAGCTGGCTGGATGCAGAGGGTGGCACAGCCAGCAGAGCCACTGCTGGCACTAACAGCCACCACAGCCCCAGCACCTGCAGCGTCCACAGCACAGCTCCCACCAGATGGCTTCCCTATCACTCCCATGGTGTGGCCAGGAAGGCAGCAGGGCAGTGGCAGCACATGCTGCTCTCCTGGTATAGCTGCTCCTGCCACCTCCAAACTCAGAGTAACACAGCCACCACCACCACCACCTCCTCCACATACCAGCCCCTTCCTGAAATACTGCCTTTCTAGCATCAGCTTTACATCCCACTTCCCTTATAACACTTAACACTTGCTCTGACCTTTTGTGACTACATAAGTCAACAACATCAAATCAGTAAAAAATATTGTAATTAAGGGAACTGAATAAATAGGGCTAAGCCTTCCTCAGGGACATATTGCAAGAGAATATAAAATAAATTTTTTTAAAAAATCAGTTTTAAGCACCTTTTATGCAGAGATTTAATGTTTATCAAAGCAGAAGATCTGTAGGAAAAGACCATATGGTCACTAGCTGCGGCAAGGAGAATTTCTACCACAGTGCTGTCCAAAGTGTACTAAGGCCTATCACTTCAAGTTCCACTTTTCATTAAGCAAATTAAGTCCATCTCTGTGATTAAAAAAAAAAAAAAAAAAAAAAAAAAAAAAAAAAAAAAAAAAAAAAAAAAAAGCTTTCTAAACCTGCAGTCAAGAAAAGAAGACTTTCCTGGATGGCAGCATTCTCTCAGTCTGCCAGAAAAACCCTTGCCAGCTTCCAAAAGTTCACCAGACATTCACAGCAAAGGAAAGAAAGAGGAACTCTGATCAAGGGGGTCTCTCAAGAGTGGAAGCCTATCCATCACGCATAAATCCTACTATTCATTGTCTTTCTTTTTTTTTTTTTTTTAACCTATACTCATAGTGCTCACTGCACATAATTTTTTACTGTCTGAATAATTCTATATGTTCTATTCTCTTATTCATAAAGCTACCACTGGAAATTATATCACAGTGCATTATACACTCCCTGTAGCAATGCTCCTTGCTTTAGACCCAAAGAACTCAATTTACCTTTTTTCACTGAGTTCCAAATTTGTTAGACATACCTCACTATTTTCATTTGTGATATAAACTTGTCTGACTTGTTCCCGAGCTTTAGAGTAGTGATCTGTCAACCTTTGGTAAAGGAAAATTGCTTTATCATAACAGTTCTCTGCTTGGTTGATGCCACCACATTAAGTTTTTTTGGTTTGTTGTTGTTTTTTTTTTTTTGTCTAGTTGAATGTAAGGCGCCCTGAGTATATTGAATAAAAAGTACACATCCACTAGAAGAGGATGTAAAATTTGAGAAAGATAAACAATATTATCAGCAAACCAGGTTACTCATCTGAAGATATAAAAGAAATATAAGTCCACCATTGTGTTTTAGTATTGAACACAAATTTTAGAAAAGTCTTGCAAAAAAAAAAAAAAAAAAAAATTATGTGCATGGGTTTACAAGATTTTCTGCATACTGATCCTGCTGTAAACTTTCAGGATCATACTGATCCTGAAAGAACTAGCCTTTCAGATTAGCAGTCTAAGAATGTATGAAAAGAGTGCATGTGACCACTTTCCTCACCTCATTCTGCTACAGATTTGCATTCAGTTCTTACACAGCACTTTAACAGCCAAGGTGAATTACGTATCTGTCAGATTCCTCTTTTGCTCTTTACCCCAGCCTCTAAGATCTATTAAGGTATTTCCCTTCTTTGTAGGATATGAAAAGCCTCTGAAGCACACACTATACTGACATAGATGGTTTTGAACTTCCAAAAATGCCTGTGAACAAACGTTTTTCAGTACTTCCAAGTCCGATTCAGCATAAAGCTCAAAGTTTCCTGGGGACCCCATAGCATGCATGCACCAATATTTTACCAGGAGCAAAATTTTACTAGAATTTATCACAACTAAATTCTAATCTCTTTATAGAAAATACACTCAGAAAAAAACATTTCCCACCCTTCATGTGAACAGAAACCAATAGACGCAATAAGCCAGTTTATAAATTGTGCCAATTTCACCAGTAACAAGAGGTTTTTCCCTCATTTCTACAGGCAATTTGTTTAACACGGTTTAAAAATGCAGATCTGAATGCTACATTTAATTTTCAAGAACACTGCATGGATATAGGAGGATCTGAATAACTCTAGGAACTTCCGCTCCACAAAAATGCAGGGAGAATAAATAAACTTTGTTATAAAGTTCCTTGGGGAGTTAGGTATCACATAAAAAAAAGAAAAAAAAAAAAAAAAGAAGAAAAAAAAGAAAGAAAAAACAAACAAACAAACAAAAAAAAGCCACAACAAAAAAAAAAGAAAAAAAAAAAAAAAAAAAATAAATACTCATTAGTGAAAAAAAATTTCAATTCCAATTAGTAAATAAAACATTTCAAAATACAACCCCCTGTTACTGCCACAAGAATGAGAGAGTACGAAGCAATTCTTCTTTTTGCAAGAGAGAAATATTTTCTGTTCTTTCAAAGACTGGAAATCTGGCATGGAAAAGAGACATATGTCATAGGAAAATAAAAAGTTAAAATGGAAATAAATATTTAAATACAAAGGGGTTCTGGAATTTATCCCTGTGCATTTGAATCAGTTTGTAGGGCTTCCCTGTGACTCTGGACATTTTGTCAGGAAGTTCTTGGTTCACAGTTTCTAAACTGTAATTTGCTTTAATCTTTGAGATTGAATAATGATGAACTGCAGAACCTGCATCTATGCAGCAGAAGCCTTTCATCCATCCATCCAGTTTCTTTGCAAAATGCCTTCTGCCACTGTTTCTCTTAGCCCATTTGCTGAACACCAATGTAAATTTCACAGTCCCCCAGCCATAATTTAAAACGTACTCAGACAAATTAATGGAAGCCTGTGTCTCATGCCCCCATCTATGTTAATGAACTGCCTTTCCCAGTTGTGTCATAATTACCAATTTGGCCAAAATAAGCTTTAACTAGGACTCACAATACGTTTTCTATAAACACACAATTGTATTCTGAAATACAACACAGTAGGCCAAGCATCCAGAGAGTAACAGTAAACCAAAGGATATGTTGCATAGAGGTGATAGTTTTTTAATTAGATTGCCTAGGAAAATGAAGTTTCTGCTATCATGCTGCACATATATACCCACACAAAGGTGAAGGGTGGGCAACACTTGCACGTCTGAAGCCTTTATGTGTCTGCAGTCTCTTCCCCATACTCAATTGCAGCAAAATTGTCATACAGGGAGCTGTACTGATGATGGAACTTTCTAAAAGTTTTGTGCAAGCACCTAGCTGGATATTCCGTTATGAATCCAACTGGCAATTAACATGACCACCAGGGATGTGAGCTTTCATTCTTGATAGATAGCCTACCACCTCAAAGTAAAGCAGAGACAAATCTTTCCTAATGGGCATCTGTTGACTACTAGGATAGCAAAACATAAATTGTAAGTGGTTTAATGTCTCATATCAGCAATTAATACACTTGCTTGCTGATTCATCTTACAGAATGAGTAGCTGTCGAGGTGCTGTGGGACAGACAGAATCAGTATGGTCATATCTCCTCTCTCTACTTCAAAGGGATAACTTAGACTGTTACTACTATGCTATTTACTCAGTACTTTCCATTAACCCTACATGCCCAAGCCTCATACATTAGAGGCCCTGCCAGAACATGAGTATTTATTAAGACAGTGAAGTCATCCTAAAGCGAATGTTAGTAACTGCTTTGAGAGTGTTTTCTAGCTGGCTTCATCCTAGGTTATCTTCCCACTTTCATTCAAATTAGTCCTATATTTCAGTTTTATTTTCATTATTGTGATAACTGGAAAAATGTAATGTTGTAAAAAAATCATATACAGATTTGACCATTTGTCCACATAGCAGTTTTGAAATTAAATACTAATGCAGGAAAAGATTTTTTTTTTAAGTTGGAATTTGAGAAGCAGCATGGGCTACTTTCCCATCTATTCAGCTGGGTTTTTTTAAATACAAACAAAAAAATAATTTATTTCGGGAATTTATAGCTCTCTAAATAATAACCCACTATTTTACAGTGCTGTAGTAGAAAATAAAACATTTATTATGCAGTTGTGGCTTTATTCACGGACAGAATGGTTGTAGAGATCCCTTTGTATTTATTACACTACATGAATTTTAAAATTTCTAAGTGTTCTTCTTTACAATGTATTAGTTAAGACAGAGACTGCTAATTGAGCAAATATGACTTTATAATAAATATAACTTATATCAAGAATAGATCTAGGCAAATCCATTTTAAAGGCTCCTATAACAAATCATTTTACAGATTTGAGTAATGTTGTTCCAAAAAGTAATACATCAGAAAAAGTAGTGACCAAGTATACAGTCATTTGTTATGAGATCATGAAAAATATTTTTGAGAAACCAAAACCACATTTAAATCACTATCTAACACACTACATGCATCCACTGTCTCTAATAACTGGAAATAAACCTTTGTGTAATCATTCATTAATGAAGACTCAAAGTACTAACCATGTGTGCACAAAGTGTGAATTTAAGCTAAGTGAGATAAATGAACCAAAAGAAATTTATGCAACGTGCACAAGTCTATGTGATGATCACAGAGTAAATCCCATTCAGAGTTCCAGTTGACTGTCGAGACCCTGCCCTACTCCATAAACTTGGCATTGCCAAACTGAAAAAAGTATGTTTAAATTAAAACTTACAGTTTTGAATTTTTCCTGAGCTTCAGTAACAAAATTATTACACAGAGAAAAGCTTGAGGTAAAACTCAACAATAGAGACAAGACAATTGGAAAAAAATTGCAACAGACCAGTTTAACAACCAGTTTTTCACACAGCTTCTGACCAGCCTACAAACCACACCCACTCACCTCTCTGCAATTAAAACAGGTTCACCACTCCTTTCTTCCAGCAGTACAGTTGGTTGCTATGTTATTTTTGGATTGCAACCTCTGAGGAAGAGAGCATGGAATATAACAAAAGACCAAGCTCTGTTTTCCAAGGAGGAGGCAGGTGAGCTGTGCAGTCATCCAGCACCGCCCACTCATTGGAATGCTCATAGCCCACTCCAACATTTCATGAGCATGATGGTGACTCTGAGAGGAGCCAGTGAACACCAGAATCCATCTCTTCTTTTTGGGTGTCCCCACACTTCACATCTTCACAGTCTGGATTCAAGAGCAAGATATCTCTTCGCTAATTCACTGCATTTTTTAATTCACTTTACATTCAAACTAACGTGTAATTTCTCTTGATCAAGCTGTTCATTCTTAAATCCTTTTCCTGTATTTCTAGGCTAAACCCTTGACACTTTGAATTTTCTGTTGCTGAACAAATGGAAATAGATCTAAGTCCAAGGAACCTAACACCTATCACTGCCGCAACTGCCACCAAATGCTGAAGATTCCTCCATAAAGAAAACAGGGATGTCTTATCAAACTTAAAGAAAATTTCCAGGTAATCTGCCCTTGTCTGTTACGTATCGCCTAAAAGTGGATGTCTAAAAACATTCACATCATGTATCTGCAATTTCACCAAAGAAATGTATATTAAATAGTTTAAAATTAAGTAGTCAAGTGTAGCTATTGAAACAAGAAACACTACTTTCGTGCCCTGAGCCAGGATATATTAATACACATCAGTATACAAACAGCAGATACTATTATTGGATTACCAGGACAAAAGCGTGAAAAAAGGGATTTCCATTATTAAAAGAAATAGGCATTAAGATCTCACTGAATTACATAAAACTATTGAAAATGATCCACTGAAAAAAGTTCTCATTCAGGCTTGAAATCAGTTCCAGATGGAAACCCTCTGTAACCATCTTAGGAGAAGTTAAGATGACAACCTAATGTCATAAAGGCAGATTTTCAAGCAGGGCATTTTTACTTTTATAGGAGACAGAAAAATATGCACTGTGGAAATTTCAGGCAATTCAGACAGTGATGGGCCGGTAGGAAGAACAAAAACCTCAGTAAGCTGCTAAATACAGCACCTAATGCTTGGCTTTACTAAACAAAACCTTTGAAAACAGAAGAGAGGTTCTGTTTGATGTAAGGGAAGAAGAACTAGCAGAAGCACATAAAGAGAAGATTTAACAGGCCTGGAAGATGATCCTCACTCATACTTCTGAATAGATTTGAGAAGGGTATGCAGCCTGAGAAAGATTATATGAAAGAGGGTCAATCCCTGTACAAGCACAAGCCACCCTCTACTTTACATAGGTGTAATAGAAGCCACAAGAACAGTCAGCCATGTAATGTTGCTGCTCTCATGATCAAAGATGGCTTTATTGCAAATTTCCAAATTCCAGGGCTATCAAGGCTGAAAAGCACATAATATATCATACTTGACACACTTATTATATTTATCTGCCACAGTCTTTTATCTGCTCTGAACACAAGTATGCACACAAGTATGTGTAAAACACACACTGTCTAAGCTGGAAGCCAGTAAAGGATACAACAGAAATGGGGGGAAATCATAAGTGTGAAGCTCTAAATAGGGACCATTCTCAGAAGAATCAGGATGAGCTGTTCTCAAATTACCAATTTTGTCTTCTCTTCAGGGAAAAACTGGCTGAAAAGCAAAAATCATGCCTTATGGCTATTTAAAAGAAATATATTCTCTGTTTGCACGCATCACTAACCAGAAATAGAAACAAATGTTATTCCTCAAGTTTTACAGAGGAGTAGATAAGTCTTTTCTATCATGTCACGCTTATCATGATGCCACGTTTATCTCCAAGAGGTGCCACATACGGTCATTGCTGTACATACAAACAACAAAGAAAATTCCCCACGTACCACTTCTTCCCTGAATGGCGCACTTTTATATCACTGTATCACACCATTATAGGATTATTATGCTGAAGATCTCACAGGCTTCCTGAAAGTAAGTCTCAGAACTATGAATCTCATAAGTAACCACAATGAATCACACGTTTTCTTGCAAGATAACATCCAAGAAGACGGCCAGGAAAAAGCTAATGCATAGCCTTCCTGGTGCTGAGGGATTGCAAACACAGAAGCAACTGACATGGTGGACTACAACACAAAACATGGGAGACAGGAAGAGACATCAGTAATGGCAGTGAGGACAAACAAAGCCCAAGCTTTTTGGGGCAGAACACCCACCCCGAATATGGGGTTTACCACAAGCAACCATCTGCAGCATGTTCACTGACCTGTAGCAGAAATATTGTGTCCAAGCTTTTAACACGAGCACTTCAGCGAGGCCTTACACACTGGGTAGCTATTCAGACAGAAGGGACCATCATACAAGTAATTTCACACTTCAGAAGCTGCCTTGAGTATTTCAGTAAATCAAAGGCGTCGCAGAATGATGAAAACCAAGCATGTGATGGAAGAACATCCTCCCCATGGCTGAGGAAGCAGCTGACTCAGTAACACGTCATGCCTGTCCTGCTCTTGCAAAACACCTGCACTCTTCCTTCCAAATAACTGTAGGCAAGCTGCTATGGAAATCAGCAATACAATTACCATGAGCATTACTCCAAGAAAAACTTATCTAAACAGAGAACAACATACAGTGTCTCTTTTCTAGCAGCTACAGATTGTGAGCAGCAGTACCTCCAGAAGCCTTCAGATTGTGAGCAGCAGCACACTTCATTTTAGATATCTGCTGCATGTAATACACCAAGTTAGTTTTATAAATTACTGCTTCATGGATTTTACTTCCCATTATTTTCAAGTTTTAAAAGTCATTCTGAAGATTTGATTCACAGACTCTAGAGGAGCTCTCATCTGAGACTGAAGGCTGCCTAGATATGTGCTATTGGCACATACAGTTACTCCCAATCTAGAGCACCCACTACACTGAATAAATTTGCATAGTCTGAAACTAAAAAGTCAAACACTGTCCCTAATCTTCTCCCCAAATGATCCCCAGTACTCTGAAAACAATGGCTGGTATTAGAGACCATAATTTTGATGACTAGCATTACACTCTAGTACTTTAAAGAATGTTTTCAGGTTGTTTCTCATGATTTCTAAATACAAGTGGATTTCAGACGTATGGTGGTAAGAAAATCTTTCAAATAAAAGATGGTATTTATGTAATTCAACCTCATTTTTAAGCTAACAGAAAGCTTTGACAGACAGATGCGTTTTGACCACAGGTTTTGTCCACAGAGCAGGACAGTTTATACACTCACAAATACAGTTCACTACTATGAGGTGTGCTTTTTAAAGACAAAGGACAAGCTTTTCCCGCAGTAGCATCTCCAGCTACTTACATGCCATAAACCTGCAGAAAGTGACATTTAGCCATAATTGCAGAACTTCAAAGTACTTCACAGGTTTTGCAAGCTTTTGTGCAGAGGTTTTTTTCAGCCTTTTAAATGCCTCTAGAGAGAGATATTATACATAGGAAGATCTAAGATTCCTCTTGCCATCAAGAAAAGACAATTCTGCTGCCATAAAATGAGGAATATAAATTAAGCTGGTGTATTGCTTTATAACTCAAGTAATATTGACACTTGATCCATGAAAGCACCTTCCTTCTCATCTACTTTCTCTAAAGCAGAATTAGTATTTAGAAGGCACAGGATCTCATTTTTATATTTCTAGAGTTGCCCCTAGAGGTGCTTCCAGCTGTTTTTTCCAGACCTACTCACTGGAGCTATGAAATTGTGAAATGAGGTTCATAACTCCACATAGTCTCCATCGATTGCCATGCCATCAAGAGGCATGTATAGGAAGTCAAATTTATGTCAGAATTCACCTTAAGACAGAGGTACATGTACGTTCATGTATTCCCTTGTTGCTTCTTGTGCACTTTGAGGCCAACCTCAGACAGCCAAAAAAAACCAGAGCTTCTCAACTACATCCACAGATGTACCTGCAGAAGGGAATAGTCCATCTAAGGGTGCAACTGAATTCTTGTACATGAGTTCCTGCTTCAAATATGGGGAATTCATGGAACTTTTGGAGAACAATGACACAAACAACAGCCTTACCCAGACATTTCTTATACGGAAAGGGAATACTTTTCTGGCAGAACACTTCACAAGCTGTGAAGGTCTGTATTTCAAGGATACAATTCTGAAGATTACTGAACAATTGCAGTCTTGGAAAGCACCTCTTTCCCCTCAAAAACATAGACAGAAGCTCTCTCGTCAAATATCTTGCTTCTGTCCTTCTTGCAGTTCTCTCTGTGCTTTGTCTAGAAATACAACTATTCACCTTTTCCTCTTTTCAAGGGTCATATATACCCTCTTTCTATCACACCATAAAGAATGAAAAAGCAAACCCACTATATTTTACTGCCTTCTTTCATGCAGTCTGGCTAGACCTTTATGACCCTAGCTACTTGTGATCTCAGGCTCACAGTTCCACAGCCATCAAAAACCTGTAGAGAAGGTGTATAAACAGAGTGGTCAGTACTATCATGCAGTAACTAGCAGGGGAAATGTTATGTCTTTTCATGCTCTTTAGACTAAAAGGAAGATGATTAATAATGTTCTTGTAATTTTTCCAAAAGATAACTGATGCCCAAATATTTTACTTTTCATTTCCCAAAATGCTGGAGGGGAGCGGGGCGCGGGCAGGGGTGTCCCCCAAAAAAATGCCTTCACTGCAGTTAGACAAATACAGCTAATACATAATAGCAAAGAGTTAACAGTAAAACCAAAAATCAAGTCTTGTTTCAAAGAGAAAAAAAGTCATGGACTCAGTGCTGCAAACACAGGGTTTATAAAGAGTTATAAATTAATCTCAATAAGGAGTTATACACAGATAAACAGAAGCACAAAAAAATAAAGAATCTTAGAGAAATCTGAGAGAAATCTGAGAGAAATCTGAGAATCTGAGAAAACAATCAGTGTGGCTGGGTATAAGATGCACCACATAAGGGAATAATGCTTGAGATTAACCTTAAGATTTTCATGTCAGAAATAAGAATTGTAGCATCATGAAGATGTTAAAAAAAAGGCAGTAAGGTATACAGGAAAGGGCAGGTTGGGCAGGCGTGTAGTGACAAACAGCAATATCAAATCACTGTTAACTGGATTCCTCCCTTAATCAAAGCATGCAGTGAATACTCTGATCCACCTATCAAATATCAAAAGGTTTAGGATTTTTCAAAATTAACAAGAAAACTTTGCACATATAAATAACATTGAAAACAGGGAGAATAAGACAATATATTACCACTGATAAGTAAGATCAGCTCTCCCTTTAGAGGTTAAGTAAGTTATTTAATTTAGTGCAAGGGAAAGCTGATTAATAAAACAGATTAATAAACTGAAATGTAAGCAATTTTAATTAAGACACCCTAGGAACCAGCCCAGACAACATCACAACTGCATAAGACAGTAAGTTGTGAAAAGAAGCATACGATGAACTATTATTACACATGCTTATGAATTAACTAGCTGAAAGACTAATGACACAGTGCAGAAAGAAATTATCTCCTTGTGTATTCAATTATCCAGGAAGGTCCTTTCTTAGCTCAGTGAGCTTAAATAAAATGAGAGGTGATCATCATCAGATGCTGTCGTGATTTCTATACACTTTGCTTGGAAACGCCTGTAGCACAGCTGCAGTATTCTTTCTCCCATAAAACTCTTTCATGAATGCCACTGTATTTGACAGAGAAGAAAAAGCTGAAAAAGCAGCGGAGTGGCTATTTTTGCACTTAGGTTAATGGAGTTGCTTAGTTTAGGGACAGGGAGCCCTGCCAGGAACTGCACCCCTGAAGTGCCCTATCTTGCCCCAGTCGTAAACGTGTCAACCACACCAGCTCCTCAGCACAGTAAACCCAATTTGGTCTTGCATCCATTTCTGACTTTGAAAAGACTACTTCTATGTTTTACCTTTTTATCTTTTACCTTTTACCTTTACACTCTGTATCCATAAAGCTGTTTCACAAAAATGTAAAACATGTAACTCACAGAACAAGAACAAAGGCACTCCAGACATTAAAACCTGTAGAGACACAGATCTGATGCTGACTTTTACTCAAAATGGATCTTCAGTGAGGAACCCTACACAGGCATCACTGTATGCCTTGTTACTTGAGAACAACTTCACTGCACTGGCCAAACCCTTACACTTCACATGAATGTTTGCCATTTAATAACCAATTAAACAGTTGTTAGAAGAACTGTTTGTGAATTCTGCTGCATTCAGGGACATACAGCTGCGATACCAACTGGTAATGGATACAGGCAGACAGCTGTGAGTGATGAAACCTAGAGCTGCAAGACAACTGTAGAGCTGATGATTTTCCCCTCCCTTTTCACTTGAAAAAAAAATGTGATTAGCATAGATTAGTTCCCAAAGCCCATTCATAATGTATATAAAATGATAGGAGAGAGAGCAAAGCTCTTTCAAGCATAATTCTAATGACTTTACTTCTTTAGAGGTCAAAAGCAAGTCAAAGAAAATCAATGTCCATTTGTGTTCTTGAAGCTGAAGCATACAGTTCATTATTCAGAACTGTTAAAAGAGTCAATCAAAACATTTTGGCATATAGAGAAACTAGAAAAAGCTATCTCACATAATTATGAATGAAGATATATTTAGCATAGCAAATACAAAACAGCAAAGCATTTTAGAAACAATTCTGTAATTATGCATCAGTGTTTTGTATTATGGCAAATAGTAACGGCTACATTAAGCATGAATATCAGATTTTTAAAAAAAATTTAAATATTCCCAAGTTCTTAGTATTATACCTGTTGAAATCAATGACATTTTTACACTAAATTCAATAAAAATAGCAAAATAGTCTTTACACCAAGAAAGAATCAGAGGATATGATTACTATCACTCATGATAGTAATTTGTACAAAATGTCATTTGTACAAGATGATGAAAATTCCCTTTAGTTTTTGACAGAAAGCAGAAGAAATATGAATGTCATAAACAGCTCTCCCATTCTCACTTTATGGTTAGCTGTTTTTTAAACAAATTTAATTCAAAAAGTGGAGGGGAAAAGACGTGTTTTGTTTTACTCAAACAGTTTTTATTAACACTTAAATCTGAGTCTATTTGAATCATTTGACCAAAAGCAATAAAAAATTTACTTAAATTGCCATTTCTAACATCTTCAACATGAAACCAAGTACACGTTCACTATTTGAAAACAACACATTAATAATGTAAAAAAAAAAACCCAAACTTTAGAATAATCTGATTAATAAATTGTTCCTCTCTGGTGTTATCTCAGAAGTACTTGATGTTTATCATCTTTAAAAGCACACCTTTGAACCAAAATCTTAACCAACCAAGGAATGAACACCTAAATCTAAGAGGAAGGAACAAACTTCATAGAAAAGAATTAAAAAGTCATCCCTGTTCCAGATGATAACCAAATGGGGAATTCATCAATCAATCAATCACACCCACAGCACCCCTGAAGCCATGAGTTCTTTCACAGACTCAGCACCCATGTCAGTATTAACGCAGTAAAGCATCAGCGCCTTCACACCAACCACATCTTACACAGGAATTTCAGTGGCTGTTGAAAAGCACCCTGTGAGCACCAGTGTGGGACTTTTGCTCTACTCCAGGTTTTATTCCACACTGGGAACATCCACTGCCACCCTCAGGGCATGAGTCTTACCACTGTGCTCAGTTCCTGGCATGGGGGACCTCCTGCTTTTCACAGTGGAACGTACAGCACAGCCTTTCATAAACCATCCATCCCTTATCTCTGAAGTGCATGAGTGGCACAGCAAACTGTGTCCAGCAGTTATTGTTTATCCATGTTCTGACCTCATGTACAAAACCTTAATCCCAGATATATTGCACATATTTATATATGGCGGTCAAAACTATTGCTACTCTCACATAAGTATCACGGTGAAGAACTTTTATGGTTTTGCCCAACATTATCCAAAATAAACCAGAGAACAAATCATAAAATTAATCTTATCCCAAACACTCTTCTTGATTAGTTTTCCCCTACTCATTACTTTAATAAATTGAAGAGAGCAAATCCCCAGGAAACAACCCAGCCCTTGGCTGCTGCAGCACCAGAGTCATCACACAACAGAGCGTTCCACCTCTTTTGGCCAATTCAAACTAATTACTGAAGATAAGGCTTTAGAGTCCCAAATGACACTGACAGCCACAACTGAAGTGTGCAGTGGAAAAAAGCTTTGTTTCCATATCACATAGCTCCTCTTCTTCATAAGGGGTAGGTACATCACCTACTAAATCAATCTCCCAAGACTAAATCAATCTCTCAAGATGAGTAATAATTCCCTCACTGGATAATAAATTTGTGTGTGAATTTCCCTGGATGTGTCTCTACTGCATTCCCTGGTGTTGATTATAGCTACATCTTTGAGACATAACCTGTTTTGAGTTCTGAGGTTTGGGGTTTTTTTAATGTATGATTTCTCTCTTTCCTCTGATCTGCAACAGGAATCCAGAAAATCTAGGTTGGCACAACAACAGTAAGGCTTCCTGACTCTTCCAGTTATGGCAGATAACACTCTGAGCAAATACAGAAGTTTGTCTGCGTAATCATGCCGAGCCAGTGTCACAGCATACTGCCAGAGGTACATGAAACAGCCTCATATTGGGATTCAACTCAACCACATTCAGCCCTCTGGAAACCTGAACCGAAAGCACAGCCATGTGAAGGGCCAAGAAACACTACCCATTAAATCCATTTGATGCTTTTTATCTTTCACAGCATCTCTTTAGCTTTTTAACAACAAATGCAATCAGATCTGGTGATGACTACCAGAAAGAAACCTTGTGACAGCTCAGTCACAAGGACTAGTGCTGTTACAGGGATGAAGAAATGGTAGTTACTTGAGCACTTCAGAGGAAAAAGCTGAGAGCAGACTACAGCTCTTGTTTGTTTGTCTAATATTCAATCTAAGATGAATAAATAGAAATTGCACACTCAACTGGGTTGGGCTGACTAGAAAAAAACCATATTTAATTGTTGGTGTTTTTAATTTTGCTTACAGGTATTTCTGTTAGTTCATGAAAGCTATGCCCAAAAAGACAAAAAGCATGACGGAGCAAACATGAAAAAAATAGGAAAGAAAAATAACTTCTGAGCTTGCCCTGAAATTTCTGAATTGAGATCAAAAATCTTCTCTAGTAAAGAAATTTTTCATAAAATTAAAACAAAAATGCATACTATGAAGCTGAATACGGTGTACTTTGAAAATCTCTGATTCAAAGGATACAAGCCAAGTGGTATACAGAACATTAAACAGGATTCTAGAACAGCCTTACAGTGAAGTGTGTGATGGCCACTCCTGAATTTTTAAAATTAAGGACTATACACATTGTAAAATAAAGTATTAACATGCAGGAAGGCTTTCCAACAAGTATCAAGTAAAAGATAATGTGTGAAAGCAAAGGAGGTTGATTAATATCTTAAAATTAATGTTTTTAATTATGTCTTTAAAGACCTCAAGTCTTACCTTCCTCCTTCAAGTTTCTAACAGAAAGAGCAATATTTCTTTTTTTTTCTCAGACCTTGTGAAAACTCGGTTCTTCAGCCACATAAAAGAGGGAAAATCTAACTGTAAGTGAAAGTTTAGAGCACCATGTTCTTTAATTCAGTAATGGGAACCTTCATTAGATTATCTCATAGCTATGGGACAAGACACTGCAAAAACCAAATGATGATTCATTAAATTATGTTTTCTTCCTCTCCAGGCAAAGAATGGGTATAGCATTAGATTAGTTTGAAAGGGGAAAAATTAAGAAGAGGGGTCTGCAATATGCATCAGAAGTAACAAAGTTAATACAATTTTTTAAAACCGGTTTATTCATATGATCAGGCATAAGCACTTACTTATGCTAACTGTGGAAACCTCAAATGTAATACATAGCCCAAATGAATTCCAGATCAGTGCATGCTTCAGTATTTCATGTTCTCCCTTGCACATGCCTAGTGAAAGCCTGCCACTCTGCAACAGAGGAAGGAATTACTACAATAGAACCCTAGGCAGACTTTGCCAAAAACTGTACTTTTTTTTATATGAGGCAGAATAAGCTGAGTGTTTTAACTAATGGACAGGTTTGCATCCCACTGTCTAGCAGCAGTTATTCTGATTGTGTTTCTCAGCATCGTCAGAGAGATGGAAATATGAACAAACCATAGGAACATTGTCCATAAACTGCACTGAAACAAATGACACTCCCTTCAGCCAGTTTACCTTCCACGATTACGGGAAAGGATTAGTTTATCTCTCAGCTATAAACTTGAGTTAGTTACATGTTCACCATACTGACATCCCAACATTTTTTAACCTTATCATGTCAATCTTGCATCTACGTAAAAATGTGTATTTCAGTGCATAAAAAGATCCCTTGCTGCTGACAAATCAAAGTGCATTAACCTGGGAAGCCTCGAGATTGCCACACAACGCCCACACACTCCTTTCAGTACAGATCACAGTGATTAGAAAATGAAATATCCAAAACTCAACAGACATTTCACACACAGTGGCATTTCTGAAGAAACATGTTTCCAACACTGTAACTTTTACTTTCATCACTATTAGCAAGTTATTTTCCCAAGTTATTTCCTGCACACATGCCATGCCCAGTGCCCCTGCTGAAACTGCCACATTCACTGAAACTGACTGAGCTCCTAGCGAAACATCAGAGCTTAGCTGTAAATCTGTGTAAATACTTTTATTCTATGCTGCTTTCATATTAGAATACAACATGCATCAAGGTCATTGTAACAGATTGCAGTTTTCAGGCTCATAAAGAAGACACGGGAAATCAGTAAGAGCAAACTTAATTAAACAGTGTCTGAAGTTCTGCCTTCACCGAAACACGCCCAGAATTCATATCTCTATTCCCTGCACTTCAGAGTCAGGTCTTTTCACAGGTACGGGAAGGCAGGCAGCTTAGCTTAAACGCTATCACTGCTGAACGGTGAGCAGAACTCGTTCTTTGCAGTGTGACAGGTCTGCTCTGAGCTCTCCGAGTTTTCAGTGGAGATTACAGCCCCACGGGCCTCTTCCTTTGAAGTGGAGCTCCTCTGGGAGCAGAATTAGTCCCCTGCCCGCAACCTGTCCTCCATACACTGAAATAAATTAGAGTCAACTCTTCGTTTCATTGCATGTCAAGCATAGCAATAAATATCCACAGGCTAAAAGCAAACAAACAAGGCTAGACAAATCATAACCTCACAGCAAGAGCATCTCAAAGAAAAACACCAGGCAGGGCACAAGAAAGTTAAGGGCATAAAAATCAAAACTCTGGGTTCGCTATCTGAATCCATAAGTACTAACTTACGAAAGGCTAACACGCATCTCGCCTCTCTCCCACGAGAAACACTGATGGAAAGCAACTGAGGGACTCCTACAATTTAGTTACCGCTCAGCAAAAAGGAGAAGGCATTTAACAATATGAAATGCCTGTAAGAAGGTATCATCTCCTATAGTTGCAGAAGTGGGAAGCGCCGGGACATGGAGCTTCCTAACCGGCTATGCACCGGAGCACCGCAACAGCGGGATGCCCGCGGAGTTGGAGCGGGGTTCCCCTGCAATCCCGGCCACCAATCCCCTGCAACTTAACCCCCGAGAGCTGCTGCTGGCACCGCCGACCATCCGGCCTCCCAACTGGGAGCAACCGACCAGCAGCTGCAAAAAAAAAAAAAAAAAAAAAAGTCACTCGAGAACGCGGCGAAAAGGAAGCAAGGGCTTACTTGCCTATACAGCACCGCCGGACGACTTCCTCGCAGCTGTGAAACGCTGTGCCGCTCGTCCTCCTCCCACCGCTCCGTGCTAGTTCCAAAATAATTCCTCCGGGCACCGGCACATCCCCGGGCTCAGCCGAGGAGCGCAGGGAGCCCGGCCGCCTCTCCCCCCCGCCCGGTGCCCATGGTGTCAGCCCCAGCCTCGGCAACTCGCGCTCCTTCCCGCCGGCGCTACCTCGGGGCGGGCCGCCGGCTAACACGGCATCGCACCCCGGCCGCCGCCGCCGCCGCCGGCTGGAACTCCGCCGCCGCGCTGAGGGGGAGCGTGGGGCTCCCCGCGCCCTTCCCGGAGACGGAGCGGGGGCGCCGGGCGGGGGCGTGCGGGGAGCAGCGCCGCCCCTCCGCGGCGGCGAGCGGAGCGGCCAGGCGAGGCGCGGCGAGGCGAGGGGAGGCGAGGGGAGGCGAGGCGGCGCGGCGCCGGCACCGCGGCCGCAGCCAGGCGCGGCGATGCCGGCCCCGCCCGGGACCCCCGCCCGCCCCTCCGCCGCTCCCGGGGCGCTCCGTAACGCCGCCCCGCTGCCGGCGCCACCAGATCCGGTGACGCGCTGCCCTCCCCCGGGCCGGCCCCCGTGCCGGAGAGGGGTGAGCGGGCGGTGAGGCGGGAGCCGCTTCCCGCGGGCGGCGGGAGGGTGAGCTGGGACCACCGGGGGAGCGCGACCCGCGGCGCGCAGGGACAGCGCGGTCCCGGGAGGGGCGCCGGAGCTGCCGGGCCGCCCGGGGGAGGCGGTGTTTCCCCGGGCCGCGGAAAAGCCCGCTCGCCCGGAACCCGTGGAGCTGTCACCGCTCCTACGAAGCTGCGGCTGCCGCTCGGCCCGTGCCCGGCAGGAAAGTTATCCGCCCCGCTCCTGCCTCACTGAGCCTCCGCTTTCGCGGCTGCCCGGGCTGCCCTTTCTGCCAGCTGTGTGACTGGGTTTCGGCTGGCCGCTCGCCAGGAGGAACGTACATCGAGCCCCCACGTTGGGAAGAAATTTGGTGCCGGTTTTATCACTTTGCCGCGGCAGCGGCGCTGCCTTCTCCCCGCCCCGTCTCCCAGCCTCTATCCCAGAGCACGGCTCTGCGGCGCCCGCCGCCACCGGCGCACAGCCAGCGCCGCTCTTTCGGGCTGCCTCGGACAAGGAGGGGGCCCAAAGGGAGCAAAAGCAGTGGGGGAGTGGGGGACAAGCTGCCCTTTGCCTCCCGAAAGCCCTGCGTGATCCTCGCCCTCCTGTTCCTCACGCTCGTGCTTCCAGCAGCGCGCACGGCGCCTTGCCGGGATCGCCCGCAGGCGCGGCCCTCCCCGTCGGACAGCGCTGCAATGACACGCTCTAACGCAGCTATCAGTCACACAGGCACGCCCCTATATATCATACATATATATGTGTGTACATGTATGAATACACCCCCATACGCACAGGTGGCCGCCGCAGGGAAGCCGCATCTCCCCGCGGACCGGGCCGCCCTGAAGTCGACCTGCCACGGCGAAGGCGGGAGGAGAATTAACGCAGCAGGGAGAGAGCCCGAGGGGAGCCGCCGCCGCAGCCGCCCCTCGGCACGGCGCTCCCCGGCGCTGGCCCCGGCTGCCCGCGGCGATGCCGGCAGCTGGGCTCGCCGCCCGCCGGCGCTGCCGAGAGCTGCGGGCTCGGAACCCGCGGTGCCTCTGCGCCTCCTTGGAGTGGGGGCGAGCCCGGCCGTGGTGGGGCTTTTGCTAAATTGAGAGTGAGGGGAGCAGCATCCTCTGGGGCCCCTTCCAGCTCTTGGGAATGTTTCTCTGCAGTTAGGCCGAGGATGTCAGGGAGGGTGGTCACAATTAAAAGTCCGCTTTAAGGAGATTTGCTTTACTGTAGCTCCTCCGGCAGCCCTTTTCCCTTCAACTTCTTTAGGCTTCTTGTAATGAAAAGTGGTGTTCACGAGCATCTTACAGTTAAGGACTTTTCTTTAACCAAGGTGGCACAAACAAAAACGTTTCTGTTCCTTATGCACTCCTTTCATAAATATTACCTTCAATAGTGTGCAGTGAGTTGTTGAGGGGGGAAAGGATTCAAAAAGACAGCTTCAAGCAAGCTAAATTCAAAGCTAAGAGAGTTTCTCTGAAGAATAAAGCTGACTGTTGGGTTGATAAATACATTAGAAAATGCAGTGATAAGTTTCATGGCTAATTGAAGAGCTTTGTACTTCAGTTCTCATCTTGAAATACAGGTCTTTATCTTTCCTTGTTTCTTAGTATTGAATTGATGTCAACAGAGTTTTTGATAGCTACAAACAAACCAAGCTATTTGTCCTGTTGTGGCTCTGTTGAAAGATTGCATAGGTTGAACTGATAGTTCTCCTGACAAGACTGAAAAAATAAATTATTAAAACTGTATGTATATGAGGGCTGGGATGATTGAAATACATGTCTGAGAATTGAAATAAGTGAAATGTAATGAACCAAAAACTAATCAAAGATAGAAGTGAAGTGGAACTGCAACCCTCTTTGCTCATGCCCTGCTGAGAAAGTCAACACCCAAGAGAGAAGTTTTTAAACCAAGTGGAAACAAATAATATTTTATGATCCTTTAATTGCTTTGTCTAGAGTCCATCCCACACTCAAATTCCAACAGGGACAACCTCCTCAGTTTTCACTATGAAAGTCACCTGCAGATTAATCGGTGCGTATCCTGTTTCCCCATCTGCAGGAAGATCTGTCATCTTTCATGGAGACCTCTCGCTTCGTTCTTTGTGTGATGATGAAGAGTGGATAGCTCAAGCAAGCAAGAATGTTTCATTTCACAAGAGGAAGCTGTTACATTTTAGCGCAGGATCATTCAAACTATTCCGCCGTTAATTAAAATATATGTATGCTGCAAGTTTCATTACCACTAAGAATATGCTACCAAACCAGGTGAAAAAAGAGTACAGTACTTTTAGAATTTTCGAACACATTGTATGAAATAAGTGTGCGTTCCAGTTTTACACACAATTAGAAAGTTACATTTGTATTGTGGTTTTGCTTCAGGCAGCACAAACACAACGTAAGATTTTTACATATACAGAAATCCGTTGTCAGGTAAACTTAAGACGTAGTCAACAGAGCGGGTGAGCCAGAATTGGTTTTGTGTAGTATGGAGAATGTTAATTAAGAAATTTTGCATGATGAGCTGATGGTAGATTGGTTTCTGCTTTAGATTCTTCACTTCAGCAGCCTGGCACCACTCAAGTCACCAACAAGGATGGAGTGACAAAAGAGGAACAGCATTAAGAAGGAAAGAAATAGAGGCTAAGCATGAAGATAAATTGTCATTGTTTAAAATATAGGAGAATGAAAGGAAGAATCTTACCCACCAAGCAAGCGAATGACTCCCTTGGTAAAACTGCATTGACTACCTATCCACAAAAGATCATTTGTCTTCTTTTATATTTGTGATTTTTTTTTTCTTTTTATTTATTTTTTTCTTCTAAAAGTACAGCTCACTTTGATTGTGGGCAGGGATTCTGACATTTGGCAGCCAAACACTTGAGCACATCTGTCACACATAAACCTCACTCTGAAAGTGCCGGGAAATACAGAGCAGAGAACTCAGTCTTTGAAAAAATGCATGGGAAAAGAAAAACCAGTTGTAGAGGACAAGTAACATGCATATATAAGAAAGATGTTAAGATGCTTTGGGAAATAGAGATTGGTTTTTGTCCAGCATCACTGGAACATTAGATTTTCCATTCCTGTAGCAGGTCCTACCACCTCTGGGAACACATCATGGCTGATGGGTTATTAATTGATTCTGTGAGAATCGAATCAATCTGTTTTCAATATCCACTTTTGAAAAAGGTAGCAGTCAGGGTAGCAAATGTAACACCATCAAGGACAGGTTTCACACTGTGGAAAGTAGATCACAAGATCAACTATAAGCACCTTGGTACTTCCTATATCAAGGTGCAAATGAGGAGCACATCCCCAATTTCTGACAATAACATTTTTGGGGTTTTTTTTTGTTTGTTTGTTTGTTTTTAATTGCATTCACAGACTGATAATAATCCACTGAACTATGTCAAAGAAGTCTATGAACATATTCCCTCTTTTTTCCCCAACAATTAGTATAAACTAAGCTTCACAGAAATACTCCATTTACTGGTATCTGGTACCCTTATATAAAATAATGTGTCATTTGTCACCATGGCTTGTAATCTGAAAATATGACTGGAGAAATGATGGAGACCAAAATAGCCTTTTACAGTCTGTAGGTGGCCAAAAAATTCTGCAGCTATATTCCATAATATTTCTTGCTGCCGTGATTTATTTCTCAAGAGCTCTTGTCAATCCACTTAAAACTCTCACTCACATGGGGCCAAAGAGAGACATGGGGCTATGTTCAAATTGTAACCAAACACAGTTATGCATTAAAATCCCTCTTTTTACATGTAAACAGGATATTAGCAATTCCATAAATTCTACATAAATTTTTACTTTGAAATTCTGGGCTTTTCAAATCATCTCAAGGCTTGGAGGATTTAAACCCATATACACTGAAAACCCTAACAGCAGAGAACCTCAAGCAAAACTGAGAAATTCATAGTCTTAATATCATTCCTTAATCCTAAATTTTACACACAGCCTGAATATCATGTTCAGTAGTGTTATTATTTATGGTAGTCTATAAATGGCTTGCATCTCATTAATGGATATTTTTAACTTAGAAGAGAATTTGGATAAAATTTTAACAAAGGATTGTAACTACTCTCAAGGAAATTATCAGCATTATCTGCCTTGGTAATTAATTTATTAAAATCAACTATCACAAATTAAAAGAGACAAATAACAAATCACAGGCTATAAATAGTAGGATCTAAGAAAATTATCTATTTTTTTTTCTGTTTTATTCTCAACCAAAAAAAAAAAGATTATCTTTGTATTCTCACAATTATCCTATTTCTTCACCAAAAGGAGATTAAAAATCCCCTATGTGCATTTAAAAATCAATTGTACACATTGCAGAGTTTGATTTTTTTTTTTTTCCATTTGGAAAAAAAACCTCATAAAATATAATTTGAAAATAACTAATGTACATTCTATAGGATTTATAAGTCTCCATAAGAAAACTAAAATATAAAATATTTCTAAGAAAGAATTTATTTCTGTTATCTTCACAATTTTTGAAGTGAGAGTAAAAAGATGAGACAGCGTAATTCAAACCTGGGATGTGATCTTCAGATAATTTATTTGTTTAAAGCATTTTGAAATACATGTGGATGCAGCTATAGTTTATAAAAATGATTGGTGTGTTCCTGGTATTAAAGATCATTTGTATATACTTGTGGCAATTTTTGTGGATGGAAGTCTCAGCTCCAGAGTTGAAGCCACTTTGCGAGGTGTGGCTTAGGTACACAAATTCTCCCTTCACAGATAATCCCTTGCAGATGGATATTAATTCACGGTCTCCCCAGCATCTCCAACCTGGCCCCCGAGTGTGCCTGTGGGAGGATGAAGAGAGCAAGGACTATTTAATCAGTAAATGTTTTCAGATAGCTCAGGTTTTTTGACATTTGTAGCTCCCAGGGAGAAGAGACAAAAAGAAGCTGCTTCTTCTACGGCTGCCAAAGGAGTGGAGGGGTGGTTCTGCCTATGGATGAATGAGGCAAGCCTTCCCACCCTGGAGCTACCACAGCATCTCTCCAAAGCTTCAATAGAAAGGACAGCTGCTTCAGCTCAGATTTTTCTCCTCAGATCCACAACAGCAGTGCGGTACTCTGTGAATTAATGCAGTGTGTGCTGTAAATGCAAGAAATGGTAGCTGTACTGCAGAGAAAGAGATGTAGGTATCTCTTGGTGTGGGGAACATGCTAGTGTATGTATGCTGAACACTGATACTCAGTGCATATAAAAAAGTAAGAACCTGGCCTACTTGGACAGTCCTGTAAAAGCGAAGTGGTTTTCTGTCACAATGCATGAAGGTTGCATGCATGACCTGCACCTAACCCTAGGGAAACCATCTGGGCTCCGGTAGCTGCACCATTTTCTGTTGTTACTTGCAGAAACTGACTCCAGGTCAGAACTATGTGACTTCACTGAATGAATGAGTCAAATACACCACATCCTTTGCTGCTGAATAAATAGGAATTGCTTTTCCGTCAGTCTGGAGTTTTGGGGATTTTCCTGCCTCTCCCAGCCATGGATTAACAGCTCAACTGCTGTGAAATAGTTCCCAGCATCACTGTGTGCTTCTCCCACCACTCTTGATGCCACGTACTGAACACAGACATGGTTCTTACTCACACAACTCCCAACAGTCCAGTCTTGTAGAGCTCTGTGACACTAGTCTTTGGTCACTTCTCATCTCATGTTGCACAGCCCTTCCTTCTCAGCACAGCCTGTGGGCCATTTGGTTAGCTGTCTGTCAGAAAAGATAGAGTTTGCTGCCTGAGTGTTTTTCTGAGGTTCCCAGGGACAAAAATAGAGATGAAGGACAATAGTAGAAATATAATTAAAAGCACACTTTTGGTTTGGTTGTTGTTTTTCTTTTTAAGCAGTCTACTTTTAGTCACAGTAAACTAATGTCAACTTGCCTGCTTCAGTCTGACACAAATTATTTAAGTAGCAGAGCTTTGTATGGCTCCTATATCCATTCCTTGGAAGAAGCACCCTTGGGGGCTCCTCTGCCTCCATGTGCTGCTCCAGAATGAGAGCTGAGGGATTTGAAGGACATACATAGCAGGACACCCTCCTGCAGGATGTCAGGGATCTGCGAGGCTCAATGGTCCCTGGGGACCAGGCTGGTATAGTGACAAAGTCAGGTCCAAGGTCAAGCTGGGAAAAATGACTCACAGATCAGGGTCTAGTGCCCTCAGGGCCCTTGTGGATGATTCAAATAGAAAATACAGTTCATTTGTACTGCACTTTTTTACTTCTGAAGTAAATCTACTCCCAAATGTCCCTATCATGAAGGTTTTCTGTTTGGTAGATGTGTGTGCCAGATTATCTCTCATTACAAAAACATGAAGGCACCAAGCTGAAGCTTCAGCTCTGATACAGCATTTCCCAAGAGCTGTTGATTCCAAGGCAAAGCAAGCCCTTATGCAATTCCAGCACTGTTTTGCTCACAGAAAAAACTACCCACAGCCTCTCATTCGGAAGTCATGAAGAGGGGTTTTTTTAAGTAGTATGAGAAATGCACAAAATTTTTCTAATTTTTATACAGGGAAGAACATTTTTTCACTGTACTTTTAAAGTGTTCCTACTGAGAGGCATTCAGCAGCAATGACACATAGGAATGAATTTGGATTATCCACATCTACTTGTATTTTACAGTAATAATCTGTCTTCCAAGTGTTAACTCTCTGTAAGTATTATATCTTTTCAATATATATATATATATTACAGAAATGAAATAAGGGATGGAATAAGCGTGGTGGGTTTTTTCAAGTTATAGGTGAGATCTGCTAAAACTAAGGATGACATCTGCATCATCTGAGTCCCATATCTGTGCTCTGGTCTTGCTGTCTACATTATCCTCCCCTTTCCTGGAGGAAACTTCCCTGACCTAGGCAATTGCAGAAAAACCTTAGTCACCCTTGCAGACAGGAAAGAAACAAAATTAATGTAGTATATATAAATTTAACCAAGCATTTTAGCAATTCCTTATAAAAGGAGGAAAAATAAATGTAGAATTGAAAAAAAATTGAAAAATATTGCAGAATTATAGCCTTAAAATCTTGATACTGCATTTAATAATCCATTTTCTCTAGAAACAACATACAACCTATTTTCTGTCCTTGATGACAAGGAAGTTGTTCAGATGATCGATTACTATCTGAATCTCAATTGCTGACTTTTCTAAATTTTCCTGGGTTTTGCCCAGTAGCTATTCATTAGCTCATAAAGGGCACTTTTATTTCTTTTGCTACAAATGTAAGTAAAAAGGTAATTAAGTTATTCTCTTCTGTACATATTTAATTATTTTATTAGACTATGTTATCATAATGAAAGTTGACTGAGAAAAAAACTAAGTTCTATTTAAATAAACCAAATTAAATTATTTATTTATTTCAAAAGAGTAAATTTGTTCTTAAGAATATTCTGAATCTGCTTCTCCCTTAGTAATACCTATCAAAAATGATCTGGTATTATCTGCAGATGTGATGAAAATAGCCATAATTTAATAAGTACTCAGATATTAATTGCAGCTTTCTCATGATGAAAACAAACCACTTGTCAGTATGTAATAGCTGAACACTGCAGTTTTTATAGGTTAATTAGCCTTCAACATGGGTCTCAGTTTTTTTAAAACAGAGAAGAGTAGGCATGCATCTCAAAGCATCTTATTTTTCATTGCACACTTTGCTTGGAGACTAAGTATCGATGGGTCACAGGTGTATCACAAAGTTATTAAATACTCAGGAAAACCACCATGGGTAGGTTTACAAGGCTATGAAATAAATATGAATTCTTGTCTTTATTTTTCAAAGTGACAGTAGTCAGTGAGTTAGATTTTTATGCCAACACTACTGTGAACGCTGTAAAGAAGTGTTAACTCCGTCTTCTAGTTAATTTTAAAGGAAAAAATTGAGTTAACATTTGGGGTTAACATTTGTTTCCCACTTAGGATTAATAGCTTGTAAAAGAAAAAAAAAAAAAAAGAAAAAAAAAAGAATTTGCATGGAATTTGGTAAAAAGCTAGCAGAGTTTTAAATATATACAATGCATGCATTTTAGAAATTAAATATTTTTGGAATTTTTAAGTTATATAGGACAAGAAATGGGGAGAAATTACTTCTTTTTTTTTTTTTTTTTTTTTTTTTTTTTTTTTTTTTTTTTTTTTTTTTTTTTTTTGGTAGGAAGTGCTGTGGTGTTGATAAAATATATCAAAATTTTCCAGAGACATAAAAAAATCAGAAAAGCTGCCTTAACACCTCCTTAACATCAGTGGAAAAGTTTATAATGTTTTCTTCTTTAATTCAGTATAGTGATTTTTTTTTTTTTCCCTATCAAGATAAAAACTTTAAGTATTCTTTATTCTGATAACAACTCTTTGTTTTGAGGCTTACTTCAAAACACAGTTCTGTAAATCTGAGCTGGTGCCACTGTGGCTCTCCACCAAAATGATAAACAATAAATTTATTGATTTGATAAATGTATTTTTTGATAAATTGGATTTTCTGCAACAGAAACATTATATCCAAACTAACTAACTAACTAACTAACAACACCTTCCCTTCCCCTCCCCGCAAAAATGGACTAATTCTGTTTATAGAAAAAATCTATGCAGCAGTTTTTGTAGTTCTCATGTAAGGTGTTATGACTGATTGACAACTGAAACCAAGATAGTATTGATGGGTGTTGATCTGTATCAAAGTGTCTCTGTGCCATTGTATCAAACTGAAGGCTGGAACAATCTCATGCAGCAGCTCCCATACAGGAGTTGATGTACACTTGCCAATAGCCAAATAATTTGCTTTCAACACCTGTGCTGATTAGTTTGAGAGGCTTTACATTATCATGCTGACTCCCTCTCTGCTCTGGGAAAAGATTGCCCACCTGAAGCCATTTAATGGAGAAAGACACATTTTAACAGACTGGAATACCAAGGGGGGGGGGGGGAGAAATAGGAGTAAAAGCTGAAATATGGCAATTGTCGTTATAAAGCTCACTTCTGATAAAAAGAGAGGGGTTAACATATGTAACCTATTCTTCCTGTTCTTTCTGATACATCAGGCAAAATGCTCTATCTGGACTTTATAGTTCTGTTGTCTAAATTATGGGTTTTGCTTGTGGCTTCCTCTGGTCATGAAATGGTTTAATGCTCCTGCATCACAGAGGAGAATCACTTAGGAGATACTCCAGAGTCTCTTGTGATTAAGTACCCTATTAAAACTACAACCCAGACATGAAGATCCTGTAGAGAGACTCTGAAGGCTGACATTTGGAGTTAAAAAGGATCTTAGGAAACCTCTTACATCTGTCTGACAAACTCAGATTTATTCTCATCGACCCTCCTGAACTTGATCTTCTAGCTTGAGCAATAATCCAAGATCTTTCATGAAAGTCCATTCCCCCAAGCCTCCTTAATATCACTAGCTCTTAGATAATGGGGCTTAAAGCCCCAAGATTTTTTAACCCTGGCTTCACTAAGCTGCATGCTGCTCAAATAGTGACAGCTCAGATGCTATCTTTAGGCTGGGGGTTTTTGTTGGTTTTTTTGTGGGTTTTTTTGGTGTTTTTTTCTTTTTTTTTCTTTTTTTTTTTTTTTAATATTGTAGTCAGTGAACCTCTTCTGTCCACTGTTGTTCATTCAGACTGTGAAAACATGAACACTTATGTACATATTGTATCCAGCTGTGTTTAAGACTCCAAGAAGGAAAGAGCAATAATACAACACAGAGCTCTTCACAGAATTGGGAATAATTATGGTAATTTTTTAATGGCGGATGGAGAGGGTCATGGGGAGCTGTGTGCATGCATGCAACATACACAGTACAGGTCCCTGACAATCAGCAATCATAGCTCTACTATTCTGAATACAGAAAAATACTGTAGTTGCAAAAGAACTCTGAAGTACTGATTGCTAAACTGTTAGTGTTGTTCTCACAGTGTCCTTAATTCACATGTAAATAATAAATAAAACCATTACTTTTAAAATCATTTACACAAAATGAAGCATAAATATCCAATGATACCTGAATAAAACATTTCATTAGTGTTTCAATGCTGACAGCACAAACATTAATTATGTAATCTATATATTGTACATGTGTGGACAAATGTCTTCCAAAATATGAAAATGCCATATAGTGGCAAGTTGGAAATCAGGTTGGAAATGCTGAGAATATGTGGACTTGTGATTTTAAAAGTTATCTAAAAACAGATGAAAAAGAGAATCTATTAGACTGCTGACTCTTATGGGCACATTCTTTACCAACAATGGCAGCTGTGCTTGCAGGCTCCCAGCAGTTCTTAGCGCTGAGCCTTCTCAAAGCAGTAGCAGAATCTAACAATTTCTAACAATTGTTTTTTATTTATAAAATGGATTTTAAAAGCAATATCTGTTCATCATGTGTGACACTGATGTGGTTCCATAATGGTGTGTCTTAGTTGATAATTAATTCTTTGTGATTGCAAACTGGATATTCATTTGGGTTTACAACTCCACATTATTACTGTGACTTCATAAATTAATCCCACTAAGTTCATCACAGAAAAAAAACTCTGAAAAAATAAAATTGCTACTTTTTTTCTAAGTCAGTTCTATGAAAGACTTTTATCAATTAGAAATTTTACTAAAAAAACTCAATTAGAGAGTTTCCTATAATAAAAACAGTACTATAACAAACAATATGCAATGTGGTTTTAGTGTTGCAGCACTTAAGAATGAGTAAAGAAAATAAATTTTGCTCCATGAACATTAATAAATCGTTGCATTAATATTTTTTTCACATGCTAAAAATTAAGAGGGAATCTCATATTTTTTCTATGATTTTGCTTCAAAGACTACTTGAATCAATGGAAATTATTCTCCACTTACACATAATTGCCTGATGGTCTGGATGAAGGAAGTATGGGTTTTCTGATCTATTTAGTTTGAGGATGAAAGTCCTGGTCCCACATTATCAGGAAGAGGGGCTTAACATGAAACCCTCGCCAATCCTCTACCAAGCAACTCACCTTCTGTTTCAAGAAGGCCCCATTTAATAGTCAAAATGAATATTTGAAAAGAATTTCAATTAGCAGAAATATCTACTTGTTATGGAGTGGTTGAAAAACAAATCCCCAAACCTCAGAAGCTGCTGTGAAACAGAATTGTTGTCAGCTCTGCTATTACCCACAAAGGGCTTTGAATCAGACCCATTATCCCGTTAATCTCTTTATGTGTTTCCCATGAGCAGAGGACAAAAAATGAAAATGGAAAGCTCTGGGCATGACCTAGATCAGATTACTGAGTTCGTAGCTAGAAGAGTAAAATATCACTGTCCAAGTTCTTCTTCTGCCAACAAGTGCTGAGGTAACAGGAAATTATAAATGATAATACAAAAGAAGGATATGTGTGGGGTGCGGAGTAAATATTTCCTTATAGAAAAAATGTACTTAAAATGTATATAAGATTTTATCCCTATTTAGTGGCAAACCATGAAGAGCTGCAAGCAGCACTGCTACCTCCTAGTTCCCAATATTATTTCCTAAAAATCTACTGAAAACACTGTAAAGCAATCAAAAATATTAGCCAGATCTGCCTTGGAACCACTTCTGAAAGGCATGAGTAAGGTTCTTCTTTCAGAAGGGGACAACATTAGTTATCCTCCAGCCAGGCTGGCAGCTGCTATAATCATTCCAGTAATTTAAAGGCCTAGTTTACTGATTTCTGTGTGGGGAACACCAATAAGTATCTGGGTGAGGTGTTTCTTTATGTGACCAGACGACTGTGGATGGCAAAAGGAAAGAGCCTGCTCTCTCACCATGGGAATATCACGGCTTTGTTCTGGAGTCCCGCCTTGCTAGCTGGAGCTCATCCCCAGTGTGGCGCTGGTGCCAGAGAGACCTAGGCTCCCCCCATCCCGGGCTTTTTCCCTGGGGCGAACAGGCCCAGAGGCAGGGACAAGCCACTGCACAATCAGGGATAAGGTGGGAGTGGAACAGAGTTGGGTTACATTCCTCTGTGGGGGATGGGCGTGGCCGAGCAGAGCAAACCACGTGATACAGTTAAAGGGGAACAGGGATAAAACATTACAAATCCGATGAAACACAATATAAACCCAATTAATGCATTACAACATCCGGGGGAGGGAGTGGGGTTACAGACCGATATCTAGCAATTTGTAAGGCTTTTTATTCTTCAGGTTCTGAAAGACATTTCTATGTTTAGCTACACACCCGTACCTAAACTTACATACCTAAACTGAGTCTCTTGTGGTGGTGAATCCAACTGTCAGATTACCTGTTAGTTTTTGGCACATGATGCAATAACTGCAGCAATTCCTTATGCTTAGAAGATGAGATGCTTACTTTGTAAGTTACTCACTTTGTTTGTATAGTATTACTCACTGTAGTAAGTACCAGTGTCTTATTAATGATGATCACTGTGTGTTGGAGTCCAGGGCATACCTTTGTCTGCCCTGGAGGGTCAGAAACCTGGACAGGGGGATCTGGGACCCCAGCCCAGAGCTCAGAGAGACACTGGCTTTGATTTCAGTCCATGGGAAAGGCTTCCTGCACTGCAGGAAGCATTGCAGGCCACAAGAGTGTGAAATATAGTAGTTTAGTATATCACAGGGTGAGAAAACAGTAATATTAGGTTTCTAGCATTGAAGTGAATGGGAGCAAGATGGAGAATTTGGGGCGTTGTCTCCTTCTTCTTCATTCTCCTTCCCTCACTCCATTTCTGCAGTGACGTTGGCACAAAGTAGTTAGTGAGGATTGGGTCTGAGTAAAGATGACCTTTTTAGTATTAGTGATAGGCATTGGCAAGTAATAGTAAATAAAAAATACATAGCAATTAGTATAAAAGATAAGGACAGCCCAGTTCAAGAGGAGTCACCAGATGTCCGAGCCGCGGCAACATCTTTTGGACACTGAGAAAATTGTAAGATAAGAAACAATAAACGAAACATGCAACCTTGAAAAATCAGAGCTCGAAGACTCCATCTCTTTCATCCGTTTGGCTCAGAGCTTTGCAGAGGGCAAGAAAGACTCTAAAACCACCTGAATGCCGGGGTAAGCCCCCGACAACTGTGAATTTATTAATTTGGCAGTAATTAATACCAGGCACAGAGAAATGAATGCAAACAGCTACAGCAGGAAACTGAAAAATGGCTACTAGCACTGTGATAGTAACAGTCACAACAGCTTTGTTACTCCATTTCAAAACCTCTAAGACAGTGACAGTGTCAATATTCATCCCTTAGATAAAGGAATTGTACGTGCAGAATACTCTAGAATCACATTTTAATCTTCTGTTTAATACAGTATAAATTATCTTATCCTTTTTTCTCTTTTCTTCAAAAAATTAACAAAATTAAAATTGTCCTGCTGTTTTGCCTAAAAGAGTAATTTTAATTCAGATGTCAGCAGTGATATCTGTTGTCCAAAAAATGAGAGAAAAACCAACATGTTCCAAATCTTTTTAGAAAGTATTTGAATATGATTGAAGTCTCTGTAGATAAGAATTTTGTGTTTGGAAAGTACAAAGAGATAATGAAACAAATGATTCAGTATCTCAGTATCTGTAGAAGATGCAGTAGGAACAATAAATAAATAATATCACCAGGAGAAAAATGTTCTTTTTTTGATTATGCATTTTGCCAACAGCTTTAAGCAATATATGTGCTATCAGAACACATTCTTTTTCTAATGAGTAATATTGATGTCTATTATTATAAAAGCCAGTCGTCACACACACAGATGTGACATGAGTGCAGCTTTATACATAGTTTTCATAGATGCAAAAAAAAAATCAATGAATTGCATATTAACACTACACAGGTTTAAAACCTTGAAAAAATATTCAACATAACATTATTCTTAGAAGGTATCTGAATTATCCTGAAGTTACAATGAAAGAAAATGAGATGAACCAAACCCTTTGACTGTTTTTTTTTTACTGCGTTTTGGTTTAACCCAGTAAAATGGATGTTGCATTTACAAGCGTTTACTGGCTCTATTTTTTTTAAAGAAAGAAAAATGTCTCTGCAGTAGTGCTGTCAGAGTCCTGTGCACTTAGGCTATGTCTGAACATCCTTGTATGCCTGGAGTCCCAATGCTCAGACACTGATCACAGATGTGATCCTGATCCCCCTGGCCTGACCACCCACCCACTCCTTCTTACCCTTGGTGATGAGGACATAGGAGTAAGAGAAGGTGGTGCAATTCTGGGTCTGTCTCTGATATTGTCTGGGGTCCTGCTGAGCAAATATGTTCTTGGACAATCTCCTTAAGCCCACTGGAGTCACTGGAAATTTTTCAAACAAACACTTATCTTGAATTCTCCCTATGACAGTAGGAGTCAGACTAGAAGATATAGAAAGGAAATGTTTAAATCAGAAGACAAGTATACTTACTCTAAACCACAAGTACTCAAATGGCCTTAGGCCCCAAGAATTATCAGAGTAGTTTAAGACCAAGATCTGTATTTGTTATGCCATATATATTAAATTTTATATTATTTTAGTAGCTCTTTTGATTTTGAACATTTACAACAACATAAAGCTTGATTTTGGAAAAAAAGCCAGACAGAAACTTGGAAGATATAAGTCATACTGAAAAAATGCATTTCAGTTTCATCAGACCACAAATTTCAAATGGAAGTCTTTTCATTAAAATGTTGTTCTTAGTAACACAATGTTAGTTTTTATACAGCAGAGAAGGTGATAGACTCATTGCTGAATGACAATCAGTAATTCATCTAGTTTCAAATACCACTGGTGCTCAGGATAATCTGTAATGTTGCTTAATCTGTTAAAAATTGCCAAAAATAATTTATTTGCAGCATTTCCAAATCCCAGTAATACATATGCTATTTTTGTCAAAAATTACACAGTGGCTTCTGTCTAGATAGATAATTAAAACTTGAAAGATAAGATGATTCCCAACCAATGCAACATTTTTTCTAGATTTAGGCCACATCATTATAATCAGTACTTATAATATTTAATGTCTTTTTTGACCTGATTTGGTAAATGACATACTGGGATCTCAAGCTATTATGCTACTACCTCATTCAATTTTTGTTAGGGGATAAAATAAATAAATAGAAGTAAATGTTAAATCCATACAAGTTTTTTTTCTTAGTTTATTAGTATGCAAAATCTTCAACTGCTGTGACCACTCATGTTCAAGAATTTAAGAAAATAAATTATGGTCTCCTGTTTTAGGACAGGTCTCTGAACAATTTCAGATGGAACACTATTAAAAAAATAACACAATCTGATTGATTAAACTTCTCCAGCAACACAGAGCAACTTGGTTGAGCATGGCTTATGGCTTTATTAATGTAACATATTCACTATTTTAATTTCAAACCCACTATTTTAATTTCAGGGAAGCCTTCTGTAGTAAGCAGCAGTCTCTAAATATTTACCCACAAGGCTGCTTACAGCAGGCTGCCTAAATTATATGAGGATAGTCTGTGTCTCAGTGCACAGAAATGCTCTTTTTATTAGTACAACCAATTAAAACTGAGATACTGTATGACAGCTGTGAAAATTGTTAATAATTAGAATCCAGTAAATGACTTCTGTGTCATGATTCTGATTCCTGTACAGTCATCCTCCCCTTGAGAGTATTTCACGTTAAAGGTAAAGGAGGAAGAAAGATTTGATTTGAATCCATTGCCTCTGGGAAAGTGATGGTGGAAGTAAGAAAGTAAGAACACAAATGGTATGTTTCTTCCTTGGGGGTTTGTCAATAGTTGTATTACAGCCAACACTAGAACAGTCAGATAAATGAGTGTCTTGGGTTATGTAACCTAAAAATGCGTATTCTATTTCATCTGTTGAAAGCTGTTTTTTAAGAGATGTTCTATCCTTCTTACTCCAGGGGTGAGGGGGGCAAATGCCTTCTGATAATGGCCCAGCCATTAAAACCAGGTGGGGCAGAGTTTCTTATCTCTTTCACCACCCCTCCATCCTCCAGGGGGACATCTTCTGATAATGGGCCATTAGGGCCCACCAATGACATGACACATTCCATCATCCCATTGTAGATGCTCCACACAGTGAGGGGTGGGGGGGAGAGCACCTGCTCCTAGCTAGATGAAAACTGGGACTGAAGGACACAAGGTATCCTGTTTTTCCACTGGATGCCCGGAGGACGACTGGACCCATCTCATCACCACTGGACTTTCTACAGGACCATCTCTATTCCACAGAACCACATCTGTTACTCCAGGAGGATTTATTTGGACTGCTTCCAACACCCTGACTACCAGGGTGCCAGGTCATATCCCTGACTCTGTCAGGGTTTTTTTCAGGATTTTTGTTTGCTTGCTTGCTTGCTTGCTTGCTTGCTTGCTTGTTTTTTCATACTACTATATTTATATTTTCTTCTTTTGTTAATATTCCTAGTAAAGAACTCTTATTCTTATTCCCATATCTTTGTCTGAAAGACCCTAATTGCAAAATTGTAATAATTTGGAGGGAAGGGGGTTTATATTCTCCATTCCAAGGGAAGCTCTAGTTTTCCTTGTCAGACAACTGTCTTTCAAAACCAAGACAATGAGTCATTACAAATTCAGCTTCAAGACAGGGATCTAAGTTTTTCTGCAGATGCTGAAAAGCCTATATAGTCCCAAAGAGAAGCAGATGACATTAAGCATAAATGTATATAAGCTTCTTTGCAACAAGGATGGATGAAATCATAGGATGCCAGCTATCAAGTAGAGTGAAGTGGTTGGGAAAGTGTAATTGTCTTTAGTATGAAAATATATACCCTCCCGTAGCATTTTTCATCCCGTGGGTTTTTATGAAGACCTACCAAGAGCTTAAAAATACAATTCTGCAAGTCCATCTCAACAAACAATTTTAAAGACATGTGACACAATTTCTAGTCCATGGTTGCACACATCATTAAGGTAAGGAAACCAACCAAAATTTGTAGATTTAGAACTACAGGGGCTGTTTTATTTCAAGTAAAAAATACGAACTGTCATCAGATAGAGTCTCATTTACTGGACCCAATGGTTCACTTTTGAAGAAGAATATAATTATCTCACATTTACTCCCTATAATTTCTGGCTTGAATTAAACCCAAAAATACATATACAAAGTTGTATTAAATATTCATAGGTGCCTCCAATGTGAAAAATCATTCCTTGCAGCAATGCATCTTGCCAACCTCCTTTTAACGTTTTGCGCATTATATATAACTAGGAGATCATATCAGAACTTGATAGTAAGACCAGTAAGAACTTTAATGGGAAGGCAAAAAAATCCCATAAAAAATGTAGGAGATAATATTATTTCCCAGAAAAGGTTAGGTGAGCAATAATTACTTGACAGTAAAAGCCAGATTACTTTCTACTGCAGCTGTATTTCACGCATCTAACTTTGAAAGCAAAACACCTTAGTAGTAGACTCTGTTAACTATGTAACTATTATCCATGAAAGATTTGAGTATCTATTTTCATAAAAAAGAAATGGCATTACTATTCCCTAGACCATAAAACCCCACCTCCCATTTCTTTGCTCTGGGCCCATATGTCCTAGGTTACAATGTAAAATGTGCCCAAAGTATGTATTCTATCACCATCTACATGAGCTGTTGAAACTAAGTTGTGCACCACTGTTTCCCGTGCCCCCTCCCTCCAGACTATCTTCTGTTAATGGCCCATCAATGCCCTGCTGCATGACTCATAGATAACTCTCCCCAGGAGCTATCTCTGTTTAATGGACAATCAAGGACCCATTACAAAACTGATAAAATGATATCAGCCCATTGTGAGATGCTCCGCCCAGGGGGAGGAGTCAAGCATTCCCACCTGGATATAATCTGGCATCTGGGACAGCACAGGCAGCCTTACCCACTGGATTCCCAGAGGACAAGAGCTACCAGACCTTTCTGCAAGAACACTGCTTCAACAAGACCACTTCATCTGGACTGCTACCACCACGGTTTCAGGTTGTATTCTGACTCTGTCAGTGATCTTTTGTACCATTGCATGTGTTTTATTTTATTTTACTTTTTTTTCCTCTCCTATTAAATTGTTTTTTTCTGACTTGGAGTCTCTTGCTGGTTTTGCCTTCAAGCCAGCACACCATATTAAGAAGCAAACAAAAATAAACACAATTATACTATTAAACATAACCAATGATTTTTAAATAAAGTCCTTGAACATACTTCTTGGATGAACAAGCAAATATAAATAAAGCTAAGCAGGAAAGACTTTTTCTGAGTTTCCAAAACTGAAAGCACGAGAAAAAACTTTATTTTTCAAATTGCCCAAGGATGTGAAAAACCTTAGTACAAGACGTAACATTTGATGCCTTGCATTGCAAAGGGTAACCATCATTGAGAAGTGGCTGAATATACTGAGGGGCTTTCTCAGAACTGAACTGTGAGCTCAAATCTGGACAACTTTGGATGTGATGGGAATGTGATATCAGGTAATCTGATAAACTGACACTTTGTAAAAATAAAACACTTAGCAAATCCAAAAGCAAGCAATCTTAATTTTTCTCTTGACAGCTATGAAAATAGAGGGTTGTGAATGCACAGTGACTTTCATTCCATTAGGAAGAAACCAGTTCATCGAGATGTTAGAAATAACAAACTCAGTACCATGACAATTAAGCTGAAAAATTAAAGTTCTAGCTCAGATCTATGGATATTACTGATCTGTAGAAAAGCATTTTATTCAGTTTCTCATTTGAAGCTGTAAAGAGATTTCCATGCATATTTATTTAGCTGTAAGAATCTTTTTTGTTCTTTCCATAAACTAGCAATTAGAACTACAAAAGGCATAACAGAGTGTTGTGCTACACCTGTCTTACTCCAGCAATCCAGCTATTCCGGTGATAATGGGTACTCAGTGTGGAGCATGTGATTGCCAGGGTGGCAGGCAGTCTGCAGGATGCAGGTGCTCTCATCTCACTTCTGCCCAAAATCTTCTCTGTGCCCAGGAGCCCACACAGTCACCAAGGAGGTTAGGATGAATATATCTCAAGATAGTATTGGCTTCCACAAAGATGAAATGATACTGACAGCCCTGAGGTGTCAAAGACAGCATCAGAACACAGGGTAGGTTATGGCCCATTCTCTGCATCACTCTAATTTTACAAGCAGGTTTAAACTGTCATGGTAATGAGTCCCTGTGCAAGACATGTTATCCTGGTGTGGGATATTGTATTTAGCTGAAGCATCTGGGTTGCACATCAAACATCAGTGTTTTCCAGAATGAAGGCATTGAATGAAATGTGTGAAAGGTGGGAAATACCACATGACCTTTCGCAGACAATCCCTATTGGTGCAAAAAGCAAATACTTTTGATAACTCATATATCTCTTTCTGGTAACATTATAGTGATTTTCTTGGTATCAAGGGCTTTAGAACATAAATGCTTGATCATCTGTGTAACATTCCATGTTACTGTCTGCTAACAATACAAATAGCTCACATTTATTGTGGCCTTCCAAACAAGTTAACAAAAGGTCAAATTTTTGAAAACAGTGTTTTTTCCAGAAACCTTTATGATTGGGTGTCACATATCTATGCTGCATTTCTATCATATGAGGCTTTTGAAATCCTTTGACAAGAATGGATCTGATCTATTGGTGCGTATAGATGCTCAGATAAAAGAATGTTGCTATGAAGGTAATAAGTGTCCTGAAAATAGTCCTAAGCAAACAGATTGCTTAGAAATTTTGACTTCTACAAGCAAGCAAGCAGGAAAGACTTTGACTCACTGGTCTTAATTTTAGCACAAAGTCAGTCTATCCAGAAAAGGCAAGAAGAGCTTTTGTGTGTAGGAAGGATGGGGGAAATAGCAGAATTAAAGCACTCTCTGAAGAATTGTAATATGAATATGCTGCTGTATGCAAGATATATATATATATCAAGAAGGAGAGCCAATCTGAGTGACAAGATGAAGTAAGGTAATGTGCAGCTGAAAATGTCATAGAATGAAAATCTGAAATAATGATGAGTCAGTATTTAGGTATAGTCCAGAGGAGCAAAAAGCAACCATAAGCACTGATAAGATGTTGCATTCTTCATTTTATTCCTATGTTTCTCATTTCTTAAACACACATCACCTATTTATATTTTTATGTTTATTTTTTCTCCTTGGAGAAAATAATAAACCTAATAGTACTAATTATAATAACAATAACAATAATAGCAACAACAACAATAATAACAACATCCACAACAACAACAGTAATAACAATGAAAAGGAAAGACAGACGGAAGAAAAAAAACCCAAAAGAGACAAGTGATGCACTATAAAATCCCTTGCCATCTGCTGCCCCCTTGCCCAGCCCATTCCTCAACAGCAATCATCCCCCAGCAAGCTCCCCTCAGTTTATTTAATTATTGAGTGTGACACTCTATAGTATGAAAAATCCCTTTGTCCAATTAAGACCAGCTGTCCTGGCCATGTTCACTCCCAGCTTACTGGGCACCTTTTCACTGGCAGAGTAAGTCTGAAAACTCCCTGCAGAACTTAGCAACAGCTAAAACTTCATTGGCTTATCAACATTATTCTCATATTAAATCAGAAACACAGCACCATAGCAGTTACTAAGAAGAAAGTTAACTGTATCCCAGTCAAGACCAAGACACCATTAATTTGGTAGAATATCAGAGTCTAATAACTCTGGAGGGACTAATAATTGAGACAGTCTTCCAAGCTTCTTCGTATTTTTACAGAATAGAGTAGTGCAATACTTCCCTCTTTGTATTTTTAAGCATCAAGTTATATCAGTGAACAGTGAGATCAGACACATTCTATATCATCTGCACTGTTTCCAGCAACCTATAATTTTCTTATCTCTCCAGCTCTTGGGTTTTTGTAGGTCCCAGTCTTGATACATGAGCATTAGTTGACTCCCAAGCTCTCTGTTGGTACAAAGTAGGAGATACTACCAAAGCAAAGCCTAGGCATGTTTTTTTTGAGAAGGTACTTTCCACTTGGAAGTTGAGAAAACAAGTGACAGAAGTCCGATTGCTATGGGTGTGCTCTATCCCCCCACACAATGCCAGGCAGGTGCTGTGCACCCCTGCAGTCCTCCATGCTCCTGTTTCACACCATAAACACCCCACTGTTTTAGAAGGTAGCACAGACCTTACATTGTTTGGCACATTTCAGATTCGGAAAAAAGCCCCACACAAATAAAGAAAACTGTGTCTTAGGATGACAGTGGCACTCCTTCAAGCTCCCAGAGGGCCCCCTTCCAAGGTTTTCATAGCTCAAGTTCAGCTCCCAGTCCACACAGCCTGACTGAGGATCTGTTCCTGAGAAGGTTATGTGGGTATGCGTGCTCTTTAGATGTGGTTTCAAAAGGTAATTCACAATGTGCCCCAGTAGCCATTGTAAAATATTATCAGTATCTCTGTAACTCATTACTTAGACCACAAATCAGTATGTTTTACAGCTCTGAGTCTCTTAAAGATATTATGTTTAATTACAATTATGATGATGATGATATTAATAATAGTGATAATAATATATTGTATGATAATAATGGTATTAATTAGATCAGTAGTAGTAATAGTGCTACTAATAATACTAGTACTATTGCTGCTAATAAATAATATCTTGGTTTTTCTTTCCTTTATTTCTGAGCAGGATATACATAGTAGGCCGAAGAACCCCAGGCAGACTTAAGCTTTCACTTCAAAGAGTGTTTTATTCTTTATGCAGGCTTTCCTGTTCCACTTTTCACTATGACTGGAATAATGTGTCTTGAGCATCCAGATCATTGAGTCATTTTCCTCAAAAATCATTATTTTATTTACATGTCTCACTGAAGCTGTTGAGTATATGCTTAATCCTGTTCAAACAACTCTGTGTTAATGCAAGAATATTAGGGAACTTTAATAATATAAATTGCTCCTAGTATTTAATCCCCCGAGGTGACTATACACATAGTGTTCATAATATCATTATTTAACACCCCAGCTATATATTATTATCCAGTAGATGGTGCACAGCCCATCATGAGTGTAGCTGGAGTTTCCTGAAATTTGTAGCTACCTCTTGCAGTCTACTACTCATGGAATTGTTGGCCAGTCCAGGTTGAATGTGAGCGCTAAAGAACATCTGGTCCAACCTTTCATTGGAAGTGGGGCTTAAGTGAGACTCTCAAGTACTCTATCTTTTTATCTCACTATTCATTATTAACATTAATGCCCAAAATGCAGTATAAATCCTAAAACCCAGAATTTTCTAAGCAGTATTTCTGAGTCTCGGTTGCATCCCAGATTTTGAAATATATACTAATGTTTTGGTTTTGCTGTTGTTTTGTTTAATGTTTAGACTTAGATTATGGGAATGCCTTTGGATGGTTTGTCTTAATTATCACAGGTAAGGAATAGCTACGGCTCAGAGATGTGAATGCTTTACTGACATAAATATCCAGCCACTTCCACTTAATTTATATACCTAGAATTAGAGGTAGCTTTGAAAACTTAAGCCCTATCCTCAAAATTATTTTTTATCAAATTCATTAGCGTGAAACTCAATAGAGTACATCAACAATCCCTTTTAAAACATAAATTATTAAATGCTTCAGGTGAGTCATTGTAATTCATGCTTTTAACTGCAGCAAAGTCAAATTTTCAAAATACATTGAACATATTTTAATTGGACTCTTTATGGCAATGCCTGAGGCTTTGATAAAAATTCACAACTACAAGACATAAATGACACTGATAAATTCACTGGGTGACAGGCTGAAATAAAGAACAGAGGTGAAATTTCAAAATGTGAAAGGCTTCCAAATTTGTGTCTCTACCCAGCAATAAATCCATAGTTAAAAGTAACAAATAGTATTTCCAGGATTGATGCAAAAAGACATCATCTCTTCTTTCCAAGGGTGAAGCAGAATATTCAGAAAACCAGAGAAGAAATTAATAAGAATTATCAGCTCCATTGAATTAATTAAATGGTCAAGAACAGGAAATTTCCACATAATGCCTGCCAGATTCTGCATCTATGGGACCTGATTTCTAATTCTCTTACAGGAATAAGTCAATGAAAGTAAATTGCTGAAATCAAATATGGCTGTTAATCTTAATCTCCTCAACCTTCCTTTGTCCTACACATATAATCCTTTGAGAAATCAGGTATTTGGGGACTTGGAGTCAGAGTGCCATATATCTGGATGTCATAATCATATTTTACTGCTGGAAAAAAACCAAACCAAACCAAACCAAAACCAAAACACACACACACACACACAAACACACACACACACACACACACACACATTTTAAAAAACAAACAAACAAACAAACAAAAAAAACCCCCTCAACCTTTCATGGGAAAAAGGAAGAGCTGTAACATCCTGCAAAATAAGAAAGCAGCCATTTGTGGATTGCAGGAAACCAAGAAGGAAAGAAAAGCATCCTCTTAGAGGTTCCTTGTTTTCAAGCTAGAATAGTTAGACAAGTCTTTTGCATAACTAAATATTAATGGTTATATGAATATGTATTTTAAATGTCTGTTTAAATGATGAACAGGATGGCATTAAAAAAATTGCAATACTGTGAACAAAGCTCCTGTGATGGTAATTACATCTAGTACATTACCTCATAAAAATCAATCCATTTGTGTAAGAGAATTAAACTTCAGTTTGAGAACTGTGTGGGTGTACACAAAATAACAAATAAAGAGCTACACTTTTGCTACTCTGTCAAAAAGCTTTAATGGAAAAGTCCCCTCAGAGAAAATTTATTTTAGACATTTAAATGTTAAATTATTCCCAGATTTTCAGCCAACCATTAAAGTTCATTAGAGTGCTGAATGCTGCATGTTCTGCATCAAGTCACAAACATACCATTTGTAAATGTTTAATAAAATCTCTAAGATATATTTGGAGTTTCCACTGAAAAATCTATTAACAGCACAAATTCTTCTGAAGCATCAAGTTTTAGATGGGATAATGAGGAATTAAATATCAAGTAATTGTAATTTAAGCAGCTGTAAAAATGAGTATCTTTTCTGTGTCGTTCTAGCAAGTCTGTCACCTAATTTCCTTCAGTCCAGCCAAGAATGAATCGTCAGACAAGTGCAAAAATTTAAGCACTGCTGTAAATTAAGGTGTTCTTTTGAACCAGGGCTCAAAACTTAAAATTATGTGTTTCATCAGTGCCTATCCCTGAGCCATGACCAACATAAAAACTGTTGCCTTTTGGGTGAGGTATTCATGCCTTTAAGGACAGCCACAGTAGCTGCAAGGTTTTCTACACATAACTATTATTATTTCTCATGAGGCTTTTAGGACATACAGGCAACACATTTTCCAAGTTTACCAAAAGAGTTTCTTCCAAGACCTAAATCCATTTTTAAGACCTTTAAGTCATTGCCTAGCATAGCAGTTCAAAACCCTTCTCCGGCTCTCTCCTCATTTGAAAATGTTTTAATCATCATGAATTCTGGCAACAGTGATACTTAATAACCTGCAGACGAGATTAATGGCTAATGAGTCTTGGTTCTGAAAATGCTTCAGGGTCATGCTAGATGAGGAACAAATGTCATACAGTGAGTTTTCTTTTGCCCAGTCAGTAGGAACACGAATTGGAACAATCTACCCAGGGAAGTGGTTGAGTCACCTTCCCTGGAGGTGTTTAAAAGATGTGCAGATGTGGCACCTAGGGACATGGTTTAGGGGTGGACTTGGCAGTGCTGTGTTAATGGTTGCATTTGATGGTTTTAAAAGTCTTTTCTAACCTACATGATTCTGTGACTCTATTACAATGTTGCCACCCGATTGTCTTCTGTCTTATAACAGTATGTCTATGTAGAAACATTTTTAAAACTACCCCTGTGTTCATCACTTGTGTTCATCAAAAGTAAATTCACAAAGTAAAAATACTGATCTTTCTTCTTCCAAGGCCAACTTTTAAAATAATTCCCTGAAACAGATGTTTCCCGAATGATGCTTGACCTCAGAATGTATCAGGTTATTCAAAATAACTTCAGAACTACCACAGAATTCAAAGTTAAATTGTAAGATTACTTAAGAATTGTGATTTTATTGTCCAAATAACCCTTTTCATTATTAAAAATGCACACTTACTTTTCTATAATGTGAACAAATGCAATGGTACTATAAGAGAAAACAAAAGCCAAAAGATCCTAATGCATGTAACAGGTAATTCTCTGAAAATATGTTAAAAAGAGGAATAAATTCCATTAAAATGCTACATTTTTGCTTCAAATTGTGCACTATAAAACATGTTTTTTGAAATAAATTGAATCTCTTCTCACCCTTAGCACTGCTTTTTTCCATTAATCTGAATAATATTTATCTTATTACTTTACAAAATTACAGGTTTGTTTTAATCAGTACTACAGCTAAGCATATAAGATCTGTCAAAACACCATGGAATAGATAATGGAGAGGAAAAGAACATTTCAAATGAACTTTCAATGACTGTAGAATTTTCAAGCTATCTTTAAACAACACTGAAAAATGCTGCAAAGACTTATTGCTCATGTCATACTGACATATAGTTTGATCAAAATTGTGTATCTTTAAAATGTGTGTAATGATCACTCATTTTAAAATTATCCTGTGTGACCTACATTTTGTTACATACCATTCCATATATCAGTTTTTCTGCAGTGTTTAAAAGAAGCTTCACGTGTGATTTTATCAAATCTTCTTCTTTTATCTTCTTTCTTTTACTCTGCAGAAAAAACAATATCCATAGCTTTCTTATGGTTGGCTTCATGCAATGTGTTCTATTCCTACATTTTCTTTTTCTCTAATATCAGTATTGACATAAAGAGCTTTCTTAACAACTAATGTAAGGATTTGTGTTTTAAGTGGAAGGGATTTGGTCCCCTACATTCAGTGTGCATGTAAGCACACAGAGTAAACATCACCACTTATAAAGAAATGTTTCTGAATTGTTAGAGGGGAAAAAAAAATATCAATTTTTAACACCATGTGCAACTGGAAAAAACTGAAATTTCATATTTGTTCAAAGTGGATACTTTTATACTATTTACTTTACTGTCTATAAATTATTATTGCAAAAGATAAGTTAGCACTGTTAATCAAATGAAAAATTACAGTTCATGTCACACAAGAATAAAATACTCTTCTAAGAATTTTGAGTGCCTATTTTTTCAAGAGTGGAGAAAAAAGAACAGTTATAATAAGATGTGCTTCCCTAGATATTGCTAGTATTCCACATTATGTTTTTATATGATAACTTTTACATAGATGATCTTTTGATGTTATTAAACCTCACAGACGGCAGGTATTGCTCCCATCCTTTTAAAACTGCTGTGACTTGCAGTTGGTATGGAGAGATATTTGTATCAGTGCCTGATTAGCTTCTTCTCTGGAGAAAATCAGTCTCCTTCTCAGGCAAAATTATTTCTCACAAATTTCTCTGCCTTGATTCCCAAGGTATTTTTTTGTAGGAGAGTAAGATATGCCCTCATGGATTTGTGCTAATAATAGAAGAAATGCCATTACTATCAAATGCATAAGCATGAATTTCATCATATCTAACTTTACCCACCTAACACGTAGGTACCTGATCTATCATAATTATGTAGATAAATTCACAGAGAGTGAGGCATCTCCAAAGGACAATTCATCTTATGCACTGTGAATACCTGCCCAGAGATGAGAATAGTAGCACTGAAGAAGTTCATTTATCTCCATTGAAGGAATCCACATCACTAGCATAGATTAGGCAGCTAATTTTTAGGTGGCTAATACTGGCTAGGATGATTCAACCCAGGTGATGAAGTAGCATTGTTAGTCACTGTCCAAGTCCTCTGTATTATGCAGTAGCTGTAACTCCTGCTGATATTACTGCATCTAATCAGCAACCTGTCCCACTCAAATGTATCTGAATAGGAAATTTAGAATTAGAAATATCAGCTGAAGCCTTTCCTTAAGTTTTTTGTTTGTTCTTGCTAAGCAGAAACTGGCTTTGTGTTTATATCAGTCCTCTCCTTCTCATGTCCTGAGCTGGTTCTAGATTATCCATCTTTCTGTGCTAGAATGAGGAATTATTCCTAATGTAATACAACATATCAGAATAGTCTGATAGCTTCCAGATGAAAGTCTATATAGTTTCTTAGCTGTACTCTTTGTGAGGCTTTGATGTACTATTTCCTCCCAGCCTGTATGCTGCAAAACTACAATTGAGGGGCTGAATTTTGTTTTTCTTCTGGCTAGCAGTCAGATCTACAGCAGGTTGGTTCATGACGGCCCTAATTTTTGGCAAAATATTGCTATTCTGCACAACAGTAAAGAGATAGAGATTAAGCTGATAAGAGCCCAATGGCAGTCACTTAATATATTGTGCCAGAATGTTCTTTGTTTTACTGCGTCAACCATCTCCTGTCTTATTTGTAGGGGTTTGGGTTTTAAAAAAAATTAATGTTCAAATATTCTATGTTCAAGTGTCTTACATTCTGTGGAGTAAAGCCATGAATTTGGGCACGTGTCCTTGGAATAGAGATTTTTTGCTTCGTGGTTTCACCAATAATGTACTTCTCTGTTATTCAGGATTTCGCCAGTGTTGAGATGCTTTTTATAATCATTTATTTTACTGGTCCCCTTAGGTTTAGGCTTGAATAAACCACAAATCCAAGAGCCCCAGAGACACTGCAACTACAAAAGCCATGTTGTGGCTAGTCTCTCTCTTGGAGCCCCAGCTCCGTTTTTGCCTCGGCTAGCTTGAGAGACAAACCACAATTGGAAGGATTTTTTCCTCAGGGCCCCAAAAATCCCAAGAGTAGCTGTGAACCTTTTCCTTTAGAGAGAGATCAGGTTCCTGTCAATGGCAAAGGAAGGCCTTCACTTCATCTGGGGGGAAATCAGGGCTTTATTCAGTCTTTCTTCTGTGGCCCTGCCCCTGCCTGAGACAGGAGCCCCTTTCCTTTCCGCTAGCCAAGAGAGATTTCCACCTTCTTTCCTGGCTTATCTCCAGGAAAGGGGTTAAATGTGGGGACAAGCCCACATCAGGGATAAGGTGTGAGTGGAGTAGGGCTGGATTACATTCCAGTAAAGGGAGAATGGGCAGGGAAAAGGGTCAGGGACAAACCTTGGGATGATACATTTTCCAGGGGAACAGGGGAGTACAGAAGAAACCATTACAAAACCCAATATAAAAATGAAATACAAAATAAACCCAAACAATACACAGCAACACATACCAAGTGGAGCATGGCACTACCCCAACATTGTTCCCTCCATACCTTGTTTCTGGCACCACCCAGAGACTGGGCACTTATGCCTCATCAAAAGCCTGATTTTACTACTTCTCTTAGGGTTAAGGTTATGAATAGGGGTAGGCTTGAAAAAACAGCAAAGCCCACAGCTCCAAGGACACTGCAACTACAAACAGAATGCCAAATGAAACATGGCACTGCCTCAACATTGCTCCATCAGAAAACTATGTCTTCAAACCAACCATAGGCCAGGTACAACTGACTTAGAAAAAACCTGAGTTTACTGCTCTCCTTTGGATTAGTGTTCCACTTAGGATAAGGGTTCAGAAAATCATAAAACCCAGAGCTCCAGGCACACTGCAGCTGCGAAAGCTATGCCAAGGGGAGCACAGCATTGCCCCAGCATTGCTCCCTCCACACCTTTCTGCTTGGCACCAGCATCAGCCAAATGCTCTGTTTCATTCTCAGGTCAGGGTTAGGGGTATGCTTAGGGTTAAGGTTGAGAAAACCACAAAGCACAGAGCTCCAGGAACACTGCAGCTGCAAAGGGCATGCCAAGGGGAGCACAATACTGCCCCAACATTGCTTCCTCAGCATCTTGCTTCTTGGCACCTGTCACTGAGATGGTATATACGCCATATCCATTTTGGGGGGGTTTTGTTTGTTTGTTTGTGGGGGGGTTTTTTTGTGGTTTTTTTTTGGTTTTTGTTGTTGTTGTTTGTTTGTTTTGGTGGTTTTTTTGTGGGTTTTTTGTTTGTTTTGTTTTTTGTTTTTGTTTTTGTTTTTTCCAGAATTGTTGTTTCCTCCCCCAGATCAAGGAGTATCAGGACAGGTGAGGGGCTGTGCAGGATGCTGTGAGGATTGGGGGCCAGGGGCTGTTGCTTCCTTTCAATGGGGGTGAACAACTCAGCAGCCATGGTGGCATGTCAGTCTTACTGGTTATCTTTTTGCCCTCTATTTTTTGCCCATTTCTTTTTCCTTTTCCCTTGGGACTGTGGCTAGGGCTTGTCAGCTTGCTTCTCTGCTGCTCTGCTGCTTGGCACCTGAGTGCCACTGCTTCCTTCACCTGGAGCCCACGGCCCCCTGCATGCCCGACCCCGGGACCAAGCATCGCCGGTGAGCTAACCAAGGGAGCGATCCCAGCCCAGCCCTGCTCTTTTCTGCTGGTTTTGTTCGTTGTTGCTGCCATTGTTGGTGTTTGTTTGTCTTGTTATACATATAAATGTTAATTAAGAGCTGTTAGTCCTTTTCCCATATCTTTGCCTGAAAGCCGCATAATTTCAGTTATAATAATCTGGAGGAAAGGGGGTCACATTTTCCTTTCTGAGGGAGGTTCTCACCTTCCTTGGCCGACACCTGTCTTTCAAACCAAGACAGTATCACCCATATGGTGGACACCTCAGCCTCAGCAATAGCCTGATTTTACCACTTCCCTTAGGGTTAGGGTTACACTTAGGGTTAGGCTTGCCAAAAGCACAAAGCCCGGCTCTCCAGGGATACTGCAACTACAAAAGGCAGCTACTCAATGGGGGCACGGTACTGTCCCATCATTGCTCGCTCCACACCTTGCTCTTTGGCACCACTTACAGGCTGGGCACCTGAGCATCAGCAAAATCCTGATTTTACTGCTCCACTTAGTGTTGGGTTTACACTTAGGAAACTGGACACAGGAGCAGCACTTTTCTCTTGCATAGTTCTGTTTTGGTTTGCCTTTGCCTGTTAAACACAGATGTGAGTGTGAACACAAAGAGATCTCAAAATTATGGCTGGCCCAGGCTGAATTCTGCAGAGAGAAATTGTTGCACCATTTTCAGTAATAATTAAAGCAATTGGAATTTTTCACAACTTTCTATTACAAGAAAATTCTGCTCAGAATATATTCTAGATCTGGTCAATGTTTCTTTAGTTGTGCTTTTTCTTTCTTTAAGAGTGCTGAATCACAATTACAAAATGGCTTCAGAAAATCAAGTGAATAACGTTTCAAGATCATATTGATTTCTAGGCAAAACCAAAGAAATGCTTATAATTTTTTCAGATATCCCAATAAGAGGAAAAATCCAATTAATGTCCTTAGAATAAAAGTATAATTCAAATGTTATATGTGTAGAGAAGAAAAAAAAAAAGAGATAAAGAAGAAAAAGCTTTTACTACTAAACACATTGTACAAAATCCATTACTTTTATTTTCTCTGAGGACTAGCTGTTCACATCACTCACAAAACACAACTATTTCACACAGGAGCAAAATGCTGAAGGATCTTCATACATATTCATAGGAGCCAAGATTTAGCTTCTGATCTCAGGGGAAAAGCTAGAAAACCCAGATTGGGCACCTAAACTGAAAATTCTAACTGCTCATAAAATGATTAATAGTCATCTGGTTGCCACAGACACACAGTTTGTGTTGTTATCTTAGTGTTTTAAGAATAATTATTGGTTCTATTCCTATGGTGAAGATGAAACCATTGTAATTTCAAGATTTTTATATTAATATCAGTGGTTTATGGAGTCAGTGATACACTGGTAGTGATGCTGGTTTAGCAGTGATGCTGGTAGACAAAAGGAAGATTTTTGCCTTTGAGAGTGAAAAAATGGTAATGTCATGTGACTTGTGAGTGGCTTTACTCAGGATTCTTCACATACACATTGATGGATTTTAATGTTCTATGGTACACATCTTATAAGTCAGTTATTAGTGGTATTCAAATCTACAATAAAGCCCAAGAGTCAATGCAGAAGGGAGACTACAGTGGCAATCAGTTTACAAAATAAGAAGAGTACACAGACTCTGACTGAAGGTAGAAATTTGAACCAACAGAGACTATAGCACTGTCTTGGTTTTGAAAGACAGTTGTCTGCCAAGGAAAACTAGAGCCTCTTTTAGAATGGAGAATGTAAACCCGCTTCCCTCCAAATTATTATAATTTTGCAATTAGGGGCTTTCAGACAATGATATGGGAATAAGAATAACAGTTCTTTATTAGGAATATTTTTTAAAAAGGAAAATATAAATATAGTAGTATAAACAAACAAGCAAGCAAGCAAACAAACAAAAATCCTGGAAAAACTTTGACAGAGTCAGGGATATGACCTGGCACCCTAGTTGGTCAGGGTGTTGGAAGCAGTCCAAATAAGTCCTCCTTGAGTAACAGATGTGGTTCTGTGGAGTTGAGATGGTCCTGTAGAAAGTCCAGTGGTGGTGAGATGGATCCGGTCTTCCTCCGGGAATTCAGTGGAAAAAACAGATACCTTGTGTCCTTCAGTCCCAGTTTTTATCTAGCTAGGAACAGTTGGCCCCTCCCCCTCTGGGTGGAGCATCTCCCAATGGGATGATGGAATGTGTCATGTCATTGGTGGGCCCTAATGGCCCATTATCAGAAGATGTCCCCCTGGAGGATGGAGGGGTGGTGACAGAGATAAGCACTGCCTCACCTTTTTATGGCTGGGCCATTATCAGAAGGCATCTTCCCTCTTCCCTCTTGGAAAGGTGAGAGAAGGATAAAGCATCTCTTAAAAAACAGCTTTCAACAGATGAAATAGAATACACATATTTTGTTACATAATCTAAGAGAGGCACACACACTGAGTGAACAGCAGGATGACATTGTTTCCCTCTTGTGTATGTGGCTACTCTGAAAGGATAAATGAAAGCAGATTACTGAGTTAGGAATGATGTGAAAGATTTTAGATTCTAGAGGCATGAACATTGTCTTCTTATACTGACGAATGGTCTGTGATTTATACATGTGGAAAATACATTATTTAAGGATTGTTGTTTATTATTAAGGGTATTTATATTCTTGAGTTCCAGACTGGATGATGATACAGTTAATGAAAATCCTCAGAAACTTAGATAAGCCTGAGGAGGAAAAATAGCCAATCCAACCCTGTACATTGTCTCATATTCTTACTCAGGAGCCAAGTCAAACAATCCACTAAAAGCCTTGAGCTAAAATCCAAGATTTAGAAATATTAAACAGATTAGAACAAAAAAATCGGGAATTTTTCTCTGTAAATGCCCATAATCTATACAGTTTGAGGATAATTAATACCTACTAGGTGAGATATGTAGACTTTTTGCATCCTTATGCTTTATCTTCAAAACTTCATCATAATAAGAATTATAGTGTAAAAGTGGATCTATAACAGATTAATAATTATTCTGTCATATTGTGTGAAATCTGTCAAGTTTGCTTGGCAATTGAAAAGAGAGGGCATAGCCTTTTGCTCTATGATTTTATGAACCAGACTACTTCCTAGTTCCCATCATAGCTATTTAAGTAATTGATGTCCTTTACCTGGTGGACTGGAGACCCCAAGTGGTCAGACTTCATCTTTTCTGTATATTTAAAGCCAAATTGAATACATTTCTGTAACTTCTGCTTGGCATTGCAGAAGTCTATGAGGTATGTGTCTAAAAGAAAAACAGCAAAGAGATTAGAAGTTTAGGAAAGCATTTTATTTCCAAAAATAGATGCCAATTAATTGTGTTTCAAAAGGAGGAGGGGGCGGAGGAAGAGTTACTGCTGATACTTGAGTGCAAAGAAGTGTGTCTTTCTACATTCTAAAGTTCTGCTTCTTACAGTGATACTTTCTCCAAATTGAAATGCGGTTTTCAGCCTTCTCTAATCCACAAGGCTCTTACCCAAACCTACTCATGCATTCCAAGAGCTCACAAAAAAGGAGGAAGAAAAGCTGAGAGACTGAAGCCATCAGAAATTGTAACTGGCAGAAAATAGAAGTTAACAAAAGTAAAATTAAACTGAATGTTTGACTTTATGTTAAAAAGCAAGTCAAATATTTCTGGGCTTTCATTTATTTAAGTATTCATAACTAGGAGATTTGCTTCCACTTTTTTTTATTTTCAACTCCATTGTACAATACCTGACATTTTTTGGACTTTAGTATGTACAAAACTACTGTGTATTTTCAAAGCACAGTACATACCCTGCTAAGGACAAAGAAACATGTTATTATCTTTTATTTTGCTTCATCTGCATTCTTCTGAATAAATATATTAATAAAGATCCTGAATATAACAATGAAAAAGTTTTATGGGAATATCTAATTAAAAGTCTTAAAATTATGAGCTTTTTTTAAAATGGAAAATAGAAGCCAAATCTACCAAATTTCATTAAAATTGTCTCCACCTGTCTCAGCTTTTCCCTCCTTGCTACCCTTCTTTACTGGTTATGAATGTGTTCTGTTGATCTAAGGCTGCCATTCAACTGTTGTTTCTCAAAATACTTCTAGCTCCCCTGATCAAAGTTTTGAAACCTCATAACAATATTAAAAAACACTGACTACATTCTAAGGCCAGGGTAAGATTTAAGCGTATTTTGAGGAAGCATAATTAGCATTACATTAAAATGAACTGTTTGATGGATAAATTGTTTCAGTTTACATCATGATGAAAGAGCATAATGAAAGTTTTTAAGATTAAATTCTGCTCTTTTTTTTTCCCTAAATTCTATCAAAACTGGCAGAAGGTAGAACCCTGGCAATTTTATTTTTCTACTATCTTCCATGACAGCAAGACATGTGCAAAGGAAATGAAACATATTCAGCCAGAGCAGACTGCACTGCTACAGGATATCACTCCATGAAGATATAATGCCAAATAAAAGCAGCAGATATTAAATAATTTATCAATGCTATCAAATGATAGGTGAATAGTCAGGCACAGTTTCAGGGCTCCTTGCCTTGGTTCTATCTCTGACACCTTCCTGCTCCTTTTTGAGATAGTGGTAATCCAGACTGTATTTAGTTTCCAATTTTAGTTCTAAGAAGGACACCATTCATATAGCATAAATTGGTAGTGACTCTGTGGCACATGCGTTTTTAACTCCAGGATTCCTTGAACTAATGGCTAAAATTAATATATGAATTATTTTGGTTTTGGTTAAGTGAATGGAAATTGATATTTGGACAACCATTCTAAGAATAATAAATTTATTATTTTGTCTTCACCAGTAAGATCTACCAAGTGATAAAATTCCCAACTCAAAATGTGAGCCCATGGTTACATGACAAACTAATTTTTCAGTAATATACAGGTTGATCAGCTGAATTGTGCAGAGTAACTTGGAAAGTATATGAGTTGGGCACCTGTAGCAGTGTTCCGTTAAAACTGGGCATTGTTTTATATAGTCCTCTTTAATTTTTCCTTTCTTTGGGGTGGATAAAATATAATATAGTTGCCCTCAAGGCATAAATCTGACTCTGCACTTCTTCTTACCTGACTGTAAATACAAATCTGGTCTTACAGACTTGGCAGTGGGAAAAATATTTGTGAGTGCTGCTCAAAGCATTTTCCATTGTCATACTGGGCAGATTGCTGACCTGAAATATCCTATTCCAACTGACCTTCTACTCAGAAATAAACCTTTATTGATTCTCTATCTGGGTTACTAAAGCAGCTTCAAAACAATTTGAAAAAACCTGTTACATTTTTCTCATAAAATTACAATGACTTAGTGTTTGGGTTCTTGTGATTTCTGCACAGTTTTACAAAAAAAAAACCAAAACAACAAGACTATGTGGATATACAGTGTTTGTTCTGCTTAGCTATCAGTGTGATATAGTGCATTTGAAGATGAAGATGAAGGTTATGAGATCATTATTTGTATCACAAAAGCTAGAAATCACTAACTATAAACTGGCTATAAACTAACAAAATAAGTTTATAGTTATAATAAGTCACTGACTATAAACTCTTCAGCAGGGATAGGCAAGGAAGGAGAGGCAGTGGTGTATCCCTGTATATCCATGAAGGTTTAAATTGGCCAGAGCTTGATGATGGTGACAATAGCATTGAGTATTTATGGGTAGGAATCAGAAGAAAGGCCAACAAAGCAGATAATCATTGTGGCAGTCTGTTACCATTCCCAATGTAAGGAAGCTTTGCAGCGTTGTTAAAAGTTGTGTGGAAGCAATTCTGCTACAGCAATGGAATGGATTAAAATAATTATCATTTTTTTGCATTGGGAGTTTTTATTGCCTAAGAACTTTAATGCACTCATTATTGGAGGGTAGCCACCAAAATTTTTAGAGGAATAATTGTAACTCGTTTAAGAAGAGTTCACATTCATTACAAACTAAATGCATAATGCTCATAATCCTGAGTAACATAGAAATTAACAGTAGAACCCTGCAAAGTTGTGTAAATTTTGAAGCTATTCATATTCTAAATCCATGCTGAAAGGGAACTTCATTAAGACAGTTGCATCTTATTTCCAGCTGCAGCTAAATCTTTAAATAACTATACTAGAAAAAGAATTTAAAGGCACCCACTTATATAAGTTATGAACATGAATAAAGGACAAGTGCTTTACAGTGTACTACCCCCATAAGCCTATCTCCAAGTTTTCTGATGATTCACAGCGTCTCCAGGCAACAAAGTAAATGACAGCTTTTGAATGTGTTTCCTGTTCTTTCTTCATCTGCATTTACAAGCTCTATTTTTTTCCCCTCTCAGAAGACTGGTTAGCCATTTTGGTAGCAGTTTTAAAACACCTCCATTTCATCAGTTTAACAAAGCAGTCCACTCAGCCAAACCGGGATGTGATCTAAAGAGAACTTCCTTCTTGGATTCTTTCCAGCAGTTTTACTTATCTCCTGTTGCAATTTAAAAATGCTTAGATTTGCCCATATCTCTAACTTCTGAATTAGTCACCTGTATATCTCATTCTTGGTGCATTTATATTTGTGTTGCCACCTATCCTTCTCCAGGGATACATCCAGATACAGCTTTCTCCAGATCCTATACATTTCTAGCTCCATTCTATGTGGATTCCCAGCCTAAAACGTACATAAAACTATCATATTCACTTTCACTTGTTTCTGTATTGTTCATGATTAACTGCCAATTTTATAATGACCCCATTTAAACAGAACTTACAGAATTTTATGCTCAGTTATGGAATTTTATGAGCTCAAGCCTACAAACAAAGTCAGGAAGATGATGCTTGTGAACTTAATCTTTTTGATTTTCTGCATATGGTGTTTTTCAAGCTTCAAGGGAACAAAAGTATGACTATCTCCTGTCCTGTTATTTTATTTATAATAAAAAATAGACTCTTTAATTCTAATAGTCAAGGATAAGATGGTTCTCTCACAGTACATTTATTCCATTTTAATTTAATTTAATATCATTGTTTCAAAATCCCATTTTATAGGGTCTTTCTCTTAACAATTATTTTTATGGATGATTCACAAGAATTGTGTGGCTTATCCCAGAATCTCTGCCCCTGGCAGTGTTCAGCATTTCAAGACATCAGATGCTAGAGAGATTCAAAATGGATACCCAGGAAAATTTAATTCTTTAAAATACTTTTTCATCACTTGTGTTCTCTATGTCCTGAGAAGGCATCAGTATCCAATTAATTGTTTTTCATTAAAAATCCAATAATTTCAAAATCAGTTGCATGTAGGGTACTGCCATGTGCTCAGTCACCTGTGGATGCTGACAGCAAGGTCAGAGAGGAAGCATCAGGTAGCAGCAGAGCCTGTGAGAAGGAAAGTCACATAATTTTCCCATACAGTGGTCTGGGAAAGCTGAGATAAAATTCATGAAGGAATCAAAACAATCCTTGCACCTGTTGTTTTTGCAGTTGTTGACTTGAGAGATGTTTTCAAAGAGGTGTTGTTTCTAATAATTTTGGGAGGTGTTGATTGAGGGACAAATTGTGTCCAGATTTCTCTGAACAGTCCATAAAAGATGTGATTTCTAATAAACTGTGAGACTTGACTTCTGAGAAGACCTTAAGAGTCTGTGTTGTTATTCAGCTGTCCCCAATACAAGAGCGACAGTCATGCATTATTTCTGAGGCAAAGATCTCGGCAGACACTTTTACACTTCAGAGAAGAAGAGGCATGCCAAAGAATACGTTGTTTCTTAGCAGAGGATACACCCACTTTTATGGATTTGGAGCAGATGAATGAAAAAAGACTGACCTTTAATGTGGGCTTCTCCTCTACAGATACCATTGTTTGTGTTGGTTATCACAACCTGTAGAACAGGCTCCCAAAGGCCAATGAGAACAACCATGACCAGCTGCAGCTGACATGTACTGTGGTTCTCAGAAGCCTTTTGTTGCTTTTCTCAATGCTCAGAGAGACTGTCTGTAGAATTTTGTTGTGTGCTCTGGGGCAAGTTTGACCTGGATGTGTTCTGAGACAACTTAGGCCTGGACCATGCCAACGTCTGGCATGAGTTCTTCAAAGTGTAGGGTGTTCTCTTTACTGTGTAGAAGGGTCATGGTAGTCCTGAACTGAGCCAAAAATTCCCAGGTTCTCTCCACAGCGAAAGACTCTAGTGAGGTCCATCTTCTGCAAGTGGTGTCCATGCTGGAAGACGTGATTCAATCAGAACAGGCCTATATGAATCTGTGACGGAGGACCTTTGATAATCCTATCTGGCCAAATACTCAAAAAGAAGAAAGCATTTGACATATAATATAAATATACTATAGGGATCCCTATAAATTGATGTTAGCCTCTGCTTTGTGGGAGACACTTGATTCACTATGAAATAGAGCAGAATTCTTGGTAAAGTTCTTCAGGATCTCGGAACAAGATTGTTGACTTTCATTAGTGAGAGTTTCAAGGCTGCCTCTTGACCTTTCTTTTCCTGCCCTAGAGGGAGAAGATTCATGCAAGCTGTGTGAAAACTCAGATGAATCAATGGATGTAAAAGTTTGTTAAGTCACCAACTTGATGGTCTCTTTCACTGGACGAGCAGTTGAAGAAATCTGACCTGGTAGCTCAGGACAAGTGATCTCATTGTCATGTTCATCATCTGGCAGGCTACAGTCATGCTGCTCTGCCTGGGCATCTACACCTCTGGAAACAACCCCTCCCCAGTTCCTAAATGGGACAAAAGGGACACAAGGTTGTCAGAGCACGTGTGAAGTTGGACAGGTCTGCTGTGGGTCCTTGACTTCAGGCAAGATGAACTCATTGTGATCCTGTCAGTCCTGCACATTTTCTGCTTTTTCTTCAACAGGCTGTGCCTTTTCCCCATGACGTGGGCATGGATTTTTTTCAGAGAAATACTGGCTCCCTTCCTGATAGCTGCATCCCTGTACTACGTACTGAGAACCAGCTAGCAAGGCAGGATTTCCCTTCCCAGAGGCCATGCTGATTCTTTCTTTACAGTCTGTGTTTATCTATGTTCTCACTAATCTCATACTTTAATACTGGCCCTTCCATTTTAACCACAGCTGAAAGACAGACTCAGTCAGCCTCTCTGGAGCCCTGTGTGTGGATGGGGCTTGCAATGCTGATATTCCAGGCCCCTGACTCAGTGACTCCTTGTAATGATAGGTTACACATTTTGGCTAGCAGCTCTACAATTTCACATTTGAGTTCCTTCACAGCCCTTGGATGAATGAATGGCTGCTAATCCTGGCGAGTTACTGTCATCTAACTTAGTCTGTGTAGTCAAATTCTCCCTCTATACTTAGCCCAAATTGATACAGGTACCCTAACCAATATGGTAAAAAAAAAAAAAAAAAGACAAAAAAAACCCCCAGAAAATAAATAAATCTCATATTTTCTGCTGTGATCTTATCTTCAGATGCTACAATCTTTGTCATCAAATGGTCCAGCTGTTTCCTGAGCTGGCTGGCTTTCATCTTCTGAGCTATTTAAACACCTTTTTATTATCTATTTGAGTATCTTTCCAAACTCATTTATGTTTTCTCTAAGTTCCTATGTATGTATTATATGCCGTGATTTTGCTGCTTTCCTCATTTGAACAACTCTTCTGGTTTTTAAAGTCAATCATTTCTATACAGTAGCTTCTAAGTTTTGTGTTTAGCTAAACAGGGCTTTTACTGGGTCATTATGTTTTCTTCTTCTGAGCTGTTTGCCTGGGCTTCCAATACAGTATTTCAAGCAGCCTCAAGGCTGCTTGCAGGCTTTTTCAAGTATTAATTTTGGGGGTATTTTTGCTAATAACCTCATTTGTATGTAATTCCTTTTCCTGAAATTAAATCTCTCTTTTCAGGATTTGTTTGGCTTGTTCTTTCCTACTGAAATATTAAGCCTAATTTTATACTGATTGCTGTTACAGAGTACTCTTCAGCTAACACCATTTGAATTAGGCCCTGTACATTACTCAGGACCGAAGCCCAGATGGCAGCTTTTCATAAAAGTGCTAAGATTAGTTATTCTAGGAAGTGGACATTTACTGCATAAAGCAGTCTTATCTCTGCCTCTTGTCCTGAGGGAGCAATGACACAACCTGTTATAAATCTGCAGTATTACCTGAGCACTATCATCCTCCAGATTAAAAAGCCCAAAATATGATCCTTTTATTACTTCTTTTTTCATTATTAGTATTAGAGTATCAGATTTCCACACAGGATTCCATAGTGTTTCTCTTTTCCCACGATATTTTTATGCTGTTAAACTTTGTATTTTTCTTCCCATAATTTGCCCTCACCTGTACATTTCATTCTGTCATTATTGAAACCTTGTAGCCTGGCAACACTGTATCCTGTTAATTATCCTTTCACTAGGCCTCTGAGATGTCTATTCTGTCAGGGTTGCTATTTGTAACCAAAAAAATTATTTTAAAGGCTTCTAGAATTGTTGAAGAAGTCAGCTTTTGTTAGTTTTGCCCTTGTCTTAGCTTTTCCAGACTAGTCAGCTGACATTTTAGGGAAACTGACTTGCCTCTCTATTTTTGTTAATGTCCTTTCTGGCCTTTTTCAGAGGTATGATGTGTATCATTCAGGTTATACTGCCAAGTTGAATCAATCCAAACAAGGTGCTTGTCCATGCTTGTCAACATTTTTCCAGTTCCTAGTTTAAATAATCTTGCATGACCTTCTTAATTTTCATGGGCAGCAGTCTGTCTCCACCTTGATCAAAATAAAGTCCCACCTTCCTTTATGGTTTCCTTCTGTTTCAAGAAGTTTCTCAGTTCCTAATGTACTGAAATACCTGTCATGGCTACACTATGGACTTTCCCATGTACCACAGCTCTGTATTCTTGCCTGTCTGCCATGCCTCATGCCCTGGAGCTGGGAGCATTTTGGAAAAGGCCATCATGAAAAACCTAACTTCAGTCCTCTATTAGGCAGTCCAACAGCCACCCAGAACATCACCCATGTACTTCCCCAAATCACTGGTATTAACCCAAGTCTCCTGGATTCTTTCATGCACCCTCACGTCAACGCCAGCTCTGAAGCATCTCAGTAAGTCAACGTCAGCTCAGGAGAGTGTACCTCTCCTTCTTTCTCAGCTGTAATTTTTCAGTGGCTCTCAAAAAGCCAGACCCAATATCTCCAAACCAAGAACTTCTTGCACGGCATGCAGACTTATAGAACCAGACCACAGGTAGTTAATTTGCCTCTTACAGTTGTTTATCAGGCTATTAACAAATAAGATATACACAAGAATATGTGGTGTGGAGAAGGGAGTATCAAGAGTCCTTTCATAAATATAAAATAAGCACCAGCAGTCCATGCTACTGATGTGATAGAGAGTTACTTCAATTACCATTGTATCATAGAATAATTGACCTTTTAGATAAATTGGGAAGTTTATTATAGACAAATACGAGTAAAAAAATATGTAAGCAAGAAAGACACCAATTTTACAAAGGTTGAATTGCAACACATATTTACATCATTAGATACAGGTATTTATACTAAGAATTACTTGTTTCCAAGCAGATTGAATTTATGCAAAGAGCAAAATACCAGATTTCAGTTCTCTGAATTCTTATTGTATTCAAAGGACACAGTAAGTTGACAGCTATGGGTGGTGATATCTCTTTTATCCATGTGCCAAAGACGATCTTGGCATGGTTTTTCTAGTATGTGATTTACTAATGGAATGAATCTACAAAATCAATTAAAGCATTTCATTTATAGTACTTAGGCACAATACCTAATACACTTTACCTACTGCACAACACAAGGATGACAGTTTAAGTGATAAAAGAACTTTACTTCTTTTTCTACTCGGGCTTGAATGAGATCCAAAATTTAAAACTAGAAGTCCTTTTCATTTTTAATTCACAGGAACTTTCAAATATCATTAGTAAGAAACATTTTATTTTTATCATTCTATTAAGCAGTATTTAGCTTTTAACCATTTTGACTATGACTTAAATATTGAAAAGAAGCCAAATAAGGTGAAAGTGTTTTATAGATCTGAATTCAGATAACTATGAAAAGTATTTCCTCCCCTTTTGAGATACAACTTTATTTAAGCCATCTTTTACCAAAACAGAGATTTAATTTAGAACTTTTCATACATATATATAGACAGAAGACTGGCTCTTTAATTTAATAACTATATTGCTGGCATGCAAAATTTAATTATATAATTTATTTTAAATTTTTATTTTATTTTATCTCATGTATACAAGGCATATTTTTTGTATGTTGAATGCTAAAATGAAACCAATAAAGGCCAAATTCTCTTAGTAACTCAGTATTCCCAATCTGGAAGAATTATTCTATGATGAGCAGTGTTTCAGATATAGCTCTTTAACTTTTGTGTTGTTTGGGTTTGTTTTTTTTTTTTTCACCACTTAGGTCTTTGCATTAATTTTTATATGGATTAAGAGTCTCTGCATTCAGGGTGGAAGGAAGGGGTTGCAGAACCTTTATTTTGTGCCTCCAGCATTCAGAAAAAAAACATGCATGGAGTTCACATGTGAAGGATTCAACACAAAATTTTTATGCATACTGATACTTTTCCAGGTAGCTAGAAAGTCTGATTCTGAGTATCCCTGTGTCCTGTACCACATCAATCCATGTACAAGATGGTCAGTCTACCTTACTACAGGCATACTTTTCTGTAAGAAAAAAAAACAAAACAAAACAAAAAAAAAAAAAAAAAAAAAAACAAAAAAAAAAACAAAAAAAAAAACAAAAAAAACCCCAAACTGTCTATCTAAGAAAACTAGGAAAACAGTTAAGCCACAAACGTGTGCAGAACTCAGTTTTGTGATACAGTTGGTTTACCTATTTATAACTCATTATCTGTGTATAAATGTACCTTTTACTATGCCTCTGCAAGAGTAATTTTTTTTTTTATAATGAAAAGGAAAAAAACCAAACAAACAAACAATAAAAGAATAATCACCCTTCAGGGATGTATATCATGATTGATGGTTTGATGGTTTTGATTTTCATCCTAATTTATGCACCTCACTCTCCATCAAAGTCCACACACTTTGTGGAGCTAAAGTCTTGGGCACCCCATTTTCCCTCTCCTTTCATTATTACTGTATTGGATTATGTAACCTAAAAATGTGTATTCTATTTCATCTGTTGAAAGCTGTTTTTTAAGAGATGTTTTATCCTTCTCTCACCCTTCCGGGGGGAGGGGGGCGGATGCCTTCTGATAATGGCCCAGCCATTAAAACCAGGTGGGACAGTGTTTCCTATCTCTTTCACCACCCCTCCATCCTCCAGGGGGACATCTTCTGATAATGGGCCATTAGGGCCCGCCAATGACATGACACATTCCATCATCCCAGTGTGAGATGCTGCACACAGTGAGGATGGGGGGAGCCAGCTATTCCCAGCTAGATAAAAACTGGGATTGAAGGACACAAGGTATCCTGTTTTTCCACTGGATTCCTGGAGGAGGACTGGACCCATCTCGTCCCCACTGGACTTTCTACAGCACCATCTCAACTCCACAGAACCACATCTGTTACTCCAGGAGGACTTATGTGGACTGCTTCCAGCACCCTGACCAACTAGGGTGCCAGGTCATATCCCTGACTCTGTCAGGGTTTTTTCCAGGATCTTTGTTTGCTTCCATGCTTGCTTGCTTGTTTTTTCATACTACCACTTTTTTTTTTTTTTTTTTTTTTTTTTTTTTTTTTTTAACATTCTTAGTAAAGAACTGTTACTCCTAGTCCCATATCTTTGCCTGAAAGCCCCTAATTGCAAAATTATAATAATTTGGAGGGAAGGGGGTTTACACTCTCCATTTCAAGGGAAGCTCTAGCTTTCCCTGGGAGACAACTGTCTTTCAAAACCAAGATAATTACATAAATAATAGTTGAATTTACTTAGACAAACTTGAGATATCTGCACCGTTCTTCTGGTGTCTTCAGACAGACCAGAGGAACTGCCCTGTGAAAGAGGATATATATTTCATTTGACAAAAAAAGTAACTAGGGCAACTAACTAGGCTCAGTCTAGGTATGTACAGTTTAGACAGACAAATTTGAGAGGGGTTGTGTCCAGAGACTTTTCATATAATTTTTAATGCAGTTTTCTTTAGTTGAACAACTATCATTCCACAGTAGAAAAACCCAAAATACACAGTGGAGTGTTGTGAGGAATTGATTCAGATTGTTTCAACTTGGCTGTCTCAAAACACTTTAACCCTTCTCACCTCCAGCACTCCGTGAGGGCCACTTCCATTAGGATCTTAATCCTTTTCCAGATGCTTGGTTTATTGTGAAGAAAACATTATTAATAACTGCATTTTACCTAATCAATTCTTCAGTTTTCAAAAAATTCTGATTTCAGTATGAGATTTTCCAGGTCCAGAAGGTAATCTAAAGAAGACTGTGAACATTTGGCAAAGAGAAGGCTAAAGAGAAAAAAATTACAAAGTTACAAGTATTTCAGTAATTTTAAGGTGAATAGCAAGAAAAAAGTATTAAGTGAAGCTATATGTCCTTCCATCACCCTGGACTTAAATTGCCATGGACATGTAAGAGACTTGCAATGAAGTTTAATATTTGCAGGGTCAAAGTTCTTCAGAAAATCAATTCCCATCTCATAGAACAATCCTGGAGAAGCTGAATTTTAAAATTTCCTTCAAAAAATTTAAAATAGAAAATCACAGGAAAACTTCACTTCTTTACTTCCACATCAATATCAAAGGATTTTCTGCCTTGCTGTTTATTTTTCAGCACCTGGTACCACAGAAAAAATTAATCAGAGCGATACGGTGCCCTTAGATTGCCTGTCAATGAAACTGAGGAAATCATCTTCCTGTTTACTTTTTTCAGCCAGCTTCTGATTTCACTGACCTTCTCCAATGCTTCCTAGAGAATGTGATCATTACAAGTTTCCTTTCACTGAGAAGTTGATTGAGTTACAACTAAGCAACAGTAACCACTAAAATGATGTGCATGGTAGAATTTTCAAAAAGTCCTTTGCATCCAAATAAAAATATTTCCCCAGAGATACAAAGCAGTTAAATAAAAACCTAAATTCAACAATGGAGGGCACACTCATGCAAAAGCATTTCTGATCTATCACAGACCTTGCTTGCCTTATTACACCAGAGAAATCTTAAATGTACAGTTATTTACACTAAGGTCACAGAAACTGTCATCAAAAAGTGTAAGGAGTGGTAAAACAACTTAAATTTTGAATGGTAGTTAAGTGACCACAATGCCAAACAACTGGGAAACCAAACATCTCCTGTTGTGCAGCTGCCCTTCTACAGTATAGCAGCATCACAGATATTACAGAAACGCGGAGTATGTCTGTCTGATCAGCTTAAATAGAAATTGTCACATTTCAGGTTCTCAGACAAGATTGAGTTAATGGTCTTGCTGTGATTTTTTTTTTTTTTTTCCCCAACAAAACAAGGATCATCAAAACTATAGACTCATGGCTGCAGCGGAGGTGTCGAGAGGACAAATCTTATTTGTTTTATGCCACACAAACATTTTGAACATTTAAAAAAGGCATCTGTAAGGCCTTCATGCCCACTTTGTTGGCAAAGTGGAATCCAATATAACACCCAGTTCACACTCAGAATGCAGCTTAAGTTTCACTGACAAGATTGTAGCAGCAAGCTATATCCCTGAGGATGTTTCTTTTCCTTTTTTTTTTTCCCTTTCCTTACAGCTTTATGACTCATCATCTTGCTTGATCCATTCCCTTTCTGAAAAGGTTTGCAACTGCAGGGCTGTGACTATAACTGACCTTGGCTTACCCTGTCTCTGCAACACTGTGTTCCTTCTGCTATCATTATTTATATTTAATTTCAAAGTGCAATGCAGAACCGCATTTTATATATATATATATATATATATATTTCACAAAAAATTTTAAAAATTGCATCAATGTACCAGAGATAATTTAAAATAAAAAAGAGAATAACACACCTTTTTTATCAGCCAGAGCATTCACATAACAGATCAGATGGCAAATGATTTAACAGCTGCTCTATTCAGAGCTTTGATGTCTCTAGTTGAACATCACATACTGTCAGGCAACAAACATCTAACCCAAATGTTATATGTTTCTCTTTGAAGTACTTCACTGTTGGGGTTTTTTTTTACTGTTACCAAGCCTTTACCATTGATAGTTTTAATGAATCATTTACACAGAAATACATTGTTTGCCCATTCTCCGTTGAAAGGGTATTAACACATTTTTAAAAAACGACATGCCTAATGTTTGTTTACAAATACAAATCTTTTTCACTTTTCCAAACTTCATTATTTAGCACAGTGTAACAAATCAAGAGGACAAGAAAGTGCTGCTACATGCACCTCCCTGAAGCACTTTTCCATTCTCAAGGAAGTTTTATGCTTAATAAGATATTAAGATTTACTGGCAACCACGCAATGATGTAAATGCAAAATGTTACAGGCTCGATAGTAATTCATACAAAGCTCCATTGTGCATGTAAGTAGAACCCAAAGAATGCATCCATTAGTATTGGTAAACATGCTATAACCATCATATACTGCCTGCAAGATTCAGCTGGAAAGCATGCTTTTGCTGAAGACTTAAATTATAAGCAGGTGCATAAAAGATCTTCTGACCTGAACTCAGAGATCTTCAAGTCTGTATTAGCTAAGCCAACAGGAGGCATGAGTTAGAGTCAGGCCTTCAGTTTAACATTCCTCTTAGAGTGTGGATATCAACTAGTTAATTTCTAATTTGATAATCCTTTGGGATTATCTTTATGTGATCATCTGTATACTCCTTTTTGGTGCTCTGGATACCACCAATTACCAAATACACTACTTTAAGGAGAAGATAAAGAGTTAGAAATCACTGGATTTCCGGTGTGCTCACAAACTGATGTGAATGCTGAAGTCACACAAATTTGAACATGACAAGTAGTAAAGATATTTTCAGCCTACTTATGGTACCACCCTGTGGTGGTGCAAGAGTTGTTTTATTAAGTTATTAAGTAATTTTTGTAAGTTTTATAAGAAGTTTTTTGTAATGGTTCATTCCACTGTGCCCCCATTTTCTGTAATGGTTCTTCCCCTATGGGTTTGTTATATAACAAGTCGTTTTATGTCAATCATCCCACTCCCCCACCTGTCCTTGTCAATCTCCTCTCTCTGCTCTTGGGCACCCTGTCTGTCACTTCAGGGCCCTTCCCTGGCTTCTGGAAAGATCCAGGGGAGGCGTTGAGTGATAGGCTGGGGCCTGGGAAATCCCCTTCTCCCGTCTTGTGATTGATCCGATGTTCAAAAGTTAACACCCCCTGTTACACCCCCATATTCCCTGATTAGCTGACCTGTTGTCACAACCCCTTGATCCTCCCCCATTTATAAGTTCGTGCAGCCCGGTTCAAAGTGTTCTCTCTCTGGGCAGCATGGTCGGAGGTGGAGCTCCTTGCCGGACTCCCCTTTAATAAACCACCTTTCACCCTGTTCAGGAGAGGGTTGACCCTTTGTCCGTCGCCGCAGTCGTGACACCATCAGGTCCAGCCGCCGGTGCGGGGAACCAAGACCCCACAGACAGGAGGTTGCTTGCCCTGCCTGCAACCCTGACCAATCCGCGTTAGTCGCAGTGCAGGACTGAGCTAGCCTGTGGTCAAAGCCTGCCAGGTGTGAGGGACACTGCGATACTGCCCTTTGTGACTAAAAGATTTTCCATTGCTCATTCACAGTCAGGAGTCAAATTAGGACCTTAAACACAGGACTGATATTTTATATATATATATATATATATATATATATATATATTTTTTTTTTTTTTTTTTTAATCAATTACATTGTCACTAATAATGTGTTCATGGTATTCTTAGATACTCTTTTGGGATAAAAAGTCTCCTATGTACCTAGGGATGGCCCAAGAAGAGAATAAGGATGACAGTTACAGAGTCCTATGAATCATAATGTATGATGGCAAGTCAATGATCATACAAATGTTTTAAAAGTATTCTTGGAAAAGTGAAAATTCTTCCAATCCGCTCTTCAAAAAATGTAATCCTGTTCAAGTTTTTCAGGAAAGAAGTAAAAAAAAAAAAAAAAAAAAATTAAGTATCCAATGTTCAGCTGGGAATTTTACCTCCCAAGAAGTAGATATGATTAATTACACTGCTTGCTTTTGCGTTTAAGTACATATAGTGCATACTGTTTGAAATCTGTTCAGGCAGATTGGCAACCTGCTATCCATGCCCATTTATACTGGCTACAATTACAGTACTACTTCAGATTTAGATTCTGCATGCAGGATTCTGTGATGATCACACAGGTCTTCACCTTTTAAAATTTTGTCCAGATAATCCATAGCTTTCTGGACAACTATACCTCAAAAAAACTTTATTGTTACATGGATGCCTGATCAATCATAACTGCCTTCACTACAACAAGATGTAAGAGTGAAGGAAAAGAGTTTACCATGAATTCTCTCTCTTTTTCCAAAAAACCATTTTTTTCATCTTCCACCTGTTATAAGACTCCCCATTTCATGATGTAGCTTCAGATGTTCTCACTGCATCCAAACAGAGGGAGAAATAAGAAATTTCCACCACTAGGAGTGTTTGAAATCATGTATGAGATCTGTTGCACTTATTTATTGCTTAATTCCAATTGACAGTTGAGTGTGGGGGTTTTTTTCTTCCTACAGAAGTTTAATACAACATTTAAATGAATAAGGAGAAAATTTGAATATATTGGTTAAGGGAAAAGAATTCTAGGAACAGAAATAAAATTTCTTCCCCCTGTTTGTGAGAATATTTCCAGTTACTCCTGGTTAATTTCAGAGGAAAACTACTAAAAGTTCATGACTGACTTAAGATCATAACTTTTATAAAGACAGATATTTAAAAAGATCTAGATAGAACATTGCTAAGTTTCTGCTGAAAAAGCTTTCAAGATTGTAATGTGATCACATTCAAATGGCAAAGTAGCACTGCTCTCTGCTGGTGGTTATAAAATTAAATTGCTGTTTGGAAGTTGCATAAAAGCTCCTTTATTTATTTTTTTGGTTCATCTTTAAATGAAGCTTTTATTTGAATTAGGAGAGATAAACAAATGCTTATTCAGCTATAGAGCTAAAATGTATCTGTCTATCTCTGATAAATGAGAATTTCTCAGATAAGGCTATCTCAGAAAAACATCACATTTGCAGAATTTTACATGCGAAAATCCCTCAGCCTCTGACACAACCTGGATCTGTGTTCTCATCTCTAAGAAGTTGTCTGATTCTTTCTCCAACTTGACTTTCACATTTTTTTAAATCTCTGGTCATAACAAGCTTCTTTTATTAAGGGAATCGGAGATGGCATGAGTCCACCTGAACACTGCACGGACACACAGTTCTTCCAGAAGAATTGCAGAATCAGCAGCTTCTCCAAACAAATTTCCTGGGACGTCTGTTAGCGCAGCTTAGGAAAGGAAAAGCAAGTCTTTATTTTTTATTCTATTCCCTTGCTGTGGGTAGTGTACACGAGGTTCCAACTTCTCCAATTACGTATCTTCCTGACAAAGGGTGAAACTTCTTTCATGTTTGTGCAGTAATAGATGATGGTCCTTCTCAGTCATCTGCCTCCTCTTTCCCTGCCTCATCCAGAAGACATTGAGAGGGCCCTGAGGTGAATAAGCAATTCATCAATATCAGACTCGGACTTTAGAGTGTCATGATTTAGGCTCCTGAGACCTGTAATTTTAAGAAGGAACGGCTTTGAGAAGTGAACATTTCTTGTTTTTCAGGCTTGATTTTATGGTCTACAAACACAAAGACCAGTAATGCAATTGTACATTGGTTGTGTCTCTGTCATTGACTTTTTTTTTTTTTTTTTTTCTGTAAATGTATCAGAACTTATTTTATTACAATATGAGCAATCTTATGAATCATCAGAGTTGGTCAAGCTTGCACAATTTCCCAATATAAGTCTGGAGGATGTTGAAACTTGTCAAGGACTGTGCCATGTGAAAAGAGCAGAAAAACTGTACCCTAGTAAAAGACAATGAGAGAAACATAAACCTCATTTGTTACTAGCTCTAAGTACAGTCCATTAGTGGATTTCCTTTTCATTGTGAGGGACACTGATGTTGTGTTAACTTGCCAGGTCCAAATTTTGCAAAGAACACCTAAGTTCCCTTTGAGGGGGAAAATGTAATGTTGTTATACTAACACAGCAGAATTTGCAACGGAACTAGAACAAAAATCTTTACCTAACCTCTAAGAAATTAAAAATACTATTTTAATCTCTGACAAAAGAGAAAAATATTCAGAAAGAGCCCTTTCTTCCTAAAGCAATGTTATGTCTAAAGCAAAAGACACAGCCAAGTCTTAAGTCTAAACCAAACTGAGAAATATTAATTGGTATGCACTAAATTATGTAGACAGGGTGAGATATTCAACAGTACAAAAGACAGTCAGATGTCTAATTCCATTTGTGCCTTTATAAATAAACACAACCAATAATGAAAGTAAAGCTGTGATAAATGATGAACATAATCCCAAGTCTTTCTGTCCTTTTAAGCATGTAAAAAAATGTCAGCTTCCATACAGGAGAAGAATTTCTGAGAACGTAAAGCAAACAAGTAAGCAAAGAACCTAACAATCCCTCTTCCCCAGGGTCCTTAGGAAAGACAAGCAGTGACTTTCTAAAAATCCTTTCTCAAATCTTCACAAAACTGAAACAGAGCAACTGACAATGACTTTGAAACTGGCATTTTGTGACTCAAGTTACTCCTTATACAAAACCTTGTAGTTCACTGACCTTGCCAGTTTATAACGCAGGAATTTTTTTTTGATGTTGCCTTCCAGTCCTCGGCTAAATTTTTGTAGTAAACTCTTTAGGATAGAAACCATTTGTCATGGGTTAGTACAGTTTGGGTTTAGTTATAGAAGAATGTAGGATAAATCTCCAGGTCAGGACCTGGGAATTGCTTTAGAAGAGACAGGGACCTATCAGAGAGTTAGTTGGAATATTGGCAACTAATTCTAACCACTGAAATTGTTAGCTGAGACTTTGGGAAGTACCGTATAAAATCCTGTGAATTTCCTGTAGGTGGGTCCTTTTTCTTCTTCCTTTTGGCCAGAGAGAGTCAGTAACATCGAGCTGGGCCTGCTGCTCCCCCCTTTTGGGGTGAGCTGGCCTGAGGCCTGGCCGGATTCCATCGGCTCCTGGGTGAAAGCGGGGGGAAGGAGAGGTTGCTGTTTTGTAACAGCTACGTTCTTCAGACTTCTCTGGAACAGGGAGAGATCTCTGCTGGGCCCTGATAAGAGCTATGGGCACCATTTGGGATGAGGCCACCCCGATTTACACCAAGGGGTGGGCTGAGGAGGCATTTATGATCCTGCCTGGTTTTTTGTGATTCCAGACTGCCTGAGTGCTCCGATCTCTGATGTTTCTGTGAGTTCTTCCTCCCTCACCAGCGTGACCTTGAACATCTAACACTACAAGCTACAGAGGGAGAGACAAAGACTCTGAGCAGATTTAACTCTTCCTTAGCAACATGAAGCTTCCAGAGCTTAGCCCTTCTCTGAGAGAGTAAGAAAAAAACAGAGTGAACATAAAGAAAAAAACAGCATGAAATCAGTAGAGCAAGAGTAAAAAGACTATTAGGACAGAGAGTTGAAGAGTTGGTTGTTCTATTCTTACTTGAGCCATGGAAATGAACTCTGTTATTTAATTCATTCCTTTAAATCATGGAAAAGATATGCATTTGGGGAGATGATTGTTTTAATTTGTGTGTGGATTCAAGCAAAAGGGTTTGTGATGAACCAAGTAATATCCTATAAGATGCTTGAACAGAGATAAAGATGAGAAGCCCCCTGCGCCAGTGAAGAAGTGAGAAGATGTCTCTGTACCTTGAGATGAAGAATCCTTTGCTTTAGAGTTATTCATCTTCTTTAAAAGGTGACACCCCAGTACGCAAAAGTCTAAGACCCATGACCCATAAGCAGCTTGGGAACCTGCTCCTGGGAGGGTCACAAAGGCAGGTTTCTCCGGGCGGTTGTTTTTGTGGCAGTTTAAAACCCACAGGAGAACTGTTTTAAGTTGTCAGTGGGATCCATGACTCTAAAAAATACTCCTCCCCTAATGAACTGATGAAAGACTATTGTCAGATAGTGAAACTGACTGAAAATTACAAGTTTTGTTTCTTTAAGTTGTTTTGTAAGAAAGTGACCAGTTTGTAAGGGGAGGGAAGAGTGTTTTTGAAGTTTCATTCTTTTTTAGGTTTTTTTTCCCCAACTTCCTTTTTTCTATTCTTTTAGTGTATGTTAATAAAACTATTTGTTAATTTTAAGGTTGAGCCTGTTTGTTTTTCTCCTAGTCTCTCTCCCACAGAAAGAGTAAGTACCAAGACCAAAATTTAATGAACGTGAAACCACTACACCATTCTTAGTCCATGTGTACATAATCTCTAGAACGGCCAATTCCATTCTTAGATTTAGGTTGCTGTGTGGCATTAAGACTGTTTAAACAATTTAAAGCTTTTAACTAGTCTCTGAAAAAAGAGAATTTTTTTTGTATCTGTATGCAATGGATTGGATTGTATCCAATGTAGATTTCTGTCCTTTCTTTTTAATTAATATGCAATCTTGAGCATAGCCCAATTAAAGGAGCATTTTCATATATCAAAGAGAAAAAAAAAAAAGCTTTGGCATGCCAAATTCTTATTCAATTTCTCAGGAAAATAGCTTCTTTACTTCAATGAATTTGTAACAATGGAGGTCTGAATTCTTTATATGTTTTAAATAAAATATAGGAAAGAGGTGGTAACACAAGCTGAAAGTAAGCAGGTCGAATTTATATTAAAGGTTCACACATTTCTTTCTTCTTCATTTTCTCACCCACCTGTTTTTCTTTTTTCTTTTCCCTCCAGATCAATTCAACTCTTAACATGCCTCAGAGAAAAAAGTCTTGCACAAAAATACGCTTTACCTTAGGAGATCAAAGCTGTTTTACAGTTTGTTTTTTTTAAGTCCTTTTTAATCTTAGTGGCATCAAGCTCATTAGAAACAACCGCAAAAACAAGAAAAAAGAGAAATTTAAGCTAGGATCAGTAAACTAAAAAGGAGCTTTGATATCTAGTAGAAATAAGCAATTAAAAAAAAAAAGAAAAAAAAAAAGAAAAAAAAAAGAAAGAAAAAAAAAAGAAAAAATAAAAAAATCAGTGCTCCAAAATGTGACTTGGAGAACTCATTATGTAGGAAGGATGGAAATTAATTTTTAGTACCTCACTTCATCAGTACAAAATAGTTACAGGGCAGATTCTGTCTGTTAGAGGAGAAACAGTGGGGAAACCTGTAGTGTAAAGAACTTAGCAACCGGGCAGGGGTATAACCCAAAAAAAAGCATTTTAAATAACTATTTATGGAAATGGAAAAAAAATTAAAGGTTTGTCAAATTGCTACAATTATTACAAAAAACCACCATATTAAAAACAGCATGCCATTAACTGTTGCAAAATAGCATATTATAAATATCATGCAGGTCTCAAAAAGAATGTGTGAAGCATATAAACAAATGCATAATCACATTACTTCCTTTTCCAGTTAAATTTGGTTTAGTTAAAAGTTTCAGCACTTGGAAGTTAATCCAATTGATTCAATCTTCCCTTCATGGGTTAATTTCCTTTTTCATTTCCATTAAACTGTTTTCACGAGAACAAATCTGTCCTGTATAATTTTTGGTTTGTCTCAGTCTCTCTCAAAAGATTGAGACTTTTGAATTGTAAAGCTATGGAATATCTCTAATAGACAAGAGTTTGCCAGGCACTTCAGCCTTCTAAATAATTTCTGGTTTTGCTACTTGTCCTATCTGATCTTTGTCACCAGATGTGGAAGCTAGGCAATTGACATTCAGCTGAGCTCTATTTCATTGAAAAAGGCAGTGAGGACTGTCAGCTCATTCCTGTCTGGTGAAGGCTGCAGATGGAATGGACATTGCCGCCTGAGACTCATCCCAGCCAGGCCCAGGCACTGTTACCATTCAGAAGAGCAGTGATATTAGCTGTCTTGATGGATGGATAGATGCAGTTCTTAGCACTCAGACTTCACATTTTTGTCTCTTTGTTCATTATGGAGAGGATTTCTTGTAAAACTTTTGAGTGAAATATTGTTTCTGAATCAATTCAAAACTTCAAGGGGAGGAGTTTTCACTCACAACACAATTTCTTGATTTATGATTCATCTCAGTATCCTATGATAAGGTGTATTTCCATTAGTAAAGAAACATCAGTTGTTAGTTTTTCAGCTGCAATTAGATATGTGAAGCATATTTTCCTCCTTTCAACATGAATTTTTATAACCTGTTCCTGGAGCCTGTAGACCTTTGCCATTTATTTCACAAGGTCTAAAAGATAGCTGTTCTTTTGCTATCGTTAAGAATGTTTTACTCTACTGCCAACAATTTCATTTCCTGTTCATTTCTGGATGCCTTTAAAGATGTTGTTTTTAGCCTGTAATGTACTAAACATTTTAGAACTTCGATAATGTTTTCCTTACATGCAACTTCCAGCAGTTAAAATTATCTGAACCTGCTGATGCAAAGTGAAGTCATTTCATTTCCCACCCCTGCCCTCCTTGCTCAAATACACCATGTACACAGGAAAGCATGAACAGGAGACAGCAGCCAGCTAAGTTTTCTCCATCAGCAGGAATGCAGTATATGCTTAATTTTTCCACTCTGATCATTAGAGTGAAGACATGTTAAACATCACTGCAAATTATAAAAACCAGCATTTTTCTGTGCTCAGATAAGGGTGACAAGGAAAAGTGGAGGAGAAAGTGGAGTTAAACTTTTGCTACAGTACCACCACCAAAACAGTCCTGTATTACTCACAGAGGAAACGAAGTTTATTAGATATAAACATGAGTCCAAGTGCTGAAATCCTAAATACAGTTATTACAACTAACTGATATCATTCTGAGAGAGATCAATTTTTGTTTGCATTATGGAAGTGTACTATATATCTAATAGAATTTGAAGATCAGATCTGACACTTCTGGTTATGTAACATGACCTAATACATGGCATAAACCAGATAAATTTGTTTATTTGGACTACATCCTTCATTTTCAATTGTTTAGTATTATAAATAAGCGTTAATGCCTGAGCACCTCTAGTCTTTGTTTTTCTGGGCTTAGAACTGCTGAAATTAGAATTGCTGAATTTGAATTTAATGTATTCTATGGCTATATACCCTAGAGCAATCACTGATGAAAAGCCACTGCAAAATAGCAATTCTGATACCAAACCTCCAGTAGCAAAAAATTAACCATGAATAAAAATACTTTAACAGTAATCTTGCTTGGATAATGACTGCCTAAAGTTAGAGTATAACTTAAAAAGAAAGATTTTCACTGAATTTCTGTTCCCCATAGAGGACTAACACTTAGAAAACAATTCACAAATTGCCATTCATAGGGAATTGTCCACCAGCAAAAGAAAAAGGGAAATCTTTTCTTTCTATGTATTTATTTATCCTACATTTGGTTTAAAGACAGAAAATTCTTACTGAAAACGAACACCAAAATGGCACCACTTTTTAGATGGTTTTGTGATGACATTATATGCAAAGATAGGAATTTGTCACTACAACTTTGATCTCATTCAGCCCAAGCTATGGAAGCTTGCATCTTAGATATGCATTAGCCTTGAAACGAATGTGCAAGTTATTTTTGTATAGTGAATGTCCTTCTGTTTCTATGGAAACCAGATGTTCGATAATTAAACTTGTGCTGTAAATAGTTGTGTGCTGTCATGTGAAAGAGTCCTCTTCACAAGTTGCTGTACAGCCAAATAGTTGAGCTTCTTATCTATTGAAAAATTGGAAGTAAATGGGGTGAAATAGCTGCCTCTGAAATTGACTTCAAAAAGCAACCACTTTGCTAGAGCATTTTAAATAACACTGGTAAGTCTTTCCTGTATTTTGTGGCTATTCTGCAGGTCAGAAACTATCATTGTATTCCTTTTTTCAATTCTATTTGCCTATTATCGTCTACTCACAGATAAATGAACACGAACAACAAAAAAGAAAATACAAATATTTTCTCTAGCTAAGAGAGTCATCCGGTTCACCCAAAACAATCAGACCTGACCAATCAAGAGCTCAAAAATACTTTTAACTTTTTATTATATTTAATAATATGGGTTATGCGAAGCAAATACTGTGTATTCAGCCTAGTGAATTTTCCTTACTGCATCCGATGGGTGATCTTTCCTATATTTGAGGGCATGTGATTTCAGAGGGTTCTTCTAGAAGTCAGTAGCTCAGTAGAGTAGAGGTAGCTGAGAGAGCAGCAAGAGAGTGAGCTTTGATATGAAATGTAGAAGACTGCAAAGAAATTCCATTGAGCATAATGAGCAGAACTGGTCAGTCTCTGTGGAGGGAGGACAAGCACTATGCTCCTCCTTCTCATGTGAGATAAGGCTCAGAGAGGAAGAAGAACAGGTGGAGTATATCTGACCATGCATTTTCATGTCTAAAACACCACAATATAATGATATAAGGACTTAAAATTTGTGCTCCTAGTATCAACAAGGAGAAACGTTCCCTGCTGAGGAACGAGGAGACCATCTGTAAGTAACAGGACTGATACAGACCTACAGCTCAACACAGAATCACGGAACAGTTTGGCTTGAAAGGGACCTTAGAGGTCATCTAGTTGCAATACCCTTTCATGGGTTGGGACACATTTCTTTTGACCAGGTTGCTTTTGACCCATCCAGCCTGGCCTTGAACACTTCCAGGGATGGGGGTTTCACAACTTTTCTAGGCAACCTGTAGCAGGGTCTCATCACCCACTATAAATATGACTTGTAACTATGAATTACTCAATAGTGAGATATTAAAATAACCTTTGATGAAATTGCTTTTGCATTGAAAACAAGTAAGAGTAAATGTGGTTTCAGCTTTTCACTGATCATTGAAATTTTAGTCAATGTTTTTTTACTCTGACATTTTTCACCAAAATTTCCTGGAATAATGGCATTATCTAATCCATACCATCATAAATTTAATGATCACTCAAAGGATTTATCAACCTCCTTATAATAAAGATGTTTTTCATTCTGAGTTTTAGGTTTTAAATCACTTTTGAAGGTACACAACAGAGTAATGTCACTGTGCAATAAAAGTAGTCTATTTCAGATTTTATTGATATTTTAATTTGGTGTGCCTGAGAGCAATTCTGCTGTTGTCACACATGAAATGAAACCTGTACAGCAAGAAAGTTTACTACTTGCTGAAATGCCCAATGTCAAGTAATCTGTAAATATGAAAATGGATTTACTCTTCACAGTCAACTATTTTTCCTCCAAACAGCAGAAGGGGCATAGTTTGAAGGAAAAGATCTTCAAGACTACAAATACAGCTTATGCTTTATATCTCTAACTTGCTGTAGCCTTCCTCCTGTATCACACTTACTGTCCTGCTTTTTTCTCATTCTTTCATTAGAAGTATTTATTTGGTTTGGATTTTTAAACATTTTAAAGGTAAATTATAAAGATTATGTAAGAACGTAGGAGAACTAAAGAATGTATAATAAAATGTGAACTTTTAGAAGATATAATATGGTCGCTATCACTAACCTTGCCTCCGTTCCAAAAAATCCCTTTTTGAAACAATTCAGTTATCTTTTACAGCAGGCAACTTCAGACTGTTCTTTGTAACAGTTTACTGAAGGCATGGAGCGTAACTCTGACTCTTTAGCTTCATTATGAATTTCTCAAGTATCGCTTCTTGAGGTGTTATTTACTTGAAAAGCACTAGAACTGCATAGAGAATTATACCTTTTAAATCGTGTGTGTTTCACATTAGGCAACATGCACATCATCAGAAAATATGAATCAAAGTGTGTGCACTAAAACTGGAGGGACTGTTTGAATTTCTCTGTGGTAATTCTACATATATTTCTCAAATGTCTAAAGCCTACAATTCCTTGTTTTATAGCCAGAGGTTTATTAGTAGCAGTCTAGTTTTGAGACATTTTCCACGCAAGGTAATTTTTTCCATGGCTGAAGTGCATATTTTCTAACCCCAAGCAAACTTTTTCTCTCCAGCCTTGTCTTTAGCTTTAGCAAATAGCTTTATTTCATTCAGAATACTCCTCTTTTCAAAATTACTTTTCTTTTTTGACAATATTAGAGTTTGTTTTGTTTAGGCACTGGACTGCCACAGTATACAACAGTGGTCCATCCACGGTTCAGGCCATTTTTACCTGTAAACCCTTGAAAGCTTTCCCTAACACCAGACATGTTCAAAATAAATACTAGCCATTTCCTAAACCTATCCTCCAGAGTAAAACTAGACAGTAAATAAAAGAAAACAGAGAAATGTGCCTTTCCAGAGAATACAGTAGCAGATGGAACCTGACTAGAGACTTCACTAAACTTTAAAATTCATGAAAAAGTAATCTCTGAACATAAAGTATTGAATTGAATTCTTCACAAAGAAAGCAAATAGGGGAGGGAAAGCAGATCAATGAATCTCATCTACTCAATAAAATATAAAGAAAGGAAAGCACTGGCTGCTATTTCATGCTATAGCCATTAAAGAACAGCAATTATAGTGGCCTGCTTCTCCCCACTCCATCACACAAATCTTACCACAGGAAAGATATTTATTCCCCTCCCTAACACCATCATAGACTCCATGTAGAAAAAAAATTAAGCTTCTCCTTTTCAACTGAAATTGTAAAACAAACACATTTAAAAAGTTCACAAGTGTTTGTAGAATAACAATAGATCAATAACTCTGTGATATTGTTTCCACATAAAATATTATTGTTTTACGCAAGGGCTGTCCACACCAAGCACATGTTTATGATGTTGGTTGTAGCTTGTGCAAGTCTAGATGTGTATGAGAGGTGCCTAGGTGGAAAACCAGGTGGAAAGCCTGCAGGTCTCTCATAGAATGCAGCATCTTCCTGTGCTGGACAATTTCTGAGGAATGCCCTAGTTCTATCTCTGGGTCTTTGGCAAATTTGGCTTCCTGGATGCCTCTGGTCTCAACACTTGGCTGACGCTGGTAGAGAAGGGATCAAAAGCTTTTATGTGCCTTTTCCACCTCCATAAATTCTTTGTCCTAATACTTCTCTAATTCCCTCCCTCTCTGCTTGCAGACTCAGTCACGTTATCCCACAGGGTCAAGCGTCCATGCCTTACTTGCCTGTGTTTGAAGGATGAGTGACCCCAATAAGTGATTAGGTCTTGAGAGGCCTTCAGAAAGTCATACATTTCTACATGAAGCTGCATCCCTCATGCTTGTAACCTGTGTGTGGGACCAATTAAAGCAATTGCTTAATTAATTCAGCATGGAATTGTTTCTGTGTTAATGTCTTCCAAGGATAAATGTAGACCATCTTCAAAGATAGCTCAACAGTGGGATGACATGCAAAGGTGCAGAATTTCAAGAGTTAGGAACTGCTTCTGGTAAGAAAGACCAAGGTCTTTTGCAGCATGAACATTTCACAGAATCAATGGAAAGCATTACTATTTGGCCATGTCCCAAAACAACCCAATGGGAAGCTTCCAGAAAATGCAAAGAAAAATCCTGTCTTTCTAATAACAAACTAACTGCTTGCATTTAACACAACTCAATGATAATAAAATATACATTGAAGCAGTCTGAAGCCTCCAACAAGTAGGAGGTTGAGCTTTGTAAGGAAGGCTGAGGTGACAGTTTTGTATCTAATTTACCATCCATGACTTCTGACTGCTACTTTAGGAACATGTCAGGACCATGGGTTTTCTTAAGTAAGAAAGGGAAACCTGTAATTTTTTTTCAAGTGACACTTGATGATATATGTGTCTCTGCATTAAGAAGAAGCACTAACTCCAAGTTCTACCCTCTTCCCAACATACAGGATTTCAATAGTAAGAGCTCCAGAACTCAGACACTCTCACAGGCCTGCAAACTCATTCTATCTTTCTGTCCCTCTTGTTGTAAATCATACCTCATCTCTGGTAATTAAGCATGCATGGTTCAAACAACAGAAACAAAGAACTTACACAGGAGAAAGTCTGCTTGAGCGTTCTGGTGGTTATGCTCTTCTGGGACAGCCAGGAGACTTGAAGGAGACACCTGTGTATCAGTCAGAATTCTGCCACTCTAAATTTGTGTTTAGACAATAAACCTTTCAAAAAAGGCCTCTTTGAAAGGTTTATTGGCTAAACACAAATTTGAAAGGTCTCTTTATTATTGATCTCCATTTATGGCATTGGGGTTTACTGCCAGCTATATAAAATAACAGCTTATTTGTTACACTAAGTAGCAGTGAAATATTAGGCTTTTAATTCCAGAAGATGTTATTATATGAACTCTGAGCTAATAAATTAAAGCAGCATCTGAGCAGTTGACAATGCTACATTTTTTATTAATCATTTACCTATACAAGGCTAAAATGTTTAAAACCTGGTATTTGTCACAGTAGAATCAGTGTTTCATTATATGAATGGATTTTCCTTAATATGCACAGGAAAATCTAGTAATCTGAACAATGAACACAAGAAAAATATGGAAGAGAAATCAGCAGCCAATTTCTTCTCAAGTCCACTTTAGCAAATTCAATCTGTTTCGCTCAATTCCATTGCCAAAAATCAGTCAACAATCCTAAAAATCAGTCAGAACCCAAATTTCAGTATTACTAGTACTTAGTGATAAATATGCATGATCAAAACAGCAGTCCATTATAACACCAAGTTCTGTGAGCCTTCAAGTGTATTCTGGAGTGAACTGAACGTTGTCATAAACACCCAACAAACTGTAAAGCAATATTGCAAAACACTAATACAGAGCCTTCTGTTTGGCCAATCTATCTATTTATTAAATAAACTGGTTAACTTGAGTACCACATCTTAGAAAACACTGAATTCAGAAAACACACAATTTCAAGTAATCCGAGATAAAGCGTGATGACCTAGATAGTTTGTTAGTTCAGTTTTAACAGTTTGAAAAAGAGTGCAATATTACTTTAAACATGAAGATAGTAGGAGACTAATGGTATTGTTCAATGCATGTCTGTCAACCCCATTGTTCAGTTTAGCAAGCAGCTGGAGCGAGACTAGAAGTAACACCAGGTAGTTTGCTTGACTCTTTCCACATAAAAGTGCTCATTTAATGATGAAAAATGTGTTCATGCATTCATACAAACAGCATCTGTATATACAGTTCTTGATGGCTAGCTATGTTCCCTCAGATTACTGCTCCTTATGGTTATGTTTTTCTTTCTGTCTTAAACATGAAAATCACTGTAAAATACAACCTAATAGACTACCACCTGAAAATATTTCTAAAACTTGTTATTTATACTAGTTTTTAAAAATTATTTTATAAACAGATGTAGTATTTAATGAAAGATTCAGAGAGAATTTTTTACAGCAAACAAACTTAAAATTAATTCACCATGTTTAGTGCACTCCCAGTTTTATAACCTCATTCATTATTTTATTATTGTTGTGTTAGGTAGTGACTTTTATGATTATGCCACTTAGAAAATATAAATTTTCATTTGTAATTGCAGAAGAGCATCAGAACAGCATGGTTTAGAATTGAAATTATTTTTGACCTTTTGGAATGTGAAATAATTCTTGTATTTTGTACTACAAGAGTGACAATATCAAACAAAATAAAAATCTTTTGGAAAGTTTTAATACTTTTTTTCTATAGAGAGCTAAAGTAAGGCTTGGATTTCACAAACAAGCTCATGTGGCTAGCCTGTAACATTTTGTCAAAGCAGCATATGCTTCATGTTCTGATGAGACCATTCATATTGTGGAAAAGCATAACAAACTCAGAGGAAACATATTCTTCTCAATATGATGACATTTTCTAAAGTGAACACTTTTCCAGTCATAAAATAACCTCTACTTGTTTTGTTTGTTTGTGTTCACTTCTTTGGAAGTAATCCTTAAATTATGACTGCTTTTATGTTTGCAAACACTTGTTCAATAATGATCTAAATTTTTCAAGTGAATGTTCATATAGAACAATAAAAATATAAATATACCCAAACAACATGCAAATACTTCCTTACTAGAAGGTGCTTAATCCCACAAAAATACAAGACTATTTATATATGCAAGTCAGGAGATATTAACTGTCAAACAAAAGTAGAAAAGAAGAATCAGAACAGAGACACAACTGACCCAATGTTGTAACTTTGGCATTACTCAAGGATGGATACATAGGGAAAAACACAAGAACAGCTTGTTCAATTCACAACTCAGAGAATTCTTTGACACTAATATTGACACTTTTTGATTTCCCATTTCTAAAGTTAATGTAAGTTTCTCTCCTACATTAGAGAGAAAAATAAATGATATATAGGAGTAGTTTGTGCCAACATCTATAGCTCAGTGGCTTGATTTTAATTATCTGATAACTAGTGAGTTAGTGAAATCTCAGAATAAATACCATGATTGCATGGGCACAATCATATTGATTTAATACAGGAGCATTTTCCATGTAAATCAGACCTAATTTGTTAATTATATATTAAGAGATTTGAACAGTTTGTTTTCAATCAACAGCACAGTTTTCTCTTCTTCCAAACTATACTTAACTAAAACTTTGCATAAGAGAATTTTTGACTACATTAATAAATTTACTGTTTAATTTTTTAATCATTATTTCATTCTTTTCTTTCTTTTTTTTTTAAACAAACTTTTCTTAATTCTGTCATTAGGTGATTGTCACTTATTTATTTACAGAAAAACTGACAGATCATTAAAGCTGGGCTGCATTTTCCTAGATGCTTGCAAAGTTAATTTTTTTTCTATACTATAGCTTAGAGGATTCAGTAATATGTAAAAATGGCCTGTCACGGCATTAACTGTTAGAAAATAATATAATACACTACAGAAAACATTGTATGACCAATAGTCATATATTTTAAGTATTTCTGTAAATTAGACAACATATAATGACAGAAGGAACAGGTATTTTCCAAGGAGACGTCTAATAGTTCATATTCACCTTGTTTCTAAACCAAAAGATACAAACTCAAAGCAAATGTAATCATTAGAAATCTATCTGTTTGGAAAGAAGATTATTTAAGTTATGAACAGTTGCATTTACTCCACAATAAGAATATTGTGGAGCATTTTCTATACTTTATAGATATTATTAGTTTTCTGTTCAGAAGAATGCACCTAACTAAAGAACAAGCCTGGTTTTATCAAAAGGAGCCAGATTAAAAAAAAGGAATGGTTAAGTAGGTTTCTGCTGGGTTTGGCTCTTTTTAGATTTCCCAGTCTAATTCTTTTTCAAACAAATCGAAAACACAAGTTATATTCCAGTCATGTCACTTATTTATATAATTTCTGCTGGTGTACAAAGATTTGTATTGCATCAGTATTCTTTTGATCTGTAACAGACTGAAGGCATAATGCCTTGGAAAATCACCATTCCTGCAGTTTATCTCTGCAGTCTTACCCAAGCAGACCTGTACACATTTTTTCATGTGTTCCTAGTTAACCAGAAGCGACATCATTTGTAGAATTTTAAGCTCAATTTAAAACAACCTTTTTCTTTGCAATGTTTACTAACATCATTCATAATCGCAGTTTTCTTTAATTTATTGCAAGTGATTATACATATATATGCATATATATGCAAATCTGTCTTAAGAGAATTAGAGATCACTGTGATAGCAGTGTTTAAAAGACTGAAAATTTTGGCCTGTTTCGAACTTGGAAACAAATACTAAATTGACATTCATTGGCAATACACATTGCTAACATTTAGTTCTAATCCATTATTTTTTTAATATATATATATGTATTTTAAACATTATCCTAAATTAGCTGTGAGTAAACAATATGATGGAGCCAATACTCCTGATGGCTATGGTTCCTTGATGACTTCAGTGTCCAAGTTCAAGGCAGCTGGTGTTTAGAGGTCTTTGAGAGGAGATCATAGTACTGAGACAGCAGTCTTCTTTTTTCTCTTTTCTTTGCTTGTGACTGCCATTTAATGTTCTCTGTTAGAAAGCAAAAAGAGAATTTCATATACCCATTACATAGGTAAACCTACAGTCACACCTGCAAAATAATGAAATTATATGTTCACAATTCGTACAAGTCCATGTCTATGTGATATAGGTATTTGTGCAGTGTTGCCTATTTTGTTGCTCTGAAAAGTGCTAGGACTGAAAGATTGTTGAAGGGAATTTAACAATTGCCATCCATATGTGAATCCTATTTCATGGTTGGGACTAATCCTTTGGAAAGTGTGCTCAAAAAAAAAAAAAAAACCCAAAAAAACCCAAAAGGATTCTTAAGGAGTTGGTAGAAACTAACATGAACAATTTGTTGCATACAAGCTAAATAACACACTGGGAAGTTTAAATTACTTATTTAAAAAAAAAAAAAAAAAAAAAAAAAAAAAAAAAGACTACCCCCAAAAAAGCCAAACCTCCAAACTTATAAACAATTTTTTTTCCTTTTTCTTTTTTTGGTCATAAGAATGCATTTTGAAATAAATATGATCCCAAATTTTTACTTAATTTATTTATCCCTAAACTTTTCAGGGAATTTATTTTGGTTGGATGAAACAAAAACTGAAACCATTAAGAAAGAGTCTGAAAGAAAAATGGAAGCTAAATCAAAACTATCATGATTACCACATATGTGTGAAACATATGTATTTATCACATCATGCATAATAAATGTGCATTGTGTTATGTGACTGAATTATGAGTAGCATGTATGAAATAGATGCACATATCCATATATATATATGGACTATATATAACTTACACATAAAAATATAAAAGGAGCTTCATGAAATTTCTGGCTAAGAATTATTCGTGTGTGTTGTACTCCTATTTATAATACATCTGTTACACCAGTTTCTCATGGCCAGCTATGATTTTCCTCATGGGTGAAAGGAAATGGCTTTTGAATTCAAGCATTCTTGCTAAAAAAATTCCAGATGTCACTAGCTGCCTTGTCAAAAGCTACTTCATTTTCCTCAGAAGTAACAATTCAGAGCCAGTTGTAAACCACTCTCATACATCCAGGCATTTTGTCCCCCAGCAGCGGGAAAGCAGGGAGTTAATGGGAGGACCAGCAGAGCAGAAAACTTATTTAACACTGCCCTTTCCTTATTTCAGCCACTTCCACTACAGCCAGAGCAAGTGGGCTTTGTAGATTTCTTCCTTTGTAAAAAAGCATCGGCTTTAATTGTGGGAGTTTTCTTTGCTTTAACTTTGCAGATTTCAACATCCATAGTGGAAGGCAGAATCCCAAACTTGTTCTTCAGTCAAATTTCTTGCATAACTCTTTTTTTTTTTTTTTTTTTTTTTTTTTTTTTTTTTTTTTTTTTTTTTTTTTTTTTGTCAGATATTGAGCAGGGTTTTCAAAAAAACTGAACAGCCAGAGACTGGATGACTTCAGTAATAGATAGGAATACAGCCTGGGGAAGGTACATAAATCTGTAGCCTTGCTGTGCATAAAATTGCTTTGGTAGCTCTGCATCTGGGAAGATGAAAGTTTGGATCAGTGCAGTTTGAAGGAATGCCATCAGCTAAACAAGCTAATCCTGCACCTTAATTACTAAGTCATGCTGCTTTTCTCCATGCAATCTTATTATGAACTTTTGAAGTGGCTATAAAAGCAGTGGTGAGTTTGCAGATATGACATTAAATAGAATGTCCTTTCCTTTCACCCTCAAGAAAACATAGGGGTGACTCTATGAATCATCCTTATGGGCCCACACAGGCCACCTTCTGCTTCTATGGAATCTTAATGCCATAAAAGTTTAATCCATATGTTTCCTTCATGATTCATCCCCAAGCAGCTCCATATGTCAGCAGTGGTCAGACAAGGCTTTTGAAATGCCCATGCAGAGCTAGTGACTAGCAGACAAACCCACATCAGTTCCACAAGTTATTTTCTGTTTATTCTGTTGGACAGCAGAATAAGTGGGGAGAGAACTGCTGAAGAGATCATTGTTAACATTAAAATTGACAAGTTAAGGTTTATCTGGATCAATGATAATTCTGCCTGCCTGTGCTCCTGTTGCAGGGCTGAGTATGAGCTAATCCACTTCCTTCTAGGAGTCCTCATCTCTGCTCAGTCTGGGAATTAGGCTTGCATGATACATCCATCTCACCCACCTGGATGTCTCACTAGGAATAATTCAAGCTGAGGTGGCTCATTAGAATGCATCCTTTGAGTAGATGGTTAACAGAGAGAGCTTAAGGTTTACTGCAGCAGGTAGGCCTCTCTGCAAAGTAAACAAGGGCTATGATTCTGGTATTGGTAATCTTGAGTTAAGCCAAGGGTCCAGTACATGGACCTTCTCACCACAGTGCCTGGAATAGTAGAGTTTTCCAGGCTTTCAGCCTCTGTGAGGGTCTTGCAGAGAGCAAGGTAGGAAATCGTTATTCTCGGTTTGGAAGAAAACCTATGAACCATGCAGAGAGCTTATGAAGCAATTCACAGTTCCTTCTGGCTTTATTAGTCAGAACTATCTATTTTCATAGAAGCATGAATAATTTCTATCCTGCATTTTCTACAAAACCCAATTTTTAAGGCTGTATTGTGTCCCAGTGAAACAAAATACATCTTGAGCTCAGGAAAATAGTACATGTATATACATCTACAGTACTTTCCTAAGGAAACGAAGGCTTAAGGCTGGGATCAAATAAAGTACCTTTATCTTTATATATAGGTGTGCAGGCACAGGCATGGGACTCACAAAAATATGCACTAACTTAGGAGATACGCAGGAACTTCTTACTGGCATGTGGGATGGTAAACTAAATCTGGATCAAGTACCAACTACAGACAACTGACTAAAGAAAACGTGGGTCTTGATTCAGCAAGTGCTGTAGCAAAAGCCAGAATTTTTTGCACCTAATGGAGTGGAAGCATATACAGTGTGAAGATTCAGCTGACTGGCATGAATATTCATTAACATTCATATATGAAAGAAATCTGACCTAAGTATATACAGGAATTTTCACATTTCTGCTAAAATTCCCTGAAATCTCACCTACTGGGGCCATGAGTGAGGAAAACAAACATCAAATCACATTCTTATTCTTATTTATATAGCCATCATAAAATTTCTGTATTTTACAAATGGTTTTCAGTACTTATCCTACCCCATATTTATAAGAGTTTTTGACTTACAATGAACTCTAATCGAACTACTGCTTAAAAGTTTAGATTAAGGTTTACAGCATAGTTTGTACCAACTAAATGTATTTCTGCAGGTTAGCAAGTTTTAGAGTTCTGTTTTAATAGAACAAATTCTTTTCATTCAAATTGATTGCATTAGAAGAGAGAAATATTAGCTCCCTGAGCAATTTTATGGTTAAAAGGAACTGTTCACTCATCAAGCACATACATTCTTTTCTTGAAAACTTTATATTGAAGGCTCCTTTCATCTACCTACCAACATTTAAAGTGGAAGAAAAATTTTTGCATATCACTTAAGATTAGGATAAAAATACTTTATGGTTGACTGACAAATATTTTGCTGATTGGCTAATTTTATAGCCAGAGTTCAATCAAGACTTAAAAATAAGCAGGTAGGAAGAAAGCTGTTTCATAAATTCAGTCTTGCTTGTTTTGTCATTCTTCTACTAAAAAAAGTCTTGGAACCCCCCCCTTTATTTTTTTGTGACTTGAAGCACAAGTTATCTTTTGCAAGCAGCTAGACAAATAAATTAAGATAAACATTGCAATAAGGAAAAATTATGGATGCGGATGAGGAATTTTTTTTAAATCATCTTATATCTCCTTTTTTTACTCTATTTAAAAAAACCCACACATCATCTACAGTAAATACAGAAGATATGACTGAGACTTGGCCATCTTAGATGTTATAGCTTCCAGAACTGTTGGAATGGCAAATGCAGTTGAAGATAAGGAAATGGGATTACACAATCTGGTTGCATATTTTGGCTTCTTAATGAAAAATTGCGAAGTGTATTGTCAGATTTTTCATAGTATCACTTGTTATGGAAAAGTTCTGGGTTTATACTAATTAATAATTTCAATACAATTCATCCTGCAGTATCTTCCTTGTATGGCATGCAATATCTTAATTTTCCAATTTCCAAGTGAGAAAAGTGTAGAGAGAGAAAAATGAAAGAGAAAATAAAATTACATTAACCACAGGCAGAAACTTAGACAGTCTCTAAGTAATCATCTCTCTATATGCTTCTCTTCAAGTGATCTAATTCTTTTAATTTCACTATTACTGATTAAATTATTTCCAGAAAAAATTTTGTACTTCTGGGATATGTGGGGACAGAATGTTATTAAACTCACCTTATTTCCTTCAAAGGACAACTCAGGATGATGCTGTATTCAAGGGTAGGCTGATTATTTATTTATATACATGCAATTCTAGTTAATACATGTTGGCTTCAGTGAACGACAGAAAAATGCAAAAAGTCAAAGCACAAAAGTAAAATTTTGATACAAAGAAGGGTGATAGTAAAAATTTATTCTTAAATTGCATTTTATTTCTAAGCGTTCTACCACTTTTAAATTGTAACTTAAAATTATAATGGTAAAAATACCATTTTAATTTGAAAAAGATTGTGTGTTTTAAGCATTAACTAGTAATATACCATAAGTTCTTTCTTGGTATGCTCCTAAGTTCTTTCTTGATATTTCATTGCAAAATAAAAATGTCCCCTAAATTACATTGGCTGATAGTCACATGAAATATTACCCAATAGCTGGTTATATAGGCTATAGAATATGTGTTATGCTTGGATTTAGATAATTTGCACATACTTTGCATTGTCTCATGACAGATAGACTTGTGGGATTCTATATTTGAGGATGAATGTAGAAGAGATTAAAGGAACCATCATGGAGTAGCATTAAGAGCTTCAAGAAACCCTCAGTGTCATTAAGATGCCTAGCAGAGGGATAAGGCTGATGTTTTAGAAGAAATTTCAGAATCTCTGAAGTTAGTTTGGCAAGTTTTGACATATCAACTGCTGTTGATGTTGTCAACTGAGGTCTTCATCATTTCAAGATAATAAAAATAAAAGTTACGTGTTATATAATATGCATGGATGAAAAATTAGAAGATAAATTTTTTGCCCATTCTGCTGAACACTGTAGAGCTGGATTTTTTCAAAGTATAATAGTATAAGTGTAACTATCATTTCTACTTCAGTGGAAATTTAACACTCCCCTCATTTAGGCAGAGTTTGAATAATTCAAGCATGATGTTATTTAAGGCCCATCAAAAAGCAACAACCCAGAAGTCCTCCATGGAACTTCAACTTAATATATTCAAAATTTTATCTAGCATTTTATGTAAAATAATTTGAAATTTACAAAAATGTAAAGCAAGGGAAGAAAAACCCAACCAACACAAAACCCCACTGATGTTACTGTGTGAAGACTTTTATATAAAGGAAAACATTTTAAGTGCTAATCAGAAAGTTGACTTACCAGTTGCCTGCCTGTAAAACACTTTTGTCAGGTTCATCACCAAGAATACATCAGGGGAACAGTGGGAGGACAGATAGAGATAGTGCTGAAGGCCATCTTACCCCCGATATACTGCAGCTGTGTTAATTACCAAAGAGTGGGAAGAGCCTTGCCCTCACAGCCATGGGTGTGATAAAAGAGTGAGTTAGCTGGCAGACAGTCAGTTGGAGTCTGCTGGCTGTGCTTTGAGGAGGAAGGGACAGGAGGTTGTGTGAGGGACAGAAAGGGTAAGATATTATGTGAGGGACAGGCAGGGCTAGGTGGCTCTGCTATGGGCAAGAAGGAGTGAGCCAGAACTGCAGAAGGGAGAAGGAGAGAAAGCCAGAGCTGTGTGCAGCTGCCCATGGGACTGCAACATAGAAAAGCTATGAAAGACTTCTAGATAACAAAATGTTCATGCCTGAAGCTTTCTTTGGTATTACTTGTACCTCCTCTGTAAGGGAGCTGCAGTTACTCTACAAGACAGGAGAAGCAAAAGAAATAGCTTATTTGATCACTAAATATCTACAAGCATATATGCTTGCCAACATATGTTGTTTCATATACAGTGTCAACTGGTCAACTACTAAAAAGAAAAAGGAATTCAGATTTCAGGTAGGAAACATGATGAGCTAAGACACAGAAGTGTTAAGACTGTGTTCTTGTGTCACTTGGTGTAACACAAGTAACACTTCATTGAGACACTGAGATTCCTGCCAGGAGGTTCTGTACTTGGATTCACCATGTTCTATTAGACAAGGGAGACTGAGCAGAGTGCAGGCACTATCTCTCACAGCACAGGCTATTAGTATTGCCTCCTGCTCCAGTGCAGTGAACTGAAATCTTACAATTACTCAGCTTTACTCTATTGCCCAGGCTCTTCTTTGGCATCTCAAGAGAGCACAGGCTTTCACTTGTCCACTTCATCACTTTGCAATGAAGAAAACAAGTCTGGGTGCATAGGCTCTGCAGCATATTGGTTAGTATATTCCTGTTTATGTGAAACATAAAACCTGTTCAGTTAGAACATTAGGGAACAAACTTTATTCTTTAGTTCATATTGAGGTTTTGGCTCCATTCATTCTGGGATGCAAACTTCTTCTGAGCTTGTGAAGTATCTTCCTTTATCTTTAACAAAGTTAACTTTGCTCAATACTTATAGGAAAACCATCCTGTATTATAATACTATTTGTAGTCAGGCCCAGATCAGTTTACTTGGGCACTCAGAAGCTCCTGTAAATCGCTTCCCTCCTGTGAAGCTTCCTTTTGTCCTCAATGCTTGTATGTGCATAAAAACCCATTTTCATTCAATGGCACACCAAGACACTTCCTGAGATAACTCCTACCCTGAAAAAAAATGTAACCAACTGGATTAAGGAGCAAGTATTTTTAAGGGAGATCAAAGTTAAAACAGAGAGATCAGGCATCCACAGTACCTCACTGAGAATTCAAAAATTCTATGGATGAAATCACTACAGTCCATTATGGAAAGTTTATGGAAGCTTTAGAAAGATTGTCTCACTTTTTAAGATTACTTATCATTTAAAAAAGAACAAATCTGAGGTTAAGCAATGCCATTGCATAAAGTGTGTGGAGATAATTTAATAAAAGTGGTGGTAAAATAGAGGATGCAGAGCCAAGTGAAGGAGGAATAAAGTAGAACATGTATTTGAAACAACAGATAATACAATAATTTTCTAGGGTTTGTCAGGTGTGAGGGTCCAGATCTTCTCCATTCAAATTTATCTAATACTCAGCATTGTCTCAGACATAGCTGATAAAAAATGGCTAAAATTAGACCTCATTTGTGGATTCCATCTATTATTTTTGCAACAAAGTTAGAGGCTTAAAAAAATTACATAAAATGTAAATTTTCAAATAAATATTGCAACCATAGTGGTTGCAATAAAAGATAATTTCTTCATGTGCGTGATAAAACTGTTTCACTTATATCCTAATTTTTATTTTTCCCTTTGTCACTGTCAGTAAAGGAATAAATAACAGAACAGGGAAGCAAAATTGAAAAATAATGGGACATTTCTCATTTTTTGTTTTATTTAACAAAGGCACTATCTGAAAAATTTTTTGCTGAAAAATACAAGAAATGGATAAAATAGTTTAAAATCATTAACAATTGCTTCAACATAAATACAGCTTTGAAATTAAAATATTTTTCATATTTAACCAGTGCACTTTTTAAAAATTATTTTCAAAGCCTCAGTATGTTAGGCTGGCTGTACTGCTGTGTCCTCTGGGAATTTGAACATTTGTGTGGGAACGAGAAGGTTCATGTGCAAATATGAAGATTTCCATAACCTTGTGATTCAAAACTAAGAAAATGTTCTTTTTGAATCTCAGAATAACTAAAAGGGTTTATGAAAATACTCTACATAGTTTTTATTTTCTGAAAAAGCCAGTCATTGAAATACACAGTTTTTTGTATGGAAATCTTATTTATCATTTTGATCACCTCTGTCTAAGCAAGCATCAAATAAACATGCCATAAATGCATCTAAAAAACAACTGAATAGCAGAAAATAGGGATCTGGGTCAAACGGACTCAAACAAAATTAATTTAGCTTTGTAAAATAAAAACATATATACTGAGGAACAGATTTCATAATTGGCAGAATTAAGACTGAACCATAAAAATAGCACATGTACAGCTACAAATTGTAGACAATTTGACACAAACTGTCAATGCAATTTTGCTGCAAAAAGTGGCAACATGACCTGTGGCTGTCTAAAGAAGGAGATAGTGGTTATTTGTATGTGATGAAAGTGAGACTTATCAGAACAATATAGTTCTGAAGTCCACAGCCTTTAAAAAAAGATGGAAAACCTGGACAGAATACAGAAAGTAACAAATATAACTTGTGGTGTAGAAAATGTATTTCTGTAGATGACACCTACAGCTCACTCCACACAGCTTATCAAAAAAGACAGTAAGAGGTGTGTTGACTGCAACACATAATTACTTCAGAGATCAGGTACTAAAAGTATCAGGTACTGTTCATTATAATAGGAAAAAAGGCATGACAAGAATGAGTGCTTAGGAGCTGATGGCCAATTCAAATGGCAGATGTTGCACAAATTACTAAAAAGTTATTTGGCCAGCTATAAAAACAAAGTGTCACTGATAGCAGAGTTCTAAATTTTACTAATCTTTATGTCTTCAAGCCAAAACAGGATGCCTTCATAGAATAATTGTTTCAGCCAAACACGAGTTATTTGGCTTGGTACAACAAAAATAGCAGAAATGTAAACACAAATAAAACATTTTGGTTTTAAGTTCTTAAAAATCTTTGGGATACTCCATAAAAGTCCTGGGGATTCATTCTCTGAGTTTCTCTATAAGTAACAATTTTAGGATCTTATTATGATCTGGGACAATAAGTCTTCTTATAAATCTTCTGCAGATTCTACTACTTAGACTGTGAAGTTTATAGGAGTTTAGAAAATATTATGAATATTCTATTCCACTGACATAGAACTGAGTGGAAAAGAATTTGTGTTCGACTGAACATATGGACACACTCCAACAGCTAAAGAGTCCAAACCTAGAAACCAAAAGACTCTGTAAAAAACACTGCAAATAAGATGTATGTCAGTTCAGTGATTTTGAAATTGTCTTTGGATAATGATTAGTCCAAAGTAATTCCGTGCTGAAACAACAGACTATTCTATTTTGATAATGAAAAACTTTGTTTTACTAGTATAAAAATAAATCATGGACAAGATGCAACACTGACCAGTAACATCCTTGTAGTTTTAAATCTAGCCTTTTAATGCCATAACCCCCTCCCCAAAAAAGATAGTGACCTTTCCTCTCTGAAATTTGGATGAGTTCAGTATGTTATTGTAAGATGTTTCAAACTTAATGAAAATATTATATTTGACATATATTTTTCAGTTTCTCTGTTTTGTTGTTTCTGCAAAAGTGTTAACAGCGAACATCAATGTCTTTGATCAAATTTAAGGGAATTGCTTGGGCTAATCCCAGAGACCTTAGGATGAATTTTGCTCAAGCACAATAAAACCAGAAAAAAACACTTGATTCTTCAGATATTATATTTTTCCCTCAGTTAAAGCACTCTCACCCATTACCGGTGTGAAAGCACATTTCAAAAACTATTAAAAGTGATTGAATCTATAATCCTTAGAGCATTAGCCTGATGCAATTATTTCTGTTGTTCAAATGTTATGACCACAACTTAAACCTTCATTTCTAGATATCATCTGACATGTTCTACTTGGAAATATAAAAGCCTTTTGGGAGAGAGCTACTGTGAAGGTTTGGAAACCTGCCAAATTTAATGAATTTAATATATATTTAAAAATAATATTTTGAATCAAACTATAATCAGCAATAATCTAATCTAGTGCAAACAAAAGTACCCACTACATTGAAAGCTAGGTTCATAATGCTTTAAACTAAAATTATGCTTGTGAAATGCAGATAATTGAAGTTTTCTGATTAGTTTAACTGAAATTTAGCATCAACATGAACATTGTCCACAACCACACAATAAGGAAATGTAAGAACACATAATAAATGCTAGGCTAGCACAATCTGTCTCTATTACTTATATTGCTGGTGACTGCTTCCACTAGTATCACATCAATAAAATCTCATGAAAACCATGAGGACCTGCAATTTGTCTCCATACAAAACATGAAGACTCTAGCTAAGCAGAAAAAAATCCCCTCTCAGGGTTCAAGAAAGTCTGTCAAATTATATCCTTGACTGCTCATATCTGCCTAAGGTTGTTAAAAATTTGGTATTTAAGGAATACATGACCACGTAAACAAAATTCAGCACCCATTTTGTTAAAGGGGGAAATTTCAACAAGGAAATACATAAATAGCCTAATATAGTTTTAGTGATTGACCTTTAAATTTATTTAGCTAATAAATAAAGTGGAGACACACAGGATCTTTGCTGTTTCAGGACTTTTCAACACTTACATAAATCATCTCGAAAAGGGAGGAAGAAGCCATGAGAAGACAAAATTTGCTGGTGGTAGTTAGTTAGTCAAGGTAATAAAAACAAGGGCAACTAAACTGCAGAAGAAATAAAGTGATAATGAAGTGGCAGATGAAATCAGTGTTGGTAAATGCACAGTGATGCACATGAGGAAAAACAATCTCAATTTTACATATAAGGTGATGAGCTCTGAGATTACTTTTGCCACATAGGAGTGAAATCTTTAGAACTGACCTGTAATGAACAGTTCAGTGAAAATGTCAGCTCAGTACTCAGGAGCAGTAAAAAAGAAAAGAGACATTTAAAAAAGGAAAAGAAAAACAATAAAGTAAATATTATGATGTTGTATGATATTGTATAAAGCTATCCTGGGTGTTCTTTGTAATTTCTACTACTCCCAAAACCATCTCAAAAAGGAAGCAAGGAAAAGTTAGAGATAATAAGACAGTTGTGTCATAATGCTTATTCAAATTGCAGAAAGAGACAGCTAGTAAGGGGTAAAATACTTCCTTGTAAAGTCATGCGTTACACTGAGAAAATAAAAAAGAAAGGACTAGTCCAATAAAGCCTAGGGAGGTCAAAGTAATGTAACTAAAAAATGAGTCACCAAACATAATATAAATTCTTCATAGCTCATAGCTAATCTGTGGAATTATGACACAAGGGGACATGCATGATAAAACCTTTACAGGAGTCTAAAAAGAAGTGGGAGAAGTTTATAGAAAGCAAATCTATTGTGGACTAGTAATCAAAGGCAAAATCTCTTGTGCAGATAGTCCTTCAAATGCCATTTTCCTGAGGATTGCGAGACTAATAGAACCCATAAGAGCATCTTAGCTGCTGCTGCTGGCACCTGGAGTAATGACACAGTTAAAAAAAAAAAAAAAAAAAAAAAACCACCACATGTTTCATGTTTCAGATGCAAATGTGTTTGGCACAGTAAAAGATATATTTTTTTTTCTGTCTGTTCTTTATTGTCCCTTATAGGCAGCTGAGCCCTTCACAGCCTCTTGTTCACTCTCACTTGCAGTGGGATGGGGGTGAAGAATGGGGGTTGTGGTCAGCTCACCACTCCTTGTCTCTGCCACTCCTTCTCCTCAGGTAAGGACTTCTCACACCCTTCCCTGCTCCAGCATGGTGTCCCTCCCATAGGAGGCAGTCCTCCATGAGCTTCTCCAATGAGTCCCTTCCACTAGCTGTAGTCCTTCACAAAATGCTCCAGTATGGGTGGCTTCCACAGCCTGCAATCCTTCAGGAACAGGCTGCTCCAGACTGCGTCACTGACGGGCTCACAAGTACTGAAGCAAACCTGCTTCAGTGTGGGGTTTCTCCATGGGCCCACAGGTGCTGCTGGGAGCCTGCTCCAGCACAGGCTTCCCATGGGGTCACAGCCTCCCTCAGGCATCCACCTGCTCTGATGTGGAGTTGTCCTGAGGCTGCAGGTGCATCTCTGCTCCAGTGTGAGGTCCTCCATGGGCTACCAGGACACAGCTGCATTACTGTGGTCTGCGCTATGGGGTACAGGAGAATCCCAACTTCAGCACCTGGAGCAACTCCTTTCCCTCCTTCTTCACTGTCCTTGGTGTCTTCAGGGCTGTTTCTCTCACATATTCTCACTCCTGTTTCAAGCTGCAGTTGCAGGGGGTTCACTGTCCCCCTTTTAGCTCTGTCATAGTTTTAATTTCAAACTGGGCAGAAACACTAATTTATGTAGTGGTTTCACATTCACTAAATTTTGGTCTTGGTACTTACTCCTTTTGTGAGAGAGAGACTAGGAGAAAAACAAAGCAGGCTCAACTTTAAAAATTAATAAATAGTTTATTAACATACACTAAAAGAAAGAAAAAAAAAAGTTGGAAAAAAAACTAAAACAGAACGAAACTTCAAAAACACTCTTCCCTCCCCTTACAAACTGGTCACTTTCTTACAAAACAACTTAAAGAGACAAAACTTGTAATTTTCAGTCGGTTTCACTATCTGACAATAGTCTTTCATTAATTCATTAGGGGAAGAGTATTTTCTAGAGTCATGGATCCCATTGACAACTTAGAACAGTTCTTTTGTGGGTTTTAAACTGTCACAAAAACAACCACCCAGAGAAACCTGCCTTTGTGACCCTCCCAGGAGCAGGTTCCCAAGCTGCTGATGGGTCATGGGTCTTAGACTTTTGCATACTGGGGTGTCACCTTTTAAAGATGAATAACTCTAAAGCAAAGGATTCTTCATCTCAAGGTACAGAGACATCTTCTCACTTCTTCACTGGTGCAGGGAGCTTCTCATCTTTATCTCTGTTTAAGCATCTTATAGGATATTACTTAGTCCATCACAAACACCTTTGCTCAAATCTACACACAAATCAAAAAAATCATCTCCCCAAATGCATATCTTTTCCATGATTTAAAGGAATGATCTAAATATAGAGTTCATTTCCATGGCTCAAGTAAGAATAGAACAACCAACTCTTCAACTCTCTGTCTTAATAGTCTTTTTACTCTTGCTCTACTGATTTCATGCTGTTGTTCTTTATGTTCACTCTGTCTTTCCTTACTCTCTCAGAGAAGAGCTGAGCTCTGGAAGCTTCATGTTGCTAAGGAAGAGTTAAATCTGCTCAGAGTCTTTGCCCCTCTCTCTCTGTAGCTTGTGGTGTTAGATGTTCAAGGCCGAGCTGGTGAGGGAGGAAGAACTCACAGAAACATCAGAGATCGGAGCACTCAGGCAGTCTGGAATTACCAAAAACCAGGCAGGATCATAAATGCCTTCTCAGCCCGCCCCTCAGTGTAAATCGGGTGGCTTTGGCTTAAATAGTGCCTGTAGCTCTTATCAGGGCCCAGCAGAGATCTCTCCCTGCTCCAGAGAAGTCTGAAGAAAGTGGCTGTTACAAAACATCAACCTCTCCTTCCCCGCCCGTTCACCCAGGAGCCGATGGAATCCGGCCAGGCCTCAGGCCAGCTCCTCCCAAAAGGGGGGAGCAGCAGGCCCAGCTCGATGTTACCTGTCTCTCTCTGGCCAAAAGGAAGAAGAAAAAGGACCCACCTACAGGAAATTCACAGGGTTTTATATGGTACTTCCCAAAGTTGCAGCTAACAATTTCAGTGGTTAGAATTAGATGCCAATATTCCAACTAACTCTCTGATAGGTCCCTGTCTCTTCTAAAGAAATTCCCAGGTCCTGACCTGGAGAATTATTCTACATTCTTCTATAATTAAAAAACCAAACTGTACTAACCCATGACAGGAGGCACCACCACCCCTGCTGATGGCCTTGGCCAGCAGTGGGTCTGTCCTTGAGCCAGCTGGCATTGGCTCTGTCAGCCACAAGGAAAGCTGCTGGCATCTCCTCACAGCAGCTTCCCCTGTAGACCCCTGCTACCAAAGCCTGGCCATGGAAACCCAATTGACCATAGACCACACAAGTAATCCCTACAGGAACGAAGTTTGGAGAATTAGGCTGTGTACCTATCACCTGCCCAACCTACATTATCACACGGATGGTAGCCCATACCTGTAATGAAATTTGATTCCTTGATATTTTGCTATGCACGTGTATTTGCTGTTCTTTAGAGTTCAAAGTCATTGGGATAAGCAGTTTCTATTTGCCCTGACTCGACAAGAAACTTAGTTCAATAACATAGCAAATGTAGCCTTAAGTCTTCTAGTTCTCGGTCACAAATCCTTCATTCTATGACTTGAAGCACTTGGTTTGCATCAATTTGCATGTTTGCATCAGTTCCCTCCTCCCAGGTGCTTCAGACATTAAAAATGACTGAAAGTTTAACTTTCTTCTGTCATGCTTGATGCTGGATTAAATATTGCCATTGCCACTGTAAATTTGTGTCAGATCAGATGCCATTTGCTCTCTCATCCCTGACACAAAGCCTTCAGGAGCTCCTATCCAATTCTCTTGTTGATTTGAAATTTGTTTGCCTGTGGGTCCATCTTGAAGATTTGTGTGTGTGCAACACATCAGCAGTGAAGAAGTTGTGGCACTATGGAGGTGTCCCTGCTGCATCCCGTTTTCTGAGAAATTTAAAATTAATAAGGTACACAGCTCAAATTAAGTTTCAGTTCATTTTGTTTCTTTTGCTGCTGGAAAAAAAAATCATTATTTTCTCCTTTTTAAGTGTTTAAATCATCAGGACAAGTATAGAAATAATACCTGTGATTCATAGATAAAATGTAATGTAAATATCCACAGCAAAACTTCTAAATACTTGGGGAGTTGCAAGTTGTTGGTGCAACTAACATAATAAGTTGCGAAGATATTTACAAAACAAACACTTATAAGCTATAGTAATTTTCTAGCCTTTTTGCTAGCAGGATTCATAATTTGCTGTTTATTAAATACATACACCAGATGATAATTTGATTTTTTTCTTTTTAAGTCAGGCACATAGGTTGGACAAAATCAAAATCTCCAAGACTGCTGAAGATGACACTGGTAAGTTGAGTGATACTGCACTTAACAAATTTGTTACAAAGTTAGCATCCCCGCCCAGAGCGCCTTTGCTGAACGCTTATTTGTAGTGTTTGCATAGTTCAATACTCATGCTAGAGAACAAAGGTGGTATCTTATGTTCAGTATCAATCTTATTTATTCATCTTTATTTGCTGTGTTATCTATTAGAATCTTGAAGGCAGCAAGAAAATCAAAGCTAGATAGGATTTAATAAAGTAGAGAAAATATATGATGACCATCAACACAGATGAGAGGAAAAGTAAACCCTGTGCTGGTGGCACTGGAGCCCAAAGAAAGATTCATGGGTAAATAAAAGCATGCAACTAAAGTTTTATTTAGGGTGTATTTTATGAGTGGTATTCAGAAAGCTTTACTTGGAGAGAATACATCTGTTTTTCTGCTGTAAATATTCAAAAGAATTTTCCTGAAGGAAGATGCCTAAACCAGACCAAGAATGCATAACTCTTGCAGGCAGACCTAAGCGCCTATATCTATTAATCTTGTCCGCTTTTCCTGACAGCTCTTTAGTCACCCCTATGATTATTTCCCCATGTGTCAGCTCTACCTAACCAACCTGCAGCCTACAGGGACAGTGCCAAAGTCCTCCTGCAGGCTGACAAAGGAAGGAGCTGTCAAGACATGGCAGCTTCCCAAGGACACCAGGAGCTGCTGATGCTCTGCCTCAGCATCGCTCTTGCTCCCTCCACAGACCTCTGCCTCTTGGATGTTTATGGCTGTGTCTTTGCAGAAACACTATGTTTCCACACTGTTGCAGAATAAATGAATGAATTTTTAAGAAACTGCTGAAACCTGAACAGCTACTGCTCTACCTCTCCTCACCCAGACATCACCTGAGCAGAATATCAAATTGTACCTAGCCAGAATATAAGGCTTAAATAAGTTAGGTGTTAGTTAAGGCTCTAAAGAATATTTGTCCAGTTTTTAATTTTTCATCTATATTAAATTTTTCAATGGCCTTAAAAACCTTAGCCAGATGGAAAAAATAAAATTATACACTGATACTGGCATTTATTAACAAAACCAAATATGATTAAATTAAGGCACTTTTTAACTCGGTGATGGAAAAAAGCCTATGGCTAGTGGAGCCAGCTAAAGGGCAAAGAAGGGCTTCCACATGAGAACATGAGACACTTTCTCAACTAAGTTTTACATTGCCCTAGCTCATATGGCAGCACAGAAAAAGATTCAGTATTTAGCAAGAATGGAAATAAGGCAGCCCCTCTTGTTGAGTTTGTCACCTGAGGTTGTTGGCAAACACAAGTCAATGCTGACTAATCCCCGAGTGCTAACACATACAAGGAAGGTCTCAGTGACCTTTTCAGTCATCGTTGGCAGTTGTGCTATGCACAGACTAGGGCTGTATTTCTAGTTTAGACACAATTAAAGAGATGTCTACCTTGAAAAAAATCCTAAGTTTAAATATATAGTTTGTCAGAATAAAAATGGAAGATGTTTCTTTTGCTTAATTCTAAATACCAACATTAACTATTTCATTTTCATAAACTCACATTTATAATTGTGTAATTCTTGGAAATAATATCAAATAAACTTCCAAAGACACCACAAGGGAGGGGAGAAAATGAGGAGGGGGAAAAGAACACACAGAAAGGAGTTTATCAGAGGAGTGAGGTGTGAAACACCCAAGCCAAAGTGGGGGAGGATTAAAATGAAGGTGTCTCTGGGCAAGTTGCCAAAAAAGGCAACTGCTAATGGACAGCTGGATACCTAAAAAAAAAAAAAAAAAAAGAATGAGAAGTCCCTTGATTAATCAAGGTTTCCTAAAGAGAAAACCAGAATCAGATAGAGACTTTCAAGCAATGTTAAAAGGAACTAGATGCTGAACCATTAGAGGCATTCAGGCTTCTTTGAAAATCCAAATCATGGTGTGAACTGAGAGACTTAAAAGGAGAATTAACAAATACATAGAGATTAAAACAAAAAGTAACTTCCAAAACTTTGAATGTTCCCTTGACACCAAAATCAAGCTGTAGGTAGACTAAAACCACTTATCATAATCAAGTCTTGCCAGTTTGTGAGAAACTAAAAGAAAGTAAGTAACACACACATCCCTTGCCAAGGAATAGTGCAGCTGGAGGTGATGTTTTAGTGATTTGAGATAATGACTGATAATTCCATTTGGCCAAAAAAAAAGCATAAAGGCAGGCTTTAAAACAGGATTAAACTGGAAAAAAAGTATTTTCAATGGTTTAATAAGATTAAAGACTGAAATAACAGTTGCATAAACCTCTAATATATTTTGGTAAATTTGCAATAGTTTCATTAGTCATGTATGTAATCCTGAAGCTTTTATCAGGCATGAAGAAACCAAGAATGGAAAGATTTTTAGATTTATAGATGAGGAAAAAAAATCATTGAATTGGGCACAATATATGATATGGAACTGTAAAGGTTATTGAATCCACTTTGATAAAGAATAACATTAATCTTCAGTATAATGCCTTTGAAACTAACTGAGACATTGTTTCTAACATGGGGACAGTTACATTATATAAAAATAATGTTAGATTAAATACTACAAGGACAGTCTATACTAAATCTCACTATTTGTTTTTACTTCAGAGAGTAACATTATTTTTTAAAAATAAATTGCATGTATTTCAAGTCCTAGGGACTGCCATTATTCTCTACTTGCATAGATTTCAAATTCATCAGAATTTGCTATGTTCTTTCCATCTGAAAACCTGAACAAAAATGCAAAAAAGTAATACCTTGAAGAATTTTACTTTAAAAAATGAATAAACAGACAAACAAGGAAGAGTTAATAGAATAAGAAAGATCTCTTAAAAAAAAAAAAAAAAAAAAAAAAGCTAAATCAAACCAAATTAAACCCAAACCCAACATTCAATTTTCCACTAATATTTCGTAGTGTGGTTATAATCACTGCAAATGGAATGTATGAACTTAGTTAAATCTTAAAAACAGCACTTTCCTCTTCTGAAAAGTTTAGTATTGCCATGAACGTATCAGTTGCTGAAGGTGCCTAATTCAATCTCAATACATCACCACAGACAGGCTAGCCTTTAATACTTTAAAACATAGTTACCATTAAAAAGAATTAGGGTTTTAATTAGTTTTTCAGGAAGATGTGAAAATCTAGTCCTTTGATATGTAAACACAGAAGGAAGGGTTGATCTCCCTGGCAGATACTATAATCAATGACAGGATCCAGATAGAAAAAAAAAAAAAAAAAAACTATAATCTTTTCTAAAAGCAAGTTGCAAAATTTTTACATCTCTCAGATGCTGAGATATTTTTGTAAGTGTTATTAAAGAACTTACAAATATGATCATTAACCAGTGGGGCTTTTTTTGTAGTCTGGGTTTTTCTCTTTTGGTTTGATTTTTTTTTTTTTTTAAATCTAGAATAAAGAGAAAAAGCAATAACCTGTAAATGTTAAAAAAGAGTGTTGCCACTCTGTCAGAGGCCTATATTAAGAAATATGACAAAAAACCCAAAACAAACACAAAAGCTTTCCTATTTGATAATATCTGTGCTGTCTTCACCACCATCTGTGTAATTGCATTGCTTCGTGGTACTATCCAAGAATATTTCCCAACAACAAGCTGGGACTCTTCACTTCCCTAATAAACACTCTGCTTCTACTCCTTGGCTCTGCCACCCTTACAAGGGATATAATTTCAACTTTAGTTAACATTCATATGAGGAACAGAACATGGTATAATTCACTGAGGCTCCTTTGTTTTGATGTCTTATTTGTGTGTATAACATCACCAGAAAGTGCATCATGTAAATCATACAGTTCTTGACACAGAGTTTACACTTTTCTTGATTTCAATTTCACAGCTTGAGATTTTTAGGTCACCTGGAGTTAAAGTTTCTTTCAAAGTAACACTGCAGAAATGGTGGGCAAAGCAAAATTCTCTTAACTAAACCTCTTCTGTCTCCTGTTTGTCAGAAGTGGAGAGCACTGAGTACCTGAGATCTTCCTTCTATGTCAATGTCAGCTCAGAGGGAAAGGTGCTGTCAGTGGAAGTCTTCCAAATGTTTCATGTGAATACTAGGAACCATTCAATCCAACTAAATTCCTTCTTAAAACCACACTGTTATGCAACTTTGTTTTCTTTCAGAATTTTCCTGTGTCCTTCCAAAAATCCTGCAATTTCTTTAACTTTTTTCAATTAAAACATATTGGAAGAAGTTGAGCTCCTGAACATTTCTAGACAGCTAGTTTTTAAAGAGCAGAGAAATGTAATGATTTTGTCTCCTCCACAAGCATTGAAATTATGTCAATAAGTAGCAGGGAAGTGCAGACAGCAGAAGTTGATGCTGATGGGCTTCTATAGTGTCTTTCTGTCTAAAGAAACTCCATCAAACAGGCACTAATAGGAACCATTCACCTGGTATGAGCAAAATATTTTTGAGGAGAAATTCCAGGTGTCTATCCTTTCATAAGACTGATTACTCCTCCCATAAAAATTCAATCAAAGAAAGAGGTAAAATAACGTTTTAGGTGCCTTTTTATTAAACGTTATTAAGCATCTTTTTTTTTTTTTTTTTCCCCACACCAGTTACTCACAATCTATTAAAAGACAGTGTTGCAACCTTTGCCACAGGATAACTGACTCCAGACATGAGCAATTAGAACCCTGTTCTCATTTGCCAAAAACACTCTAAAATCCTGAGAACTTGTAGCATCATTTGCCCCCATGATGTAAGAATGTTTGAGAATCCTAACTATTTCAAATACTTTTGGAAAATATTTTGGTCCTGTACAATTCCTTCCATTAGCTTATGCTTTTTTTTCCTGTAATGACAACTTAATATCGAAGAGAAACTGGCAAGTGTCAGCCATACTATTGATATAGCATCTCCTTTTTAGATTTGTACAACAGTGTAGATATACAAGAAAAGTTACTTTGATGTTTCTGCCATTGGAGCAGTCTCCTCTAGAATGATGGTCACAAATCATCTTTGTAGCTGAAACTGATTTTTGTTAAATAAATTATGATGTTGGTAGCATTAACACAGCACAGTGAGCTGAGCCAATTTAAAACTTTTTCAGGTAATGATTCTCAATTTCCAGAGGTTTTTCACAGGAATGCCTTAAACATATGAGGTAAGTGCCATGAAAGTTCATAATATTTGGTCACACAGTGAAAAATAAGACCTTGAAACTTTTAGCTGTGTCAGGATGTAGAAGACATGGAAAAGTATTCCCTTATAATGCTGATGATTTTTATCAATTTAAATGCCACATTAGTGTATTTTATGAGTGTTGCCTTGAATATACTGCCAGATTTCATGGATCTATTATCTGTTTTCAAGGCATGCAAACATCAAGTTAATCATTTAGCCATCTTATGCTATAAGTCACAAGTTAGTTACCAGAGTTCTAACGTGCATATCTGCAGAAGTTCACTCTATCTGCAGTGTCAAGTGAGTCATACAATGATTGGACTCCTAAGTACTTTCTACTGGAGTCTAAGCATTAAATCAACTGACAGTGACCTTGCTGTAAGAGCTCTATTGTTGACATGCATGTGTTTGAAGAACACTGCGTCCTCTTTCTAGCACTGAGGATTTGGAACATCTACAACTTTTTCAAAATTAAATGTTTCAAGCCTGTGCAGATTAAAATCATATAAGCATATAAGCAATAACAACTATTCAATTTCAGAGTTAGAAATCAATAAAATGAGACAAATTAATGACAGAATTTCAGATGCAAATTCTTGAAATTACCATGAATCTATGTCAAGGTTTAATCCCAGCTGGCAGCTAAGCACCACACAGCCACTCACTCCTCTACCAGTGGGATGGTGGAGAGACTCAGAAGTGTAAAAGTGAGAAAAACCCATGGGCAGGTGGGTGTTCAGACACGTCCAGGAAAGGAGTGCTCCATCACATGTAATAGCGACTTAGAAAGACAAATGAGATCACTCTCAACGTTGCCTCCCTCCCCTTTTCTTCCCCCAGCTCTATATACTGAGCATGATGACAAATGGTGTGGGGTATCCCTGTGGTCAGCTGGGGTCACCTGTCCCAGCTGTGTCCCCTCCCAACTCCTTGTGCATTCTCAGCCCACCCACTGGTGGAATGGTTTGAGGAGAAGAAAAGGCCTTAGCTCTGTGCAAGCTCTGTTCATCAATGACAAGAATGTCCCTATGTTATCAACAATATTTCAAGCACAAACCAATAGGACAGACCCAGACCAGCTACTGTGAAGAAAATCAACTCTACCCCAGCCCAAACCAACACAATGTACCATGTTAGGCTCTGTTTGACTGATTGCTAACAGAATCTCGAGTTGTTCCATCGCATTGACACTGGCACCGATTTGCTATTCTACCCCCAAATTTTAAAACTTAGAATCTGATTTTGTGTTAATGGGCTGACCCATTTCGTGTTAACACTTTCAATTTTAAATTTATTTCAGTGATATGTGGTTCTTTAACATCATTGTAAAGGGTGTTAGAGAACTAGTGTTACCTACAGACCTTTTAAAGAACTCTTCAAGTCAGAACCTGGTCAAAGTCCTTGAAGAGAGTAATACCAATGAAAACACTTTAATTTAGTTTTTGGAAAGGTCAAAAGACAAAACTTGAAAACTTCATAAGAATTTTTTTGTGTGTGTGAATTTTGAAACAATTGAAGTACTAAAAAAAAAAAAAAAAAAAAAAAGGAAGAGAGGAATCAAAGTATAATTTAAAAGTTAAAAGAAAAGAAAGGAAATGCAGGGAAAATGTGAAATTTCATTGGTTTCCAGTAATCTAAACATTGTTGTAATGCAGAGAACACAGAACCACGTTTCATTGATTTTCTTTCAGTAAGTAGGTTTAAAAATGCTATCCCTTTAGGCCAAACAACTGACATGCCCAGAACTTCAAGTTCATCTGTGCTAAGGTCCACAGATACCTAGAAGGATTTGACTCAGGACAGCCCTTTGAAAATATTAGTCAATAAGTCTTGACATACATTCATTAACTTTATTTTACCAAAGAATATGTTGACATATACATAAACTTCTTTCTCCTAGGTTTCTCAACTTTGCATAAAATTCCCCACTAGAGTATTTTATAAGTAAAGAAATTTATGAAACATTCTTAGTTCTTCTGAGTTTTGTTTTTTCTTGAACATCAGCTTTTCAAAAAAAGGACAGTGAAAAGCAAAATTTTTTTTGCTTTTTGTTGTATGGTATTCATGGAAAAAAATGCACATTAATGTCTGCTAAAGTTTTGAGAAGATACAAAAGGCATTGGATATTGTGACCAAACATTCAAAGTTTGCAAGTTTTTGGAGAGTTACAAATTTTCAGAGTGTACTTATTAAGTTACTATTTCTGAAAACGGCATCTTAGTTTGCCTCGATTGGTGCAATGAATCACATTGTGTTGAAGCAAATATTCAGAGATTTAAAATGCACTAGGTTATCACAGTTTTTTATTCCTTTGGTAAATGTCCCTTTTTCAACACAGACAGCTCCCACAAATCTCCTCGAATCTGTGGGATATTTAAATCTAGGCATTTGACTCACTGAATAGATTCATCTAATACCCAAAGTAACACACATATGGATACAGTAACCCCTTTGCTAATTCACTCAAATGCTCTGTAGGCTCACCAACAGTGCCAATGTCTCTCATTTAAATCAAATAAAATACCAATGTGTTTCTTAAGAGAGAAATCTGTTGTGCTTAAGCAACAAAATAAATCCCGACTGAAAATCTATTTTGCTGGCTGTTCCCCAGCATTAACTTGGAATAACTCCTGGATTCAAAGGGCTTTTGGGAATCACCAATGCCCTAGTGACCCTATCAAAAACATGCACCCCTCATCATTTTAGACAATCATAAATGACATAGATGATCTTTGGAATTATAATGTTTTCTCAGGAGAGCATCGTGCTGTGTTATTCCTCCTTTTCCCTTCCAGTATTCCCCATTTCTTTGCCATGAGTTTTTCTGACACAACACTCTTCCACAGCAGAAAAGGAGGGGGAAGGGAGGGGGAAATATGATATAAAGAGCAAAAGTAGTTTCCTTAGTCACGTTCTTTCCTCAAAAGTTTTTTAATTTTACAGTGTTCTTCTAAGATACCACAGCAGGTTCTTCCAAAGCAACTTTCCACGCTTTCCTGGCAAAACAAATAGCATATACAGTACAAAAATGGTAACATCACTGAGGGACAAGAGCAAGAATTTAAATTATAAACAAACTGCATATAATAACAATTAATATTATAATACATATTTAGATTTATGCTGAACATTTATTACTTTTACTGCTTTTCACTGTATGTGATTTCTTTCTTTGGAATATAAAGATCTTGCCCTATTTATACATTTAAAGAGACTGCAGGTCACACAGCAGAAGTAATACATTTGAGAATTTCAGTAATAAATACGAAATACTCTCACATTTTACTTCCCCATCTCTTTTTTTTTTCTTTTCTGGATGATCTGGTTTATCCTTTATCACTACAGCAACAAAAATCCAAAAGATAGCTGTTTATAGATACAATTATAGAAGGAAATAACATTAGCTAATCAGCTAATAATTAGCAGTTATTGATATGTACTGACACGGTTCAGTTTGAGGCAAAAATCCTCTTTGATCTTTAGGCTGAGAAAAATCAAAAGCTCAAAGGTATCAGTGGTGTGCATGCTGGTAAGTGAGGAGATCAATCATGTGTCAAGAGAGGGCACACAAGGAAGGTACACAGTGTCCCCTGGTAGGTCTAAGCAAGTACTTCCATATGCAACACTACAACACGTAAAAGTAGCTCTCAAAAAGGCCCAGAGAGATTTGTCAAAGAAGAATTCAATTGTACAGTTCAGTTTTAAAAAGTACTTGGAGTATTCCAAGGGCACCAACAAATGTATTTTCAGGGCTTCAGAGATGTATCTGCTTCCTACAAGATCATGGACAAAAATCCTGCACTGATACAACAAAGTGAAAGAAAACTAGTGTATATTTTCATAATAGGAAAGTCAGATTTTACCCACTGCAGTTAATTGCAAGACAGAGGCAATGAGTTAGCAAGCATGTTGCAAATGCAAAAGACATTTTTCATTTTATAAGTAATATGGAGATCTATGGAAACAATAAAGTTCATGTTTAGCTACTCACATTTTAACTCCAGGTTCTGTTTCCCTGTATGCATATTTATATTTTAGATTTTCTTTTTAAAGAAAGCCACCCAGCAAATGCTGCATTTCAGTGATGGCACATGCTCACTGTTAAGTGCATGATTAAGCAGCCTGAAGTATGGAAAAACTGACTTTAAGCCTCCTAAAATGGCCTACTTTTTCATTTGCTTTGAGACCACCTGGGTGAATGTTGACATCTGACTTTAAAAAAGCTCATATTTTTGCAAGACTGTAAAACAGCACTTGAGTTGAGAGCATGTCTTAATTGCTTCTTGCACTTGGATGCTCATTTGGCACTGGATCTCCTGAACAAGATGTGGTTTTCATTATATCACGGCCACAATACTTGTGAAGTTGATCCAGCCTCTCCTAAAAGACCCCAGCTTGCTTTGGCTTTGCACCAAGCTGTCCAGGAACACAAAACTTCTGTGATGCAGGATAGCCATCTCATCATGTATTAAATGGCCCAGGCTGAGTGACCAGTCAGGGCAGTGTCATGCTCAAGCAGCTATACGTATTTCGGACTGGAGTTATCTCAGCTCTGGCCGGCCTGAGAGAATCACCTAAGCCAGCCTGGATCTGTTTATAGAAGATAAATTTGATATAGATAAATTTCTGTCCTTCATATTATCTTAAAAGAGGTTACAAGAGTCACCTATAATTAAGGGTGGGCAACAGTCATCATTCTAATGTCCTGCTTTCCAATTACCTCTGCAGAACACAGAAGGTGTTCTGTGAATGAAACAGAGATGTTAGCTCCCATGAAACAAATCTTAACACAGTTATTTCAAAATCATCAAGGAGTTTTAAGCTTTGAATTATAGGACTGTGGATCAGTCCCTGTGGTGGTGCAGAACTGTTTTATTAGGTTTTTATAAGAAGTTTATGTTATGGTTCATTTCACTGTATCCCCAATGTTGTAACCGTTTTTGTGTTTTCTGTATAACAGGGTGTTTTGTGTCAGTCCTCCCACCCTCCTCACTCTGGGGCAGCTTGTCTATCACTTTGAGGAGCCCTCCCAGGTTGTGAAATCTCAGGGAGAGGGCTTCGGGTGATAGGTCCCCTGGGGGTAATTCCTTTAGCTCTGGATTTTAGTGGTCCAAGACTTGGGGGTGGGCACACCTTGTTACCCCCTGAATCCCCTGATTTGTTGTCTTATTGTATCCTCCCTTGAACCCCTCCCCCGCTTGTAAGGTGGAGGAGGGAAATTCAAATCCTCTCAGCTCAGAGCTCTCAGCTCTGCTCTCCTCTCTCGCTTGCTGGCCCCCGTGGCCTGAGGTTTGGACCAGCTGCAGGCTTCCCACAGCTGGGCCAGAATAAACATCTTTTAACCTGCAAAGCTGAGAGCCAGCCTTTTCTCTTCTGCTGCCGTTGCTGTCACGACACTATTGGGTCCAGCTGCTAAACTGAGAAGCCGAAACAAACTGGGAACTTCTGTAGCTCTGTTGACCCGAGCTAGCCAGAGGTCATCTCCCGCCCGGAGCGGGGACGGAACCAGACACAAGTCCCTCTAAACAAAGTTCCATTTAATGATCTGACAAAACCTGGGGTCTGGGGGAATCCAGTTTCACACATAATCAATGCAAACTTGCTATAATTTGACAGAAAAAAGGGTCAGAAGACCCTATATTCTCAATCAGGATTTTCAAACCTCTTTACCTGTCTTGTTTTCACCAAATTTCACATTTTTAAATCCCTGGGTATAAATTATGTATTACAGCATTCAAAAGGCAAAATTTGAGTCACCTTGAAAAACTTCTTAACTCTGTCTTAAACAAAAAAGAAAAAATTCAGACTGCAAACCACCTTCCACTTGAACTTATAAAGGCCCTTACTTTTAAAAATTAAGGCAAAAAGCCCAATTAAATTTCAAGGTGAACTGACACTGTGCCATAGGTGGGTCAATTTACACTAACACATTAAGAATGAGAAGGAAGGAATAAAAAATCTGATTAAAAATTGGGGTGGGAGAAGATGAAATAGAGGGCATTTTTAGATCAGGTAGGGAAAAGATAACTGTACAGGAAGAACTGGGGTTACCTACATAATTGTGAGACACTGACACCAGAAAAGCAATAACTGAATGGGAAGCCATAGAAAATGCACATAGTCATTGAAGAGTAAAGAAGAGAGATCATAGCTTAGGTAAGAAGCTAGGGAGATTTAATCAGAAACAATTTTGAGGTTAGGATGGGGTTGGGACAGAGATTTACACTGTCAGCATGGAGATTATGGAGTGATGGAATGAGATAAGAAGGGGCAAAGAACAAGGACAAGTTAAAAAAGCCTTTTTAGGAGAGGTAGAAAGGAAGGGTGCAGCAAAAAGTTTGTCTCACAGAAGTATTTTGTGATCACGAGTTAGGAGTCCTCAACAGCAACAATAGTTTTCCTGACCACAATCCCCATCATTCTCTGTCTAGCAGTAATCTTTGTAGTCCAACATAAGTATGCAATTTCAGCTACTATTGGAATATCGGAGAATGATTACCTATGCTTCTAGTCACTACACTCTCTGTCACTTGAGGCCAGAGAAGACTGGCAGTGGGTGAAAAATCATCAATCCATGCTCAGGATCCACCTGTGTGTCAGTATGTCACAAGATTCTACGCACTGTCTTTTTCCTCTACTTAGTTTTCCTTAAAGCCAAGAATCTGCATAATGCTCAAACATTATATTCTAAAAACACTGAGTAGATAATTTAGTCAAGAAAATGAGCCTTTAGGTGAAGTCGTCACATATCTCTAGAAGGTCAAATTCATGGACTGTCCTTTGAAGATGATTCAAAGTGTTTTATAACAAATATTGCTGTCTGAGGAACTTCATTTGAGTCCTCAGATTAAAATGTCAAATAAGTAGGAAAGACAAATAAATTCTGGGAAAAAAAAAAAAAAAAAAAAAAAAAAAAAAAAAAAAAAAAAAAAAAAAAAAAGAGAGAGAACCAACCAAAACCAACCAACCAACCAAACAAACAACTACAGAAGAAAATAGACTCCTCTTCTGCTTAAGCATTTTGAACATCCAGACAGCATAATGTCTGATTCTGCAAGAAAATTCTTGTGTTAAGTCATTAAAATTACTTTTTCCAGGGCCAGCATTGAGAATAGCAGTGTAGAGAGAAATAATTAATGATCTATTTTCTAGGTTTTCACATTGTCCTTACCTGTTTGAGACTGGAAGGGACCTCTGGAGGTCATTGGGTTCAGCCCTGCTCCTTCTCAGCCACTTGGAGCATATTGTCCAGGGCTATGTCCAGACGTCTTTTGGATATCTCCAAGGATGGAGAACTCACAACCTCTTGCTGAAACCTGTGCCAGGGCGCAGTCACCCTCACAGCAAAGCAACGTTTCCTGATGTTCCATGGTCATTAATGTCACAGAGTGGTGTCACCAGCTCCTGGTACTACCCCTGGTGACGCTGAGAACATACCATGAAGGGAACAATATTGATGAGGGCCATGTCACAGAGGAGCTGGTGACAGAAATAGCCCAAGTTGGATATAAACAGGGCTGAACCATCCAAGGTTGACAGGTCACTACACATGTGAAAAAAGGCATGGAGAAGTGGCCAGTGAAGCAGGCTTTTCTCTTTTCTTCCTTGTTCTGCGTATTACAGCCAGATGCCTGGACAGGAGCATGACCAGTTCAAAATATCCTCCTGTCTTCTACCTCCTCAAAAACTCTTTATGATAGAGGACAATGCTCTAAAAGACAGATGAAACAGCCCTGTCACCATCTTGCGGAGGACTAGAAGTTCCTTACTGCCATGGGCGAAGAGAGATTCCCAAACATTTTTATGGGAAGATAAGAGAGGGCTGGACCCCACACGAACTGTAGGCAAAAACTTTAGTTATGCTGTGGCCATAACACAGCTGAGGTGTCCTGTGTCATAGGGAGGTTAGTGGTTGGCCCAACATGAGTATTTCATGCCTGTCTGAGAGATTTGGGATGGGCATCCTTGGCCTGAGGGTGAGAGAGTCTGCGCAGTGAGGCAGAATTTGCTTGTGACAGAGTGTATTAACTCTCATTCCTGATTCTCATCCGGTATGTGACAGCATCAGCTATGTGAGCAGCTCAAAGCATTCTCAGGATCTCCCCTTCTGACATTCAGATAGAGTGTTGTATCTATGTACTAGGATATTGTCCTAAATCTAAGAAAAAACAATAACCCCAGCATGTGCCATGTCATGGTCCTATTAGCATCAGGATGGTCCCCACAATGTGGTCAATGGGAACTCTGCACCACCTTCCTTTGTAACCTGTCATCATCTCAGAGGAAACCAGAACGTCTCACAGCTGCGTAGAATCACACCACCCTGCATCTGTGTACCTTGTCAAAGTCTCCCTTACGACTGAAAGATTCCTGTAGGTGTGGGCAAATTGAAATATATTAATATCCACTGCTCAGCTCTGAGGACATATTTCCACTTCCCATCTTTTGTTTTCATAAAATTTCAAAGTACAACTTTAGAGGCTGCTTCTGCATGCGTGTCAGAAATTCATTTCTTGGTGAAGAACTCACTACACCTAACTAATGTCTAGAATCTATTTTGGGGGTTGCTGTGAGAATGCACTTGGTTTTATTGAAACCTAAATTCAAAGAAAAATGGCTCAATTGAAATACTTTTCTGAAAGAAATACATTTTTCATTTTGAAGATTAAAAAGGCCCCACAGGTATGACAAACAGTCTTGATAGCCACATGGAAAGTGCTGCATTTTGAAAATGTCATTGCCAATTCAATTCAATGTCAACTTTAGTTTCATTTTAACTTTCTTTTTATTTTTGTAACCTGAAACAAACATAAAACAGTATATAAAACTTACTAAAAATACCGTTGGTCTTTTTATCTTTGTCAGTTTTATATTCCACACTTTCTTCCTGCCCAATACAAGTCTCAAACACCCAATCAGTACAACTGCAGAAACTACACTACTGCTGGCAATAGCACTCACCAAAAGCAGTGCTAGAATACATAAAGTACTATATAAGTGTTCATTTTGCAGAGTATATCAGAAACTATGTACAGCACTGAAAATCATAAATATATCAAACATTTTTTACACTGATTCACTTCTCCTGTTGCAAATCTCATAATAAAAGCCCCTTGTGAGAAGAGATAATAAAGATAAATAATGTTTTTGAAATGTTTAGATATCAGAGAACTGATCCATACAGACAGATTTAATAATGTTACTTTACAGACAGGTTTTTCGCTCCATAATAAAATAGAAAAAAGTGGAAAAAAAACCCCAAACCAAACCAAACCAAACCAACAAGCAAACACCACTCCCCCCCCCCAAAAAAAAAAAAACAACAAAAACAAAACAAACCACAAAAAAAAACCCAAGAGGAGAGCTTTAGTAACTATGAAATATCTATTCATTAAGAACACTCTAAGGAGTCTGCAGTCTAAAAGAGGTGTAAATCCTCTTTTCTGGGGATGAGGAAGACGGGACACATATGTTGTCAGTTACAGGATTATTTGGTATTTCATAACATAACCAGTGTAAGGAGTGGAAGACACTACCTAAGACCATACAAATAACCTTTAATATCAGTGTTCTCTGACTTCTTGGAACTTGACTCCTACCGTATTGATTTTAAACTATGCTTATTGTACAATATATGCTTATAGAGGTTGATGCTATCTCTGTCTTCATTCTCTATCTTTGCACGTATATAACTGTTTCTTTACTTGGAATGATGAATTCTCAGTTTTCAGGCAAAGCCAAACTGGTGCAACTTACAGCAATGCTCTGAGACCATCTTCCACCAGCAGTAACTTCACTTCTCTCTGACACCTTCTTACAGTTGTTCACTGAGACCTTCTTACAGTTGTTCACCAGCCTTTTCCACATTGCTCGTTTCTCCTTTTCTACATCTTGTGCTTGTCAGACATCTGAGATGAAGACAGTCTTGCTGCTCATAAAACACTGAGAAGCAGCACACAAGCAAAGAAGTGTTTATCCTGTTACAAGCCAAGTTCCTGAACTTTGACTCTATTAGTTTCTTTACACTTTCTCTAGCAAGAAATGAAGGGGAATTGCTCTCTTCTTCTCGCTAGCACAGTATATGGCTGCAAAGGATGGAAAACACCATCTCCAATCTCAATTTAAAAAGTGCAGTTTAAGAGAGGTTTGTAATTACAAGAAACATAACTTCAGCAATGATCTGTCAAATCAAGTTGAGGTCACCCTAATAAACAAAATGATTTGTTTATGTCTGCAAGAAAAAATATTAAAGAGTCATACTTTAAACACACAATTAATTTTTCTTATATATCATTATAAGTGGGAATAAGAATATTGAGAACTGCAGAATAAAAAAATACAAATTAAATTGTGACAGATTTTTAGTGAAAAAAAATTAAGATCATCAGCTGAATGTCTAGTTTGCTTTAATTGTATATTCCTCATAAATGCTCTAGGGCTTACTGTAAAAGAAAATATCTCCTGCATTATATATAGTTTTCTAATTAAGCCATTCTGCTCTTCTGGAATGACTACATGAAATGACAGTAAAGTACATAGAACTTAAAATTCACATGGCCTCTAGATGAAGGATTGATGTGTCCTTCAAGAAAGAAACTATCCCAATTTGAGGGGCTTATGATCAGTCCATGACATTTTAAAGAATACATTATGCTCTTCTTAACAAAATTGACCAGAGCCTCTCCTAAGGATGCTGGGGATATGCTGGAAGCTGCAATCCATGACTGAATTCACAATTGCAATGCTAATAAATCTCTTCTTACTAGAGGGATAGCTAAAAACCTGTTCTGTATGAAGCGGTATCCACGGAAATACTTAGGACACTAATTACGTGAAAAGGGAGGTTTGGGGAAGATAGTGCTGGTAGTGAGAAAGCAGGAGCATGTAAAGCCATTTGACATGGAACATTCACTGGACACATTTCACACCTTCAGTCATGGATGTAGTGGAATTTAAGAAATAGGAAGCAAAGAGATGAAATACTGAGTTATTATTATACATAAAGCAATTGTAACAGTGTGAAACTAAGCCTAGCTAAGACAGCAAAATATGTTTTTTTCCAAAACCATGAAACTTCTGAGAGACAGACATCACCTAATGTTGCAAGAGAGGTGGGTTTTTTTTGCAGAAGTTTATAATTATCTAAAATTCGTGAGTCTTACCTGTAATTATGAAACTCATTGTGAGACATAGATTTCAATCCAAGATGGAATGAATTCTGGGATATGCAAATTTAGATTGAGAAAGTGATCCAAAACAACAGCTTCAGACTGTGAAGTGCTACAGCAATAATGGAAAAGGGCAAAATGATCCATGAGTAAAAGGAACACCTGTAGTGAGAAGAATGAAGATAGCGTAGTAGAATAAAAAATGAAAATTAGAAAACAAAAAACAAAACAAAACAAACAAACAAAAAAAAATCCTGACAATAAAAAACACAGGAAAATAGATTCTCAAAATTCTAAGTCAGAGCAACTGCCCATAATTATACTCCTGTTCAGGCAATGAGCAATTAAAATGGCAAAGCAGGCACTGAGTCATATACACAATGGTTTTCTTGTACTTCATATATTTATCAGGTGAAACAAACTTGCTACATATTGAAGAGAGGTAGACAACAAGCTAGGCTTCTGGCAGAATTTTTGGAAATGAAAGAATAGAAGGAGCAGGTAAATAGATGTGTCATGAACTTAAGCAGGTCACAAAAAGTTCCTGAAGTGGTAAATGTTCTCCTCAAAGTTTTTTAAAAATTATTCTACTGTTATATGTATGCTGTCCCCTCCCCCCCACCCCTTTTTTTTTAAATAGCTTTCCTTTTTGAGAGAAAGAAAATCAAACTGGAAGACTGAATAGAATATTTTCTTCACAAATTAAATATCTGCATTTTCCTAAGGTTGCTTCAAAGATGAAGCTGTGTTCTTTCTTTACTTCTTCCAAATCTTTTGCAAAGAAGGATTAAAAGCAAAATTCAGTATTTGTGAAATCCAAATGCTAAGAAATATGGACAACAAGTAGGTCTTCTCAGATATAATGAATCATTGTGAATCAGTGACACAAAACACTTTTTAGAATGAACAGCATAAAGGGCTAGGAACAAAAGAATTCCAGTAGCTGCTAATTTTGCTTCCAAAAGTCATTGTTTCAGCCTCTCAAGAAAATGTTAATTGCTATTAGAGCAATTCAAAGATGCATTTAGATTCTTATTCTGCACTAGGAAAAAAAAAAAAAATCATTAGAGTAGATGTAAGAGCAAGTTTCAGATAGTTCCAAGTAAAAGATTACTTATGCTGTTCTGCATAAGCATAATACAGATTAAGTTAGAACAACTAAGTGAAATTCAGTAGAATTGGAGGAAAAAAATTAAAATAGCAAACCACACAGAACTGGCCAGTTTAAGGAAGCCTGGTCCTAAAGGACTATATCAAGTTTCCAAGTAACAGTAGAAACACAAGAGTAAATAAGTACCAATAGCAGTGGGTTTTGTCTACCTGCCCAGTAAAAAATTGTTCCAAAAACAAAGTTTGGATTTTGGAATCTTGTCTATTGATTTTTATACTCAGTAGAAAACAGTAGGTGTAGAAATGAAGAAAAAAATGGCATTATGTAATAAGTCTTTTCAAGATCTAAAATTTTAGAGCAAATGTTATTGTAAGCATGATGCAGGAGGTCCCCCAAGAACCTGCTTCTGAAATTGCATATTTCAGAAAGTGTTCAGGAGGATTTTAGTGCCAAGGTAATGTAAGAAATCGAGATAAAGAAAATTTGGAACTAGATGTAGAATAAAATAAACAAAAATAGTATGCATATATATAAAAAAATATAAAACTATACCAAATATTTTTAATTTGATGAGAAGGAAAAAATTGCCCAGCTGTTCTGCTGTAGTGCCTACTGAACTCGATGGCAGGATAAAATCAGAAAACACAGACACACATTTCTGAGTATATTTCTCATACATAACTGAGATCACAAGGTAGTCCCACATCTCCAGGAGGAATAGAAGACTTTTGCTTAATTCTTTTTTTTTCCGTTTTCCATAATTTACATGGATCTGCACTTCACGTACAAGATCTGACTTATTTATAGAAGTTTAAGATAATCTGTCCTTTTTTGACTTGGATTGTGATTCCTGTTCTCATCTGGGATATCCAGAAGTTCTTTGTAACCTGCTAGCAACTACTCATTATTGCAATTTTTTCCCAAATAAAGTTCTGGAAAGCAAACATATTTGCAATTTTGATAAAACTGAAACACATCAAATTTCTTTCAGTATATTTGCAGTTAGAAACATACAAAGTGCCCATTTTTTAGGCAGAGTATTTCAGTGTGCAAGAGAAATAATTGTTAATATTTTTTCCATATTAGGAGTAATCTTGTAGATTGTACCTGATTGCTAGGCTAAGAAGGTACCAAGCAAGGCGTTTTATTCCTGGTATCCTGCCCATGTAGAGCTGGTATTAACTGAAGTGAAGGTTTCAGTACAAGCTCAGACTCATTAATCTCTTTTCTGCTGGGCCAATTATACCCGTAAAGCCTGTAATACTCAGGGACCTCTTGCCCTTGTTGCTAATTTCAACTAGAAGAGTGAATGGAGCCAAATGTGTAAGGAAAAGACATCTAGAGACACGGACAGGAAGAGAAAGCACAATTGCGTAAGCCTTAGCTCCCTCTCCTTAGGGAGACACATTTAAAATCAGCTTTTGACTGTGGGAATTTTAACAGAAGGATTACTTTTTGGCTAATAACTTGTTGGGTTTGTTATCTTTTTACTGCCATGAGGTTTGGTGATTACTGTAGGAATAGTCCAGTGAGGAAATGTTGCTCACATGAATAAAAATGTGTTGGACCAGAGTCTAAGAAAGCATGCTAATTCCTTTGGGCGCACCAATATTATCAACATCAACACTACTGTCCTGAGGCACAGCTTACTTGCTACTTATAATTTTCAAATCTGTTGTGCAACAGGCTATCACAACATGACTCTGGCCAGATGTTCAACATTACTCAGTTGGAGCAGGCAGCATACACCCTGCACAAGTAATTTATGCAGACACAGATCTGACCTACTTGAAAATTATATAATAAACATTGATGACTGTCAATGGCATCATTGCCCAAAGCCACTAAGAGAATGGCTATGAGATTGCCTGGTTAATGCATCTTTCTTTCCATTTTCACATGAAAATATTTCTGAAGGCCTAACTCAAATGGGACTATGATCAGCTTTCCATTCCATAAATATATATATATTTGTTACGTGTATGGCAAAGAACACTGGACCAGAATGCTTTGGAATACCTACAGTCTCAGAACTTAGCAGAGTTTGTTGTAGAATACCAATTGGTGTAAGAAATATCATTTTATATACATTACTTTAGAAATGCTGACTCCAAAAATTTGCTGAATTAACATATAGAAAAAACTAACAAACAGTATCAAGCCCATAAGCAAGGTATATATAAAACAGAATAATATTTTTATACTTCAGGGGACTATTTGATTTTGAGCCATGGCAAAGTGCCATTCAGTTTAACTTATGAAGTCTCAACTGGAGCTAAGTTTCTCAAAGCTTTGTTTTGGTTAGTTTTAGATGTACCATATTCCTGATGTCTCACTGCTGATTAAGATATCAGAATATTAATGAAGATACATTTGTGAGGAATTTTAGTACTTTGAGTGTTCCTGACGTTCTTTGCCAGTGCTGAAAATCGTGCCACAGTTCCAAGCCAGATGCTGACATGAATTCTTGAGATATTCTGGAGAGAGTTTATATGATGCATCTGTGTCAGAATGAGTGGATTATTTTATCAGTTAGAGCAGGGCATGTAATTGATAAAACTTTGTCAGCTACTGAGGCAGCTCAGTTTCAGAGTAAGGTTAGAGCAGTAGGTTCTTCAAATTGTACGTCTGTAGGATGCTAAACCAAGTCAATTAAAGTTAAGAACTGAATCATTACATCATTTTTTCCCCCACAGATAATAACAAATATACAGATATCTCCCATAGACATTTTTACAGATATGAGTAAAAATAAAATTAAACATATCTTAGAACATGAAGCAGTTCTGAGTTTTAAATGTATTTGTGACTGAACTAAGTAATTGAGTAGGCTATTTGATGTAATTTTATAATCCAGAAAAAGAAATGTACAAAACAAGAATGCAAATTAGTGGAAGTTCAGAGGAGTTTTTCTGTTGGAGCACTTCTTTTAAAGTGAGATAATTGTGTGCGCCTTTCTTTTTCAAAAATACTGTCAATTTCAAAATAGTCAAGGAGGAAAAGACCAAATAAAACTAAAGGTAACAAAAGAATGTGTATCTTTATAAATTACAAAAGAAAATAATTCTTATTTTCTTTGGTGATAAACAGGAAAGAAACACAGCAACTCAGGCCCTAAATTTTCACTGTCCTGTTCCTCATATTGATATTTTTTATGGTCTCAAAATTTCAACTACCCATTTTAGGACAGAGATCCCCTTTTAATTATAATCTATAGTAGAAAATAAGTACATATATTAAAAAAAGAAAAACCCTAACCCTCCCCTCCTCAAGATTATTTTCATTCTCCCAATGAACCTTTAAAAAAAAAAGGCAGTTCTTGAAAATTTCCTATAGAGATAAAGCACTCTAAGTATGTTTCTATATATCTAGGACCTGGTACATATGAATCAACAAGACGAGAGATAAAGGACAAGGCTTTTCAAATATTTACATCAGCTCTGAACTTGCATTAGAAATCTGGAATTAAGCATGGGATATATATGCAAATAACTCATCAACACAAATGAATTTACTTCTTCAGTTCTAGTCAAAATGAAATAAATATTAGAGCTAACATAAAAATCACAGAAAATATAAAGTCAATGGTTATACAAGTAGAAAGTGTCTTACTGTGCTAAAGAGGGAAAAATGGGATGACTTCACTTTCAAAAATATAAATATTTATGATATTTTAACTCCTCAAAATTTTTTCCTCTTAAAAATAAAATATCCCTGTGTTACATCAACAGGAGGAATCTGAGATGAGAAAAGTCAGAATAGGTACTTTAAGCTGTGTTTGGTTTCTATGCCTATTTTCAAATTTTCAGAAAGCTAAACTTCATAAGACTCAAGAGAAGTAAAGAAGCAGATGTTCACTTTAAAGATAAACCTCCACCAGACAATAGTAATTCAAAAACACTTTGACAAAAGCGTCTAAATAATTGCAATTCACAATTGAATGTGGAAATCCTAAGAGAGAAAGTTCAGCAAATAAACTCTCCTGTCTCTGGTCGCAAATAGCGGATATGTAGACAAAAGTGTAAAATACAGATGAGCAATACTCCCCTTCTGCATCCAGTGATGTGTCTCAATCAGCACATAAATCATGTAATGACTTTGTGCTCAACAGGTTTTGGTGAATTTTTCCTTCCACTTGTCCAGTTCACTTTGCAATCACCTAAGATACAACTTGAGAAAGAGTAGTCCAGTCATTGCAAGCATGATTCTTTTCTTCACAAACTCCAGAGAAAGAACAGACAATATTCAAAAATCCCAATAAATGACCAGTCAAAGCAGGGACAACTCAAAACAGAATTCTCTAGGTTGATGAACTCATTGCCTAAATTTACACTTAGCACCTTAGTAAAATTATAAAAAAGAATAAGCACACAGTTACATTTAATAGAGCATTTAATAGTACACTTCCTGACTGGTCTTCTGCATTAATTAAATTTGAGTGACTTCATTATCTTTGTGAAAAAACTACATTAAGCCAGGAATACATCACAGCAAAACACTGTATTACTCTTTCCACTACAGAAAGCTCAGCCAGGAATGTTTTACATTTTCTTTTGAGACTTGTACTTTCTACTTAGCAAATTATAAGCATTATATACATTCTATGAGTAATGAGTAATATCTTTCTCTTTGCAAAGATAAAATTTTACCAAATGGAAATGACTGAAATTGAAGGAAAAATAAAAAAAATTAAAAAGTAACCTTATTCCTGCAAGATCAATGTTTTGTTTCACACCTTTGGCAACAAATGTTGACTTCTCATAAATAACACAATATTTCTAAATTATTCTCTATAAGAAAATAAAATACATGCGGAAAAAAATCAGCAAAGCCCTATATTTAAAAAATCAAAGTGGCTTTATAGTTAAACATGTCAGATGCGGTAAAAAAAAAAAAAAAAAAAAAAAAAAAAAAAAAAAAAAAAAAAAAAAAAGAACAATTTTAAAATATTTGAATTATATTTGTAATATATTGATAAAAGTGAATTTTAGCAACAATAAAATTTTTATATGTGACTTATTGCAATTTATAAATACTTGGGAAAGTGAGTCTTTAGGCAAAACTACAATACAAGGGGCACTAGATAATAGAAAAAGAATCACTCAGTAGACTGTCAATGTGGCATAGTAACTAATTTAGAGACCATTAATAGCAGAAAGGCAATTTTATTAGAGACCCCATATTAGGATGTAATTGAGTACCATTCACTGGCTCAGTTTATGGTATTATTCATAAAATATTTAGCATTGTTATGCATTGAATAATACTATGAAGTATCTGCTATACATATTATTCAACTAATTCTTCCATATTCTGATTAAATAGCATCTATTAAATACCAGTAAAGAAGAATAAATTTATTTCTGTTTCGACATATGGCTTTAAATCTATTACATTTTACTCAAGTTTTTTAGCTGTACCTGTATAATAAACTATAACTGAAATAAATACAAAAAACATCCATCGTTTTGGTGTCAGGAATTTTGAATACTTTGCATTCTTTGACAAATAAGCCAAAGAATTGTTACTACTTTGCATGTTTTGTGATCAGTTGCTCAATGAAGTTTCTTTTTCACAGGATTCCCCAAAGATATTTACAAATGAATGCCCAGATGTTGCGCACCTCAGAAAAAGAATTTGTATAAAGACTGTCACTATCACTAATGAGAGAGATTCGGAAGATTGTTAGAAATCGTGACAGATTCTTGGGATAAAATACTTTCATAGAATCATGGAATGATTTGTGTTGGCATGGACCTTAAACAGCATCTAATTCCAACTCCCTGCCATGGCAGGGACTCCTTCTGCTAGACCAGGATGCCCAGAGCCCCATCCAACCTGGCCTGCATCCACTGCTGCTCTGGGCAACTTGATCCAATGCCTCACCTCCCTCCCATATATAGTTAAAAACACACGTACATATGTATAGAATAGACACATGTACATAGAAAATAGACATATTTTTACCCCTCTCTCACTCAAACAAGGAAAAGATAATCAGATAATGGGAGTTTCTATATTAAAATACGTAAGTTAGCCTAATATTAAAAATGAAAAAAGAAAACATACAAAAGAGGACTGAGGGAAACAGCCTCTGAGAAAGTCAAGGAAATAATGAATGATAAATCCTTTTCAAAATGCGTTGGGAAAATGCCTAGCAGAGAAGATTCTAGAGGGTCAGAGTATAAAGAAAATATTCAGAAGGGGTAAGATACACTAGAATATTTAGTGAAATTTGTTTTCCTTGTTTGCTTAGTTGTAATTTGGAGATATTCCCATACCAGGAGCTTTTATTTCCATGCAAGCTGTCGAACCGATCTTTATCAGATTGAAATGTAAGTAGAAAAGTTTTTAAAGCAAAATTATAAAATGACCAGCAACAAATTACTAGATTTCTAGTGAGAAGATAGTCAGTTCAGAGTTTTTGACCAGCTCAGAAAATGTTCATGTAGTATGTAAAATTCATACTAAAAATACTTTGGAACAAAAGGACTGCAAAGTGGATAATGGGTCACAGTCCAAATTTCACCAAACATGTTGAAATCTAATGCATACACATTAAAACATTCAACCAGATTAAATTTTAAAACCAGACACAAAGGATTCTCTGTTGATTAAGCTCTTTAGCACAAATTACCAGTGCAAAATTTCTCTGGGTTTTTCCGAATACATTGGAAACAGACGGAGGCAGAAGAAAGACTGTAGACTAAATGGGTCTTGTTCGGACCCTACACAGGTGGGCTTGGTTTTAAATTTGTTTCTTTTTGCTATTTCAGGAACATTTTAGCTTAAAAATATTACTTACAGAGCATTACTGTAGATGAAGTATGCCTGCTTCTATTCTATTACCGTGCCCCAAGTAAGAGTTACCTTCTGCCTACATGACAAACTGTAACAGTCATCCCTGAAATGAGCTACCTTGACAATAGAAAAAATGAGAAAGGAAAGTACATCCTGCAGTGATCTTACCAAGTCTCTATCAAGTATAGCACAGCACTACTCATTGAACCTACTCTCTTATAAGCCATGTGTAATTCCTACTGTTAAGAATCTCTAATAATTTGCAGCTAAACTGTTAATAAAATGTTGAACTTCTAACAGATGTTCAAAGACATTTACAAGATTTATTTTTAAAAGCTATATAATTACAAAGGAGACAATTTAATTAGAGACTCAAAGATGTTCTGTAATTGAACCCTGCAGCACAATCTTCTTTCCAAGAGAAAAGAAGCTTACTTTGCTTGACAGAGACGAACCAGAGTAAAAACATAAAACCGTCCTCAGAAGCAAAGCCTTGCAGGTAGTTGTTTGTTGCTTAGAACAAATAATTGTATTTGAAACCAAATTTATTTTCACCTTTGTGTAGGCTTGGAGCAGCTTACCAATGCAGCTTTCTCTGAATGTTCAGTATTGATTCAATATACACTCAATAATTCTCATGTAACACATGCGATGAAGTCTGGAATGTTAATAACATATCTCTGGGCATTCATTTGTATCTATCTTTTCAGCCTCAAGATGAAAATTAAACTTTGAGTCCAAATCCAGGAAAGAAGAGAAGACAACAGAAAGCCTAAGCTCCTTTGGCATCCATCTCTAAAGCCCATATTTCACAAATAAAATACATATCGAAAACAAGATGCTCAGTAGATTTTTTTTTCTACCTCCTAAGCATGAGTTCTATCTGTCTTTTTCCTATGGGTAGGTACATGTGAGAGGCTAAGGAAATGCTGAAAGAAGGAAGGAAATTTAAACATACATTGCGACAAATTGATATAAATAAATGTATATATGTAAGTATATTAAAATACCTGGGCATGAAATAATACAGAAGAGTAAAGTCTGCTTCTATGATTTTGCACTTTCAAAAAACCACCTATTTCCCACACAAACTGTTTTTTTTTTAACTGATGAGAATTATCTTGGAAAATTAAGCAGCATCTATTGATCTTAAATTTTAAGCTGAATAAAATTAGATGTCATTTTCTGGTCTTCAAGCAGTTTTACAAATCTGGTCAAGGTCTTGCAACAAGCAAGCTAAAAAATGGCAAACAGAAAAATTAAATACATATCTGCCTAAGTCTAGCTACCTTGTAATGTCCAGTTATTATATGAAATATGATCCCTCAAATAACACCTGGATTTAGTTCATACTGCAGTAAAAGTGAAAACTAGTATGACTTAACAAAGAATTAAAAACAGAGATACAGCACAAAAGTTTTATAAGTTTTGGTTGACACTGTTTTCTTAGAAATTAAATCCAAGGGAAAATATTGAGAAAATTGAATTCACAGTACTTGTAGGTATGCTGATGGATGATAAAGATTTTGATTTTCTCAAATATATTTCCTATATTCCACAAAGGAAATGTTTTGTTGGTTTGTTGTTGTTGTTTTAATGTAGGGTGATGCCACCATCACCTGCTTCCAAATTTAACATTTAAAATTCTAAATTAAAAAATCTCAGTAAAATAACCTGAAGTTTTAGTTTTATCTTGATAAACAAAGACATATGTTTATCAAAATGAAACTAAAATGAGAGGCTACATAGAGCTAAAATTAGACAGAAGAACATCAGATAGGAAAGATGAAAGGAAAGATTAGAGAAAGGACTAAGTCCTAGGGTGTTCATAAAGCCAATCTAATGACAAGGTTTTACATCTGACCTTGATCAGTAGGATGACATGCAAAGGTGAAAGTGTGGTATAAAAAATAAACAAAACCTCCTAACCGTCACAAGTGTAAATGGGAAGTCTTCTAACTCCCTTCAGAGGAAAAAATTGTTATTAAAGTGAATTTCTGGAGGAAAAAAGAGAAAAGGGAGAGAGATTTTTAACAGTTTTTTGTTAGTGGAGCAGTTAAGCAATATGGATATAAGATTTATTTCTTCTCCAGGGAGACAACAACGCTTCAGAGGTATTGTAACTGCATAATATAGCAACATCTGCATCCATTTAGAGAGATGACTGGTTCTATAAGTCTGAAGTGCATATCTGCAAAGTTTAGAAAATAAGTGGAAGCTTTTAGTATGAGACTGTTGTCAAGTACAGAGAAAAACATGAGTTTGATCTCTAATTTCTGGTAGAACTTTGGACACATGCAGTATATCAGGACTTCTTAGCAGAATTTGACCTTCAACATCTATACTTATTCATACTTGTCAGAAAATTGAATTAATCACTGAAAATAGCTTCTCTGATCATTGTTATTTCAGCAAAACAGGTCAGCAGCCTGTCAGTTCTCTCATGTAACTTTCTTCTTGTTACAATTCTAATCCATCAAGGTAACTTCAAGGGTAGTTTCAAAATATTTTTCCCCAAGGAAGTATTAGGTTGACACGTACAACAAAAGCTCAGCATTCTCAAGTCCTTTCCATCTCTTGCCATGAACTGATGGCACAATAAAGATAGAACCATTTCCTTACTCTCAAAACATGGAGGACTTGGATTTCATTAGGAAAACAAAAAACGATGCTATAAATATTTCTGAAGCTGTTTTCATTTTAGTACATAACAAGTACAGTAGCAGCAATATGTTTCCTGGCTCTTGGCACTACGTATTGGGTTTTTGTGGCCCGGTTTTCGTAGCAGGGGTGCTACAGGGGTGGCCTCTGTGAGAAGCTGCCAGAAGCTTCTCCCATGTCTGTCAGAGCCAGTGTCAGCCAGCTCCAGAAGAAATCCACAGCTGGCCAAGGCCAAGACCATCAGTGATGGTAGTAGTGCCCCGGTGATAAAGAAACAAAGAGAAGTTGTTGCATCAAAGTATTTACACCCAGAGAACCATGGGATGATAGTATGTGAGAGGAACAACTGTGAGGAGACACCAAAGTCACTGTAGAAGGAAGATCAGGAGGTGCTTCAAACACTGGAGCAGAGATTCCCCTGCAGCCCATGGAGCAGACCGCGGTGAGGCCGCTGTGTCCCTGCTGCCTGTGGAGGACAGCAGGGATGAAGAGATCCACCTGCAGACTGTGGAGAGAGAATACCCATACCAGAGCAGGATGCCTGAGAGGAGGTTGTGATGGGTGGGAAGCTTGTGCAGGGTCCTGGCAGGAATCTGCAGAGCTATGGAGAGCCCACCCTGGAGCAGGTTTCCTAGTAGGACTTGTGACCCTCCAGGGGATCAACACTGCAGAAGATTGTTCCTGAAGGACTGCATCCTGGGGAAGAGTGACTCACTTTGGAGCAGTTTGTGAAGAACTGCTGTCCATAGGATGGACTCACACTGGAGAAGGTTGTAGAGGACTGTCTCCTGTGGAAGAGACTCCATGCTGGAGGAGGGGAACAACAACTCCTCTCCCAGAGCAGCAGTAGAAACAACCTGTAATGAGATGACCATTCCCTGTCTCCCTGCACCACTGAAAGCGAAGAGGTGAAACCTAATAAGAAGGGGACACTGACGGGAGGGTGTTTTTAGGATTTGGTTTACTTATTATCCTGCTTTAATCTTGGTTGGTAGCAAATTCAATCAATATCATCAAGTCAAGTCTGTTTTGCCCATGGTAGTAATTTGTGAGTGATCTCTCCTTGTCCTATCAATTCATGAGCCTTCCATTATATTTTTTCTCTCCTATCCATTTGCAGAGGGGGGTGATAGAGTAGCTTTGGTGGGTGCTTGGCATATAGCCCATACGAATGTCATCAATAAGTGATTGAAATTTAAAAGAACTCAAAATATTAGAGATAAAACATTTTTAACATTTTTGTATCATCTCAAAAGCTGCAAAATATTTTTCTTAACTGGAGGAGAGTCCTAAAAAGCCAAGATGGTGTTTGCATCACCACATTTTGGGGAAAATAACTGTTGAAAAATAGATGGGTAGTACACTCTGGAGTGTAAGGCACCCCAACAAATATCAGTGCACCTTTTGTTGCTGCTATAAGTTGAAGGTTTTTTAAAAGTTAAAACTCTTTCCTTGTAAGGTGTACTTTAAGTTGACTTTACTTTCGCTCCCTCTGGAACTTCCAGAGGCAGAGCACAGCAGTGTCTTTGCTTTCTAATTCCTGCTCAACACAGCAAAAATTAGTCACCCTCACACAGGACACCCAATGGCTTGCACTCTCTGTGACTGAAAACACACATTAGGCCATTCCCTGAACAGTAGAAAGGACCCCTCTTCTGTCAGGGTCACGCACGGTGCTGGTGTACATCTTGCTCCTCACTTACCCTTTTAAGACACAGCCAGTGCTGGATCCACAACTTAGCAAAGCCTAAATCCAGAGTGCCTAGAAGACTCCTGAATGCTCTAAAAAGAACTGGTTTAACTTCTGTGTTTCCCTAGAATGACTAGACTCTTCATAACAAGAATACTTTGTCACTAGCCAAAAGAAGAATTTCTTGGTTTTCTGAGTGCAAGACTGATCAATTAACCTACCTAGAAATTAATGACCTCATCATTTCCAGGGCATAGCATCTCCCTTTCCTCTTTACTTTTCCCAGTTTAATTTAATGAAATATCTGAAAAGAGAACCCTTATTTGTAGAAGTGGACACATTACTTGCACGTACAGAATTGCAGTACCTTTTTACAGAAGAGCATAAAACCCTACAAACATATAGGCAATATATTTTTACACAGCTTGAAGTATTTCTGACAGGGGAATGGAAAGCAGATGTTGAGCACAATATGTGATCCAAAAAAGGTGATGGTTTCTCTCCACCTAGTAACAGAGACACCTCAATATTCACCTCAACTTCAGCTGAGACAGTGAGTTGAAAAAAAAGCCCACACAGAAAATGCCCTTTTTCCTTGGTCTTTGACAGGAGAAGGAATAAGCAGCTGTTAACAGTGAATTACACAATAAAAATAATAAATGGGGCTGAGCTCACTAAAGGAAATATCACGCCAATCACTCTGCATTTAAAAACCCTCTGAATTATGCAAAATCCTCGCATACATGAAGAATACGGTTACATTGAACCACCTGGTCATTATACATGGCTTTGTTTCTTTTGTGAAAAAACTTCATGTAGAGAATATGCTAAAGAAGAAAAAAAAAAAAAAAAAAAAAAAAAAGGAACAAAAAAGAAATCATTGCTACCATACAAAAAAAAAAAAAAAAAAAAAAAAAAACCTAGATGGGAGGAATATTTTTTATTTTTTTTTCTCAATAGAAAACTAAAAACCCTAGGGGGGGAAAAATTAAAATATGAAAATCATCATATTTGATTTTTTTTTTAAGAAATGGGAAAACAAAATTTAGATCTTTTAAAAAAGTGTTACTTGGATTATGGAAAACTACAATAAAAACCCTCAAAGTCATAGTCACTAGGAAAAAAAAATCACCCGGATTAATTAAGGATATTCGATAACTTTGCATTTGAAAGAAAGATTACAACATATATATACTGATGTTCTTACAAGAATATCCTTCCATCAAGAATAGCTCCTGTATTAACATTTATGATATGCATATTGGCTTTTTGAATTGGCTGCAGCTTGCTCTCCTGTAAAATATTTTAGAAATGCTGCATATCTGAGGTCACCCTGTAATTCCATAAATGATATTAAGAAAACTTTAGGGTTTACCTCAAAATTTGGTGGCTTGAGGGCACTCTTTGATTTTAATAAAGAAACCTATGCAAAGAGCAAGCTGTCAATTTAACTATAAGTAGGTCAGAACTAAACTAGGACACTTTTTCTTTGGGCCAAATCACAAATCAGAGGGAAAAGGCTAAGCTGAAAGGGTTTTACTAAAAATGCTAATCAGTAATTACACAACCAAGGAAAAGAATCAGCCAGTGGCTTTTACAGAGCAAAGAAATGGCTGCCCATGAGTATTTGGAATCACTTATAGGAGCAGAGCCACTGAAAATGCCCAGTTCCTGCAAGGGAAAGTTATGCATTTGTGGCACTGGAGACATCCTATTTTCCTGTAGATTACACTGTGCAAAGGAAGGGGAAAGGAACAAAATTTAAGAATTACCACACTATATGATAAAATAATTTATTCTTTTCTGTCAATGATCATTGCATTAAAAAAAATGGATTGAATGCTGTGGGGTACCTATAGATATATTTGCATCTGTACATAACTATATATCCTACCACGTTTCTTGTTCAGTTGCACCAAATTCCTCCCCCAAACACCAACAGACACACTGTAGCATAACTTGATTCAATAGCATGAAGACCTCAGGGCAGGGCAAGTGCCATTACTGAATAACTAAGTATGATTCTGAATATCATTTGATGTCCTTTATTTGACAAATAGGCATTTTTATGACACAAATTTCCGTTCTCTGGGTCATCATCCACACTGCCTTATTTAGCAATCACCTAGGTGTCCTAAAATCTCCCTCAGAATCAGGATCTTAAAATAATACACACCTCATGTGTAAAGGAATCTGTCCCCAAAAGCATATTTAGTGTCAAAACAAAATAGGAAATGAAGAAACATCATAGAAATACAGCAAAACAGAAAATAGGGGGGAAAAAACCAGGCCAGTCTTTTGTTATCTGAAGTTATCTGAACTTTTCATTTAAATCAAATAAACACATCAACAATAGGATATTGTGCTAGGGTAGAAGTCGTGTTTGATTTACATATCAGAACTTCCATAAAGCTAAATGCCTCATAGGAAAACCTTGACATCTTCTTTGTCCTCATTCTAGCAGAGCTGGAAGATGAGCGGTATGATGGAGACAAATACTCTGCTCCTTGGTACAGTGTGCTTCTCACATCCACTATGACTTCCTGGCACAGCACCTTCCCTTTCCATGTTCATTTAACTACATCCCCACTGCTAGCACCAGGAAATCAGTAGTCAGCCTTAATTTTGTGTGTAAGAGAGGGAGCTATCTTATGGAATTGTTTCCTCCAGTACACCTGCCGTCAAATGCTCTAAAGCTTTGCTTAGATCAGTAAATTAGAATTGCAGCATACATTCCCTGTCACTGGGACTTGATCATCTATACTGTTAAGCTTTTAGGATTGCCCCATATGCAGTTTTTTTCCAGATGAGCTAGCACTCTTCAAGCAACTCCTGTACATGTTTAGTATTTATCAGGAATAGGTTTAGAAGCAGTCACTGTGTTTGGATAGCAAAACAGGATAGCATCAAAGACCAGGAATCAAGCTATTCTGTCAGCTGGCTTTAGGGTCGTTGAAAACCATTTGTGTCTACTCTAGGATCAGAGCTGCAGAAGAATACATGAATAAGGTAGACTTGATTAGAATATTTCAGGTTGAAGGGACCTAAACCAACAATCTGGTCCAACTGTCCGACCTTTCAGGGAAAAATAAAAGTCCAAGACAGTTGTTAAGCACATTATCCAAAGGCCTTTATAACTCTGACTGACTTGGGGTGTTGACCACTGCTCCAGGGAGCCTGTTCCAGTGAGTAATCATCCTCTCAGTAAAAGGATGCCTCTAAATTTAAAGTCTTAACCTCCCTTAATGAAGCTTTGTACTGTTCCCACATGTTCCCTCACTGGATACCAGGGAGAAGAGATCAGCACCTCCCTCTCAAGTTCTCCTCCTTAAGAAAATGTAGGGAACAATGAAGTTGTTACAAACAGAAGTGGATCTATAAAGAGAAACTCTTGGAGAGGATTGAATGTTCACACTAAGCCTGCATACAAATATCAAACACTGGAAAAAAAGGAAAAAGGAAAAAAAAAAAATCCCATTTCCTATATAGGGGTAATACACTTGCAGTTCAGACCTACATACTTGTGGATATGTTGTGAAACAAGAAATGGTTGAGTATATCAGGTGGTCCCTGAAGAATATATGATGTTGTTTGATTTTCTGCCAACAGGAAAATACCACTGTAGAAATCATGTCAGAAAAACAAAGACTGTGGTCTTTGTACAAAATTGTGTTAGATTACCAAAATTCAAATAACCAAGATTTGTTGAAAAATAATTTTAATGATAATCCAGCCTACAGTCAGTCAATTAACAAGGAGCATTCTTAAGATAAAAATCACTGCTCAAAAAAACTATGCATGGGAACTATGTATTATAAAATTGAAACAACTTATAGGATCAAAGAAACTGAACCTTAACTTTGTAGTGAAAGGTTATCATAAGGTTATTTGTATATTTGTTTTGCAAGATATACAAATAGAACAGAGTGAAATACTACTGTGGAATATGATATGCAAAATTAGACACAAATAGATGTCATTAAAAAAAGGGAAGAAAAGAGAAAAAACAGTTCAGTTGCACTGAACTAGGAAAAGTATTTTGCTCATATTATCAGCCATATTATTCTAAAAGTTTACATCAGGAACTTCTGGCCCCAGATACTTCAGTTATTAAGCTAGGTAGTAGAAAGTTGTTACCAAGTTTTGGTAGACCTAGTTGTTATCTAAATGCATAGTCAATCTAAACAAAGTTAAGAACTTGAAAGTAATTTAGGAAAATAAGATATGATATGCTACTCTATTAGAATTTGGGTAAAAGGCAAAATTGGCAGTCAAAATTTTGAAAGTCTGTATTTATTTCATTTTTATCACAGAATCACAGAATCATTAGGTTGGAAGAGACCTTTAAGATCATCAAGTCCAACTCATGCCCTAACATCTCAACTAAACCATGGCACCGAGTGCCATATCCAGTCTTTTTTTAAACAAATACAGGGATGGTGACTCCACTACCTCCTTGGGCAGACCATTCCAGTACTTTATCACTTTTTCCATAAAAAACTTTTTCCTAGTATCCAAACTATATTTATCTTGACACAGCTTAAGACTGTGTCCTCTCATTCTGTCAGCTCCTGGAGAAAGAGACCAGCCCCCATCTGGCTACAGCCACATCTCAGGGAGTTGTAGAGAGTGATAAGGTCACCTCTGAGTCTCCTTTTCTTCAGGCTAAACAACCCCAGCTCCCTCAGTTTTTCCTCACAGGGTTTGTGTTCCAAACCCCTCACCAGCCTCGTTGCCTCCTCTGGATGCATTCAGGCACCACAACGTCCTTCCCAGACTGAGGGGCCCAGAACTGGACACAGCACTCAAGGTGTGGCCTGACATGTGCTGAGTACAGGGGAAGAATGACCTCCCTGCTCCTGCTGGTCACACCATTCCTGGCACAGGCCAGAATGCTGTTGGCCTTCTTGGCCACCTGGGCACACTGCTGGTTCATGTTCAGTGGCTGTCACCAGTACCCCCAGGTTCCTTTCTGCCAGGGCACTGTCCAGCCACACCAGCTATAATGCCGCAGAGGGTTTATTATGGCCAAAATGCAGGACTTGGCCCTTGGACTTACTAAACATCATCTTATTGGATTCTGCCAATTCATCCAACTGTTCCAGGTCTCTCTGCAGAGCTCTCCTACCATCCAACAGATGGACAAACACTCTCAGCTTAGTATCATCTGCAGATGTACTAATGACAGACTCAATACCCTCATCCATATAGTAATTATATACTGAAGTAACAAGTTTAAACTTGAATGTTTGATGACTCCTTTATATTTCTTGAAATACTTTTTGAAGGTCTTTATTCTACCACAAAGAACAAAGTATGGATAATATTCTGAATGTAAATTTGCTCATCCTCTGTCTTCCCTCATTTCAGATGGATTAATGGTATTCGTATTAATTGATTCCCAGCATTTCAAATTCTTACCTTCTCCCAAGCTCTGCTAGAAAAAAAAAAGCATAGTTATGCTGCAGTTGTTCTATCCTTTGAATCTGGCACCTTTCCATTGCACATACAAATTACAAAAATATCACCTTCCTGGTGGCAAGTGGACATTTTTTCCTCAGATTTCTTCTGCAGTTGGAAAGAACACTTTACTTCTGAGAATGAGCCTTTTGCTTGTTCTTCTGTTTTGCATTGTTTGCATCCTTGCTTACTCCAGCTACTGCTCTAAATCCATTTTATATTATTTGTTTTAATGTTTGTATTCCTCTCTGTCCAGAAAGTCTGGAAGTTTGCAAATGCAGATTAAAGTTATGGATTAGATACCATATTTAAAGAAACACATTTTTCTATCAAATTATGATACAGTTTAAGATAAATCTTCTAGGTATTATTATTAAATATAGATGTACTCTCTCTTATTCCATCATATATGAACTCATTTCTCAGTTATAAATTTAACATAATTTTTGCTGCATTTTCTTACAGGTTTTTTGTTCTTACATTTTTGTTACTCAAGCAGTGTAGATGTTTTCAGAAATAGCAGCAAAAAACCATACAGAATACCGTTTCCCATAAATAATACTGAGATAAATTTTTATTATTTAAGATAAATTTTACTGTAATTGACATCTGATCCTTTCTTTAGCACTCATAAACAGTATCACAGGAAAGTTCCTGATGAAGCTGAAGAGGTTTTCTCTGCACCAATATTCTCTAGGCAGTCTCACATGGACAGAACTATCATTCTGAGTTGCATGCACCTACTGAGATATGTGTAAGTTAAGTGTTCACAATACCTTCCTTTCTTAACACCTCTCTTCAATTTTTATTTTTTTTTTCCTATCCACTTGGCTGTTTCTTCAGTTTAAAAGTTACTTGCTGAGACCCAGTGTAGTGACAGAGATCTCACTTCCAAAACTATACTTGATTATAGTAGAAAAGATTAATTGAAGATGCTTAAAATCATCCCTATTGTCATCTGTTCCCCTCAGCAGTTAGTTGGGCAATGAAATATTAATTGCTTTATAATTTCTGTCAAAAATTCCCCTCACAAATTACCTGTCACTATTTTAAAATAATGTCTGACAGATGATAAACATTAAGTCTTATTTGGTTTACTTGAAATTCCATAGATGAGATTTTAATTCCAGAAGTAATTTGATAGCTTCTTAGTTGATTGCATGGCTGTTGCATTTACAAATTACTGCTTGCAGCTGTTTTTGCAGTTCTTCCTCAGGGTTAAGCTGTTCAGAAGGAAACTATCACATTTTAATTAAATTTAATAGGAAATATTACAAAACTGTTTGGGTTTGTTGTTGTTGTTGTTGTTGTTTTTATTGGGTTGGGGTTTTTTTGGAGGGGGATAAGTTTCAAAATATTTATATTTCAATAATTATTTAGACATTTGTTCATGCAATAAGTCCATTTATTGAATATTTATTGCAATTTTAATTTAAAAGTGCATTTCACACCTTAATCAGGATTTGTGAAAGTGGTTGAGAAACTGCTTACAAGAAGTTTTAATATTTTTAAGTGGTCAAAGATGTGATTTTAAAGAGACTGCAGTAGGAGGAAACTTTGCTGGAGAGAGCTAACAACGTGGCTCCCAATCAGGCTGTGAAGAGGGACTGAGAATAAAAACACAGACCTTCCAAAGCCACATAATCTTAGTAACATTTTAGGAAAGCATATTTATACTTCACAGCTTTATTACCAGACAATATCTCTCAGATGCCTATTAGTTATGAAGCCAACCATCCCAATGTTTATGCTCTGATGGATCCCCTTCTGACTACAAAGATAGCCAAAGGTTAAGTTAGAGTGATTCCTTACAAGTCTTGGCATTCTCGATGCACTGATACTCCACTCACATCTTATTCCCCACTCTGTTATTAATACAACAGATATTTTTATAATACAGAGAAACAGAATCACCAAGACTTTAGGACAGAGAAATGCTGGGAAGTCTTGTATTTTCAGAGGATTTCACATACAGATATGAGAGTGAAACCTATCATTAATTTCTTTTTTATTTGAGTTCCTCCCTAATAAATTATGTTCTAACCGCACAACCGTCAACTTGCCACAAAAATTATCCAATTCCTGTAATTCTTCACCACAGCTCAATTTTTTTGTCATGAACACAAATCTCTTTCTTCCATTCCCTTGACATCTTCTGTTTGGGTCTGATGATGCCCTCTAAAATGTTGCAATGCTCCTGTCTGGGCGACCATTGTACTCCAAGGAGGTAATGACCCACCCAGCAGTCACTGGGAGAACCTCTGGCTGCACTGCCCAGGGATGTTATCTTGATATTTCCAGACCACTTATACCTGCTGCTTGTTTGAAAAATAACTGGGTTTTTTTTTTCAAATAGGTGTCAGTGGAAATTCCAGAGGAAAAAAAATATTAAATAGGCCTTTTTTCTTAATTGTAGTTTGCATGCTGTTTCTATTGCACTGAGGGTTTAACCTAGTATTAAGAAGCAATAAGAATCAAGTTTAATATCTTGAGGTTTACTGTACTTAATTTCTCATAACATAGAGCCATTATAATCAGAAACTGATTGAAATGTTCCCTTCACACTTCTGTCAACAGGTATTTTTAAAAGCTCATTATTGATTGCACTTAAGGAGAAAGCATCATGCAGTGGCATAGGCTTTTGTCCAGTCGTGCTGAAAATCATGTCCTATTTATGTTACCTTAGAAACTTGGAAGGTGAAAAGGTGGTGATTTTTCAGATCCACAACTTTTCAGAGTGATAACTCCTTTTCAACAAATCCTCCATCAGAACAAAGGACATGTATTTTTTCCTGCCAACTCTATGTGGTTCTATGTGATCTATGTGGTTCATAAATCCCTATATGAACCCAATATAAGGATTACATGGATTCCAGACCTTTGTAATCAAAAAAAAAAGAAAAAAAAGGAAAAAAAGAAAAAAAAAAAAAAAAAAGTTGTGTTGAGAGAGAGAAAGAATGTGGGCTCCTGATCTAAACTGGGACGGAAAGATGAGATGAAAGATTAAATAGTTTGTATTATTTCAGTTGCTTTTTGCCCTGAAGAATGGGAAAAGGAGACAACCCATTCCTAAACTTTTACATTTCACACTTTTCAGGCTCAATTTAACAGACAGATTCTTAAGAAGATCTTTTTCTATAAATATCCACATCTTTGTCTTTTTCTGTCTCCTTTTTCAAATCACAATCCATTTTCTTACCTTTCTTTTAGAACTCAAATTTCCAGGATTCCAGATTTTCTTTCAAGCCTCTTCACTTTTGAGACATAGAGGTTATTAGCTGATAATTCCTGCATGTCCTGGTAAAGGCAGAAGATCCTGTCATCCTCATCCTCAGTTGTTTCAATTAAACTATCCACAGTCTAAACAAAAATCCTCCAAAGTATACCTGTACCACTTTCACAAAATACCTTACTGAAAAGAGATTTAGACAGAAGTAGAGCATTCTGTTCACAAATTTTAGGCTATGTCCTAGGCACACTGAAAGACCTGGTTCAACAGAATTATCAGTTTTCAACAAGTTCCTCAGAAAGACTTTAAGTTTATTAAAAATATTTACTGTAAAATTCCACTTCCAGTCTTCTATGCATGTGTTTCTGTGTTTTCAGTTAAAGATTATATGTTGGTTTACCCTTATTGAGCATGCAAAATACAAAGTATCACACATTCTAATGTTAAGCAAATAAAAAAGAACTTATTAAACATTAAGTGTAAGAGCATTTGCAAAACTATTGTTTAGAAAACTCTAGGATGACAACTGTGGTGGTGTGAGAGTTGTTTTATTAAGTTATTAAGTTATTTTTGTAAGATTTTTGAGTTATTTTTATAATGGTTGAGTCCACTGTATACCCCTGTGTTCTGTATTGGTTTTCCCCTTATGAGTTAGGTTGTTTAGTCCACTGTATAACCAGACGTTTTCTGTCAGTCATTCCTTCCCTGCACCTGTCGCTGTCAATCCCCCCTCTCTCCTCATGGTCGCCCTGTCTGTCACTTCAAGACCCTTCCCTGGATTCTGGAAAGATCCAGGAGAAGTGTCAAGTGGTAGGCTGCTGCCTGGGGAATCCCCTCCTACCCTCCTGTGATTTGTTAATGGTTCAAAGGTTGACACCCCTGTTACCACTCCCGTGTTCCCTGGTTTATAAGTGGCTGTCAAGCTTTGATCTGGGCTCTTCTGGGCAGCAGGTAGTGGGGTGCAGAGCTCCGTGCTCCCCCCCGCCCCCTTCAATAAACCCTTGTTAATACCCTGCTCAGAGGAGTCAGCCTTTCATTCAGCTGCCGCGGTTGCCCGTTACATCTTCATGCCTGTCGCTGGTGGTGGGATCCAAGTTCCCACAGGAAGGAAGCGGCTCGCCTTGCCTGCCGCTCCGACCTTACCACGCTGCCGCAGTGAGACACGCTGAGCTAGCCTGTGGCTGCGCTGGTCAGCGCGAACTGGACACTGCGACAGACAACAGCTGCAAAATACTGTGTCTACACAGAATTTAGCCTATAAAATCATTTTCATAGGGCAGAGGTAATTTTTACATGAAATTAACAGTGGCAGACAGAGCAGAAGTCAGCTACAAAAGTGGTACTGAACCACAAGACTAAAACAGGCATCTTGTCCTGCCAAATAAATTCATCACTGTTACAAGAAAGTAAACAGGTGTTGTTCTTTTCTTCATGAATTTATGCCCAAGAACTAAGTCAGGAGACAGCTAGAATATTTATATATCTATTTCCTTAGAAAGAGATTTTACAAAAATACCAGAAATGCATGGAATATCTAACAGACTTAGTGAAAAATGTTAGTATCACATTCCCAGATCAGTGATTTCAAGTTCTAGAGCCTGAAAATGTTACATATAGGTAAGGACTTAGCATAATTTCTTACTCAGTTTTTAAATTTTCTGCCATAATTCATTCCATAGTACCAGTTATAAAACTTAATTATTAAAATAGTGACTGTTTTAAGCTAAATTGACAATTACCTGCAGTGAAAAATCTTGCACTTTTAATATTTCTTCTAAAAATATGTTCGAGTTATTTCAATTATTCCTTCTTGTAATCCAAAAGGAATTACCTCTCTTTCCATATAATGGTTGAAGCAAATATAACAAAAGTTAGCCAAATGTTATTAAACACCTTCAATCCCAGCATAGGTGGCACATTTTCAAAATAATTAATTATTTCCCATTGCCTTTTTTTGCTTAGTGTGGAATTCTTATTTGTGCTTTTAAATACAGTCTTTGAAAGTGTCAGACTGTCATATTAATAGCTTTGGCATTTCTTCTATAGTCTAAAGGACACAGCTTTTCTTCAGACAGTCTAGGCTACACCTAGACTCAACATTCTTCTCCATCACTCCAAGGTGAACCAGCCTGGGCTTAGTTTTGATTGCTGTAGCTTTCACTGAAACTCTTATCTTAAAACTGTGAAACTGAATAAAGTTAATCACTCTGGCTCTCAAAGTGCTCTGTATTTGGCCTGGTTGAAATATAAATGCTGACTTAAGTCTTCCTTAACAAATTGCTAGAGAAAGAAACTAGAAGGTACAAACCATTCTTCCATTCAAGAATTCCCCAGTTCCATCTGGGCATTCTGAGCATTATTCCTGCCCAGCAGCTGTAGAAACAACTGAACCCTTGCAGCAGTTTGCACTCAGAAGTAGCACATAATTTTTTACATATACTGCATGACTTAATCAGCCCCAATAGGTGCAACCTAAGCCACTCTGAGTACAAATTGTCTATTTTTTTTTTTAATCTCCGCATTTTTATTTTGAAAAATGCAAGACTATATTGTGTATTAACCAGGGTTGTAGTAATAGTTGTAGAAGTATTAGTAATTTTTCATAACATAGTTATACCATAGCTGAAATTGGTATAAAACACTCAAGATCTAAACTGCTTACCAGTAAAGTCTTATGTCATGTTGGCTGAGAGCTAAATAGGAAATGTATTTCCTTAAATTTTATTCTCAAAGAGCTGTCTCACTGGGTATTCCACATAATTGTGAGCTTCATTCAACTGAGTAATGACTCACCTAGAATTACTTCTATATGAATTCAAGAAACTTTTGCCAACAAAAGGACCAGACTCTTGGAGTGTACCATGTAAGAAAATAGTTTTAATTGTAGAATAGTGATTTTTTTCAATACAGCAGGGCAAGACAAAAATGTAAAATTAAGGAGGGTTTGTACGGCCTTTTATATGAACACTTTCAAGTGAAAAATCAAGGATTTATAACATAGGAACATGAAATGCAGGTGTAAAGGACAATGTTTGTTATTAGTCTCACATCAGAGTTCTATTTCTGTTGCATTTCTCCCCACAGGTTAAGAGCTAGAATAGAAGACACACATCTTCAGTGAAAAATGGAGGCAGTCTCAAAGGACCTTAGGTCACATCCACAGCTGCAGTACTCTGCAAGTGATAGGAAGGTACGTCTGCAAGCTCCACTCTTCAGACCAGGAGTGCATTTTGTCTCTGTAGCAGTTTTGGTGACTGTAAGGTCCAGAGGAATTTACCAAAGGTAGAACTATTTTGTATGTTCATGACCACCTCCTTATGGTTTTATTTCTCTCAGACTTAGAGCCAGACTTTGGCCAGCAGCCAGTTAAGTAGAGAAAGACCTGTAAAGTGAAGTCTACCAATTCCATTCAGAGTCACAGATTGAAGTTCTGATGACATCTTTCCAAAGCACTTGTTAATGTTACTCATAGTTAAATCCAAGAGTTGTCATGAGAACATAAAAGATTTGTTCAAGTCAGTTTCACAAGTCATTAACTATCAGCTGAAATTCCCATTTCCCTAACTCAAATTTAGGCCATTAAATCGTACTGCTCTCAACGGAAAAAGAAGACAAAAAATAACCCTCCAAAGAAGTACACTCTTACATTTTCATTAATTTACATCCTGGCACTTAACCTTCCAAACTAAATAGAACCCAGAATAAATACTGGGGAAGCTGAATCTGTAATTTCTTCCCCTGAAAGGGAAGTTTTCACTGAGAAAGCATGGCATATAAATCTACTTCATTTTTAATATATACAATTTTCTTTCTGTGCCCTGAAGGTTTACATGCATAAAACCAATACAGGAGCTATGTCCCATAAGCAATGGGTGAAAACATTCCAAGTAAATAAACCCAAAGTGAAAAAAAAAAAGTAAATATGAAAAAATCATTTCCATTGAATAGCGTGTGATTTTTTTCCAAGTATCTATGAGAAAAAAACATCAATTGTAACTGCAGACTTTTAAATTTTTTTCATCTATTCTTCATAAGTCATAAAGCATTGAGCGAAAAACACACAACCATGTCCCCAAGAGGAATTAAGACACTTGGCAGGTATTTGAGTCACTCACACAGGTAATTTAGTCAGTTTTACAGTGTATTAAAATCAGTTCAAATAACCCACTATTTTATTTACTTAGAAGGAAATAGTTTATCATTCTGTTCTCTGCACGGATACACAGGACAAAAGGGACAGTCACTTCAGTTGTTTATTTTTGTTACTAGTGGGGCAGAAACAGGCAGCTCACCAATGCAGAAAATTAACAAAGGAAACATCGTGATGGATGCAGAAGAAATGCAAGAGACAAGCAACAAGGCTGGCTGGTAGAGACTAGAAGTATTGATGGGAATATGTCAGGAACATTTAGGCAGATAGGAAGATGGGGAAAGCAGAGTTCAGAAGATCACAAAATTATGCAGAGTTTCAACTCTAAAACCATAACCACTCAGGAGACATTTAAGGTAGTACTTGGTAGGGTTTAGGGGCAGCAGGAAGGAATTAAAAAACTGAACAACATGTTTTCTTTTTGCCGTGTACAGCATATAGAGAATTGTTTATATCGTATAAACCCTCTACGTAGTCCTTTACATGTAAAGTAAAGATATTTCAAATTCCAAAAGAAGGGCACAATGGAGGCATTCAAGCTGGACATGGGAAAGTAATTCAGTATTATGGCCAGATGGGAGAAAAAGCAGAAAAAGAAATCTAGAAATGTTTTATGAAGGGAAAACCAGTATATTTTCCAAGGGCATATTTTTAACTATTTGAGAAGAGTGTGAGGAGTGAACTAGAGATGACTTTTAGACTTAAGAAGTCAGACAAATTAAAACTAGCACTACTCTTCAGACTAGGAAGGTTGAGGAGCAATTGCCCCCAAATCTTCCACCCACACGTTGCTATTTAAGCACACCAGAAAACTTACTGAAGGAAAAGAAAAGAAAAGAAAAGAAAAGAAAAGAAAAGAAAAGAAAAGAAAAGAAAAGAAAAGAAAGGAAAGGAAAGGAAAGGAAAGGAAGAAAAGAAAAGAAAAGAAAAGAAAAGAAAAGAAAAGAAAAGAAAAGAAAAGAAAAGAAAAGAAAAGAAAAGAAAAGAAAAGAGAAAAGCAAAGAAAAGAAAAGAAAAGAAAAGAAAAGAAAAGAAAAGAAAAGAAAAGAAAAGAAAAGAAAAGAAAAGAAAAGAAAAGAAAAGAAAAGAAAAGAAAAGAAAAGAAAAGGAGACATGCCAGCAACAACAACAACAACAAAAAGAAACCAAACCAGAGGACTACTGAGAACAAGATAAACCTGAAATGGGGACAAACTTTGGAAACACCATCACCAAAGACCATTATTATACCACTGCCTGTATCCTGTATTGATGATAACAAGCATGGCATTATATTTATACATAACTTCAATAATTATAAATATGAAAAGGCTGTCTTCCCTAAAGAACAGACAAAAATTCCTGTTCCCTTGTTCCCTTGTTAAAGATTGTTATAAGACTGATACGCACATATATGAAGAACTCAAACATTTACATAATGTGAAGACACTAAAATAAAATTAATGATAAGTAATGGTGCTCCTTTGTGCAGGTAGCCAAAGGCCTCGAGATCAAAAGCTAAAGTAAGGAAATTTATGTGGAATTTTCAACTTCTGCAAGGAAATTTTTGTGAAGCACAAAGTGAGGATCAGAAAGACAGATTGTATATCCTTTCATTTATAAATCTGGCAAAATGCCAAGGTTTCCTTGTTACAACTGTTGAAGTTTAGGTAACAGAAAAGACATCTTTAATTGAAGGATGTTGGTTTAGGTGCAGCCTACTTAACTATTTCAGCAGCTGTAATCAAATAGTTAACAGCAAAAAGCACACATCATTTTGGAAGACCACTAGAAAGACTTTGGGTCTCATCTGAGAAATTCTTACAGAGGTATAATATTTCTATAAAATGATACACTGAAATAATAGAGAGATGAGTCACAAAAGCACCTCTTGGCTCACACCTGTTAGGAATTACGTCTCTATTGGGAACAATGCTGTATTGAAGGCTGTGGGCAATACTTTGAAAACACAACTTCATTATCAACAGAAGTAACATTAACTGTAGAGATTTAGGAAGTTGAAAGATAAGAAAAGCAGAAAGAACAAGAAAATTATAAAGTTACCTTACTGCTATAATGTCATGGCTCAATCTTAAAAAAATTAAATATCAAGACAGGAATTGACTCATTGAAATGTCACTATTTTTCTTTTCTTTAGACGTGTTTATGGTCTGAACAGATCCTTGGAGTAAAAGAAGCATTTTTTATGCAAGGACCTGCAGATATTTCCCATATTATTACTGATGGATAACAGTAGTTGGTAATATTTTACTACATGGTTTACCCAGAGGAATCTTCTCATTTGTCAATGTCAGTTGCTCTGTAAATCACAGCCAAGTTTAAATCAACAGTAGTCTTAAAGACAGGAATAAACACTTCCCTTAGGCAGATTCATCCATTTTAGGTTAAAATTTTGCATTTTTCCATTGTTATCTGTATACAAAGGCTTTAGCAGCCTTTGAAAACCAGTGGAGTTCTTCAAATTAGTGAAAATAGAAGGGCAAAGATCGATGGCAAGCAGATGTACGTTTAAGAAATTATCCACTAGCAAAAAAATATTTCACATCCCCAAAAGCATGGAATTATATTTAAAGACTGACAATATACTATTTTCCATTTAAGTCTTAATTTCTCTTTTTAATGATGCCTCAAAAATATTAGAACAATCATGTAAATAAAGCTCAAGAGCAAGGGTGGTATTTGTATTAAACAAGTGGATAGAAAGCATTTGGGCAATGTAATAGAGCATTCACCAAACCTGTTCAAAGAGCTCTCATTTAAGATTTTTTTTTCCTATGTCCTTGTGTCAAATATTCTAACATTTAAAGAGATTAAAGATATAGATAGCATAGAAATGACAGTGCTTATTCAGAGAAGTGTGGGCAATGAAATTAGAAGGAAATGGGTTAAAAATAAAATATGTGTAATTATGCCTTCTCAACTACTTATTGAAAGCAATTCACCTTAGAGAAGATAAAAGTCAGCGGTGAGTCACATCATATAATTCTGTTCCAGAATAATTTGTTTTTGAAAAGGGGAAGTGGTAATTTGGTATTAGGAACTAAAAATTATTTCGTGGAAAATACTCTATTTTACCTGCTATAGAAAAACTTTTGAATAAAAGACTGTGAATGCTTAAATTCACTATGAAAAGAACAATAGATTAAAGGTGTGACTGAAAACTGACCTATGATCACTCAGGCAAGCTACTGAATAGCTTCCACAACAAAATGTTGGCTGCTCTTCATGTTTTGCATGAAAGAGTTGCTATGGAAAAACATCTAGACTGTTATCTATTTGCTAGAACAAAGACTGATGATCTGGTAAGGCACAGTTATGATAGTACATTATTAACAAAACTAGCAAAGCTTTTCATTGCTCAAAAAAGTGATGGACAAGAAGGTACACACAAACATTAAGGGAGTCAGAGTTTAAGAATTTTTTCTGATGAAAAGAAAGGTAAATACCTTTATTTAATAGGTGCCAAAAAACCCCACCCTATCTTACGGAGAATGACAACTATACCACCTTAAGCTATCATAATATACGGTCAATTTTTTTTTGTCACTGTTGTCATAATGTGATGAATTTTGTTTATACCATGAAACAAACAAAAAAATTCTTGGATAATAGAAGCCGATATATAAGTGAGCAAAGAGAAAGTACGGAGATAACTGTAACAGTTCAAATCTTATTTACTCCAGTTGCAAATTAGTATTTTCCAAGTGTTATTTGCTTATAAATTTTCATTTTATTTTTATTTTACATATTTATGAGATACAAAAAGGGAGGCATTTGGTTATGGTCTTCATTTTAGACTTACGGAACCAAGAAATGGAAGAAATGCAATTTGTACACTCTCATCATCTTAAACCTTTAAAGGACTACTCTGCTCAATGCTAAACCAAGGAAAAAATCGTTATCTTGTGACTACTGGTTGCATTGTCAGACTTATGAACAATGGAAAGAAGAATTTTAAAAAGGAGCTTTTAAAACTTTCTGATGTAGGAGACAGAAAGAAACAGAATCCTTCTTTTAATTCTTCATTTTAATGGCATACAACAACACTAAATGAATTAATTCTCAGGCATAACATGGTTTGTTACACCTAATACGATCCCCTATGTCTATCACATCATGTATATGTCCTTATCTCCTAATAAAATAAGTGAAGCAGTTAAGCCATCCTGACATAGTTGTTATCCTTACATTAGCTTCAGTAAAATTGCAAAAGGCAATACTTGCATTACTTGCATCCTCATATTACAGATGAACTTGCACTCATATTTTCAAACAGGAGATCTGGATTTACTGATTTGTGGATGATAACAGGATATTTGTTGACTATTAATAATTAATATCACTTCATGAACTGCTGCTCACCTGTGATTCTTCTCCAGGGCAGACAATTGAAATGGTTATATGGCGATTATTTGATGGCCCTTTTCTTTTTCCTGTTTTTGTGATTTTTTGGGGTTTTTTTCTGTATAATGATCTATAAACTGCAATACTTCATTATAATTCTCAAGGTACTACATTCCCCATAGCAAATTTTGCAGCTCATTTTACAAGATGCTGATATTTTATGACAAACAGAAAGCACAGGGAGAGATTTTGTAAAGAATAAAAATTCTCAGGAATCTTGAATGAAAATTCTTGGCACAAGTTCAGCTGAACATGTTGCTTTTTTTCCAAGCAGACACAGTTCCCTGAAAGTCACTAGCTCATCTAAGGATGGTAGAACACAGAAACAACAGTCAGACCCGGCAAAATCTGGGAGGGAGCCTGGAACTCAGATACAAGCCTCACCAAAACCAGGACATTTATAGAAATCTCTATTGCTTGTTCCCTCTCTTAGAGGCAGAATCCCCACTATTCTTTCTGTGACAGACCTCCTTGGCCTTATACTAGGGATCCACCAACCTTTGTTTGAAAATAGCCAGCCTCTCTTTATTTTTTCAGAGACACACATTCAGTGAGCCCAATGAACTTCCTATTTTAAAAGAAAAACATCTTGATTTCATAAAAAAACCCATGGCCTATTTTATAACAGAAGTAGAGGATGCTAATGTAGAAACACATATTCTGTATTATTTCATGAAGGAACTTAGAAAAATTTTTTTCTTATTCACACATAAATGATTTTAAAGTTTCCAGAAACATAAATCTGAAATAAATTGTTCATGAATTTGTACTTTATTGCAAGCAATCTATGAAGAGTCCAATTTACATCAATTAAAAAAAGAACTACACGAGTGATAGTGTATAGTTTACTTATGAGTAACATTAGAATTTCAAGGTTTTACCCAATAATTATCATTATCAGAGATTAGATGGTCTAGCACAGATGTTAATTTTTTGTGGATGATAAATGTACCTGAGCAACTGAAATTTTATATATAATGTTATCATGTGCTCACCTTACAAATCCTGTTTTTCTATTACATATTTTAATATTGTAATAAAATAACTCTCAAATACACATTTAGAAGGCCACTAAAAAAAAAACTTGAATAATTTCTTAAAATCTTAATGCTTAAATACAAACCAATAATTTAAAACAATATTTATTGCAGATTACATTTTTTTTTTTTTACTTTTTTATGATATAACACTACATATTTTGGATTAAAATTGCATTATTTAAAATCTATTTCTGTTTGCAATCAACTTAAGAGCAATTGAGTTTTCTGAGTGGCATGTATTCCTTAAAAGATTTATTAATACAAGAAGATTAATTTCAGTGAAGCTGAATCATAGGTTTGTTGAAAATCATTGCTTTGGCAATCACAAGATTGCGAATTTTACCAAATGCTTTTTATCAGGATCAGAATTGTTTCCCAAGACTGTAATGCTTTTCTTCCATTCGAGAGTTCTGTGTATGGTAGGATCTGTATAGAAGTTCACATGTGTATTACAAAACTGGAGTTGATTTTCAGCTTTTGATACAGAAGCACAGAATATTCTGTTGGAAGGGACCCACAAGAATCATTGATTCCCCTGTATGGGGGATGAAACCTGCAGATAGAAAATCTTTCTTAATTTTTCCCTTTGTTATGAATATGTGAACACCTGTGTACACTTCTGGTGAGTGCAGTAGTCATACTGGATACTCTGGAACTGGTGTGGATGTTCTCAGTCTCCTCTTCACCTTGTTACATTCTGTAAAAACAATTAGATAATACCTTATGCAACAGTGATAACCTGTTTTTACCCTTGTGCGTTTACCAGCAACAAGGATATAGGATCCTTCTTTATACCAATCATTTTGCCTAAACTATTTAATTAATGGCAAAATACTTATCAGAGAAGAGAGCAAGAGAACGGCATGGCAGAATTGTTTATTGCTTAGCACTTGACTTAACTGATACCTGAGATAAAAGACCATGTTTGAATTCACAGTTCCAACTTAAGTTATTCAAGGTAATTTTTAAATAATGACATTTTCAGAAGTCTGAAACAGTCACTATCTACCCTTCAAATCACTTGGTAATTTCAGTCTCACTTAAAATCTAGTAGCTTCTTGCTATTTACATGAAAAGGGAAGAAGATAACTTTATTCTGATTATTTTTTAAGAATGTGAGAGTGTCCCTTAGGGGTTTGTATAGGAACCAGTGTTATTTAATAACTTCACTAATGACATAGATGAAGGGATCAAGCGTACCCTCAGCAAATTTGCAGATAACTTCTAGCTAAGTGGTGCAGTTGATACTCCTGAAGGATAGGATGACATCCAGATGGACCTGGAGAAGCTCAGGAAGTGGGCCCATAGGAATCTCGTGGGGTTTGAAAAGGCCAAGTGCAAGGTGCTGCACCTGGGTTGTGAAAACAATATCAATACAGGCTGAGGATGAACAGATTGACAGCAGCCCTGCCAAGAAAGGCTTAGGGGTGCTGGGGGATGAGAGGCTGGACAAGATCTGTCAATGTGTGCTCACAGTCCAGAAAGCCTGGGCTGCATTCAAAGCAGTGTGGCCAGGGAAAGAGAGGGGATTCTGCCCATCTATTCCACTCTGGAGAGACCCCACCTGCAGTGCTGCATCCAGCTCTGGGGTCCCAGCGCAGGAAGGGTGGAAAGGACGCTGATCTGCTGAAGCGAGTCCAGAGGAGGTCACAAAGACAATCAGAGGGGTAGAACACCTCTCCTACAAAGAAAGGCTGAGAGAATTGGATTTGTTCAGCCTGGAGAAGAGAAGGCTTTGGGGTGACCCAATTGCAGTCTTCCGGGATCTGAAGGGAGTCTACAAGTGAAAGTGTGCTCCATGGTCTCACCACAGTATGTGCTGCACAGGCAACACGAGGAGAAAGGATGTATTTTCTGATGAGAAGCACACTGGTCTCATCAGGGAAATTAATAGAAACTTCAAGGAAGAGGTCAGTATCATAAGGGTGCTCATTTTGTTCCGCTAAGTATAAAGATAGTTTATATAAACATTTTATTTTGGGTGTTACAAATAAGAGCAGATGGCTCATAGTCTCATTCTCAGGCCTGGATTTCTTTTAGCCTTGCATGTAGGATATGTGCTCAAGCAGTGCTCTAAGTACACTGAGTCACCTCTTGTTGAACCAATACATTTCTTGATGGGGAGGTGAGAGGGGAAAGAGGTGTGTGCACTCAATTTTCACATACAGGTAAGGCTTTTTCTTTGTTGTAAAGTACTGAAAACAAGAATTTTCAGTTTCAATGGGTAAGTCAGTTTCTTGCAAGGGGGATTCAAAGTCATTGAAGACATACTCAAGTTCCAGACTTCTGCTGAAGGAGGAAGGGTCTTACATCTCCCAAGTACAAAAAATTATCTTCTTCCCTCTTCTCCTTGTTTATGTATATTGGAACTTAAATTGCATAGCACCAATTTATATTAGGGTACTGTATGTGCTGTGTGTAAGCCACTGCTGAGCAAGCAGTTCTCACTGAAGTATTCGTGGGGAATATCATGCCTGGGGACAGGCATAAAAGTGACCAATGTCCCCAGAAAAGAAAATGGGATTATTAGGAATTTTACTTTCTAAATTTTTGGCTAATAAATCCCATAAATTCTTTTTTTAAATTCATACACTATTTATGGCGGCTTTTACTTTCTTGTTTCTCTCAGTGTCATTCAGGCTGATTAAGTAACACAGAGTGCTACTCTAAAGGGTTTTAATCATTTCTGCACCTCTCTGCTTGCACAGGAACAGATATGGATATTTTCTTTTGGCAAACTGAAGGGAAGCTTAAAAAAAATACTAAAAGAGAGCATTATTTAATTTCTTGGATGCTTTATACAGTCTTTCTTGTGCAATGTATTTACTGTGCTATCAAAAATAAAGCTGTCCTTTCACTTTGTCTGGTGCTACACTTGGAAGAATATAAGTTTAAAAAAGTGACAAGTTTTATTGAACAGCTTCTAGATTGTGAGAGAAAGCCAATAAGGTATAAGAAGGTGACAGAAATGTTGATAATATAACAAAATCTTTAATAAAAATAGCAAAGCAATGTAGACACAACTTAAATTGAATATACTTCTGTATGACACAAACATGTCAGGTGAATTTATTGGGAAAAAAAAAAAAAAAAGTGTCATCCCAACACCCTGAATCACAGGGAAAGTCTTCATATAGTAGAGTTATACCTCCCTGGTAAAGATTTAAGTGTGATTTTCTTACTTCTCAGTATTTTGCAAAGATATTGAAGTCATACAGAATATTTGAGCTGGAAAATCACAAGCAAATTTGCAATTTAAATGTTCTTTTATGATCCTGACCAGGTAAAAAGAAGTATAAATGGTGGCATGCAGACATGAGTTCATTTATCATCAGTATAAAGCACAAAGCAGTTACTGAGTTTGGTTCCATACAGCCATATCAGGAAAACAGATTCCTAGTCAAAAGAAGTGACTGGCAAAATGTGAAAGCCTTGTATAGTTTTGATTGCAGCTTAAGTTCAGGTAAACTTTACTATCAGTAAGTTATGTTGTATGCAGAATAGCCAGAATTTAGCAGAGTGTAGATTACTCAGTGGTAAGTCACAATAAGAATGTGCAAAGTACATTTTTATATATATGTATTCAATTCACGCTGACAAAGAGCAATATTTTCTTTGATATTCATCAACTCCTTTTACTTACACACTTCATAATTTTCACTTTCCAACCTACTACAGTGCAAACTTTGACTCCTCACAAGACTGTGGTTGTGTGTTTTTTCATTTTTTTTTTAGGGATTTCTGCTCTTTTAGATAAAAAATAGGTTTAGTTGCAACTATAATTATCATTAACCTGTGAAAATGAGTTTTAACTGTTGCCTGGCTATCCCTTGAAAAACAGGGCATACCGGAGCAAATAACACAAAAATTATCAAAAGGATAGAGAACTTTCCTTTCAAGATTTTTTTTCAGATGTGTAGCAGTTCTTCAGCAGGGAAAAAAACAGGGAGACACTTAACTGCCAAGATGAGATTGCTTGCTGTTATTTTTCTTTTCCTACTAAAAGGCAGTGTCTTGAAATGAAATTAATTTACCCATACTAGCACATGGTTACAGATCAAAGACAGAAGTTTAAATGAACAGATCATCACCCACTAATATGGAAAGCAGGTTTCTGCTTAATGCTGCATGCAGCTGAGACTACAGGAAAGATTTAGATAGAAAACCTGTCTTTTCCCAGATTAAAATGTTGGAGAATTGGCTGGATCAGTATCAAATATGATGAAATTTTGGAATGAAGAGTGATATCATTAAACAGATATCTTGAAATATCTAGAAGTAAGATTAAGTAATATCCAACCGCAGAAATATGTTCATTTGTACCTCTTCTGGTTTTAAAGACTTTGTTTCAAATAAATGCTTATTTAGCACAGTAGATTTATACTATGCAATACAAGGCTAAATTGAGAGTCAAGTTACAGGTCAGCTAGATTACAGGCAACCACAATAAACCTAGTGGATTTAGAATGGCCTAATACATTTAAAAAAATCATATATTTGATTAGATAACAGCCATTGCACACATCGTAACTGACAATTCTGCAGTTATTGTGCAGGATTCACGACTTTACTGCTTTTTATATTCTCAGAATCATCATTAATGACAGCAATTCACTCTGAATCAGGCGTTATTTTAATACAGACTACTATGACAATAACACATTTCTGGAGGTGGCTACCTCCTCACAGTGAAATAGTAACAGTAATTTTCCCGGTGAGATCATCTTTTCCTGCTCACCTAGCCTCCATGCAGTAAAAACACCCCTCTTGCTTTCATGTTCTGACTGAAGGGGCGTGAGATTCCTCACAGCACTCCATGCTCCCCGCAGCCTCACTATGTCTTGGAAGATTAAATAAGAATCTGCATTCACATACCCATGCCCTTCTCTGTTCCTCAACTAAGGAAGAACTGACTCAGCCAAGGAAATATGATGCCACAGCCAATGATTAAATAACACTGCATCAAAGGAATGCAGCTATTCTTTCTTGATTATAACCTGCCTGCAAGATTTTATTCCTGATTCAGGCCTCAAGTATAATTCTACTTTCTGGTAACAATGTTATATATTCATTTTTTACATTAATGTTATTTGTTCAGGTTGGGCTGGGAATTAAGAAAAGGGAAAGTCAGCTGAAAGGGAAAACCATATAACAAACCTGTTTTGTAACATGAGACCCCAAAATACAGGTTTTTGTATCCCACAGCACTGAGGAACAGAAGATTGAAGGCTGCTGCCTGGAATCAAAAGGAAGCTTCCTGACAAGCTGTTTCCACCCTTAGAGACATCCTAATGTAGGGACTTCTCCAAAGGCCATCCTCTTCTAGATTTGTAATCACCAACTGAAAAGCTTTGCCAGCCTTACCAGAAGAAGGAATTTCCTTCCACAGAGTGGGGGAGTTTAAAAGTCAAAGCTCTACAGACTTGGCAGCCAGGCATGCATCAGGAGACCTACAGATGCAGAAAATTCACCTCAAGGCTTTAGTTTTGACCTTCGAGGCTCTGCTGGGTTTTCTCCAAGGCACTGCAGACATGTTAGAAACCCACCAGCTGTAAACTTTGTATGAATTTCCAGGAGTTATGGACCCCAACAGCCTCAGTCAGGAACCTACATGAAGTTAGTGGGAACAAGGAACAAACTGAGGCTGTCACTTCACTGGTTTCACATTATACATTTTTATCCACTCTGCCAGCAACATTGGTGCTCCTTTTTCCACATGAGGAGCTCTTGTGGAAGTCCAGTCTCAGGAACCTGATCTATACTGGTGTTTATAAAACATTCACAGGGAGTCATGTTCACAAGCATTTCTTAAAATGTAAATTTATTTTAATTTTATTTTTACGTGAATACATAAACATAAAGTATGTTTATTTGGGGGGTGTTTGCTCACCTATTTGTTTCAGTCTTCATGGATGATCAATTTGGAACAAGAACAATTCAAGGTAAATATATAAAATGAAGTTTCTGCTTTTAAATGGAAGCTGGAGATAACACTGAGAAACAAAGCAAATTAGTATTACAGCTGTTAGAACTGTAAATGACATAGAGGTGCTATTAGATAAATAAGGCTGCTAATCCTTCACTAAGTGTTGACACTAAATAATTATGATTTTTTTTCTCTAATAGAAAAAAATTTAGCTGGATGATGATTTTTCTACAAAGAATTAAAATAATACCTTGTAATAGAAAAATTGCAAAAAGGACCTAATTTTCCAACTACAGAGTTTTATGAAATAATTTACCTAGAAAAACGTTAACTTTTTAAACATTCTTTTCATGTTCCCCAGAATTCTTACACTATTGCTTCCTCTGTAAATCACCTCTTTGCCTGTAATTATTTCAAAGAACTCTTAGTAAAGTATTTACTCAATGCTGATTTGTAAAATAGACTATTTAAAGAATATGCTGATATAGTGACTGAGAAAATTGTGAGTTAAAAAACAATAGAGAATCAAGGCACCTAACCTAACTTTCAGAGCTTATATGGTTTTACATCATGTTTCTTCTATGATTAAACCTAAGTAAATTTACTTTCTAGATTAGCTTAGGAACGAATTGTTAAACCACAACAAAACCTTGCATGGACATTGTGATTCAATCTATATCTAGGTCATATCAATATAAATTAGTTTAATTCTAGTTTAAATCAATATTGTAAATCTTTCCTAAATATCCACAGGACTTGAAGGCTTTTAACAATATTACTTTAAATTGTCTCCTTGTCAAACCTACATAACTTTAAAATGCAAGGAAAGATGCTTGAAACTCAGAGTAACCCTCTCACAGTGCTTTGGAGCTGTGAGATTAAATCAAAGCATATACAAGATCTGCATCCACAGGCAATCAAAAAGCAAGGGAGAAATAATCGAGGATGTAACTACATCAGCTTTGATACCAGTGTCTGCTGCCTTCCCCACAGGGTGGTATAAGGAAGACTGTACAAGGAGAGAATCATCCCTAGTTCTCATAGCACTCAAGTACCAGAATCTGTCTTCTACTATTCCTTCCTCTTTCTTCCTTCACAGGAGGGGGGGAAGCATTCAAAAGCACAGAATAAGGGAAATTATTAAACTCTCTCAGATACTGAGAAGCTCTAAAAAGCTTTTAGCTGTTCAGAAACACCACCAAGAAATCCATATGGGTCCATTTCAGGAAGGGCAGAGGGTAGATCAACAGATCATATGCAGTTGTTTAAGGAAACAGTTGTGTAAGGAAAACATAAAAATAAAAAAAAAGAAAAAAAAAAAAAAAAAGCAAAAAAAAAAAAAAAAAAAGCAGTGATACACCAGTCCAAGAAAAGAGTAATACGCTGTGTCTAAGATGCTTTCAGGTTTTCAGGCACATTATATTCTACTGAAGTGTCAAGAGTAAACATTAGCAGCTGGGCAGATGGAACTCATGCTGAGAGAGTAATGCAATGTCCAGTACAGTTAAGCCACAGAGAAGAGTAACTACCAAATTGCAACATGATATTTGCCTGTGCCCAGAGCTCACTGGGAAATCCAGAAGCAACTTCTGCCACTGTGATTATGCACCATTTAGAGCTCTTATTTAGTAGCTTTGCTCATAGAGCATTGCAGGATCCTTAGTAAATCCTTAATCAGCTGATTGCCAGATTTTCCAGTGCAAGAAGGGTCAAGAAACACTGCAGCATCTCACCCCCACATACACGCCCTACACCACCCCACTTTTTCAAGTGTCCCAGCAAACTAGTTTGCCTTATGCCAGGGATCTTTGCTTAAAGATTTTTTCTGCATCTCACCTACTTGATCAGCTGAGTGGCACACATGGGTCCATATTTAGATTAGTGAATCTGGACCTTAATTTCTAAATGTTGTCACCTGTTTTGGCTTTCTATAGCCCCCACTGATATGATGTAAACTAATAGAAAACTTATGCCTTTGCTTCTCCGTAGTTTCAGGATTGTGCATAAAGTAATTCTTTCAAGAATCAACTCCTTTCAATAACTCTGGGCACACTTCTTTGAAGAGTTGTCTTTGTACTATTGTTTCTGATGAGAAAGCTCTAAATTTAAGTTATCATACCTTGGCACTTAACATTTGTCATACAATAGCTCATCCACTGATTAGAGAGAGATAATAGCCACAGCTCCAAGTCGTGAGTTCCAAGGCAGAAGTTTACAAAGGTAAATAGAGGTTAATTACCTGAAGATTAGTTGAATAATCCCACTGTAATGAAAACTAATGAAAAAGGCTCAATAAAATCATGTTTTAAATAGTCTTCTAATGTTGAGTCATATACTGTACTAACCAAAAAGGGAATTTTGTTTCTTTTAAAATTTCACATGAACCTTCAAAAAAGAACATGCTTATTACCAAAACATAATAGCTTCTATTGCTCTTTTTCTTAGGCTATCTTCAATGTACCTCAGTACATACTGGGCACAGTTCTTCAATAAAAGTGCTCACCATATCTCTTAATGTGTTTACAACTAAAAATTAATTTCCAGAGTAACATAATGTTAATGTCAAAGTACATATAAATAGTATGGGTTCCTTTCAAGAAATTAAAATTACATTTTACTTTTAAATAGGATATAGAAGTTTATCATTTCTACACCGAGTAAATTTGTTTGTGGTATGGTTTAGGTTTTGTTAATTATTTTTTTACTGGTTTGATAACAATACTTTTATCCCAAGCAGATAAAATCAATAAGGCACGTCCTTCTGAGTGCAGTATAGCTTTTTCTTTTTCCATTTTGTAATTTAGCTAAGTGAGGAATTTAGCTGTTCTGAGGCAGTCTCATCCAATAGCATTATATCTCTTAAAAAAACCACACTCAAGGTCTGACTAAAACATTATTTGCCCTGGCTACAAGAGTAACATCGTCTAAGAATTGAAAGATACCATTCCTCTCCCAGATGGACATCTTTTAATCATTACATGGAGAGCTTACATTAAAGAACCTTTCTTTAAACAGTCCACTCAGGCTTTTATCTAAATCCTTTGTATGAGCATTCGGAGAAAGGATTTTATAAAACGTATCCATACAGTGTTTAAAATTATGAAAAATGTTGCATGGTTAGCAGGTGAAGACTAGTAACAAAGTACCTACACAGAACATAAAAATTTTGGTTTCTCTTTTCATGAGTACTTGCTTATAGAAAATGATAGTATAAAGTCAAGGAAAATGGTGTTATAAAGAAAAGGAGATTTTAAATCATTTGGTTTGCATGGGGTGTTTTCCTGTGTTTATAAGAGGCTGAACAGTATCATTTAGAACATGATAAGTCTCTGTTCAGTTTGGTTTGGTTTCTTGAATGAGATTTTATGAGTATTTTCATGAATTTCATTAGGATTTTTTTTTTTTTAATATATTCTGTATTTTAAATAATCTACTCAAGCTCCATAATTAGCCAGGAAATCATAGACAATTAACTGGATTTTAGCCTTAATATACAGGAGATTTGGTTTAAGGTATCTCAATTATTGTCCTTTCTGAGACCCTAACATCAGTCAGCTGTAATTCACACCCTCACAGCTGAGTTATAACTCTTACTGAGTTCTATTCAAAACAAAGTAAATATTTAAATTTGCTTAACCTAAACAAGGGCTGCAAATAACTTAAACTATTCTTTAAGATTTTCCCCTAAAATACATTTTCCCCTAAAATACAAGAGCAAACATTTCATCAAAAATAATTAAGATGCTCTTTGGGACATCAATACATTTCAGCTGAGGCTTTTTAAAAATCTCTATAACAGAACACAGTGTAATCAGTAACTTGAATTATTTGTTGCCTGTACTAAAGTATGCATTTGAAAAATGCAAATACAGTACTGCTTAGGTCAGTATAGTTAAGTTATGCTGGAGCCATTGTAAAAAAAATTTTGCCTATATACTCTTATCCAGAGTATTTGGATGTGTGAATTAACAGAGGTATGATTATTTGGCTGATTTGTTGCTGAACGAGCAGACAGGAAAAGCCAAGCCAAGAATACTTACTGTCTTTCCAAAACTGCTGTTAAACAGCTTATCAAATATTTTGAGTGGGATTACTGTTTATGTAGTTAACACTGAATTTTTTTTTTTTTTTTTTTTTTTTTTTTTGGTGAGGAAACATTGGCAATACCGTAAAGCAATTTGGACTTCTTTCTCATTACAATAATTGCAAAAGAACTGGGATAGAAAATTACCTAATGGATTTTTTCTTTTTCTCTACACCTTCCAGAACATAACCATTTGCCTCCATCCACACCTCCCCCCTAAAAAAGCTAAGCTACTAGCTGCAATACATGGTCGCCTGTTAGCACTTTTTTGATACAGAAATTGAATGAAAAGATCCAAAGATTCATAGTTAAGTCTTTGTGCCCATAGGGAGTATTGTACTTTAAAATGCCTTTGTCTGAAAAATCTGGGGGGGAAGAAAAAAAAAAAATCAACTTTTCTCAGTATAAAGTGAAAATACTTACAGATTTTGGGTTATTGTTCTCACTGTTCTACATTATGACCCCAGATCACTAATGAAAGTAGCTAAGACAGCCTGGAAAGCATGTTCCCAACCAGGATCTCTAGTCAATAAATCCTAGAGGAGGAATCTGAAGAACAGCATGAAGAAAAGTGGTAGGAGAAAAGGGTGTCAGCAGAGACAAATTTCTTTCTACTGTTGTTATACAACAAAGGTACAACAAAAGTGGTCATTGAATACAGGTAACAGAATTTACCACCTGAAATGGCAAACTTTAGCAATGATTTTCAAATGTAACAGTGTCTAAACAAGACTCTGTGCCTACTGTCAAAATGTTGATGATGGGAAATATAGTCATTAGTGGTGGCTGTATTTTTTGTGACAGTCTTCCCTTCCAGTCTCAGTGTTAATATACTTTTGCATTTACCACACTTAATTATTTTTATAAAGAAATTAACAGAAATACAGACTCACCAATTACCTTAGTATACCTGAACACATTCCTATGTTTCTTTCTCATCCTCTCATCTTCAGTGTTAGATTGCCTTAAAACAGTAAGTGAATACTTCAGACATCAAAATTCATCTCCAACTTCTCATCAAATTAAAATTGCACACCATTTTGCAATCCATCAGTCTTTTGATTGACACAGATTGTTAGCTTTCATGCAGTAAGACTTGAATACAAGCCAAGTGCATATCATACATTCACTCAGTTGGCAGGAACATGGTCACACAGGCCAGTTTTGGGAGCTGATAATCCAGCCCTGGCCCTCAGTGCCTAAATTTCCTTTCAACATCTGTTATTCAGCAATAAATGCACTGGACTGTGAAAAACAGGTTCATATTGTATGAATGTTCTTGAATCCTCTGTTTTGGGAATTTGCATGTGGTGCAAGTCCACAGCTGAAGCTGGCTGGAATCAGTTTCATCCGTTGAAGCAGATGAGTTGAAAAACACATTCAATGATATCAGCTGCTCCTTTTATACAGGTATGCAGATGACTTGGATTTCAACAGTCTTTTAGAATAGGTCTGGCAAAATTCTCCCCCCCACACCCTTTTTTTTTTTTTTTTTTTTTTTCCCTAAATACATCTTTTGATTTGCAAAGAGAATACATAGTTCTCATCTTTCTCAGAGCTCAAAAAGATAGTGTCACACATTAAAATGGTATGCAGCCCTAAAGAGATCATCCTATTTCTTTGAGACAGTGAATCCTATCTAAATTTGTATTTTATATAAACTGTGCTGAATATCCCAGTCTGAACCTGAGTTTGATCACAAAGTTTTCAGTGGCTTTAACAAATATCTTGATTGTGTTGTACCTCTTAATTTGAAGCATGAAGATTATGCAAAACCTATGTATCTTTGTCTCCTAATGATACAAATTGACAAGATAGCTATCCTCATAGCAGATAAGTTCTATTATTAGTAACTTTGAAATCTATGTAAGAATTTTCAGGCTTGACTTGCAGAGCTGACTTTACAGAAATGTATTATTTACACAATAGAGCTGCACATCTTCCCCCTCACACCATCAATTGCCATCTCTTGGTAACAAGCACTACAAACTATCTAAAATTCACAGCACCTTCAGGTTCGTTGTGGTTACAAGTTACTTAAAAACTGAAGGACATGATCATTTTAGTTCTGTTTTCAGTATCTACCGACATGACTGGAATTGAATCCTGTTGTAACTTTTGGAAGCCAAATGCAGCTTGGTGGAATTCAGCTGTGTCCTCAGACACAGGAGGATTGAGTCTTACCTTGATTGCATCCTTGAAGAATCATCTTTTAAATCTGTGTGGTTTGTTCTTATTAGCCTAAGCAAATACTATGGAAAGGTTAGCCTAGGACAGATAAAAATTCACAAGAACAGTATTTAATTTCTGTGCTTTCTCTGGTTCTCTTCCAGGGAGGTACATACTTATCATCCCTTTCCAAAGAAGGTCACTAGCAGAGGAAACCCAAATTGCTGTTAGGTGTCCTTTCTTATTACCTCTTCAGTTGTAGGTGTACCACAAAACGTTACCCAGTTTGTGCAAAAGGAAAAAGGTCTTGGAACATATTAAAATATTACAAATACCCCTCAGTCCATCTCTCAAATGGGCAGCATCAGCAGCATAGTTATCTTGCAGCCTAATATCTACAAAACGTCTCTTGTGACTTTGTTGGACCAAACAGATGATGGCTATGTGGAAGTTTCAGCCTGAGAACCTCAGGAGAGCCACACATATGTAGAGGTTCTGTCATATAAACTATCCAGTTGTCCAGTGTGGACAACATTGACTGCATAAGGCTAGAACTCAGAGCAGGGAAGTCTAATTTAGACATACTTTATGGTCACCATTACTCATGGCTCTGCATTCCTTGATATTAACTTATAGAACACAGCCTGCAGCCTAATTCTTGTAAAACATTCCTCAGCAGAGGGATGTGGATGCTCTCTTTTCTTGAAATATAGTTTACCCACTGCAGACTGTACTGTTGAATTATACAAAAGAAATGCCAAAAAGAGACAATATTAATGTACAATGAGGCTAGAATGCCAAAAGAAAATAACTTCCTTGGAAAGCAGTGTCACATATAATACTATAAGCTATTTTCCAGTAGACAATTAAAAGAAAAGGGGGGGGGGGGGGAAGCTCTGAAATAAAAGAAACCAATTATATGTTTCTACTGAAAAGCAACATATGACCCAGAAGATACCTACATTTCTATTTATTAGAAGTCATCACCAAGTTTTAGTTTGAGTTTTCTTGTTTTCTTTAATGAAACCTTAAGCTCCGACAAAAGGTGAAGCTGAACATTTCTGTGAAATAGTTTGACTTCAGAAAGCAACATAACGGAAAAAGACCGCATAAGATATGAATAGAACAAAAATATACTATAAGCCCCTCATTTTTATTACAGCTGCTATACTAGTAAGTAACTTACTGTAGACAGGAAAGTGACAGTCTCCCACAGAAGTAGAATAAACATTAAATTGATAGCATTTAATGATTCATAACCTCATTTTATGTGATGTAGAAATCTGGATGTAAAGTCAAAATATAGATTACCTCCCTTGGAGAAGTTACAGAGAAAAACCATTATGAGGAAATCCTTCCTAAAGGAGAAAAACATGGGGTTTGATAATGTGGGAATTCACAACATTCCATCAGAAGTGAGATATATTTTTTCCCAGATGTATGGCACTGACATTTCTCTCTCCACTGATCTCACCAGACTCTTTTTTTATTATCCCGCAGAGATAGTTTTTACTTAGTATGTACATAATTCCTATAAAATTTACAGGATTTATGCTCATGCATCAAAGATAGAATAGATATCCTTGATCTTATGTCTACATATTCTTGGCAGAGAGACTTTAAAAACAGGTAGAGGATAAACTTTGCTAGCTCTGTAGTTTATTCTCTGAATCCTAAGTGTGCTAAGTGCAAAGATATTTACAAGGGGAAAAGATGAAACCACAGGAAAGGGAAAGCAAGACAGCTTCATATCTAACAAGTAAGAATGAGATATTAACAGATTTTGATTGTTAACAGAATAAAAGCTAGCTCCAAAAGATTGTTTGTTTTCCTGAGAAGCAAAAATTTCAAAATTTTTTAACATTTTGAGCCACTATGTTCATAATGTGTTTTTCTGTGGTTTTGGTCAAACTGAATATGCCTTCCTTCATTAATACCAAGTTCAAGCAAAAATTCAATACTGTTTCATTTATTGTACAAAATATACCCACAAAGTAAAAGAACACACAGGTTACTGAAATACTGCTAATCTGCACTCAAGGAACTTTGATAATTCAGAACAAAAAGGAGTATAGTATATGGCAGCTCTACATGTTATAAGGTCACAGGTATGCAAAATTTCTAACAAAAAAATTGGAAAGATTTTTATATAAGTGCGTCATGTATAAAAAATAATAAAAATCTATTGTTTATTACTATATTGTAATAATAAGTTATACGTATGTTTTAGTTCGTTCATGGCCAAAAGAATAAAAACTGAAAAACAAAAATCTAAAAGAAACAAAAAACTTTTTATGTGTCTATATGTAGAATCTTACCCAAAGTGGTCAAGGAACAGTTACAGTAGCTGCATTTATAGCAATATTAGAAGATAAATAGGAATCTAAGATAAAATCCAGCAATAAAGAGTTCCTGCCAAACAAGCAATTTCTAAGAAACATTCATGTCAAGGCAGTTCTTGTGAGGTTGTCTGTTGCTTTCTGTCATTATATGGAATATGGCCACCCCTCTTCCCCAAAAACTGAGAGAAGCAACCTGCCCTTTTTGCTCACACTTCATTTAAGTCACAGGTAATCAAACATTATCTGATATCTGAGGTACTAGACAAACAATCCAATCACTGCTGGCATTAGGAGGGACTGGGTGAAAGGAATTAAATTTAAAATTATGATTTTTTTTTTTTTAATTTGAACTCCTAGAAGTTCTACCACATGCTGTTTTACACTGACTTTGCATTAACTCACATTATGTACATGAAAATCAGGGATTTAACCTGTCATCTCTTCCAGTCACAGTCTAACAAGTCTTTGTCACTGAAGAAACAGAACTTTAAGAATATCACATACTTAATGAATAGAGACAACTTTGTCACGGTCTGGTCCAGTGGTGAAGGCGCCCGTGACCTTCCTCGCTAGAAGCGTCTTTAAAAAGACACCTAGATTGACGGAGGCACAGGCACTCTCAGGTGGAGAGTGATCAGCTCTTTGTTGCACTCCTGAGTGCAGAGTGATTCACTCCTTGTGAGGCTGCCTGAGCAGCGAAGCTGCATTTACCACCCTGGGTGACGCAGGAGTAAAAGCAGCAAGATGGGCTCTTTCTGATCTCCAGGAAAGCTTCTCCATTCCACAATATCTAGAGGGGAAAAGAGCCAAATGATTTTGAGGGAGAGGGATTATATAGGGTAGCTATGGGCAGATTTTCACAACTTGGCCAATGGGGAAAGGGACCAATCAGAGAAGGATCCAAAAAGAACCAATCTGGAGGGGTAAAAACCAGGACCATGGGGAATAACCAATGGGATATGAAACCTTAACATAGGACTGTGAAGGCTCACAGGTTGAAGTATTTTCTCACCTTGAGCCACAAGGAAAACTCTCAAAGGGACTTCCCAAAGGAGAGTCTCTGTGAACTGAGGCAGCCTAGGGGCTACACGTGGGTTGAAGCACTTTTGCTCACCCTGAGCTAAGGAAATCTCTCAAGGGGACTTCTCAAAGGAGGGGCACTGGTAACTGAGACAGCCTAGGGGCTGTCCAAGGGTGTGAGTTGTTCTGCGTGGATTGTGTATGGACCACTGTGCAATTTGTTACTCAAGAATTTAGTATTTACAGTGACTGATTAGGATAACCGTGTGTTAATTTTCATTACTCTGATCTCTCTGACTAAGCAAATGGGTGTATTGACTACTTTGCCTCATAGTCTAAGCTTCTAGTTTGTCCTGAGTCTGGGAGGATTTGCTCCAAGGTAAGAAAAAAAAAAAAACAAAACAAACCAACCAAACAAACAAACAAAAACAAAACAAAACAAAACACCAAAAAAACCAACCAACCAACCAAACAAAAACCCCCCAACCCTCCCCCCCCCCAAAAAAAAAAAAAAAAAAAAACCTACACCCCGGTAAGTTATTTATTTTTATGATAGTATTGTATTTTTCTTCATCTTTTATCTGTACTTTACTTACATCAGTGAGGAAGAGATAATGTTTATTTCTATATGTGACTGCCAGATCTTGAAATTTAGAGACAAGGCTGGAGAATAACCCAAATTAATGACTGTCAGGTATCATATTTAAAACAATTTTAAAAGTCCCCAAATACAGTATATGTTACTATCATCTGTTCTTGAGCAAGGTTTTACAAAAGCCACAGAGTTGGCTGACCCTGAAAGTTGACATCTTCAATATTAAATGTTATCAGTTCAAATGCAGAAGAATGTGAGGGATGCCATTTACTAATGCTTTGCCTTTACAGGGGAAAGCTAAGCTGAATGAGCTAGGAAAGCTACTACCTGGACAGTGAAATTGTGCTTGTGAGATGATTGAATAGTGATCAAGCTTTGTCAAAAAAATTGAGCTCATGTCCTCATTAATCTCTTCCTACTTCCCATTTAACTCTATTTCTTGAGAAGAGCATTTACGAAACAAGAAAACCATTTTGCCTATGTGATCTGTATGGAATGCCTAAAAGAATCTGTTAGATTTGGACAGTGACTTGCAGGAAGGAGGTAAACAGCCCAGTTTAGTCAAGGGCTAAAATATGTAACATTTTTAATACAAAATCATAAAGTTTTCTTTCATATAAATAAATTGTTTGTAAAAAGACCGCATAAAATCACAGTTTATTTGAAAGTACATAGTTTTTTGTTTGGTTTTGTTTGTTTGATTGTTTGGGGTTTTGTGGGGTTTGTTTTTTGTTGGTTTTGTTTGGTTGGTTTTTTGGGGTTTTGGGGGGGTTTTTTTGGTTGTTGTTGTTTTCTTTTTTCTTTTTCTTTTCTTTTTTCCTTTTTCCTGTCAGCATAAGGAGCTTGATTACAATCAGGAAAGGCCAGACTGGAAGCTGCTAACTTGATGGTGATAATAATCCCCTTACCTTACTCCTGCTTTTTCCTGTATGGGTAGACTGAGGAGGGAAACAATTTTAGCACAGGCTCTTAAGTTCACCTATTCATTCTCATAATAACTGATCAAAATGAACAACAGGAAATGAAAATCCAAGTTGAAAGGGAACCTTTGTTGAAAGTACAATGCTTAGGTTCTTTAGTCCAACACATTTTAACATTTAAAAGAAAAGAAATCAGTAGGATTTCAGTGGTGGATTTTGTAATAATCAAGAGAAGTATTTCTCTCTATGAAGTATAACCATTTTAGGGAAAGACTTGCAGAACTACATTAGTTTTAAGTAACCTCCAGGAAGGAAATCTAGCCAGTTGAGGGTGTTTAAAAGTTTATTTTAGAATTAGTAGTTATTTCAAATGATAACTTTCTGCAAAATACATAATAAATTTTAAAATACTATATATAATATTTTATCTAATTAGCAAGCATACAGATAAATGAGTTGAGGTTTGCAGTATTTCAGAGTATGTGATATGAAAATATGCAATACACAAAGAGATCAAAGTTACAGATTTTATGTGAAATTTATAAAAAACCTCTCCAGTTTTGAAACAATAGCTATTTTCTAATTAAAAATAAAATAAATATTTTATTTTCTATTAATATGTAATATGTTTTAGAGGGTTCTTTTAATTGGTAGGCTGCTGGTAAGAGAGGGAGTCCAAGAACTTGTAATGGAAAGGGGTTATAAATGAGATATTGCTTGGGTTTTCTCACAAAAAGCTTACCAATTGGAAAAGGTCCTTTACCACATTTTTGCTAAAATAGGGAGCAATCTTCCTTTCCAAACACTCCAGTGTCATATGATCTATGTGTCTTATTTTATTTTACAACAGGGCATAATTACTTAGTCAGTGGCTTCGAAACACATAATTATTTGCAGAATCGTTTATTTTCAGAATATCTAAAACCAAAGCTGTGTTTAAACTTATGTCTTGGAGGTTCATCATGTTTGGATAGATAAGCAATAAAGAGAACTCTAAGGCAAGTATAATTTTGAGACTCTGAAATGTATAGCTATGATTTATAATTGCCTTTTCTGTGTGTCACCCGAAGGGAGAAATTATTAGACAAAAGGGTACTGTAAAGTAGTTAATGTAGTTGGATTGTCAATGAACTTGAGAAAAAAATGCCTATACTTTTAGGTTTATGGTATGGCAGGATCAGTGACAGCTAAGGTTTTTCTATTTAGTTAGCTATATCCCTTTTCAAAATTAAATCTAAATGTCACACATTGTGGAAAAAAAAATCCTCTCTTCAGGGATGTTCCCAGGTGTCCTCGTTTTCTCCTGCAAGGGTTTATGGAAGAAAAATTAATAGAAGAAGAACAGAAAGACTGTCAAGTTATTGTACAGCACTACACATATTAAGTCAAATTGATATCATCATCTACTTTGCAACACTCCACGGACAATAGTCAAATTCTGGCAGAAGTAGAAGCAGAGGTAGACATAAACTAATCATACAAGCAATGTCATATTACAATTTAAAAAGTTGTATAACATGTTAATAATCAGCCTTTAAGAAAAAAAAAAAAAAAAAGGCAGTAAAACCCAACAAAAGAAAATCTTCCAAACTGAAAACCACCTTATAGCATTTGATATAAATTATTTAAACATAGATGTTCTTCCGCAAGACTTGGTTGTACCAAAGATAGCGCAGCAAATGGCTAGAAGGGGGAAATTTAAATCTGAATTTCTCTAGAGCTTCAAAGTTAGTTATAAGTACTACATTTCTAGTGATTTGGTCTTTATCTTGGCAGTTATTTGTTAAATTTCTTGCAAATAGATATAACGTTGCAAAGCAGAAATCATGAGGATTTTTTTCTTCCAGGGAAAATATTTCTGTAATTATTTAAAAGAAAATATCCAGTTTAACCTTATGGAAGACTGTAAAAATTTTACTATTTTATTTAGATTCATGTTAGATTGGGTAAGTGGCAACCAGTTTTCCATATCCTGTGTCAAGGAGCACTCTCCATAAAGCATCAGAGAACTACTTTCTTCCTCTTGCTGTCACTTGCTCTCTTGGGAGGAAGCCTTCCTGTGCACAGCAAAAAAGCAGATGGAGAGAAAAAGTTCTTTGGGATGGAAGAAACTGAAATTTGTTGCAATTCAGAAGTCAGTGGAACTGGGAATAAACTCATGAGAAGAAACATGGAAGGGTTTGGGTTGGAAAAGGACTTAAAGACCACACAGTTCCAACCCCCCTCCCATGGACAAGGACACCTTCCACTAGACCAGGTTGCTCGAAAGCTTCATCCAGCTTGGCCTTGTACCCTGCCTGGAATGAGACATCCACAGCCTCTCTGGGCAACGAGTTCTGGTGCCTCACCACCCTCACAGTTATCATACACAAAAGAGGAAAACAGGTTGGAAAGTTGTATTTACAACATCTTTTATTCCTGTTCTGTTTCAGGCACTTCAAAAGTGAGATTCTTCAAAGTATTACTTATGCCTTTTGCTGTTGTAATAAAACCTGTCTTTTGCAGGTAAGAGCTCTTCTCTCTGCAACATCTGCTGTTCAAAAAAAGGGAAAATAGTAGGCTAAGCTATTTCTACATGCTTTTTCCAAATGTCAGGGCACATTTTAATAGTATCCAGAACCAGAATATTTGTTTTGTATTTCCTTGACTCCAGTGTAAAATTTTTTGTTCTGTTTTTTAATTCTTTTGTAGTAAGACAAGTTTTATCTTTTTCTGCCAAAGCTACTGTCCGAGTTTAAATACCCTGACATGTATTAAGTCGTACTCCAAAAAGCCAGAAGATAATATTTTATACAGAAAAAACCCAGTGTCTTTTCAATCCTATGCTAAATATTATTTGATCAACTTTTAGACATTTACATATGAGCAAATAATATTATTATTTTTAATATATTTAATATGTTCAAGAAAATATACTATAAAGGTAAAATTCAGAATATTCTTGCTTAAGAAGTCACACATTTTAGTTATATAAATGTTTACCTGTTTTTCTTTCTGTATCTGTCAGAGTATAAACAAGACAGGAAATTTTCCTGACTGTAACTTTATAAAGAATGATGAAAGTCAAATTAACATAAATCTTGTTTTGCCAAGTATGTAATTTACTAGTATACTAAATTTTCTGGGAAGTTTGCATGGGGAGGTCAAAAAGAAAGTGGGGATTTACAGTGGGAAAAGTGGGAACTCTCTGAATTGCCTCTGGAAGCAGTATTAGAAGATTCAAACAAAATATTACTATAGCAGAACTAATTCTTCTTTGTTGCAAGCCCGGGAGAATTGTTTTCTTGAGGAAAGAGAGAAAATTAGTCAGTAATTACCCTCAATTACCAATTGTATGTAAGAAGCTGAGTAAAGATAGAATTGGATTATTTTTAAAGTTTTTATAGACTCAATGAAAAGATAAAGGAAGTTTATGAGATTAGGATTGGCTTGGATCATTAGAGGTAGCCAATGGTATTGGCAGGACTGCTTTAAACCATCACTGGTTACATCTACAGTGAGTTGATATAGCTGTGCCAAACAGGACAAGTTTTTTCCTTGCTGAGTTCCATTAAATCCATATGATCATTCAGAGAGGCCTCAGCTGCAAATGTATCACTGTTCATAGTCTCAATCAATGCTAGGGCTATCTTCAAGCTGTTTGCTCGTGGCACCAGCACTGATTGTTTTGCTGAAAGTAATATTGTTGAAAATAATGTCATATAGCCAGGAGGTTACAAGTTGGATAAACTTAGAGTGTGATCAAACTCAGAACGGTTTCACTCTGAGAGAGTGGGCAGATAGGTGGAGGAGATTTGTTTCTACATAATTTTTCCCATCTAAACAATATAACTTATTTCCTTAAAATATTGGTGGTTATAGTGTATATGCTGATGAAAATTACACTGGCCAAAAAAATTCACCTTTTTTTAAAGCAAATGTAGGAGGGAAAAAAACCAAAACAGTAGTTCCTCCAAGCTCTGGACATTTCTGGATCCTGCTGTACAAAAAGTATTAGACATGTCATGGTCTCCATCCTGCTGTGACCTTCTGTACTGTCAAAGACAATTTCAGTACCACGGCTGCCTGAAGAATAGGTAAGCCTAGAGTTAGGGTTATGCAGTTGGGAATCCATGATGGCAATATGTCAGCTCTTATGTTATTTTAGTATAATTTAGTATAATTCTAATAGTTTCTATCTCTGGAACTCAAACTCAGAATTCATATATGAATAGCAATAAACTTTAATAAGTCAACATTTACCTTTTTGATATCAAAGAAGAAAATAATTTAGAATATGAAGCTTCATGCAAATGGGATTAGATATGAGTTAGCCTAAGTCTTAGGTCTTAAGAACTGATGGAGAAGAGATTGAAGTCCTTACTTGCACTAAGTTTTTAAAATCCAATTAATATCCTCAAGGACTTTGCTTTACAATAAATTTTGCAGAAGATACAGTTCTCTACAGTGAACTGCATTTTAAGGTAAGGTGTTTCAATTTTGTAACAGAGTAGTATTTTTAAGGACATCCATATCCACAAGTAAAAGACCTAGATTACTTTGCCTTTTTCAAAAGGGAGTTGAATGTGCATTAGTACTCCATAACCTTATATAAAGTTATGGGCAATTACTTCTTAGAGCTAAATGTGGAGAAACTCTTATAAATAGAATCATAGAGTCATATATTTGTTTAGATTGGAGTCACCCTAAAGATCATCTATTTCCAACATCCCAGCCTTGGGCAGGGACATCTTACACTAGAATAGGTTGCTTGGGGCCCTATCACATCTGATCCTTTGATATATTAATTTTTAGGGGTTTTAGCAACACATTACCAAAAATGGAACATGAAACCAAACTAAAACAATATCTAAATTTTTCTTATCTAGTTAAGTCAATATGTATTGTGATCATGGTATCTGTTACAACTACAGTTAAGAAAGACTTAGAAATGTAATTAAAAGAAGTTAGAAAGTTCCATAATTCATATTGGGTTACAGGAAGATGAATTGCAACTGAAAACAATATGTAATTCATTTCATTGCCAAGGACATTCTCACTTAATACATTTTATCCTTAGCCGTTTGAAAAGCAGAGTATCCTTATTAAAGAACTTTAAAAACACCCATCATAACTTTGCCAAATGCTTTTCTATTGCTTAACAAAGAATAAATATTTCTGCATATTCAAAAATATAATAGTAAATTTTAAAAAAATAATAAATTCTAAGATTTCACACAAAACCATTTCATTTCTCAAGAATTCAAATACCCAATTTTTGAAGCTACATTTGTCAACTGCAGTTAAACTGTCCCCTGTAGTAGTTTTAGCTGTCTAGATAATATTCCTCTTGTTCCACACATAGCTGTCAAGCAAGCAGTGACAAGTATAAGTGCAAAATAAGCTCGATCCAAGTGCATGCATTTATTCATATCTGTACGGTTATGATATATATATTCTTCCATGCAATAGTACTTCAGAGAAACCAGTTTTTAAGTTACCTACTCAGAAAGAATACTGTCTTGCTCTCACTCCTTTCTGCATAAGTATTAGGATCCAAACTTAAGTCTGCAACCACAGCCGTCCTGTACATCAAAAGGCTAGTGTTCAGTTAAAAATGAATTTACTGACTTTTCTCTTTTTTCAGTTTGCAAGCCTTAGATCTTTTTATTCTCTACATTGTTAAATCAAGCTAAAAAACAAACCAAAAAAAAAACAAACAAAACAAAACCAAAAAAAAAAAAACCAAAACAAAACCAAAAAAAAAAAAAAAAACCACAACAAAGCTTCACTCCCAACTGACTGCTTTTCTGAGATGATGTAACGCGATGATGTTCATTTGCTATATGGGTCCAATGAGTTAGCCTAAGTCTTTTACTATCTTCTAAAATAAATTTTACTATCTTCTAAAATAAAGGAATTTAAGTATTATTTTATTTCAGCGTTTGCTGCCAAAATATCTTTAAGGATATAGGCATAAGAAGGTTAGGTTAAAAGTCATGTGAAGGATCTGTATTTCAGAGGACTCTATAAAAACTAAGCAATGATTCTATCTGGACAGTTGTAAGCACACAAAATTTCCAGATGCCCAACTAGGCAAACAGGCTGTGAACTGCAGAAAACAAATGATGATGTAACTAAGGCTTTTCCCAGCGTAATTCACAGGTGTAGAATATATTTAACACTGGTTGGAGTTTTGCAAGTTTTCTTCTCAGACTCTACTTGGTCCATACTGTATGACATTTCAGTCTCAGAACTCATATTTTAAGCAGTAAGCCCATAAGATGTATTATAGGATTTTTTCCAAATCCTAGGCCCAAAATATAAATCTCTTGCAGCTTCACAGTGCCTGGAAAATGGAAATGGTTTCCTTAAATTATCCAGTTTGCAGGAGGGAAAAAAAAAAAAAAAAAAAAAGATGAATCTTTCCCCAGGAACATTTAGTGCAAGGGACACCATCGCTACATAAGATGTTTGAAGAAAAATGTTTTATAAGCTACTAATGCTACAGCATTGTCCAGCATCAACACAGCTGAAAGGGAGACTTAAAGGGAATTTAGATACTGATGAGGTAACTTCAAAGATTTATGCAAATATTCAAAATAATATGACTCAGAATCAAGATGGTTGGAAGAGTGTTCTGAATGCAGCATTCTGGAGGGAACTCAGAAAGAAATTCTGTTGCCTTTTGTGGAATAGTTCCTTACATATGACAGAGTGTGAAGGTCACCATGACAGAAAGGTTTATAGCACAGTATTAGGCACATAATGTGTAACAATGCATACAAAAAAAACACTAAATAACATTCACACTGAGAGCACCTTGCACTGCATTTAGTAAAGCAAAGTTTTGCCCAGAAATTCAAGACTTGCATTGCAACAGAAGCAGCAGTTACTTTGCATTTAGACAAGTAATTACTAGGTAAAGAAAAGAGAGGACATTTTCATATTGGTGTGTTATACCAGGTATTTTTAAATTATTTCCATAGTCAGAAGGTTTAGACACATAGAGTCTTCAGAAAACCTAAGTACAATTTCAGGTGAGACCAAAATTAAATCAGGTTTTAAAAATTACTGATCCAGCTGACCATTTACTTACAATTATATTTCTAAAACACTCTTGACTCCAAATCAAATTTGTCAGTGCTAAGGCTGGCACTACTGGTCACAGGTTATTACAATTGGATGAGGCAACCTTATTTGAGGCACCCAAATTTAAGGAGTATCAATGTACATTAAAATACATGTTTCAATAAAGATATTTATATGTGTGTGAATATTATATAAATATATGTACATTACCAGTATTGTATTATATATAGTATACATATTACATCTATATAGTATCCAAAGTATTCACATTACGTGCAATGTATAGTGCATGAAGTTATGTGTATTGAAATGTATATATCATTCTGAAGGATACATTATATGTACAAAAAATATGTTACAAACTAAATATTAAAAAAAAAATTGCAGAAGAAATTATGCTGGTTTTTTGTGGGGTAGTTAACACAGACATAGATGTTTTCAGGACCTAAAATGCTGGTTACTTTTGCTGCAAAGAAAACCTACTATTTCAAGAGTTTACTGTCAAATATTTATATATCCATCTGTATTCATATGTGTTGCTGTTACAATTTTACAGAACCAGAGGTCCAACTCAATTGTAAGACTTTTTATTTAATAAAAGAATAAGAAGGTGAACAAAAGATGAAGACCTTTAATAGCTCTGAGTATTATCTCAAACAACAACTACCCATATAAGAAAATTACTCTTAATTTCATTTTGAGTGTAAAAGTGTATGTGCAACCAATTTTCACCTGATTTCACTAACTCCACTTGTGATGTTTAATTTAACTAGACCTTTTATCTTTTAAATTATGTACAGCAAATAGGTTGACCTTGATAGATGAAACAAACAATAAACACCAAATAAACTTCTTGTTTACCACAAATTTTACTTTTATTATTCCAAAATAACCTGATCTTACATTGTATACTAATCAGCTTAATACGGTTTAAGTTCTTAAAGTCTTCTAGTCTGACTAGACAATGCTCATCAACACCTACATCTAAGGATGCCACAAACATGAATAAGGAGGAAGCAATTTGTTCTGCCAAAGTATCTGGCTTTAAAATTCCATTTTTCCTTCCCAGCTTCTTGTAATTCTTTCTCCTTTCAATAAGAATTTATGAAAATAAGATGCACATTTATCCTGCCTTATTTGCCCTTGATTTAATTGTTCAAGCAGAACATTTCTTGTGCTTTAATCTCTACCACTAAAGTATTTGTATAGTTCAGTGGTTTTATTCATCTTCCCAGACAGTACCATTCAGAATTCCATGCGGAATGTGGTACCATTCAGTCCCTCTATATTTTTAAAGAGTGAGAAGATAACACTTTTTCTAAAGAGTATAAAACCAAACCATTACTTCTTTTTTGTAAAGGCACATTAAATGGAATCTATATCAAAAGATGAGCCAACAAATAAGACTGTTCAGGATTCAAAAGAGCTACAACAGGAATACATTCTCTGTTGTCCTCCCAGCTACATTTTTTCTTATATAATGAATTCAAAATACAAAGAAACATATAATTATATTAGAAACCTTTAAATTTATTTTAGCCATTTATTAATATTTCCTTGTATCACCTTATTAGAATGACTCCAAGTTTAGTAGTCAGGTTATACCAGACTTCTCTGCATTAAAAACAAACAAACAAAATATTCTCTTTCTTATATGTTGTATTTCAATTGTTTATAGAACCAGTCATGCTGGAAACACACAATACTAACTTTTTAAAATAAGTTCTTGATGCTGTTATTCCCTTATAACCATTAAGAGGCAGGAATTTTAAAAGAAGAAAAACCATAAAGCTTTAAAAGAAAGTACACTCTTATTATATGGGTTGCAGCAGCAACACATAGATTGTCTGTGTGCTATATATAAATAATTAAAACCCTAAAGTGGCCTTTATAGCTAAATCCCTGATGCGGAAAATATCAGTAGATGAAATTGTTCCCGCATGTTATGTTAATGAGATTCACCTGTTAAGCAAATCCAACTGATTAATACCTGCTGGTTTTGAATAAAACACAGCTCTGATGATTAGCACATCTCCTTTTTGTTCCTTGAAATTACCTTAAGGTACTGATATTGTAAGTCTTGAGGAGAGCTAGGAGCTTCCAAAAATGTGGTGCATGCAGTCTTTTGAATAAATTTTTAATCAAAAGATGAAGAGAAAGCCCTTCATATTCTTACCTTCTTCAATAGAATCCTTATAGCATTTCATCACTATGAAGAGTTTGAAGATACGCTGCTTAATGCATTTATCATGCTGTCAGAATGATCTAGTTCACTTTTCCTCCCCAGCATTCAGCAGTACACTAGGCATTATGAATATTTTCCTTAGTTTCTAAGCCAGATACTTTCCAGCCAGGTACAGTGGTCTGAAGGAAAACTAAAGGTAACTTTCAACAGAAGGAATGGTAGATCCGTGACATGTACAGAAAGATTGCATCCTGCAGAACATTCTTTTGCTTCTTGGCCAGTGTATTATCCCAGCAGGCTCAGGTGAGAGTACTTTGTAGTAACAAGTGAGTGGATAGGGAAGTTGAGTAGAGACTGGTGGATTAGTGGCAAATCCTCTTATCTGCTCAGCAAAGCAGAGAAATGATGCTACTTCCACTAACAGGATGCATTCTAATTGCAAACACATGCTATTTTATATTGCTGATGTTCCTGTGCACACACGCATAGAGTTTGAGTATCAAATTTTGCCTCATGTTTATAGCACTCTATAATCATCTCAATATGATTTGAGTTGAGGCATGAACAGGTAGGGTATTTATTTTGGCCTGTGGAAAAAGGTTTTATTTTTTGTGGATTGATGTGTACAATCATGTGAAAAATACAGAAAATTCCTTTGTTTTGGAGGCAGTCCAAAATTACAAAATTAGAAATTCTGAGCCACTGCAAACATTTGCTTAGAGGATGCCTAGAGGGATTGGATTTATCTTTACCTTATAGTTGCAGCTCTCTTACACCATTAAATTTAATGAAAATTTAATTTAACTAATTTGTATATAATGATGCATTCATTATGAGGTACCCGGCTCTCTATTTTTCTAATTTTCTTTTCTTTGCAATTGGTCTGAGAGCTCAGTGGAAAAACTACCACATTCTGACCTCTGTTTTTTGTCTATACTCAGAATCTCTCTTGATAGAGATTTAAAGTTCTTGTTGTTAAAAATAATTTAAAAATAAAAATAAATAAAAATTACAAAAGTAGCTCCTGTGTATTCATTGAGCTCCCCAAAATTTTCATCTACCTTGTACTTTGTGTTCTACAGAGTCTATTAAACCATGAAAACTAGAATCAACAGGTAGTGAAGGAAAAGTAGGAGTTTCTGTGTGCTTCACACTCAGTTTCCCTTATCCTGTTATTTATCTTATAACAGATAGTAATCTTGTTGTGTTTATACAACAATAAAGTTGTTATTCATCTCTAGAAGATTAATTATTAGGTAGCAGTATTCCCTTTTCCTTCCTTAAGTCTGTTTTTTACTTTGTATTCATTATTTTTGATCAGTACAGCACATCCACAAAGGAAGTTATGATCTTCATACAGGTAAAGAAAATATTAGGTTTGCATGAAAGCATGGTAATCTTCAATGTTCACGAGGGCTCGGGACTTGAATGTAGATAAAGCATGTTTCCTGTTTGTTCCAGGGTAACTTCTATTTTTTATTGTTACATTTCCTCCATAGGAATATAACATTCAAAATCATCCGTAGTAGCTTTCCAGTAACATTACGAGATTAAATACACTCACAGATCTTTATATGCAAACAAGATTGCACATACAGTTTTATGACAATGTAAATGTGACATACACTGCACCCCAACTGCATGACGTCCTTTCATGTCTGTTCTTAGTTGTAGGCCATATGCAGAATTACAGGATAATTGGTCTGGCTCCTATCGAATAGACAGAAATACAGTGTTGAAGAGCTTGCCTGCACATATTCAGTCCCTGATGAAAAGAGACTGGAAGATCTGCTCCATGCACATTTCCTGCACAAAGGGAATTTGTCCATATGGTTGGTCCTGCTCATTCTGATTTTCATAGCACCTTTGTTTTCATAGCGTGTTAGTTTTGTGATTATTTCAGGAAGAAGGAATTCAAGTTAAGATTTCAAGAGCTGGATGGTGACTTGCATGAACTCTGCCAAGAAAAGAAATAAAGAGGTAGGACATGAATAGAGGTTAAAGCGGAAAGGTTTGGCTGGTTGATTGGCTGAAAATGTGTCACAGGATTTAAGAACCCCCATATCCCACCAGGAAACATCTGAGGAGAAGGGAGAGAGTGCTAGTCACTTTAGTTCTTTCTTCAGTCTAAACTTGCCAGGTCTGTAGTCCATAATCCTGATGCTGCACAGATGTTATATGAAGACGATTAAAGAGCCACACAGCTCTACAGCATTTTTTCTTCTGGTCAAGAAATGATGAAGAAGGACTGAGAGTCGAATTCTGGAACCAGGTTTCCATCTTACCTAACATGCCAGCCTACAGAGTTGCAGTTATCTGAAAGATGTACATCCCACGTCCTCCTAGCTCCCCGTTGAGAGCAAGCAAACACCGTAAAAGTGATCAATCTCCAACTGCAAACCTTTCCCCTTGAAGCAATGCAACCATTGTGCCTGTCTATGAAACACACTTATATTTTCATGGATAAGAAACTGCATCTGTGAAACAGAAGCTGTCACAAGACATTGATCTGCTGCAACAGCACTGCAAGTAAAGTTTGTATGAAACTGTAATGAACACAGATCAAGACAATGGGAATATGAACACAGACAGAACGACTGTTCAGGGAAACTTCTTTTAAATTTACAGTCTGATGTATGTCATTATTCAGCATTCTAAGAAGCGGATAAGGGACATAGCCAAAAAATCTGAACGATTGGTTTGAACTAATTTTTTGTTGTCAGAAAGCATTATCTCATTTGTCTCCAGCAATAATTTCAATAATTTTAAAACTATTTGCTGTATATCAACTCACTGTTTATCCATGCCACTTAACAGTCTGTAGTGTTCCCATGAAGCTTTGGACTATAAACATAATGTATAGAACCACCTTTGAGATGGCTATGGGAACTGAGGAATCCTATCCAGCTCATGTGTGGATGGACAAGTACAAACCTTTACATATGTATGCAATATATGTGTGCATACATACTGTATGTACCAACATATATGTTCTTACTAATAGAGTTCCACCCTGCTCAGCCAAACTGGGGAGAAGGATGAGTAAATTAGTTTACATCGGTGTCTGATGTGTCTGCCTGTGATCTCTGCGGCCAGTTAAGTATGGCAGTGTCCTCTCACGCCTCCAGGCGTGCAGGCTAGCTCAGTTCTGCACTGCCACAACGAGGATCGGTCGGGGTTACAGGCAGGGCGAGTAACCTCCTCCCGGTGGGTTCTTGGTTCCCCACACCAGTGAGTGGACCTGATGGAGTTGCGACGGCGGCGACGGAAAAAGAGTTGTCTCTCTTTAGGCAGGGTAGAAGGTAGTTTATTAAGGGGAGTCCGGCAAAGAGCTCCACCTCAGACCACTTCTGCCCAGAGAGAGCAGAGATCAAAGCTTGACAGCCACTTATAAATGGGGGAGGGCTGACAACGGGTCAGCCAACCAGGGAACACGGGGGTGGTAACAGGGGTGTCAACTTCTGAACCATTAACAAATCACAGGAGGGTAGGAGGGGATTCCCCGGGCACCAGCCTACCACTCAACACCTCTCCTGGATCTTTCCAGAATCCAGGGAAGGGTCTCGAAGTGACAGACAGGGCGGCCACGAGGAGAGGAGGGGAATTGACAGGGAGAGGTGCAGGGAAGGAATGATTGACAGAAAATGTCTGCTTAAATACCTAACTCATAAGGGGGGAAAACTATTACAGAACACAGGGGTATACAGTGGACTAAACCATTACAAAAATAACTCAAAAATCTTACAAAAATAACTTAATAACTTAATAAAACCACTCTCACACCACTACAGTTAAGTATATAGGTGTACATGTTTATGCATGCTGTATCTGTGTGCGTGCCAGGAATACATCTTCAACCTTGCTGCTGGTGAACCTGGGTGCATGGAACTCTGGAAGACTTACCTCTCTCATTCTGTCCCATCTGGTATGGTGTATTTTCCACAAACAGTCAATTATATATAAATACGATCAATCTTTTATCAACACACACTGGCACCTATTGTATCAGAGTCTGAGCTATACAAGTTATCTGTTGGCTTCTCAATATATCAGTAGCTTCTCAATCCCATTAGAAAAAACCATTAACTTCAATGTGAAAAGCTTTTTTTCTTCCAAATAATATCTGTGTGATAATGAAATTCATCAGTTCTTTGTAATTTTGCTCACTCTGGTGATTTTAATATGCTATTGTGACAATTTTAGGTAATTTGAATAAACAAATATTTGTGTAGAATACGTAGTCAAAACAATTTTGGTTTCATGGTTTCAAGGTAGATTATGAATGTACTAAATTCTAACACACTCCTCTGTCCCGTGTTTTGTTCTTCCTGGTCAAATTTTTATGGCTGCAAAATTTTTGTTTTGTTTTTTTTTCTCACAGACACACTGAATGCTCTTCGCTTAGTTGGACTCAGCTGACTTTTTATTTTGCATATCAAATTCATTATTACCATTCTGTTGAAACTTCTTAAATTATGATTCCTGTGATTTTGCTGTAAAATTCAGTCTGATCCACCAAAACCTGTTGCGTTGTGCCCTGTAATACAATTTTCATATTGTATTTTATGTTATTTATTTTCCTTATAATGGTTTGTTTCTCACTCCCCTGCTCTCCTAAGAAATGTTATGTTCCGAGGTTTGTCCCTGCCCCTCTTGCCTGTCAATCCTCTCATATTCCTCCCAGTCCCCTCCTATGGGCCCTGTCTGTCATTCGATTGTTCCTCCCGGCTTCTAGACAATTCGGATAAGGACAGAGAGTGATAGGGCAGGAGCCAAGGAGGTTCCTCCCTTTATGTTCTCATTGGTTTCTTTGAATATCCCTCCAACCCTGTTCCACTCCCACCTTATCCCTCACTGGGTGTTGGTTTGTCTCCTCCCTTAGTCCCTCTGTATTTAATCCTGGAGCTCACCACCCTGTGGGGCTCTGCTGGAGAGGCTCCCTAACGTTAAGAAGTCCCCATGTGGGGCTGAATAGACAACTTCGACTTTTCCCTCCAACTGAGTCCGACTCCTCCCTCCGTCTTCGGTGAGGTCTCTCCCATGATAAGGGGAAAACCTCCCTTGCTGCTCCTCTGGTTCCCAGGATCCAGAGGAGTGTTCCCCAACTGATCACAGTGTCAGAACTAGCCTGAGTGAAGGAGCTGGTGCCCCAAGAAAACGAAGTTAGCATTTTTCACCATCTGATAATGATGTATGTTTTACAGATTTTGTGTTTTAGGTAACTTGAGGGTGTTAAAGAAGCTTTAGATTTCTAAATAGATGAGTCTTCATTACTGGCCACAAAAGGATGATGTTCCATCTTTAATTCATTATGTCAGTACTGCTCTTAGCCCCTGAAATACCTCTGCTGTACAGCTTAGACAGAGCCAACACAAGTATTTTAAAGAATTTCTATTTTATACTTCACAACTTTGAACAGATTGAAAAAAGGAGAAATTCTAAGTCTTTTAGCAGAAGGATATACTGTTGTGTTGGCTGAACACTCTTAACACTTCAAAGCTTCTCTAACACTTCAAAGATTCTGCACAACCACTTTGCAAAATGGTTCAGGATACCTGCTTTTATAGACTTTTTAACACAGGAGCAGTGAGCATGTGTTATAGACAACTTCCCATTTTATTAAAAAATTGCGTTAAAATAAATTACCAGGAGCCCTTTTGCTCTTTAGAAGGCAGTGACTCACTGCTAAAGTGTCTAGAACAACTCAGCAAACAAACAATGCAGGGAACAAATGGAGGGAAAAAACAGCCTGCTACTCTATAAGCATCTCTCACAATACACAGCCACTCAGTGTTGACAGCTAAAGGACCCAGCCTTGAACAGGTAGACTTAGGTATTTAAGGCTGAGGAGAAAGCTGATGGTTCTTGATGTAGTTCTCTCATATGAAGCAAAAATCAGATATTCACAAAGTTTCACTTCAGAAGTTTTAAAAAGATAAGAAAAAATTGAGTTAGTTAAGCAATAGGAATACATCTATAGTGTCCTCATTTGCCAAGAGAACATGGAAGCAAAATCATTAACGGAAACACAAGAAGTATAGGAATGGCACGATTTCCAGTTCTCAGCTAGGTCCATGTGGTAGGAAAATTGGCAAGAAAGGACTGCAAGTGTGGAATGTTTCCTCTTCTATATCTTCCATTGTAGTTAGAAATGTAGCTTTTACTTTTCAATCAAATTATATGATCTGATATTTAAAAGCTCATGCCAGTGACTAGGATATAATTTGTGGGATTATGCTTTTTAAAATCCTCCCCTGAATGTTAGATACTGTTAAATGATGAGACATCCTTATTAAATCATCCTTTATTTTATGTATACATGGTTAACTTCCAGTTTCAAGGAGAAGAGTACCCTTTTTAAAATGGTGACTGATAAATAGCCATAAATATGCTTATCAGAAAGAATCTGTAAATAACTGTCATTTTTCATGTTCATGAATGCCTACACCTACCTGAAAGAATTCTGGAGGCTTTTGATCTTCATAATTTCTGGGTTTCTCTATCCTTTGGTATTTTAATAACATCCATTTTAATAAATTATCACTCTTCCCCAAGCCCTCAAAAAACAGATTTCAAAATAATACAAATTGACCTTAATTCTATAAATATATATTAGAAAAAAAAAAAAAAAAAATAGCAGGAAAAAAGCCCAACCACCAGGAAAATGCCACCTGGAAGTGGGCCTAGCCCTAAATATGCTCTCTTTTAAGGCAAGATTTGTTTACCTAATCTCATTACCTAATTAGAAACTCAGTGATGCTGAGCCACAAAACTCTAGCTGAGAAAAGTATTCTTCATTGCAAATTGAAATGTTAGACTTAGTTTGCAAATGAAAATCTTTTGAAGCTTTGAGTAATGCCTTTTTAGTGGTCCTAGTGAGAGAAGGGAAAAAAAAGAATTAATAAATTAAACAGATGGACCAGAAAGAAAAAGAAACAAAAACAAAAAAGAAAAACCACAACAACAACAACAACAACAACAACAACAACAAAAAAAACCACACCTAAAGAAATTATGAGGAAAGCAGAGTACTGACGCCAGTTTTGATACCCTCTTTAAAGCCATAATATATTTTTACCTGAAATCTTTACAGTTGCCCTCATTTTCATTCATATTTGCATACACTATTTCAGAGTTTAGTCACTGCCCTCCAGATTGTGCCACTGACAATCTCAACCATAAATCAAATAGATCCAATCTTGCCATGACAACTCTATCTAGTAGAACAGCAAAAGCTTCTTTTTTTTCCCTCATTGATTTATGCCAATATGATATTATGTCAATAGTGTTTTCTATTTCTGTTAGAAAATACCATACACTCTTACCTAACTTAAAAAAACAGAACAGAAGTTGGAAGCTCTCATTCAGCAAGAAGCCAAGGTAACACCCTGATTTTTTTAGCCTATTTTCCCCACCTGAACAGATGGTTTGGCTATTGATGCCAAATAGGACTGCCTTGCTTTAAGAGTAAATTGAATACATCCCCATGCCCGAAATGCTAAACGTATATCTGGAGGGTGGGGGCAGAATTGTCAACAACATTCTGGTATTCATGTGGGCTTCAAGGAGGGAATGCCTTTTACAGACATTAATGGAAACTGAAAGAGGGTTTCAAAAAGAATAATCTTCTATTTAATGTAAGTTTTCTTTCAGCAGCCCTGGAAAAATTGGCATGAAACTATTAATGTACATTTTTGGCAATTAAAATAGTATAAACTCACAAGCTTTTCTCCTGGCACCAATGATTTTCAACCTCTGAGTTATAAAACACACATTTGAATCTCTAAATGAAATACCTCATAGTAGAAAGTGGTATTACCAGGTTTCATTGGTCAATCTACATGAAAATATATATGAATGTCAAAGTTCCCTTTTGGGAAGGATCAAATTGTGCTACTTACTCTGTACACTTATGGTTACTTAACTTGAGTGAGTAGAGGTATTTTCAGCAAGTCTTACTGTAAGAGGCTTTTAGGACTACTCCAAATCTATCAATTGATGCTTCAAGACAGGATATAAGGGTTCATCTGACAGTTTCTGGTGTGAAAGCATCATCTCTGCCACTAAATATTTCACACTTCCACTGAATGTTCAGAGAGATGTGCTTATAGCTTTTATCAGGGTAGTTTGTTCACTGACATTTCTTTCCCTTACAGTACTGTCAAATGCTGTGCAGACAAGATTTGACCTTTCTCAGTTTCATGTGCCAGTAATATAAATGTATGTGGTTTGGGTCTTTTACCAGCTACTTTAAGTTGCTAGGTATAATAAAATTTTTATTCAGCTGTTAAGTGATGATGCACATCCATACCAGACCAATGTTTTCTAATGCCTATGGGTACTGTAAGTAATTTCTCCTGTGGTACAGCCTGCTTGTCAGTTACAACACTGCTGTTGCACAAAAATGCAGGAGTATTTTATAATTTGTAAAACGCTGCATTTTTCTTCTGGTACTACATGTTTAAATCTGAAGTATTCTATTAGGTACTGGTTTCTCCTAAAACCACCACCACCACCAAAAAAAGAAAAAAAAAAGAAAAAGAATATATATATATATATATATATATATATATATATATATATATATATATATATATGAGAACAAGCAATTACTTAAAGGGTTTTCCTCATGTATGCTGATGAAATTTATACCCGCATGGGATACAGAATAGTGATTAAAGAGCCACCTTAAGAGTTTTATACTGCTGAGTTTTCTATTTAGTACAGCTTTATGTAGTGATTTACATAGAATTGGAACACCTATATCTTCTCTTTTGTGAACTTTTGGACTTCTTCCCTTGTATTCATACCTTTTGCCCGAATCATTTTATTTCAAAATGCTGATTAAAAAATCAATTTCCCAGTCCACAACATTGCTGACAATGTCAGTTCTTTTGCCTTACCCCACCAATTTTTCTTTACCTGCTACATTACTCTTGGTCACTTGCTGTCCTCCCTGGTATGCCCCATTTTATCCCATCTCTTTTGTTCATAGCCACACTGCTAACTCCTGCATTGCCTATTGCATTTGCCAAATTTAATTCTCCAGTTCTTAAGCCTCAAAGAAGAAATCTCCTTTCTCCTTTCTCCCTGTCTGCCCTTTGCTTAGGAAGATTTCTCTAAAAACCTGAAGTAAACTAGAATGTTGTTATGTTTCAGAAACAACTTAAAACTTTTCTCTTTCTATGATGTACTTGAGAAGCATAAGCTAACATATATTATCACACTACATTTAACCTGTTAGCCATTTGGAGGGATTTATTTAAAAGACTATTACATTACTTAAATATTTTTAATCAATATTTAATCTTAAATTGTTAAACAATATGTTCCTAAGTAAGATTACAGTTCACAAAATAAATGTCAATAATATTAAAGTTTTTCAACACCAGGACTGACATGAATAAGGAACAAGATATTTTGCACGCCTGGTCTTTTCTATTTCTCACTCTTCATAATAGTGGAAAATACTAAATCAAGAATTTGAGCAGATATTAAGAAATTAAGTGTTACTGGGGAAAGATGTATTTGCGAAACTGTTGCTTATATCCTTAGCTCATTGCTGAGCCTAAAAAAGCAAAAAAGTATATAATCTTTGGTTTCTGAATTATCCTTTCATCCTGGAAGCCCAAAATTTTGAACAAACAGATCCAAAGCCATGATTGATTTGCACAGAATCTGAATAACCATAAGAACTCAAAAGCAATTGTAGAGAAAAAAAAAACCTTGAAAAACTGTATTCTAAATAAGACTAACTCCCACAAAATAGTAGAGCACCTTTTAAAAAACATGTTTCCAATCAAAAAGAATTTTTTATGTGAAGTCACACTTGCTCCCAGGATTGGAGCAAGGCACTATAAAGGCTTTACAGTTTTCTTTGAAGTCACTACAGAGTAAGGAAAAAACAGGTCACATTTACTTCATGTGTTGAAGAAGCACTTCATATTTCTGGTTTTTAAGTGAAAATGTTCCCAACGACATTTTGCTAAAAGTATAATGATTAACATATTGTTTAAAAAATTCTCATCATAGCTATTATAAAAATTAATTAAGCATGCAATCTTTAATTTGCAAAATGAAAACTTCATGTGAACAGGAGTCAGAGACAATATCATGACAAAGACAAGCCCTTATTAATAAATCTAATAAGCTATGCAGAGGAATTTCATTAAGTAATAGAAAAGTTACAAAGCTACTTTAAAGATTTTTTTAATATTTAAAAAACATACATACCTACAACATACATACCTACATCAATAGAGAGAGCTGATACATCAAATAGAGAGCTGATACAGTTACAATTCTTTTGTATGTGTTTTCAGTTTGGTAAACTCACCTCCTAATTTTACATTTATTTCATGTTTCTATGGCTTTTTCTGCTTTATGGGGTTTCCCTATATTGTAATGCAGACAATGCATATTTATACCAATTTATGGCATTTCTTTTTGAATTAGCTATTAGGTGCACGATGTCTTTGTACCTAATGTAGTGCAAAAGTATTTAACAGTCTCAAAGTTATGAAAGAACTAACAAAATCCTCCAGACATAAGGATCATAAATAAGCAGGTAGAGATTTTAGAGGAAGAGGGAACATAATGTTTTTTTTAAAATCCTTTTAGATGCCCTGTATGATTATCTAGCAATAGGTTGTGGTTTGTAGCTTAGTTATGACTGCAAAGTTGTTTTCATCAAGCAACAATAAATTACTGCATTCAACAATTAAAAAACCCCAAAATATTTGAGATACCACTGATTTGCAGTGATGGTTTTCCATTGATTTCCTCTATAACACACATTAAGCTCTGGCTTGGGCAATAACCTAGACTACTGTCTAGGTGTTTCCATTAACCATCACCTGATTCAGTATAAGAAAATTTAGAGAAGAATGTATCTTCTTAATTGTGTAATGAATTAAGTAGAACAAGTACCTTACTGACTGTAAGTACATTATTTCACAGAAGGTCAGCCTTAATTCGTCATATCATCAGTTTACTGTAGCAAAAACACATGCATTATTTATGGTAGCTTCATTATCATGAAAATCCAGTGAGGCTTTACACTGACATGAATAATACCACGCATAATATCACTTCTCCACTGATACCAGTGGACTCACATTGCTGTTGGTAGATGGAAAGACATGAGAAGACAATTGAGACTAAAATTGCCAAATATTTTTGTAGTTACATCACATCATATTTAATCTAGAATCTTTGTATTCTCAAACCTGTGAAAGCCTTTAACATTTCCAAACAGTCAAAGAAAGAATTTACAGTTTGGTCAAGACATGGAAGAAAAGCTTTACTAAGCTCTTCAATTTGCAGATACATAGTAAAATTAGACTCAGACATAAACCTACCCAATCTGGTTTAAAAAAGGCTACATCAAATGTACATCAAACTACAAATCCATGAAAGAATGCCCTCCTTATGTTTCCCCTGTCCTGCCCAGATTCCAAGAATGCATGGCAGTTGCCGCGGTTGTCAGCCTCTGCCTGAGCAGAGTTGCAGAAGTGCTGTTCTCCAGCCCCCCACAGCCCAGCCCTGCCTTGCAATGGGTCCAAGTCTATCCTCAAACTCAGTCCATCCTCAAGGAGGATGCCATCCAGCTCCTGAGGCTGGGACCTGCAGATGCCCTGCTCCTCACTGAGCTGTGGTGGTGCTGGACTCTTGGCTCCTACACCTGAGTCAGTTGCTGGCCCTCATGATGCTCTGATGGTGCCTTCAGTCTTGTGTCATGCTGAATCAAAATGCAGTCTCTGAGAGACAAACACTCCCAAATTACTGTGGATAGAGATACAAAGTTGTGGCAGATTACACAAGAAACCCTACAACCTTATAGATATATAAAAAGCTACACATCAATTGCATGCATTTCGCATTCATACTGTGAATTTTCCTCAGCACCACCAAGGATAATGAGCAGTCCCCAGACATAGGCCCAAGGAGGGGTTCCTCTCAGGTACTGTGGTCTCTTTAGAAACCATTATTTTATGACAAGAAGACAAAAATACTAAATATATACTCAATAACAAAGTGAATAAAGAACAATTTTCAATTTCATTTTGATTCAACAATTCACTGTGGTTTCCTTCAGCCATTATCACACCGTTGGAGGAGCAAACAATTTAATCTTCAATAAGACTTAGGACTGGAAGAGAATTCTTTGTGGTTTTGGGTACCTACGTTACTTTTTCTGCTTTATTTAATGCTTATTAACTTGGATTATATTTCCTACTGAAAGCAAGACCTACATATAAGTCCACTGATCTTTCCAAATTCATGGATTTTCTTTCTTTTTTTTCTTTTTTATAATGTAGCTGCCTAACATTTTGTCTAAAAGCAAGAATATTTTTCCAGAGCAATTAAATATACAAATAATCTCTGATCCAAAATATTCAGATGTAGGTGAGGTATTACCTAATAATTACAAGCTAAGTGTTTAGCAATAGGCTACATTTCTGATGAGTAGGTGTCGCTTTGGTGTAATCATGGAAATATGAACTCTGCTTTTCAGTGACTGTGCTTCAATTTTATAAGTCATGATGAAATTTGTTACACATATTTTCAAAACCATCTTTTACATTTAGGAAACTATATTCTTTAAGCCCTTTGAGAAAGTGCAATATTGTAATAGATACAGTGCGGCATTGCACGCTGCACAGTGCAGTGGGATGGCCATTGAAAGAAATGCCACTATTGCTACTCCATGCCAACATCATGCATTGCCAAATTAAAATTAGTATTTTCTGAACTTTCTACTACCAGGAGCATTTTTAAGACTTTTTTTTTTATAAAGATGGAAATCACCCAGCAGAGAGGAAAATGGATCTTGGTAGTTGGTAAGAGTACCCCTTGTGTTCCCCCCCACCAGAACATGTGTAATACTCTTTTTTTCAACCTCACAATGATTATGAGAGAGATAAGGAGAGACTTAGTCCTTTTGACAAGAAATGGCTAGGAAGCACAAGATTAAGAAATTCTGTCAGAAATAAGACACCAGGGAATTCTTTCAGACTCGGGTAAAGGAAACCAAGCGATAGAGAATGGGTTCTGCAAATGACCTTGAGGAAGACAGCGCACATACAGCTTAGGCAGCCAGACTGCTCTTCAGAGAGAAAGCAGTTTGCCAAGCAACAACTGGAGAAACAAAGGCTCACTGGAGCCACATTCCTATAGCCCCAGTCAAAAACATGCACAGCTAACAAAAATCCAGCGTAAAATTGCCCAAGAGGCCTTCCATCCATTGTTGCAACAATGCTTCTGAAAATCAAATAAGACACTCCAAGAACTGAAGGGCTGAAAACAGCATATTTAGAAACATATCTTTATAGTATCAATAAATGACAGATGTTAAGGATCCTTTAAATATTAAAATGGATATACCTTAGTAAAACCTTATATTTTTAGCATTAGCTATGATTGAAAAAATTATAAATTTGCATATATATATATATATCTATATAATTTATAGTTTATAGTTTATAGTTTATAGTTTATAGTTTATAGTTTATAGACGTATTTTATGGGCATATAGGCATTTAATGATGAGGTTGTTGAATCAATCTTCAGGTGCTTTGTGAAGAGGACTTTATCTGTCCAAGTTTTTAAACAGATATACTGGATTTTATGCAGGAAAGCTGGAAATTAAAATTTCAGCGACAATGAAAGATTTGGACCTGACATACCTCTGATGGGATAGCAGAGATTAACTCTTTTATTCTACAACATTTATAGACCAGTTTGGGATTTTTTATATATATATAACTAAGTATCTAAGAGCAAAAAATTGCAAAGTTGTAATAGTGAAAATATATAGAATGCATGCAAAAAACCAGAAGTAATTAAAATGTAATTCCATTAAAATGGAACACTTTCTGGTCAGGATATTTTCAAACAAAGGACATTTTGCAAGTGACTTATAAAAAAAAATCAATAGATTAGGTATTCACACTGTACATTGCATTATATTAAATTAAGAGATGTAACCTCAGAGTTATATTCCACCCTCAATCTGGATGGCAGTAGAGGCAAAATCTGTGAAGTTAAAAAAAAAGGGAATAATCAAATAATGAGTTTTAAAGAAAGATTATAGAGAGAGACAAGATGAAGTTATCTCATTTGCAGAGTGGTCCTCAGTTGCTAATTGGGGATTAATTCTCTCTCCTCTAGAGAAAAGAGTGAGTCTTTCAGAGACTTGAAAAAAATCCACGAGTTAGAAATGGGACAATGCCTTTGCCAGATACATATGCAAAAAAGAGTTATAAAAAAGGACAAGACCTGACACTGAAATTTTGCCCTGAACTTCATAAAGATTATAATAGTAACAGAATGAAAATGTAATGTGCTAAAATATGATTTGAATGGATGGTTTTTCTCACCATTTTACAGCAGGAGTTTTCATAGTGCATTAATTATCTCTGAATCCAGTCTATGACTTGGAGATGTCTTAAGATGTAAGTGTACTTCCTTTACCTTAGCTTTTTATATGCTTTTTATAATTCTTTACATGCATTCTGGGATCTTCAATCTTGTGGAATTGCTTACCTGCTCTAGTGATTAAAGGATCATATGCTGTCCCTAGGCATTTATATGACCTATAATTTATGGACATATATAACAAAGTAAGACAAGACTTTACAGTCTCCAAGTCGTAATGTCAGTGGGTCAGACTCTTTCCAGTTTCCATTGACTTTCTTTAAGCAGTTGATCCAACAAAATGTTACCTAAAATGTAAATGCAGAATTCTAAATTTCCATTTACAATGTCTCATTTTCCCAAAGTTTAATATTTCAATTTTGCCAGCAACTGTCTTATTTCATTTGTACTTTTTAGTCTTCTTCTTTCATTTTATTTAAGTTATCTGAAAGATTTGACTTAATTTTATTCGTTATTAAAAAATAAATAAAATACTTTTGGAAAGCCTCTCCCCTGGAACACTCTGTACCTCTGAAGGTGAATTCTTCTGTTCACTATAGAACTTTTAGTGGCCAGAAGTGCAGCACTACCAAGTTAACCTGCTGGTATATGGCAATATCTATAACTCTGAGGATGAATGTTTAATCCTGAATGAGAAACACATCTTATGTAGACAACAGAATACCTCCATCCATTTTGCCCAATGTAATAATTACTGCTGATTCTGACAAAATATGAAGAATACTGCTTCTATTGTGGACATTGTGATATGAAACTTTTTTATCTGGAGCACAAATGACTCTCCCTTGTATTTATTTCTTAACAGCTGAACAGCATGGCACAGCTAATAGAGGTAAAAAAAATTATAATTTTCCTCAAAATGTACTTCAAAAAAAATCAATTTAATAACAATGTCTTTTCCATTACGGGATGCATTACTCTTTGTTTGCAAAGGTGACCTTATCACTCTCTAGAAGTCCCTGAAAGGTTGCTGTAGTCAGGTGGGGTTGGTCTTTTTCTCCAGGGAGCAACTGACAGAATGAGAGAACACAGTGTTAAGCTGCACCAAGGGAAATATAGGCTGGATATTAGGAAAATGTTTTTTACAGAAAAGGTGATAAAGTATTGGAATGATCTGCCTAGGGAGGTGGTAGATTCACCATCTCTGGATGTGTTTAAGGAAAGACTAAATGTGGCACTTGGTGCCATGGTTTAGTTGAGGCTAGGGTTGGGTTGGACTTGATGATCTTGGAGGTCTCTTCCAGCATAATGATTCTGTGATTCTATGAATTCTTGCATTTTTGTAAGAAAAAGTATTTAATCTTTTTCTTCTGCAGAGTTTTAGTCTGGCTTGCATCTTTCAACTTTTTGTTTCATTTATTTATTTTTTAGTTTATGAAAAACTAGGTCTTTGTAGCTGTAACACACGACCTTTTTAATGCTGATATATCTATATATACCATGGTATTTTTGCTGACAAAATGTAAAAAATCTTAAACTGGGACAACACCCCAAATTTCTCCTTGTAATGAAATTATAAGTAGGTTTATTTTTTCATCTTATAGACAAGGAAAAAGGCCAGTAACTTATACTTGCCCAGGAAAGAGAAAAATGCAAAGAACAGGCTGAATTTTAGAAAATGCACATTAATTTTCTTCACATTTCCCCTACAATGGAGTTGAAATGCTATTACATTGTGCTATAGCCACTTTGGCAGAAGCCAAAGCTATCTCTGGGGAGAAAAAGAACCAATATTTTGTGGAAGTTCTATGAAGCCTCTCAGATAAAAGGCAGCAGTTACTGGAAACACTTTTTTCTTTTTTGATAGTGACATGTATAAAGGACCTTGAAAAAAAAGCTAGAGTCACCAGTAAATTCTGAGACTCTACAGCTGTCTACAGTTTTGCTCACTGGGAAGAATGAAGAAAAATGAGTGCAGTTATGTGAGACACAAACCTTTATGTGTCAGATGTTTGCATTCCATCTGAAGGGAATATCTTCCCTAAAAGTACAGAAAGATCAGAAAGTAAAGTATTCATTGAGGAGAAACTCTGAAGCCTCAGCAGAAGCCACATAAACATCAATCACTTTGCCTCATTTTTAAAGGCTATCAGTCAATTAGGGGCAAAAAGGAAATGTCAAAGTCTTGCCTTTTTATAGATGCATCCCATGACACTCTTCTGTCTTCTGCAAAGGCTATGACTCAAAAAATATTGTAGGCTATATAGTTACCAATACTCATAAGGGAAACAGGCAATTAGCTAAAAAAACCTGCTCTCTTCAGGGAATTTGGGAGGCTAAATTTTTTAGTCTGTTTATTTAATGACAGATAAATAATATCTACCTGAACTAAAAAATGCTTCATCTCCCATCAGATGCACGTGAAGAAAGTGAAAGGGTTCCCTTTTAAGAAGTGGTGAGGGAAAAATGAATGAATGAATGAATGAATGAATGAATGAATGAATGACAGAAAAGATCATTTGGAGATACAATTTAAACCTGCCATGAGAAAAAAGTCAGAAATTCTATTTATAACTCCCAATGTCCCCGCCTGGAAGAAGGGAAATTAAGATGTTTTAGCCTCCCTCTAGCACCTTGACAATAAAAAAATTACTTAACAAATTAATAGTTTAAAAATGCCTCTGCTAATAAAACAGCAACATTTGTACTGATCTGTACCTTACAAAGTTCACCAGACTCAGGTAGCAAAGGGAACTGAAGAGAACAATGTTGGCCCCTTATGCTGCTACTTTGCAAGTAAAATCAGTTATGATAATAGACCATCCCTGCTTGGTTACAACACAGTTGGAAGGTCAGGGCACATGAACAAAGCTCTAACAAATACACTGAGTACTGATGTATAAGTCCCTCAGTTTCTACCATATGGTTTTTCAGTTCTTTTTCTTATAATTTAAAAAAACTCTGAAAGTAATTGTGAGCTACATAAATCAGTGCCCATCATCCCTCTGCTGACATTCTCTGAAATAAAAGACAGAACAGAGTTTCATCTATATTAACAATGTATGCATACTGACACTGAATCAATGATACACAGAAAAATAATTTAGAAGTAGAATCAAAAAATTACAGAATGGTTGAGGAAGGGACCTCTGGAGATCATAGGGTTCAAACATCCTGCTCAGACAGCGCCACTTAGAACCCCTTGTTCAGGATGTTTTCCAGACAGCTTCTGAATATCTTCAAAGAGGGAGGTCTCCCAACTTCTCTGTGAAACCTGTGCCAGTACTCAGTCATCCTCCCAGTAAAATAGTGCCTGATGATCATAGAATCACAGAATGACCTGGGTTGGAATAGATCTTAAAAATCAACAGTTGCAACTGCCGCTGCCTTGAGCAGGAACACCTTCCACTAGACTGGGTTGATCAAAGCCCCATGCAACGTGGCCTGGAGCACTTCCAAAAAGGTGACATGCAAAACTTCTCTGGGAAACACAGACAATGCTCAAAGTACCCTCCTGTTTCTCAGTTTGTGCCAATTGCCCCTTTTCCTGTCACTGGACACCACTGAAAAGAGTTTGGCTGTACCTTCTTTACAACCTGGCTTCTGAAATGTGTACACATTGATGAGATTCTTCTTGAGCCTTCTCTTCTCTAAGATGAGCAGTTCCAGCTGTCTTCAGCCTTTTCCCATATGAAAGATGCTCCAGTTCATTATTCATCTTCATGGCCCTGTTCTGAAATATTTCCAGTATCAATAGCATCAATGTTTTTTTTCTGAACTTGTAGTTTAGTATTTCCTTTCATTTGCTTACTGAATTTCTGCAGGTTAAACTAGAGCTTTCACAACTTTACGTGGATTTGTGTATTTTGTTCTGAAATATTGCTGGAAGTAACAAGGCTCCCATGGGCATCCATCCATTCTGCTTGCAAAATGCATGGCACTTTTTATTATTTTATCTCTTCATTTCACTCTGCACTGCCCCAGGCTCTGAAAATATAACTAAGCCTTGCTCTGTGAAGCAACAAGAACATTCACGCTGCGCAGCTAGGAGAAGGAAAATCTGAAAAACATGGTCCTACACCATAATTTTATCTAGAGAATGAAGAATTTTTTCAGCTCTATATTGAATTGGTCAACAAACTAGCCTCCAGTGCTTAAAATGGGTCAAACAGCCTCTATTGCAGTTTCACAAGGCTAAAATAAAGACAGATTTTTCCTAAAATCTTCTGTCACCATCCAGTTGCAATCCAGTTTTACATAATCAAAGGGATGAATTTTTATTCAGAAAGCATTTTTAGATCCCTCCAAAACCCTGACACAAAAATTGACAAAATAGACAAAGAAATAATTAAAAAAAAAAAGTTGCCTTGCTATACAGAATTAGATAAATGCCTTTGATCCTATTCAGTGATGATAAAAAACACACTGAAATGGTCTGAGGTCTGCAACAAGTAGGAGGAAACATCAAGTGACTGTTGGCTGTCTGTGGGAGATGTGATAACATGAGGTGATAAAACCTCTGACTCAATGAGCTCTGCAGAACATGCATAAACCGCAGAAAAGTGGATTATGGGAACAGAAAGCAGTGAAAAATAAAATCAAAAGGAGACCTGATTTAACAAAATTGAAGAATACCAGAATAGCAAAAGAAACACCATGAGAAATCAGACACCCCTATGTCATCCCTCAAAATCTGATCAAACCTCGTTCAGCCACTGCTTTGCTTCTCTGAAGCCGATGTAGCACCAATTTGACATGTACATATTCTGTAGCTCTTGACAATAATATCAATATTCATTTATAGTTTGAAGCACTACAGTAAGACAGAATTGCTATTCACAGTCTTTGTAGGGGCTCTCTTGTCTACTGTCTGAAAAAAACAATTATTAGAGACTACCCACTACAAGCTGGCGTTCCATAATTCCTTTTGTATAAAAATACAATGCCCATTTCAAATGTTTTTAATTTTATGACTGTGATGGTCTATATGATTTTTTTTCCATCTGTAAAGTAGAACATCCAGTGAAAGGGGAAGGAAAAAAAAAAGAGCATTAAAGGCAACAAATATTATTACAGCAAGGTTTATTTTATGGAGTGAAAGCTGTTTACTCCTCTCCCTATTTAACTTTTTCATCTGGTGTCTCCATTTGCATTCAAAGAGCAGAAAAACGCAAACGCAAGAAAATTTGCACAAATCATTACAATCAGCTCTTCTGAATATACAATTTTTGTATTCCCATGATACTTTGTGTTTAAACAGCTGCTGTTTTTGCAGGCAGTCCCAGTTGCTGTCATATATCTTTCAAGGAATTACATAGGCATGCAAGAAGGCTTCATGAAACTATAAAAAGATAAAATCAAAATAATGCTTACGTTATGAGTTTCGAAGGATCAAGACTCACAGGGACAGAAATACTCCCTTAAAAATGGTGACTGTCAAAACAATATATAATTCAAGAAAATTTATAGCCTGGACAGACAAGAGTATAAACCAGGAACAATAATCATAAAACCTGAAACAGTTCTGTCCTCCTAAGCATTCTACTTATTTCATAACTAAATCTACAAAGTAGAAAAAATGAATACACGTGATTCTATATTAAGCCTTTTCAAGAAAGGAACACAAACATTTGCAGTAGGCTACTACTTCATATCCCCTTTCAGAGCTAAGATGCATGCATATATGCCATATTTAATTTATATTTAATTAATAATTTTTTCTTCTTTGAGCTGTTATACATTCCTTAGAAAACCCGGCGATGTCCTAGGAAAAACTTGCTTCTTATTTCAAATGTGCTTACAGGTAAGTCAAATTCATGTGAAAGCACCTGTTTGACCCTCAGTTATTCTGAAGACATTTTTACATAATCTTCATTCTTCAGAATGCACACAAGAGACAATAGTTATTAATTTTTCTTTCCCAAGGTCCAACTGGTCAAAGTAAAGCTGCATGATCTATGACAGAAGGAATGACAGGATTTCCTAGTATAATTTTTCACCCCAAAATTTCTGTGAATAATACAGTTTAATCATGAAGAAATAAGTCTATGATGGTGCAGCGATTATGTTTCAGCAGAATTTATAGCCTATATCCTGTCTACACAGTCCACTTTATATTTATGAGATACCTAGTTTTCCATGTTTCAGAAGGCAAAAAAACCACAACCAAATTTCAACCACCTCCAAGACAGAAAAAATGGCTTCCAATCAGGAGAGGATTATCTAACAAAATCATGCCTCAGTTAGTTAGAATCAAGAGACAGTGGTCAAGTACTTGCAGTTCCACAAGAATCTCCTCTGTAATAGCTTCCAATGTATCATCATTACTGAAAGCCATTAAAGATGGAAAAAATATGTAACAATAAGCATAATAATAGTTTTTAAAAAGACATAATGTGTTACAAAAATGAGAAATCAGAGGCAGCCCTTAAAATACAGGCCTTATGTTCCTACAATACAGAAGCAACAGTATGAATAAAGGTGGTAATACATGTATTGTAATTAAACATGAGAAAATGGAGGTGTTGCCTATATTGACATGAGCCAGAAACAATAATACACAACAGTACTGACAACACAAACATTTAGGTTTTTTTCCTATCTGGATATTCCCATCTGCAATTTTTTTTCTGAGCGACAGAACTGTCACAGTAAACTTATTAAAGAAAACTGTGGGCATTCTTTTTCTCAGCAGATTATTATCATAAAACAAAATTTGGCATTAATAAATAGATATTTCAAAAATTATCAATATATATATATCCAACAAATATTTGTCAATTGTTGCATTTCAATATAATTATCTCTTTAAACAGACATGAATAACAGAATGTAGGCATCACAAGTAATGAAATATTATTCCAAGAGACATTTCATTATATTCTACCAATAAATCTAACCCTCCCAAAGAACAGATGTTTTTTTTCCTGCGATCCAGGTTATAAATTTAAATATTTGAAATTCTATCATTTTGAGCCTTGCTGTTGAAACGTGAAAAAAATATATTTTACTTCAGATCACTCACTGAATCATTTGTCTATGGTGTTTGTTACTTTCACTTCAGGACACACGACATTTGTAATCAGCTCATCATGTCGGCTTAAAATAAGTAGCTATTATTTATCTCAGATATATTTCTGATATCTTCTTTCCCTATTAAACTTTTCTCCTGAATATCTGTGTAGAATATATTCACTACAGTTAGAATTCTGTATCCTAAGTGTAAGATAAGGCTTGAAAAAACCAAATGACAACTTATGCTGCTGGATATCCAATGATTCTCAGTCACCCATACAGCCATTATCTATTTCAGGTGGCAAGATCATTTGGAAAAAGCTCTCTGTAGCTAAAATTTTCACATATCTGTAAACACCCTTTAATTTGGAGCAAAAATCCTGGCTTTCTCCCTGTCATTTTATTTCATCTCTGCTTTTTTTCCCTCCTGAGTGAAGTTATTCGGAAACAGTGAATTTCACAGAACATGCTGGACATTTTGTGGGAAACACAAACTGTTTTCTGGACTCACAGAATTTTTTTTTTTCCAGCACAGGGGAAGCACAAGGATCTAGTGTGTAGCCAGTACTGAGTACAGCATTAAGCCTAGAGTGTTTCAAGTGAGAGAGACACCTATTTTTTTGTTTATTGCTTTTATTCTGAGTGTATAACCTCCTTCATAGCTCAGAGATAAAGAAACCAATAGCAAATAATTCTATCATCAGGTCTTCTGCACCTTCAGTGCCTACTGAAATAGACATAACTGAGTCTGAATATTTCATATAGGAAAGAATCACTCAGCAATCCATTACTTCACTCTGACGCTGAGCTACCTGCAGTCCTCATTTTATCTCCTTGAATAATGACAGCATAACTCTCATAGTTTGATGAAATACACCACACAGCCTGGTGATATAACTAAAGCCAGATTGCAAACAAATTATAAAGTAAGACATGTAACTATTTTATAAAATCATGCAACATGATTTTTAATTATTTTTTTATTCCTGAATATGTTCTCAACAGATATAAAGATAGTTTATCAGCTCTAGGTCTTTAGGATTTTCTAAATACTTAGAATATATTGAGAAGCAAGAAAGAAGGCACAGCATTCTATGAGTAAATAGTATTCTTTCCTCAGGCTCTGTTCTTGCAAAATAGAATCTATTTTACATTACTCTGTATTAAAAGGTAATTTGCTAGCATTGAGCTGGCATATCTCTTCACAATTCTGCTCGACTAACAAAAGCTTCCATCTTTCTAATGATTTAAACACCTTGTTATTGGCCTAAATCTGCACAATCCATGCATTCCCTCTGAGGTTAATGTAGTATATCAATTTAGTTCTTCGATTATAAACTGAAGGATAAGGAATCTCAATATAACTGTCAGCAATTCAAAATAGCTTGCAGGTATATACAGTTGTATGGAACTCTTGACAGAAATAAAAATATTTCTGCTTAAATTTACTGATATTTTGTAAGTGTATGCAAAGATTATATGCTTAATTTTTCCACTATTTTCATTATATTAGATTTTCAATTTTCCAGCTGCTTATTAGAGGTTTCCATCAGCTCTCCCTAGTTCCCTTTTGTCAGATTCAACTTTAATTTCATTTTTTTGAAGCAGAAAAAGACTAAATCAAACCAAACCAAAACCAAATAAATGAAAATAAACAAGTAAACAAACCACAAAAACTCCCCAACACATGAAGCCAATTGTTTTTACAGCAGAACTTATTAACAGTTACACACAACACTTAACAGAAAGAGCTTTGAAGTAACAGCCAAAAGCTTCTGGTGCTAAGAATAACAAAAAGGTTTTCTTATTTACAACCAAAAAAAGATTTTTATGGTAATTTTCTTGCAACTTTGTCATGGTCAAATTTTTCACATCATTATTAATTATCTTTAAATAGTTTAGGTTATTTGCTGTGTGCTCTTCACATTGGAAGGTCATCCTTTAACTTTACATACTTAATCTATTTTCTTCCCATTCCTAATTTAAGCATATTCAGGTCCATGAAATGTCCATATCTCAAGCTCCTTCTTTTACTGAATTAACTTTCCTCTTTTGCATGCATTTATCTCTGCAGGCAACAGTCCAAAATTCCTCACACTTATTTTGTGCTACATTAAACAAGCCGCTAGTTTTCTGGAAAAAGTCGCTCACCTGCTTTACTTTCTGTAAATGACTCACTCTCATGAGTCAGGAAAATACATGGCAGATATATAGAAATATGTGGAAAATATAACATCAACTATGTTAGAAGTTATTTCCTGTATAATCTATACCTCACTGGTTCTTCTCTAGCCAAATCTGTGCACGGCTCACAGAGAAAGCCACTGTCATGACCCCTGTAATTGAATTATAGGTTCAACTAAGTTCAGGTTGTTCTTCATAACTTTGTGCTGACTTGTGCTATTAAAAATTTGCCCAGGATTTAAGTATTTTGTCTCTTTATGCATGACAGGCTTTCTGCTTTCAAAAGATACATATAAACAACTTGCATTTTGTGTATGTCCTATGTGCTTCTGCATGTGCCTTCTCCACAAATGGAAACTGTGGCAGTTCAAAAGGACAGCAGATATCCAAACCCATTCTGCGGGAGACTTCATAGGAGTGCTAATAGCAAAGGACAGGCTAAAGACACCTTTACTGCTCTTTTATCAGTTCTTAGAAAAAAACAGGAAAGGCTATTTTTTTTTCATTCAATAAGAGGCCTACAATGCCTAGTTTGTACCCTTGCATGTTAGCCAAAATAGCAGCCAATACAAAATCAAATTCTTCTCTCAGTGTTCAAGGTTATGAATAAATGGGAGAGAAATAAACTTAAAGGTGTGTGACATGGTGTTCCTCACGCTCCTTTCTCAACCAAGAATATAACTGCAAGCTTTGTATTTAACTCTCAACAGTTGACAGTGCTCTGGGATGCACCAATAAAAATACAGAATAGAAATAATTGAAGGTTGGTGCCATGGGTACTCTGATCTAGCACAGTTGTCACAACAATTTCTTTGATCAGCAGTGCACAAGAACAATGTCATCAGCATCATATCTAGCCACCCCTGACATTTTCTCCAGCCATGGAGATCCAGATATCCCCTTAGAGGATAGGGCTCTTTCAGCATGATAGAGCTTCCTCATCTCCTGGTCTCTGGTCTGTTTCAGGAAAAGGTTATCAGCATAGTCAAAGGAGGCATAAGAAACCGCTTTTGTGGCTTATAACTAAATTTGCAACCATTACTCTTTCACGTTCTTTTTTCTTTATTGAATCTTCATGTAATATTTGAAGCAATACCCATAAATATAACACAGTAATTAAACATCTTGTTTGCAGCCTGATAAAGTACATACACTTCCCTCTCCTACCCAAAAATCTTGATATGAAATTAACCCACTCTCCTTTCAGTATGAGTTGTAACTTCTTAACAGAAAATTGTGTATGCGAAATATAACAAAACCAGTAAAAATTACTCAATTCTCTTCTATGTCTCACTGCTTTGAAGGGGGGCAAGTAATTTGTATATTGGTTTTCTCAAAAAACCAAGATGATGCCTAAAGAATTTCTATTTTAACATCCTAATCTTGGAAATTTAATTTATATATATGAATATAAAAGTAGAAAAATATTTATATATATTAAAAACATTATCCCAAACATGAAAAAAATTAATTTAGTTACATAGGTTTTCATTTTTTCTTTAAAAACTAATAGACTATATGAACCATGATGAAATCTGACAAAATTTTTCCCTTGGAATGCATTATGACAGCTTAGAAAAATATATATATATTGAATTAATATGGAAAATGTAGTCCATCATAGAGAGAAAAATACAAAATATAAAACTGTAGCCTGCTATGTTCAAAAAAGACTTAAGGAAATTAAGCTTTCTTATAAAAAATTTTGAGGACAATACCTCCTTCTTCAGAGAAAGTTTGTAGAATCTCAGTGCTCTGGAGAGCAAGGTGGCTTGTTATGCTGTCTTCTTTTTGCTAACATACTTTGTACCATCTGGTTCTAGACAATTGAATGAGCAAAATATTCTTAGCATTTAATATTTAAGTAGTTTATCCTTGTATTTCCAATAACTGTTGTGTTTGTAAATCTGCCTTGTTAAAAGGATATCAAAGCATGACTATGGATTATTGTGCAGAGTTAAAAAGAGAAGAGTTTTCAAATGTGCAGCTACTGTTATTGTTCTCTGTTTTTTAATTAGGAAGTGAATGTAGATTTTACAAATGAACATTTTATCTCTCATGCCTTCTCCACTCAGAATTCTTTCCCTTCCCCAAAACAACCTGCTTACAACAAACCCATTTTTCCTCTCAAAGAACTGTTTATTTTTACATGCTTAGCAGGATTTAAACCCATTTTTTATGGATTTTGTTTGTATTTTATGTCCACATACAAAATTCTAGTATACTGACATATTGATATTATTCCTACATGAGTAGTGAGCTGTTTTATGAATGAATGTGGAATTAAATCACCATGTTAGAAATCTGTAGTGACATAAGCCACATGTATTCTGAATATTTGTAGTAACTGAAAAATATATTAGGCATCTGAACCTTTTTTAAGCTCAGAAATATAGAACTACTTTTTATAGAGCTATGAAAATGAAGAATAGTTTCTTTACAGGGTATTCATTTTAAAGCTGAATGACTTTAACATGTAAGTAGAAGGAAACTTCTAAGTAGAAGTAAACACTTAAGTAGAATGTAAACCACTTGAAAAAGAAATTCAACTTGGATTGAAATCTAGGAATAAAGGAATACCTCAAAAAAATCATGAGAGGGGAGAGGAAGAGTTAAAAACTATGTTCTCAAAATTGTCCAGAGAAGGAAAAAGACAACATAACCATGAAGCCAAAGACTTGCCGTTCTATGAAAATATGAGCATATGCTTTTCTTGTAGGGTGCAGTCACGACTACTTCATAAGAGGGTGGTATCAATGTAAGAATGAGAGCAGCAAATTGGAAACTAAAGAAACTAAACAAAAACAACAACAACAACAACAACCTAAAAAAAAAAAAAAGCGCACTTCACGTCTCTGGATTGTGATTTAAAGATAAATCATTATATATGGCCTAGTACCTCAGGTAGGTAAGTATTTAATACTTAACAAACTTCCCCTGAGGCTAGAGAACTCATGCAATAAGAAAGAAATGGGCCAAGACAGCCTTTCAGGTCAGGTGTTTTGTTCTCATAAAATACTTTGATTCCTGATCTAAATTTTAGACTATCAGAGGTTGGGATTTATTCCCTCTTGACTTCTTCCAGAAAAACTAAGGATATTCCTTAAATTATTTTCCATCCCTCTTAGAAACAGAACTCAGAGATACGTCTCTGAAGAGGCAGTAGATGAGAAGAAAACCTTCATTTTCCAAGAATACGATGCCAGCATTTAAATGAAGATGTAAAATAGAATTGGGTTAGGGAAACATGGCTGGAACTGTCAAGAGCTTCTGAATAAAATAAATTCATGAGGTAGAAGAACTGTTGTAGAAGCAACAGAGGTGAAGAGCTTTGAGGTAGGTTGCATCTTTTCTGGGAGGGTAGGAGCTCATTGGCTAGAGCTGGAGAAACAGGAACTGACCTGAAAAGGTGAGGGGAAAAAAGATGGATTGTAATAAAAAGGAAATTCTCCATTAGGTTTTTTTGAAAGATTTTGGAATTTTTTTGGCAGAGAAATATTCAGGGAAGTTAAAATGCTAGATTAGTGAACAGTGGATGAATCTGGGGCAGAAGAAAGAGACCTCGGGGCTCTGAGCCATTACTTCAAAGCACTCTGTATCTGAAAGTTGCAATTGAGCTCAATTGGGAGCTTGAGTAAACCCACTGCCATATTTTTGGTAACCATTCCATATCTCCTTGTAGGAGACTTCTGTAAAGCCTCTGGTGTTTTTTGTTTGTTTGTTTGGTTTGTTTTGTTTTTCTTTTTTCTATATATAAGAAAAAAACAATTTTGTTCAATTGGTTTGATTATAATTACGGCAGAATCCAGGTTGATTTCTAAAAATCAGAAAGCATTTATTTTTCATTGCTAAATGCTAAATTTCCCATTATTAGGTCTTGCCATGATAGATGCATTCTACACTTTTAAAATAACTTCTTTTAACTACAAATCAAATTTGAATGATACTTTAGCAACGGTTAAAGGGTACTTGAAAGAATGAACAGTGATTGGCGAATCAGTATGTGTCAAAGTAATGATTCACAGGGTAATCTTTCTCTTAATATTTCTTTAAACTCAAGAAAGTTTACAAACCTTTCATTTGCACCTGTCTCTTGGCTTCATCCTAAAAATTATATTATTGTGACCCTTTACTCAAAAAGTTTTTTCACACAATATGTAAACACCAGGTTCCCTGCATATCTTTAGGCATACTTCTTGTTTTTCTGGAATTGATTGTTTGTTTGTGGGGGTTTGTTTGGTTGGTTTTTTGTTTGTTTGGGGGTTTGGGGGGTTTTTTTTGGGTTTTTTGAGTTTTTTTTAGTTTGCTTGTTTCTTAATATAAGTAGAATAAAATAAGTTAGCTATATTTCACCGGGAAAGACAAAGATTTTTATGAAAGAAGCAATTCAGATTTAATGAATAAATTGTTCTAAGTCAGAGGTATCAATAAAAAAGAGCTCAGAACCTTGAATGAATTTACAGTTGAGCTTGGTGGAGGAACATGAAGACAGCTCCAACTGGCTGCATTATTGATGAGAAACAAAGCAGTTACACAGAACATTTACTTAAAGAGAATAGAACATTGCTTTTCAACTTCACGTTCAGTCAAATGTTAAAGCTTCATTATCTGGGTGGATCTTGGGGAGTTATTTGTACTGGGATTACTTATGCTTCTGAGGCTTTCTCACTTGCTAACAAAACAAGGTTTGTTCCGTCTACCTTAAGAACAAGACCTTTCTAGAACTTTTTGCTTTCTTTCCATTTTCCACTGCTTCAAGACAGATTTGGAACTACAACGAAACCATTTGGATCAACTAGCAATTAAAAAAAAAAAAGAAAAAAAAAAAGTGCAGATTAATGCAGTCACTACTATATTATCATTTAAGTACCTGAAGCAGTAAAGGTTAGGTCAAACTAGAGGGAATGTTCCTAGCCACACAACTAGATAAGAAATGTAGGGTGGACTTCAACCAGCTTTTTCCATTACATTAAATAGCTAACGCTGCAATTGAATTAGGGCATTTTGAAGCAAAATATCCATAGATCTGGCAACGAAATGGCAATATGCCATATTTCCAAATATGACGTATCAGTGGACAATAGCAACCTTAAAAATAATAATAAAAAATATTTTTAAAGTTTAGGTTTAATTTGTAAAGGTCTATGGTTATATTCTTATTCTTGCTGGCATAAATCAGACCCACTAATATAAAATGCTTTTAATAATTTTTTTTAAAAATCACTTCAATAAAGTGGATGTGCAAAGGAGGCTTCAAACAATTCAATTTTTGATAATCCCATGTGACGTCTTTTGTATTTGCCTAAGTCAGTGGGCAGAGAGAAGCCAGATCTGTGGTCTGTGCCATTCTTTAAGAATTAAGCAGCCCTTTCTTTATTTATACTTTGCAAACAGGACCTGTGGTTAGGTCAGACCCTATTTCAGTTCAAGGTGTTAGAATGCAGTTTCCTGTGCAAACTGCCTCACTCCTCATTTTGAACTCAAAAGCTCCGACATTCCTAACATATGCAATTAAGGTTTGTTTTTGTTTTGTTTTGTTTTGTTTTTTAATGAGTATAAAATATAACAGGTATATGGTTTTAACTCGTAGTTTTCTATCATGCAAGATATAACAGTGGAAAAAGTTACAGGTTTTGGTTTGTTTTTTTTTTTAATATAATCATACACAAAAGGAACATATACTTCTAGATAAAATACTAAGTTTGGGGGGGGGTTGTCTCTTTTTTTTTTTTTTCTTCGCAGATTTCAAGGTAAAAAAAACAAGATTTAAGCAGCAAATATAACTCAATAACCTCTCATCCTATACTCCCTTACTGACTATATTTTTGTAAAACAGGAGAGGTCACCAGATTAAATTGTTTTCCTTTGCAAGTTACCTTTCATCAAAGAAGGACTGGCTTTTGGTTTGGTTTTGTTGAGGATTTGGTATTTTTTGTTTTGTTTGGGTTTTTTTGGTTGGTTTATTGGTTTGGGGTTTTTTTCATGTGTTGTGGGGTTTTTGCCTACTGTTGAACTAGAACTTGTGCTTTAAACAAACCTGATTTATGTTTCACATGAAATCAATACACTAAGTTAAAAGATGTGCCCTTTGGCATTATAACATTAAATTCCAGGACTTTGTAACAGGAAATAACTGACTGTTTAAGAAATTAAAGACTTTCTAGATACAAGGAGTGAGTTTCTCCATTTGAGTCAAGCTTCATTTTATTGTGGATAACGCAGGCACTTGATCCAAGTGGAAATCTAGACACAATATGGCTACAACCTGCACTGGCAAATGCTGGCCAGAAGAATGTGTGTAGTTGTGCTCAAAATGTGATGGCATTAAACATGCTGCAAATTTCTAAACCAAAGCCTAGCACTGGATTAGTGAAAATTCGATGAACTGAACAATCAGTAAAAGATGGAATGTAGTTTCCAATCAAGTTTCATCCAAGGGAAATCCTGTTTGAGCTCTCCCATGCCACATCCACACAAACCATAGCTCGAGAAGCTTTGATAACTGGTCGGCATCAAGAGTTTTGCTTCAGACATTTATCTCTGATGCAATGTAAGCATCCCACAGGGCTGCCATAAGGAACATATTTCACTGCTCCTTTAGGCAAAAATCTTGCATGTTGACCAAAATTGAAACTGTGGGGTTAGAATTTGCTTCTTCTGTGCCCAAGAAATCTTACAATGGACATGTGTCCCTAAAAATTTCCTTTCACCTTCAGAGAATCACCCTTCCTAGGACCTTCATGAGCCACAGAGAGCATCCATTTAATTAACAATTTTTCATTAACTTGCAGAATGAATTCCTGCAAGTTCTACACAAATGTAAATTAATACTCCAAAGCATTTGGGAAAATAAATATCTTCTTAGACTATATTAGTAATCAATATAGGATTGCAGTGATTTCAAAACGATGAAAAAACTAGGCCTTGAAATATATACTAGTATATACTATAGAATGTAAATTAAAATATTACAGAATGGAAATTGACATCTACTGAAACAAAGATTTGGCTTTCTGTCTTTATGGGAGTTTTTTAGGATTTTTTTGCTGTTCTGTGACCTCCTATTTGGTTGTTTCCATCTACAAGTCTCAGTGTGATAAAGCAGAGCCTTTGAAATTGCGCTGCTATATTGCTGCCAGCACTCATCTCTCCCAGAATAAAACACAAACAAACAAACAAATTAGATATTCTAGATGCATTCCAAATTTAGCAATCCACTACCTGCATGTTAATGATTTTTAAGCAAGTCTAGGTGAGTTACTTCAATATTTTGATCCTTGCACTTAAATTATTTACTACTTCCACCAAAAGACAATATTCAGAATATACACAGGAACACAAGTTCATACAAATTCCAAAGATGCTCTGATTCACATAGTGTTTCATTTCCTGTTAGTTACAACTAGTAATATTGGCTTGTTTTAGACTTGAGAGAATGGTGTGTTTAATTTGGATCTTTAAAAGATTCTGCCATACAAGTAAATCCCCAAAATAATAATTTTCAAGGGAACTGTAATTCCATCCTGGTCATGAATGTTTCTGTGAACCAGGACCCAAACAAACTCATAATTCTCTTACTCCATGATTGATTTCAACAGCAATGTGGAAATATAAGTATTAACAAAATAATATAAGTAGTACTAACAAAAGGTTTGCCTAGTCACAGCAAAATAACCTGCAAACAACATTTATGGCCACTTATATGAATATATATGATATATACATATATGACTCTAAGTCAAAAGTTTTTATAATTCTTTATGTATGATATTCCAATAGCTGAACACTGAACATGGTATTACACAAATATGTACAACAAAAAGGGAGACTTCAAAGTGCATTTACATTTCCTGCAGATGTGATTAGAATACTTACTGTTTTATTATTCTTATATATAATCAGGCTCTTTTGTATGCAACAATGTAAATGCACTCAAACTGAGTGTCCTATTGAGGCAATGTCTTGTCTGTTTTACTGCTTGGATTATCTGTAACATGTCTACTAAGATTAAAATTATGCTGCCACTTGCTTTGTAAACTAGAAGTAGTTAGTAGATAAGTCACCCAAAACCTCTTCAGAGTTGTTGATTATTTTTTTACTGTAGGAGTGAAGAGGTGAGCAATGAACCTCCTCCTCTCATTTGCTCCTTGTGCATGCGGCTTTGCACCAATCACAGTCCTGGCAGTTACCCAAGTCTGGTCGGTCACATCTATTCCTGTTAACATACCAGCTCATATCTGTCACTGTTACTTTCTTATTTTCCCTGGTGATCACCCATTCTTGCTAACAATTCCCCAGTTCTCCATATACTCTGAAATTTGTACTTTATGTTCAAATTCTATGTTTGTTTTTAAAATGTATGAAAGGAAAAAATCACACAAAAGAGTCTGCATTGTCATTCCTGAAGAATTTTCCCTAATTCCTGAAAGAAAAAAATCTTCTTAAAGACTTAAAATTATCATAAATTTCAAAATATTAATTGTCAACTAATTTTTACTAAATAATAAAAAATATTAATTTTTATTAATATTTTCTGAATAATATACTTAGACACATCTGGATTTAGGTGAATTGGAATTCAAGAATTGAATGTGAATATCTGTGATGATGCTTTCTAAACTTCTTCAATTTATTCTGTTCCTTCTCTTGCATGAAACAGCTGATCAAGGACCAGAGCATGCTTTCCTAGACGTTTTGTTCTATGGTGTAACCATTTCTGATTAAATATTAATATGAATATATTTTTAATAAATAGAATTGTACCACTTATGTTTTTCCACTGAGTCCTTCTGTCATGTGTTTTTACTTTCTCTAGTATCCACAGCCAGCATATACAAATGATAATCTAGCTTCTGTCCCTCATCCAAAAAGTGAGATATAAACAAAAGTCATGTAGCTTAAAATTTAAAAATTGCTCAATTCATCTGTTCTTTGGAAAACCACTACAGTGCAAAACCTTGCAGCACATATTCTGTGCAAAACTCTGCAAGGTAGTAGAAAACATACTCCTCGGGATAAATTAAGTCAAGACCTCAAGATCTTGAAAACTAATGGCCAGAAATGTCAGATGAGCCTGATTTTGCAGATCACCTCAATGAACTGAACTGACAAGAGGATTGAACTTTTAATAGGCATTAGATTAGTTTCTTCATGGATACCTCTATTTAAACCTATCAAACCTAATGCCATACAAACTAAGGCATGATAATTATTTTCTAGAGGGAGGTTATAAGATTCCTTGCAAATGCCAAATGAAGACATATTTTTCTTTCAAAAGAGCCATGCATATTTACCCCTTTCTGCCTTTAGTGTAAGCAGTCTCATATTGTGGAAAATAAATATTTTGAGTATGTTTTTATCTCTACTCACTTTGCCAAAGTGGGAACATGACATCATGTTTATTCCTAAAATTTTAAACTTTACCTATCTATCTAAACTTAAATGAATCAAAAAGACTACATAGTCTACCAGCACTGACAGAGCATGTTAGCTCAAGTTCAATAACATATTTAACAATTTAACATACAATATTACATGTTAACATTTAAAATTTTAAGTTTAGTAACATATTTAAGTTCTACTTATATACATCAAATGAAGCTCTGAAAAAAAATGTCTGCAGGCACCATGAATATTTCACACCTTCAAACCAAGTAGTATTGAATTGAAGTATGTAACTAGGAGTATATCCCTGTAGTATATGACTAAAAATGCTAGCAATATTTATACTAAAAAATATATATTTGCACTTGCTTTATGATGGAAATGAAGGGAAGAGCAGGCAAAAACTGTCCCCATAATTCAGCTAACAAAAACTGTATTCATTTTCTATCACTTTGTCATAACAAATCTAGTGATGAATTACCTGAGTAAAAATAAACTTTTTCATTAAACTCTTTGTAATTATTTCTACATGGTAATGGGATCTGCTATTTTTTCTACCTGGAGGAAATTATTTACCAAAATAAATAGAATCATAGAATCATCAAGATTGGAAGAGACTTTCAAGATCATCCAGTCCAATCATCAAATCAGCACTGTCACTGTAACCTCTAAACCTCTAAACCACATCACACATCACCAGATTCAGATGTGTCTTAAACACCTCCAGAGGCCGTGACTCCACCACATCCCTGGGCAACCTATTCCAATGCCTGATCAACCGAATAGTGCAGAAAGTTTTTCTCATGTCTAATCTGAATATCCCCTGCCTTAGGTTAAGGCCATTTCCTCTTGTCCCTCAGATTTTGGCATATATTTTGCTGGGAAAGTTAAGGAATTAAAACATGTTTAAACTAAATATTAGTATTTCTCTTTCACTTCTTTAGAGTGAAATTTATAATAGGATCTCAATTTGCTGTCTCTAGGTTAAGCCTACATTATAAGTGGAGTAACTGACTAATGTTTAGCATGCTCATTCTAGTCAAGTCACTGAGAAAAGAGTTGGGAGCTTTTTTTTGGTAATTTAAAGCTACTTTATTTTCCTGCCTTTTAGCAAAAACATTTTGAAATCACACAGAAGTGTAAATCGGAAAATCTGTTCTTCAAATTATCCGGCTTTTCCCTCAAAAGGCTTCTCCCTCACCTTCCTTTCCAAGGCTGTGTTGATTTTTTCTAAACAAGACCATTCACGGGGGGAGGTCTGATGGTAGTAGCATCTAACAGGATGATACAATGAGGAAAATGTTATTTCCAAAAATCTCAGCCTAATGTAATTTGTTACACAAGCTGGCTTGTTTAGTCAGAAGAAGCCTTTTTTATTAAAAATAAACAGTAAAAGGAGGTCGTTAAGATGTACAACCAGAAAAACATCTGTAGTGAAATTCTTTTCTCTCCTCATAAACAGTAATTACTTTTACATTTCATGAAGAATTGTAATGTTGCATTTATTTTTCTAAATCAATAGCAGTTTTTGCATTAAAAATTATGTACTCCTCTTGTGGAACTTTAAAAGATTGATGGTAGAACCAATGAAAAAGCTTCTAAAGTATATTTGTAATATTTTTGTTGAATTACAGCCTGCTTGCTCTCATGGCTGCCCAGTAGGAGTGATAAACCAGCAGAAAGTGTTGTCCCTTGTACTCTGCTTCTGGCAGAGGTAGATAGTGAGGGCAGAGACAGCGAGGGATTTACTCTTTTGCAGGCAGACGGAAAGTGGGATTAGGATGACTTCTAGCTGCGGGTTCCAATGTAAAAAATAACCAACCCAAACAATCTGTGACAATTGACAGCTGACAATATTTCCTCTGGACTAAAAGAGAAGAAGACGTTGGAAGGCAGGGGAAGAAATCTTAATTGTAACCTGATTTCTGTTTCTTCCTTGCAGTGAGTGGACTCTTAATGTAGGACTTAAGAGCAAGCTTCTTCTGTTTTAAAAAGTATGTACTTGATATATAGCCCTAACTACTAAGTCATAAGAAATGTAAATAAAATTAGTCAAAATTTAAGAGATAAGAGATTTGATCTGTCTTAGGAATTTTTAAGACCTTTTCTATAACTGTAGATTTTGCTATCTTCCACCTACACATTCCACCACTGGAGGCAGCTTAAATCACCAAAGAAGCCTTTTAAACGCACTTAGAGAAATGACTGCGTTAAGATATTGTCTTGATGCTCTTAACCTTTGAGATTGAAAATGTTTATAGAAAAGTTCTCTGTGCTTTTATAAGTGGGTGTTTTAATACCAATCAGATGAGAAGCCCTTTAAGAGAAGAAGTTGTATATTAAAAATAATGCAAGTTACATAGAAAAACAGGAATCCTATCAGTGGACAGATTCTTTCTGATACACAAAACTGTATTTACTAGTTTAAAACTGCATTTCCAGAACCAGGTGCTTATTATCTAAATATTAAGTAATGCAATTTTGACTATATGCTTTCTTGAGTATCTTTTTTGTCTTAAATATGATGGAGGATGATGTTTATAGATCAAGAATAATCTTGATCTTTTCTGTATGGTAATTATATAGCCTGGTCAATCTGAACAACTGGGTGAGATGAGCATAGCAATCGATATGACTTTGAAGTGCATTTTTTAAAACACTATCACACATTTTCAAGAAAGGGAAATTCTGAAATGATAAAAACAAGTGAGCACTACGCATTCTGCCTAATAGCATCACCATTTATACACTGTTCTTAAAAACCTCTGTATAAGAGTTTGCTGAAGTAGCTGAGGGCAGTAATATATGCATTCAGGAATCAAAATCCTAATTAATTTAGGAGTGAGAAATTAATATAAAAGTGAGAACAGAAGAATTTTTTAAAAAACCTGGCCTTAAAACAGGACAGAAATTCCCTACTGGCATTTTTGTTTATTTTAACAGAGCCTGTTCTACTCAGTTGATTTCATTACTCTTTCCATAATGGGATGCTGGAATGTATTTCAAAATAACAAGATTGCACAGACATACGATTACTCATCAAATGCATTTTCTATCTTACTTCCATGTGGAGTATAGAAGGCCTGCTTGTATAATAAACAGAATTTTAATCATCTGTCTGTAAAATTGGGTACTGCAAAAGCAAATGAGCAGCAAAATGACAAGTAGAAACATTAAAAGAAATAAATGTCACATGAAGATCAAAAAAAAGAAATGTAGAAGTTGTTTTTAGTCACATCCTATAGAACAAAAAAGTGTCTTTAGCTACTATGGCAGATTTTCAAACAACTAACCATCGGTGTTCCCAAAAGAAAACGCTGAACAATGAACAAACTTTGCACAATTAAACAATTTTAACGTATTTGACTCAATTCAGGTCTCTGAAACACAGGAGATATTTTACTAGCAAAATCCTGCAGGCTGACTTCCTTACTGGCTATAAGTTATTTTCTAAAAGGAAAACATGGGCACAAACACAGAGTCTAAAAGAGGTTTAAAATCCTTGAAATTATTCTGACCCTTTTCCTGGTCCATAAGAACTCGGCATCCTCTTAGATTTCACTTGAATAATTTCCTTAAAACTATTCCTTGATTTTCCATCTCTACAACATAAACAGAAGAAAATTCTGTCTGTACTTCAGAAAGTCAACAGCAAAATCTGCTTTAACTTCCAAGTTGATCTTGCATGATGAAAGAAACCTATCATCTTACAGATATGAAAACATCTACTTTTTTTTTGTCAGCTTGCTTGATCTATGAATGAAAAGCAATGCACACTTAACAGATGTCCTACCTTTCTTGTGCTGTGCCCTCATCACAGGTTTTTGCTGGCATTTTTCTCCCTCGTGTATCTTTGGTGGTTTTTTTGTCAATGTCAAAATGGAGTAAGTTATCAGAAACTTCTGCATCCGAGACCAATGCTCACACAAAAGGTACAAAGATAGTTTTAAATCTCTAATTTACTTTTATATTTATAGGTCATCCTTTGGAGTCTAATAGACAGCTTTAAAATTCCATGCATCTGCTATTTTCTCAAAAAAAAATAATGAAAACCAGAAAACAAACTATACCTTTAAAAATCCATTAAAATTCATGCTGAACAACTGAACACATTAACCTTAGAATCTGATGCTCCAGAAATAATTCATGGCCTTTTTTTTTTTTAAGGCTTAAATTTCTACATGCTCAGGCTACAGTACATTAATAAAAAGGAGTTTGTGTACAGATCTTTGATAGAATCTATTAGTGTTAAGTCTTACAGTTAAATTATCTACTAGCATTTTTTATTTTGTTCACAAACACGAGTAAAAATGTCTCCATACTAGAACATAATCTAAGTTCTTTTCTTAGTAAAAAAGTCATAAAAATACTTTATTTATGAAAAAATGTAACTCCTTTTTTTTTAAATATTAGACTTATTTGAAAAATAAGCTGTTGTTACTAACCGCATTTAAGTAAAACAGACTATAAGAGTGAAGTTAAATTGCTTCGTGGTTTAGAGGTTATTTTCATCACTTATTTCAGCTGCTATTTCCTGCTTTGTATTTGTTTGCGATTCAGCAGTACTAAAATGTAATCCCTGCAAGATTTACCCTGCTTATTCTGCACACACAATTATACTGCATAAGCAATAAAAAACCTTGATTCAAAATCTGAGCTGACATAGATTTGCCTAAACACAAATGACATGTGATGTTGTTTCCCATTCTGTCTTAGCAGAAATCCTTCTGAGGGATTCGTGACACCCACCTACAGCCACTGACACTGCCTGGTTTGTCTGCTGAAGATCACTCTGTACCAAGATGAGCTCTGCCTGGGAAAAATGGGTAAGACCAGGGACTAATTTTGCAACTCTGAATCTCATTGTGACTAATTTGTTTTCTTTTGCTCTCTCTTAATTGATCATGGTTTTCCAACTAGGCATTTAAGTTAAATGCCAAGGGCTATGTAGCACGCACAACTTCAGAATAACTTGCTCATTAAAACATCAGAGGACAAAGTCTCAAGGACAACTTGTAGTCAATATTCCATGTTTTCTTTTATAATTCTGGCACTGTATTTATTTGCAGATCCTTACACAAAGGGAACAGGAGACATGTAGACTTACATGAAACTAAATTTCACAAAAGAATATTGTTTGTTTCTAAAAAGAGTAGTGATTTCACACAGCACAAGCAGAAAGTGAATGTAATAATAGTTTATTAGAGAAAATTCTGAAACTCTTTTTAGTCATTCCATGCTCTGGTAATGCTTCAGGGAGAATTTCCTATTGGTACAGGCTCTATAATTTAAAATAAGTGAAGACATCAGGATGTGAGTCATTAATTGTTAATTATAGTCACCTAACTTTATTGGTTTCCTACAGAGTATCTAGTTACCAGTGATCTATAGACAGATTTTTTAGAATACCTATAAACAAAAGAAGATTCAGGTACTTTATGTGATGGTTCCACACCATCTGCTACACTCTTTGAATGAAATGACTGTAACAGGGAGTAAATTCAAAATGATGTAGCAGATGGTCTTGACATAAAATGATGGCATTTATGCTTTATTTTGGTTTTCTTTTTATTTACTACTGATGAGAACAGAAGAGGATAAGCTCCAAATTTTATTAGAATATGGTAACATTATATAGAACTATAAAGTATGCCAGAAAAATAATCCAATAATGTAGCTTGTAAATCCACTGTAATAATATAAAAGAGAGAAAACATCCTAGATTAATAAAAATTGTTAAAAGGGAACTTGTGTATGACCCATCCATGGAAGTATTTAAAACCAGGTGAACTCTAAGCAACCTGGTCTAGTGAAAGATGTCCCTGCCCATGGCAGGGAGACGGAAATAGATGATCTTTAAGGTCCCTTCCAACACAAACCATTCTATGATTCTATGTTGGTGAAAATCTCCATTCATCCTTCTTTCTCCCCTTTCTAAGGCTGGCTTTTTAGCTGTCTTCCCAAATAAGCAAACCCTTACTGGCAGAAGAATCTTATGTTTCTTAATCCAGTGTTTTCTCCTCTTTATCTTCCTGAAATTGTTACTGAGCTCCATTTTTTTCAGCAACTTTAATTAACTTTTGAACTATCTTCTGGGAACCAAGCAACTAGTAGCAAAAAACATATCCATTTTGTCAGTTGTTCCTTTCTGTCTTTCCTTTGGGACATTATCTCAGTGACCTGCTCTCAAAATTCTGAGTAATCTGAAAGGCTCTGGTGCGATGCTTCCACTATTGGTGATTCAGTTTATCCCCAGCAACTGCCTTAGCAGCCTTCAAATAGTTTTTTCATAAAAACAAGGCCTCACAAGTCATTATTATTTACAGATGAAACCTGAAAAAATATTTTCAAGGGAAAAATAAATAAATAAATAAATAAATAAATAAATAAATAAATAAATAAATAAAGGAGCTTGAATCAGATTGATTGTGACATAAATACTAGTTGATTTTTTTGTGTTAGAACAGAAATTTCACCTTACTATTGCCTTTTGCAACACTATCAGCAGTAAATTTGTTTCTGTTGCTAGTCAGTGAGATGCATTCCAGGTCTCTCTGAGCATTACTTCCCATTACAAAACTTTAATCTTAATTTGTAGATGGCATGCCAATGTATTTTACACCCAATTATGCATTGTACAGAATAGTTCATGGTGAAGTAAGAGCAGCCTTCTTGTAACACTGCCATATGACCTAATCTTCTGTACAGGACTACATATTTATATGTTAATGTCATGATAGAACCATGAAATCAGGGCAGCTAGAGCAGCCACAAACAATGGGTTAATGAAATATCAATCAGAAAAAGAAAAAAAAATATATACTATACTACAAAACAAAAAAATTGACACAGAATTATAATATTTTTCTCAATAATGCCATAAAACTACTGGAAGTGCCAAGCTGCATATTTTAGTTTGAAACTTTGTGCAAAGGAAAAACAAAACAAAACAGGAAAAACAAAACAAAACAAAACAAAACATTTCTTTCATACATCTGACTGACTTAAACACTTGACTGTTACCAGAGATTCAGGTCAAAAGTAACTGCAGTACTCTAAAAAGGGTTTCTACGCTGCTTTTGAATGTGTTTCATTGGAATGTTAATCATCCAAAAGAGAAGAAGAGAAAAAGACCCCATTGTATTTTAGCATGAAGAGTTCAACAATATTAATTTTACTGAAGTATATTTTCATGGTGGGTTTTTTTTGTTTGGTTGTTTTTTTTTAAGTTTAGCTGAATCCTGGAAGTTGTGAAAGGGAGTGGAGGAAGCAAAGGACTTTTAGTCCTTTTTAGGAGCTGATAAACTCTTTCTTGAAAGCCTGATGAATGTAAGACAGATGCAACATTCATCTGGAACAGTCTGATGTGAGATACAGCAAGAGATGAACCACAAGGAAGGCACAGATCCTCAGATCCTGCTTTCTGTAGAAGAAGAGACACTGAAGGAGAGAAGGATTTGCAGAGCCTCTGAGGGCAAATAGGATGAGGGAGAAGTTTGAGACAAAGACCAAAAGCAGACTGTCACTGAGAGAAAGGGAGTGAAATTTTGTGAATGTCTCCTGGAAACAGCTTTACAGAAATCAAATGTTCTTTGAATCACTATCTTCATAATTATAAAATACAACAGATCTGACAAAGATAAAGTGTAATCATCTTCAAGTAATGTATAAACCCAGAAATTTTTATTCACATCAATGGTGTTAAATGGTATTTATGTTCACTGAATTGTATTTCTCTAAATTTTAAGAGTAATGGACTGCTTTAGAATGAAATTATATGACAGAGGTTGATGTGTCAATACATTTTGGTGATGCCCACTGCTTAACAGACAGATCCATCTTTGAAATATCATTGTTGTGCAGTATTGACTCCCTCCTTCCTTCAAAATACTGGGAGCACTCCTGTGAATTAATTATTCTTTGTCTTAGAAGTGGAGACCTCCATGGCACAGAGACGGATAGGGTTCCCTATTCCCCGTAACTGAGGTGCCCAGAAATTTGACATTCCTTTTCATGCACTTTACTAGGAGAAAATAGTATCAAGATAATGCTATGAGAAGAAACACACCAGAGGCAAAAATTGTTGACTCTTTGCTACTCTAAGGTACAAGACACAGCTCTCGCAGTATAGTCTGCCATTGTACTTGTGATATATGTCCTAAAGTTAATTCGTGTTAAATGTTATAATATGTAATTCATTCTCTGTAAGACGTAAGTTCATTTCTAATCGTGTATACCATGGGTTAACTGGGACTGAGACAGTATGAAGGGGGACACGAGGAATTCCTTTGCTAGAGATTGCAAGGGAGGGACATGAGAAAAGTATGCCAAGAATTACACGAAAAGGGACACGAGAGAAAAGGGACACGAGAAAACTTCTGCCAGGAATCGTTAGAGGAGAACAAAACGACGGAAGAGGGAGATGGAGAACCCGGAGGACCGAATGATTACATCAGATCGATATCTTACCTGTCCCCGCCCGACATTAACATCTCTACACTGTATCCGGACTCAGCAATCAAGACATTGTTCTCCTGAGAAGATCCTTTCAACCCCACCAGAACCCGACCATGAATATCTAATGAGGCTGCCTCAGAAGGGGGAGCCTTGGAGTCCCGATTTTTCCTCAGCAAACAAGTGTATAAAAATGGACCGCCTCAGACTGAAAACGTGAACTTGGGGGGTGACATACTGACAGAGTGTGTTACCGTGTTCACCCAGTGCCGAAACCCCGGGGTTCGTCGCTGACCTTTTAATTGTGGCTATCGGAGACTGTTATTTTGTCTCAAAATAAGTTCTAAAATTTGATTTATTGAATTTGGTCAATTGTATTTATTACAGTACTTAACTGCAAGAGACATCACGTCATCTGCGAGGTAGGTATGTTGGGTATGTCCTCATCTTTAAAGCATCAACACCAGACATTGTAAGTGAAGGCAGCAGAACCTGAAGTGTCTTTTTGACCATGGACCATTCATTTCTCCACAGTAATCAAGTCAGGAAGTAGCTGGGATCCACTCTATCCCCATCTATAATTTAGCCATTTCTTGATAAGGATAAAGAGATGACAATATTTATTTCATGCAGAGCTAATCCTCCTTCCAAAATGCTGAGGTGATGTCACTTGCTAGGAATGATCCAGAAGAAAATAAATATCAAAATAAGAAGAATAGCATGATTTTGAAGGCAAACATATACCTCATCACACATACCACATTTAAAGCCTCCTTATAAAATTATACATAACTTTTGGTTCCTGTAATATAAATAGAATCTTTAATCAAAATTACACCTAAGAATTCTGGCCTGTTGTGACCCAAAAATATAATTTTCAAAATTTTCCATCCTGAAATAGTTGAACATGTGCCTATCAATGGGAAGTGGCGAGTACTTTCCCTATTAAACTTTATGTCAACCCACAAATTTCCTCACTTTTTGTTCTTTCACTTCACTTCTCCATCCCAACAGGTGGAAATGAGTAAGTGTTTATGTGGCCCTTAGCTGGCGGCTGGGGTGAAGCCATGACTCCTGCACTACCTTGGTATGGATGAATTCACAGTAAGAGGTTCCAGCGAAGAATTACGTATTTCCTCCTGAGAAAAAAAAAAAAAAAATCCCTATTTTTTTGGTTTTGTTTTTGGTTTGGTTTTGTTTTGTTGTTAAGAGTTGCTGTTGATTCTTCCATAAATTTATACATATTTTCTATTTATGCATAGATAGTTATACATAGACCTATACAGTAATGCTTACTGTTTTATTTTGCTGCTTACTTTTGTTTATTCATTAGAGAAGGAAAAAGTTCAAGATTATACATTTTAGAATATCTAGGTACCAATGAAAGTATGAAAAACTATGATTATAGTCTTCTTATGTTTAAAGAGTATTCAGATTTTCTAGTTGCATAGTCAAGCATAAAAGTACAAAAAAAGAATGTTCCCTAAAAGGTTCACAATCTATTTTGCCCTTGGTAATTTTTTGTTTCATTTTGATAAGTAGGTAAAAACACAATTCTTGTTGAAAAAATATGGTACTGCTTTTGTATTTATCAAGAATTAAAATATCTGACACAACAGGAGGAAGGCTTGAGCACTTGTATGTTTAATTTCCATTGCTTGCGGTATATTGTTATATATGTTTCCATGACAGAATGATCTCAGAGGCAATAACTTATGAAATTGGTAGATCTGGATGGAGAAAACCCTGAACTAGTTTTGCTAAGTATTGGCTTGTCTTTACTCTTTCCCCTTATTGTTATTAGTCCTAAGTTAGACTTTAAGGTCCAATGAGAGTCTCATCAAATCTTCTTATTAGACAGGCTTCAAATACAATTCAAGCTAGAAGAGCTAGAAGCATTTACTACATTATTTTGTTGAAAGGTGTTAGGTTAGTTTTAAAACAATACCACCCACTCAAATAGCTAGAAAATATCAAATGTCACACTGTGTTCTATACTTTATTGTTGTCATGCTACAGAAAGATGAAATGCATTATCTTACCATGAAAGTGAATCAATCCATTTATTTTGTACTTTTACAACTTTAAGCAGGAAAATCTGCTTTAATAACACAAAAAATAAGTCCAAGTTAAGACAAGAATAATTATGACAACTATTTTACATATTTGCTCCATGAACATGATACATTTTGACAATAACATATTACAATAATTACTAAGTAGTCGCTGCTTTATAGTTAAATACAAATATAAACTTTCACTAAAAACACTAACAAATAAAAAAAAAAGCTCATCAACATTTAGGGAACATTGGGTGTGAAGAGTATTTGAAAGCAGTCAATGAAATGCGAAAATATGTATTTCCATATGCCTAAAAATTAGATAAACCTTCAAGTCTCCAAAGTAATCCATCGTTCTGGGTTACAGTTTCACCTTTCTCACTGCATATTTTTAGGTGTTATTCATTTGTGTATTCCACTATTGCTTACAGGTAGTTTTGTCAACTACATAGAAAAACAGGTCATTTGTGTCAGAATTCCTTTTGAAGGTTCAAGCTTTTTATGAGAACTTCATAGTACATAGTCAGGTATGACACGTTTAAAAAAAAAAAAAAAAACACCAAAAAAACCCCACAAACACTTTTCTTCTGGTTTTGTGTAAAGAAAAATATAACACTAAATTAAGAAACTCCATAGAAATATTGAAGTGATAATGTCTCACCTAATTTTCAGTTGACTTCATTTTCCAGATCTCCTTGCCCATTTTTTCCTGGCTTGACAGTTCTATAATTCACATTTACTACCCAAAACCTCAGTATTTTCTCTCCTTTGCCTTTGGAACTTGCCTTTCCTAGCATTTTACAAGAGTATTGTCCTTCTAGTTTGTAGACCAAAGTTATCAGGATTCTGCAAAATGAAACCTAGGCACTTCTATGGAGGCTTCTGGGTTAGAGTCCACGCCACACATGCTGCACTAAACAAACTGCCAGGCAGCAGATGCAGTTGGGTAACTGTTCTAGGGTGACTTTATGATGCTTGTATCCTCAGCTCTCTGTTCTATTTGTGCTGTATTTTGTGTTCTATACCTTTACCACTGGTTTTGAGAGTGAAGTGGGGAAAGAAGTGCTGAGTTTGTTTCGGGAAAAACTGCCTGACTCCTACACATTCCTTCTCTGGACTGGGTGTTCAGCTGAGGCTTGGGGAGACTGCAGGACAGTGATCTTTTTGCTTTTACTTAGTTTTGGCTAGCTAGGGCAGAGAAGTTCCCTGGACTGTTTTGTTGGGTTTTTTTCCTTTTTCTTGGGACTGCTTAACCTGCTCCGGACTGGCAAACCCAGAGGAGAACCAGGAGTTTGCACCTGGGTCCCACCAGGGCCTGGACCTCCAGAGGCACTGATAAGAGACTGAGTGAGCTGAGCTACCCAGGACAAGGACTTTTTGACTCTCCCTTCAGAGCAATGAGAGACTTTATTGTTTCATATTATTCATTCTTTGTGCTTGTGGGCACTCTGTGTGCTAAATAGAATAGTTTCTTCCACTTTTATTTGAGGAAGTTCTTTCCTGGGCCAGTTGGGGGTAAGGAGCCTTTTGGGTTTGCTCCCCGGAGGGACCCTATTTGGGGGTTTTCTCCCAAATTTGCCCTAAACCCGGACAGTAACTTTCAAACATCCAACAGGAAAACCAGCCAGCTCTGTTTGAAATTCTGCTGTGTTTTCTTGAGACATAAGTGTTGACTATGTATTTGGAAGTGGCTTTTGTCTTCATGAAGGTTACAGGGCTTTTTCTTGTTTGTTTCTTCCTTTCACTTAACCTTACAAATACATTTCCTCTTATTACAGTTGTAACACAGACAGCTAAAGAGCGGTCCAAAGTTAATTAAAGCCAGAAGACAAAAGACTAAAGACCTAAATGAGAGTTTGAGGTTTGGACATTTGTATAAAACATGATGATCATGTTAAAAATAGCCATAATGTTGCTGCAAATATTAACGCACAGTAAATTAATTTATACTTTTGGGTAGTTTGCTAACTACTAATGAACTTAAAATTCAAATAATAAAATCCCATAATGAAATCTTGCCAATCAACTAGAAGTGCTTTTGTCCTTCCCACATGCATGACTCCTCTTGATATCAATAAGACTACCATATGTATAAACAAAAAAGCAACTTTGTGAAGAAATGTTAATATTTTCTTTCTGTGGAAAGGATTAATAATTTTTGTGTTCAATTATTTTTCAGTACTTGTAAATAAAAAATTCTGATAGAGTTAAAGAGTGCATAGGGGAATTCATTTTGCTACAACAAATTAGTATTTAATCCAAAAATAAGAGAGTTTGTTAAGAACAGCTTGGCCAATAAACATACATTTTAATGATAGACAGATAAAAGCAGGCAGAGTGCAGTATCATATTCAATACAGTAACACAGGCATTCCCTTGCATAACAGCTCCCATTATGTAATTTCCAGTGGCAATGTAATTTATCTACTGTAATTTGCAGACACATTTAAAACTAAATTTGATTAATATTTATGCAGCTGAATTTTTTTTCCAGAAGCAGATTTGATTTTATTTTATTTGACCTTGTTCCTCAAATTATTTTTTTTCCTTTCATCTTTCTGCTTAATAAATCAAGGAGAATATATACATAATGATTAATGTTAATAACTGGTCTGCAGTAATATTTTGATGTACTGCATTATATGTCCTACTGGAATTAAATCTAAACTCTTTTACCTTTTATTAATTGAAGAGTGGTAGTAAAGATCATAATATATACCAAGAAGATAGCAGAGAAACAGGCAAAATGTGTTCTAGCTTTTTGAATATTCTCTTAATTTAGAAAAGTATTTATGCTTAAATTTTCTTATAATTTTTTATTCAATATTCAATTTGCATGCAAATTTAAATGTTTCAAACTGCAATATATTTAGATGTGCATCTTCATTTCTGTAATTTCCCTCTTCATTCCTTCCATGTAAATACAAATTCTTCCTGATGAGATTGTTCCAGCAACTTGCATGAAGAAATTTATTGTAATTTTCCTGTTTTAAAGAAAATTTTGTAGATTATTTTTGAACACATAACCATTCTTTCACTATAAAGAATCCACATGCTACTGCAGGTGCTTAATAAATAATATTGAAATTGCATGGTTTTAATAAATCATATCCTAGAAAAATTTGGTTCTATCTTTTGAAAACGATAAGCATTAGAAACAAAATCTGAGAAAAACTAAAATATTCTTCTTTGTGCACCAGTAAGGGACCAGCCTCTTCTCAATGGATAATCCTATTTTTTATGAATTAAAAACATTCAGAAATGTAAAAACTCACAACACTTTCAAAATCGAAAATAAAATGGGTCAAAAACATAATTCTTTTTAACTGGACTAGGTTTAATAACTGGACTAGGCTTCAATCACTTTTTATTCTATTAAAACTAGAAAACGCCATTTCCTGGGTACAGAGCACTATGAATATGATTCCCTATTTAGAAGGACACAGCTGTAACACTGTCCCCTTTTTTCCTGGATTTCAAGTATGTTTCTAATGCTTTTCATTCATTTTAAATATGTCTCTTCCTCTTTCTTGGAACAAAGATTTACAGAGAAAATATTTAGGTTAGAAAGTGAAAAAAATATTATTTACTGCCCAATCAACTGCATGAGCCCTAGAGAGAATAGAATTGATTAATCACCCCAAGAATATAATATGTGTAAGAAATCAGGACAAACTGAAAATTGAATTATCAGAAATGAAATTGCAATTAGGAAAGAACAGCTAGATTCTCCACTGCCCAGCTAAAACTACTGTTCAAAACTATCAGTACAGAATAGGCTTGAAACTGAGATTTGGTGGGTAGTAGAAAAAAGAAAGGGAAAGAAAAAAGAATTAATTATAAATATGTTACTATTATTTAAATCAATATATACTTTAAAGTATTACTGAAGAAAAACAGTAATATTATTTTACCCACCACCTAGAAGAAAATCAAGTATTAAAAATGCTTCAGATTTGCAAAGACTGACTGTAATGAATTATTCTGAGTGAAAAATTGTGAACCATTAAGAACTAGAATAATTGTGTTTGTGCCAATGAGAAATAGAAAAAACCATCCCCAGAGATGGTGCAGAAAGCAGAACTGCACTCCACTTCCTGTTACTTTTGAAAGTCCATTGTCTCAATGCACAATTTATGTATTCCAATCTAACTTGTGTAACTTATTTTAATTCAAAAACTATGCATCCTTCATAGGCAACTGCTCTTAAAAACAAACTATAGAGCCAACTTTGCTCACTTTCTCTCAGGCTTCAAATGAATCACAGAATAATTAAGGTTGGCAAAGGCCTCTAAAACCATCAACTCCAACTATTGACATAACTCCACCACGACACTAAAAACATATCACCCATTTCTTGAACACATCCAGCGATAGTGACTCCACCACCTCCCTGGGTAGCCTTTTCCAATGTTTAGCCATGTTTTCAGCTAAGAAATGTTTTCCTGATATCCATCCTGAGCATCCTCTGGCATGACTTGAAGTTGTTTCCCCTTGTGCTGTTACTAGTTGCCTGGGAGAAGAGACCAAGAACATTTGAGACAAAAATGTACATCAGAACTGCTCAGTATCTTGGTGCAACATAGCTGCCTGCCGCTAGAAACCAGCACACTTAGGAGACAGCTTTTAAGCACCAGAGTTGGTGACAAACCTCCAGGATTAATTTCAGCTGAGCAGATTTGAGATTCAGTACAAGATTCTGCAGCTCACCTCTGAGACAACACCAGGGTGATTTTTCTTCAAATAATGTGTGTGTACAAATTGTAATCCAAATATCTGAATTGCACTGTGCAGGGAAAATTTTAAATTTTCATTTTGAAAACAGTGATTTTTTAAAAAATGCATGACACCACCTACAGTAAGAATAATCTAAAATCATATATTGCTATTTAAGGCAATGCTAAGAATATTGTTTTCATCAAAAAGACTAGGAGAAAGTGAATCTCAGACAAAAAAGTCACAGAAAAATCAGCACAATGTTTGTTGGAAAGCATCAATAATAACTGCTACAGTAGCAAGACAGTGACCAAGACAGTTTAAACCTATGACATAGTTTACTTACATGAGTAAAACACATTTTAATCAGTGTGTCTAGGCTGAGATTATTTCTTCCTAGAATTTTTATTTCACAAAGATTTTCAGAATGTGGCCAATGTGGGAGGTAAGGATGTGGAATAGAGTTTTGCCAAGGAAATCCATAAGTTGGAGTACTTCCCAGTGCAGGAATAGCATCCATTTTTTTATTATTATTATTTTTTTCCCTCCACTAGTCAAGAATCATAACATCTGCATTCAGAGTGGATAGGAAATGTCTGTGGAGACTGAGTTCACTAATGAGGTAAATGGAAAAAAAAGGGGTGGATGTTAGAAGTAGGGAAGGGCCCCTAGATTAGATAATAGCTGAATGAGGTAGGTGTTTTCTTTCAAGCACTATAAGAGGAAAAGAGACACTCTGAGGGATGAAAGAAGCAGAAAGAGATACTGGTGCTAGAAGATGAAAGAAAAGCAGAAATGTTTCATCTCCTCTCTAAATAAAGGAAATTTTTCAGAGAGAGAAATACAAAACATGGTGTGCTATCCTTTCAATGCTCCCAGAGGAAAAAGTGTAAGTAGATTAGGGAAGTGAGGGTCATGATAAAGATCATCTCTTGCTGATCTATAAGGTCAGCTTTTAAAAATATTTTCACCACAGAGACCCATGGAAAAAGAGGCAGCCAAGATTTGAACATTCAGTTGTTACTCTGGCATTCCAGAAACACAGCCACTGCTCTTCCAGTTCCCTTCTCTTGTCCATTCTGGGCCACTCTCCTCCCTTCTGGCTAGAGGGTGGGATCATACTAGCACTTTTCTCAGCATGAAAACAGAGCTCTCTGCACTGTGCATGTGACAAAACTGCTATTTTCTTCACTCACCACAGTTGCAGAGTCACAGAATACTTGACAGACGTGAAACAATAATTGGAGAGCACCTCTGGAGACTGTCCACTGCAAAGCACTGCTCAAAGCAGTGACAGCACCTACAGTTGCAGGATTCCCAGTCAGATGTTTAATGTCTTCAAGGATGAAGACTTCACCACTTCTCTGAGCAACCTGTTCCACTGTTTAATCAGTCTTAAGAGACTGTGATTCTGTCGTCCTCAATACTCCTTCAGATATCTCCAGTGTCCCACAGCAGGAAAACATATTTTAGGAAAGACACTGTGCTGAGTTTTTTAAAAGGACTTACCACAAATATGTTACTTCTAGACTTTATTCTATGACTGACATAAACAGATGCATAAATAAATAAATAAATAAATAAATAAATAAATAAAGGAAAACTATCTTTCCACCAGTGAACAGATATTCATGAAGATCATTTAAAGGCAGATACTAAAAGAAAAGACTAACAGTGAAAACAAATACAACTTATTTGGAAGAGCAATATAATAGAGAACTCCAATTATCTTTACATCCATTAGTACATAGTGTTAGAATATGCATTCAGAAAAACTAAGTTATGCTACTCTGCTCCTAGTGTACTTATACAATGGACTGCAAGTATCCAGAATTCCAGTTAGTTTATTTCTCCTATCTGACATAGTACAAATACAAATGTTAGTTCTTGACTAAGGAAGAAATACATAATTATCTTCTCAAACACATTTTCACTTTGAATTCTTAGGATGAATTCATATGAAATATTTGTTCCACTTTTACAGGAAAAACTCTTCCTACTATAACTTAATGGTCAGGAAAGAAGATAAAAGAGATTAAAGTACACAGAAAGAATGTTAGCTTACTTTTTTCTACTGTACTTATAATACTAATTTTTTTAAAAATCTCAAGAGGTTTTCCATATAACTATTTCAGTGCATCCTTATGATCTAAGCAGCCAAACATGACTTTGTCCCTACATTCACATCACAGTTTCTGAAACTGAGTAAAATTCACAGTTATGAATTTTATTGCACACTTCTGTACTTCAGCTAAGTACCAATTTATATGTTCCATTTTGTACAGCACGTTTTGCCACTGCAGCCCTCTGAACTCTGTTTAACATGTTTAACTGTTAACAGACAGGCAGTGCCTTTCTCTTATGAGCAGATGTGCAACAACAATTAGGTTCAACAACAGCACACAAATGCCAGATGACCATTTGACCTGAGACTTGGCAACCACAGGGAAAGGGAAGCTCTACATCATGGCATTTTATGTTTGTATGACTCAATATCTTCTTCTAAAAATCAGGGATTGAATTCCAGAAGGATTGAAACAATACAAGAGAGTAGGACGAGAGGCTTTTTTTTTTTTTTTTTTTTTTTTTTAAGCAAACTTCAGAATAAGAAAATATCAAAAAGATCAAAAGATAATGACAATTTTTAAAAATACATATTTAGATGCAAGTGTATGGGGAAAGAAGAAAATTATCAAACATTCCAAGGACAGCCAAGGACTTTCAAATAACCTGAATACTAAATATTGGCATGCCAAAGGAAATTCACAGTAGTTAAACAATTGTTTTTATCTCATATCAGGAATGAATAAGAGAGGCAAAAAATTTGTAGAGTTTAAATGAGTTCTTATCCGATGCATTTTTAGAATGAAATTAGTGTAGTTAAGACACAAAGGAGCAAGTGTTCTTTCAGGTGGATACTACCTTCCCAGAAAATCTATGTCCAAAAACAGATTAAAACATCATTTACTTACATGAGGCAAGACAGCAGGCAATGAAAAAAAAAAAAAAACAAAAACTTTTTTATTCTATATACACACACATATATATTTATATACATATATCTCCATGTCTGTCTGTGTGTGTGTGCGTGTGCGTGTGTGTGTGTGTATACATATATACATATATACATATATATATATATATATATATATATATATATGCGCATACACGTCTATGTCCACATACAGGTAGATTTCCAGCTTGAAATGCTTCATTATTTTTATATGGTTGTCAGAGTCTATGAAAATTTACAATACACATCAAAGTAAAATAGCATATGCAGTCAAGACACAAATACTTGATAAAAATATGTAGGAGACTGCTTTTTCAAAAAGTGAGAAAAGAATTTTCATCCCCAGCCTAGCCAAGAAATGCATATAGCAGTACAGAAATCTTCATCTAGCTCACTCCACTGTCAGCAAAAGGGCTCCACTGACAGTGGAGTTCCTAGCAGTTATCCAATGAAAATAACAAAACAGCAAAAGCATTTTACTTCTTAAACTACATAAACAAAGGGCTTTTTCTTCTTGTATAACATAAATTTTCTGAGTAATGGCATTAATGATGATAGTTTCCTGAGAATGTGTACGTTTTGTTCCTTAAACTCAGTTTCTGTGTCATAAAATCCTTTCCTTTGCTTTTTCCCACCACACTAATGACAGGAAATTGTGTATTATGGATAGTCCATGTTTATAAATAATCTAATTTTGACATCTAGTTAACTAGATGTCGAAATTAGATTGTTTCTTTATCTTCCCCCCAACTTTAAATGGGTCACATTTTCTTAGATTTTCGTCAAGGAGGGGAACTAACTGAAACTCCTCTGCTAAGCTGAGAATAATCACCCAAACCTTCAGGATCCTAAAACCTTTTGCCTTTCTGTCAAAATAGGTTGAAATTGTCTGGATTCCTGTGTTTTAGAGTTTACAGACAGAAAATACAATTGGACAATGTGGCGGTTCTTTTGAGAGACCCAGATGACCGTCGATGGCAAAAGGCACAGAGCCTGCTCTCTCTCCGGGGGGATGTCACGGCTTTATTCTGAGATCCTGCCCCCGCTGGCTGAAGCTCTTACTTAGCTCCTTTCCCTACCCTGCCAGTGCCAGAGAGACTCAGGCTGCGGCCGTCCCAGGGTTTTTTCCCAGGGGGGAAGGGCCTAGAGGCAGGAACAAGCCACCACCCACTCAGGGAGAAGGTGGGAGTGGAACAGAGTTGGGTTACATTCCAGTGGGGGGGAGGGTGGGTGTGGCCAAGCAGGGACAAACCACGTGATACAGTTTCCAAGGGGGGGGGGGAACGACGACATTACAAATCCAATATAAAAATGAAACACAATATAAACCAAATTAACACACTGTAACATCTCCCTCTTTCTTATTAAATTGATAAGGAGGAAGGCTCGGTCCGTGGGAGATGTTCAGAGTTTGGACCTTGAGTACCTTTAAAGTTGCAGAAGAAAAAAATGACCTTTAGTGCAAACAAACTGTCCAGAAAAACACTGTTAAGAGATAATTGGGAGAGGATTCAGCGCTTTCTCCTCCTCCAGGCAGCACTGGCCACTTTGTGGGGCCTCTGCGGGTGGCTTTGCAGTTTTAGGGATGAAAGGTTTCACCCTGTTGGCTGGCACCCACTTGAGACCTGGGGGAGTGGACACATAGATGTACCCATGACCCCAGGTGACCAGATCATGAGAACTTTTTGTTTCGCTGGTCACTGGATCCTTTACTATCATATCTGGTGACTTTTGCTGAAAGGCAGAACTGGTTAAAGCAGGATTAGTTAATTCAACATTTGCATTTTCCATTTTTTTCTCCCCCCTCCTTGGACTTGCCCCATTTATGTCAGCACGCTGGGCAAGCTGGCACTTAGCTTTTAGTTTTTTGAAAAATTCCTTTTGGGCCCCCAAGACCCCCCTCCCCCATTCTCCCAAAAGTCCAGTAATTGTGTCTTTAAAGGGCATTGAGGTGCCCAATGTCCAGCCTGATCGCACAGGAGACACATTGTTCTTCTCTTGGGCGGTGGTCATGGCACGGGCACAGGAGGCACGGTGTCTGCAGCAGCAGCTTCTTGTGGTGGCTTGACTCTGGAACTGTGGTTTTGGTGAGCTGTTATGAAGCTGGCACACACCTGGAGCATGTCATGTAAAGTTGGAGACAGTTCCATGGACAGGCTGAGGATAGCTGCCTTGCACGGTTCATTTGCATCAGCCAGAGCCATCTCCTCCAGGACCTGTTCCTGGGCTCCTTCCTCCTTAACCTGTAACTCGATAGCACTGGTTAAGCACTCCACAAATGCTACAAAAGGTTCTGATGGAAGCAAAGGAATTTCCTGAGCCTGCTTGAGGGCTGAGACCCATTCACTATCACCACAGAGATGTTCTAATTGAATTGGGAAACTATTATTCTCAACAGCCATTTCAGGATTTTGCTAAAGCTCCAGAAGTAAATCTCTTTGGAGGCCAAAGGGAACTATAGGAATCCCGCTAAACTTGCTTTTAAAAGCTTGCAGAAGTATTCACTTTCATATCCAAAATTTATCTGAGCTTTGCATTAATCCTGAATCGCTTGTTGGGGGAAGGGGTCCCAATAACCATGGACAACACCCCCCCTTTTTGACCGTCGATATGTGAAAGGGGCGGCAGAAAAGCCGGGATTGCTTCCTGCTTCCGGGTTCCTGGCTCCCCCCCTCCTCCCCTCTGAGGTGTGGGCAGGACTGGGACTGTGGGCTGGGAAACTGTGGGAACCAGGGGCAGGGAGGGGCTGGAGGCTTGTGTCACACGGGGAGGAGTCAGAGGGCGGAGGTTTGAGGGTAGGGGGCAGAGTCGGAGGAGAGGGCAGTGCCAGGGGTGGCACCGAAGGAAAAGAGGGGCCTGGGGAGAGGAAGGGATTGCGAAAGGGATTGTGGGAAGGAGGGACAGACAAAGAGAGAGGCTCCTCGTGGCTCAAGAGCACATGGCTTAGGCCATTTTGAACAAAGGAATCCCCTCCATCTTGTCGCCCCCCCACAGAACTGAGACCAACCTAGGGATCACTGAGATGGGGGTTTTGAGCACTCAAACTGTCTGCAAAAGTACAAACTGGGGAAAATCCACAAAGAACTGGCTTTTTTTTTCTTTTCATTTTGCTTTTGCAATGCAAACTTAATTTTTAAGCTATAAAAAGCAAAATTTGCATTTTCTTTATTATTAGAGGAGCCAGATTCAGCTATTTTATTTGCAAAAGCCTCCCAAAATTCCGGGAAGCTTATTTGCTCTAATGATACATTTTTTCACTAGAGCAAGCTTGGGATGTGAGCAAAAACCTCCATGTCAAAATGTACTCCTAAAGTTAAATGGGAATTTTCATCTGTCCTCACACATCAAATTCAGAAAATATCAACCCTAAAGTCTAGCCCTCTAAACTATCTTTACAGTCAATGGGAAGAATTAGTTCTTTTAGGTGAGCTGTGGTTTACCTCACAGTAATGCAGGCATCCAAAGTGCTCACCTGAGTCATGTTCCTGAACTTCTCTTGAAGCTTCTATGTAGATAATTAAATTTACAAGAGAAAGAAACCCCACTTGATATTCTTTTAAGTAGGCATTATATTATGAATAGGAAGAGAGTACTAACAGGTAACAAATGTCTTGAAAGGTAATCAGGAAAAAAGTAGGCAAAACCCATGAGTCTTAAGCCGTGTTTAAATTAATGAATCTTCTTTTCAAGAAACTTTGGAAAACACATTTGGGAGTATTTCATAGCTAGCAATATGATTGATCCAGTCTGCAAAACTGAGATTTTAGTAGGCAAATCCTTGAAATTTTGAACTCATCTCAATTAGCATAAAAAAAGTATCCAAATCTTAAGTTATCATAAGATTAAAAAAAAAAAAAAATCCTTCATCTGCTCTATTTAAAATACAATACAATTTATATATTTTATTCCATTGAACATGAATTTCATTTTGAAAGTGAATGTAACACTTCTACTTAAGAAGGATCTCATCTTAGAAGAAGCGAGCATAGAAGTTCAGTCATTCTCAATGACTGACATTAATTAAAAAAAAAAATAAAAACCACCTCCAAAACCTCAATAAATTCAGTAGGTAGGCTTTTAGTTGCTTTAGATTAATGTTTTAAAATTCAGGAAAAAAATTGTAACATACTAAATATCTAAGCCAAAAATGTTTCCAAAATACCATCAGTCATAAGAGAGAGCAGATAATTTTTCCTTATTTTCCTCTAGCAAAGGTACAACATCCAATAGCAGAAACATCATGTTAAAGGTGACTTCTAGCATCTTCGTGAAATTGAACTGTAGAGTTCTTCACCTGAACTGTAAGAGACCTAACCTTTATTTCTCAGCCCCCACTAAATCTCTTTGTGTGGTAAAGACAAAACATTTAGATCAGCTTCAGAATGTCAAAAATGTTATGATGCAGACTTCAAATCTTGTTTTGACTTCATTTCATCGGAACTGTCAACCAGCTCTCTGGGGAAAATGGTGTGGCTACTGGGCATGTCATATCACATGTTTGACTATTAATCACAGCTATATTCCCCATTCTAATCACTATTCTAACCTTCTGTATTTACACTGCAATCTTGTTCCTAATTTTCATCTTCTCTTTACTTTGAAGTTTGATACTGCTACTCATGCTTGCATCATGAGAGATAGGATACAGAACTTTTGCTTCTTAAATCATTATTCATATATTTTGACCATACACATGTGCTATCTGCAGTATTACTCATTTCCTTCCACAAACAATTCTATATATGTAGGCTGATCCCAGTTTATCAACCAAACTCAAAAGAGGAGAACCAGATGACTCCTGATAAATTAAATACAGAAGTGACCTACAGTCCATTGAAAACATATTTTTTAACAGAACATAACAAAAACTTTAAAAACAAATGCTTTGTCATAACCAGACCTAACATAGCTACTTTTCTCTTGAATATAGGTCATGGACCAACCCAACAACATAATCACAATACTTTCATACAGGGACCAACATCACAGAATTACTAGGTGGAGAGAGACCTTCAAGATCATCAAGTCCAACCCACCCCTAACACATCAACTAACGATAGCACCAAGTGCCACATGCAGTCCTTTTTTAAACACATCCAGGGATGGTGACTCCACCACTACTTTATCACATTTCCTTTCTTTTTCATCCCTCCAGAAATTTTAATAAAAACATCATGCTCAACAAGAAATACAACAGAGGATATTTGAGTTTGATTAACCTAAGTTAGTCACCAGTAATGATAAAAAGAGTTATAATGGAAGGTCTTATAATGAACAGTAAATGGGATAACTCCTGTTGCTATTAAATTTAACTAACTGGTCAGCACTTCTAAATCTAGTTATAATGACAAAAAAGGGATTTTTTTTTTTAATGGTATTTATGATGCTGACAACACTCAGTCAATTAAAAGAGCTGGAAAGAGCTGAAATAGATGTATTTCTACTAGAACCTCATGAAGGTACAATTTTAGAAGGTTAACATGGATAAAATGAGAAAAAAAAATCTGTTAAGAGTGAAAATGAAGACTGAAAGGCAGCTATGTGAAAACATTCATACAGGTGACATGCAGTAAGAGCAGAATCATATAGATTATTTAGTAAACACTGTGAGCTGTTCCACCTTTCTTTCAGTGTGATTCCACAGGTGCAGCAGTGTGCGTATCTCCTGTGTTAATTACACAGTGGGAGCAATAATGACTAAGGAAGATGTTATTTCCATCACAGTTCTGTTAACCTTCAGTTAATAAACAGGATTAAAATTACTTTCCATAGCTCCAATGGTAAATAATTGAAGATCCAGATTAACAGACAGATAACACCTCCAAAGACACACAAACAGACCCTTGATGTAGACAAGGAGGACATAGATCTGTCCTTTGGTCACCACATTTATTAAATTGTTCAAATATCCATAGCTAAGAATGAGAATTTAGGTAGAAAAAGTCAAATTTTAGTTTTTCAAAACTCAATTCTACTGATTTTTAATTCTTTGAAAATACCAGGGTGCTTGTTTTGCCTGATTGCCCTGTTTCCCTCTACACTGCTTTTCCTGCTTATATAATAGAGAATAGATCTGAAAGAAAACACATTTATCTTTATGTAGCTTAATGTCTGCAATTACAAAAGATTTGGACTGGTTGTAATGTTATGAACTGAAAGGTTTGTTCTTTGTTTGATTCCTGTCATATTAAACAAAATATCGTCCAGCAGAAGGAAAGAGCTAGAATTTAACTACACACGTATCCATATTTTAAAAATTTTGGCTCTAGATACTTCTCCCTTCACATATTGAATAAAGCAGTAGGCTATCTAACCTGAATCTGTGCACTTACAGATGCAAAGTGGACTGCTGCTTTCAGTAAATAAAGCATAAAGCATTTTTTTCATCTGAATATTAGGGGGAATCATCACCTCCTTGGCTTGCACTTACATGACACAGTTCTGATCACCAGAGATACCAAAGCTGGAGCTCAGTCAGCCCAAGTGCAACGTTGCTGTTGGCAGTGTTTGAATGCTTTGATGATTTTAGATCTCTTTCCATAATAATCCATTAGAGTCCAAGTCTGTTGTGATTCCAAGGTGTATCTTGAAGCTCATATTTCTTATCTAGGGGCGCCAAATAAAAGGAAGCTTCCCTTTTCTAACCTAGGCTCTGAGCCAGAACTTAATGGTGAGCTGATTTTTTCTGTCACCACAGAAAAGCTGGTGATGGTGTCAGACATCTGTGAAGCTCTATTTCTGTTAAAACAGTGCACAGCATTGCTCTTCCTGAAAACACACAAAACCCCCAGGAAATTTAAGGCAGTTTACTTGCTTATAATGCTTGCTTACAGTACATTTCCAAATGAGTTTTAAAAGACAGCCAAATAATTTGATATATGTGTTCCTTTCCTCTGGCTTATAGCAATTTGCATTTTAGAAACAAAAAGGAAAAAGTATTGGCATCATTTCCCTATAATAAGCACTATAGATTTCACACACAATACGCCACTACTACTACAATATACTACATGCATGATGTAGTCTACATCATGCATGTAGCATGTTTGTGGAACTCACAGGCAAGAACACCTACAATGTAACATGTTTCATGTAATTAATTTACATCTTTTTCCTCTTCTAACTTTTCTCCTGTTTAGATAACTGAGATGACTGACTCTCAAACTTTTTAGACAAAACAGAACCTATTTAAATTTATATTTCTGTGAGTATTTAATGCACACTTTTATGCAATGACATTGATTTGGAGATACATGACAATTTCTAAATATATGAAGAAATGTCACATCCAAGAAATGTGTCCTTCCCATCACTCCTGGACTGAAATAAAAAGTAATTATAGCACTATGCAATTAGTCTACATTTTACTAATATTTAGCTCTTTGCAGTAATACGCTCTATCTCTATTAGCTGATCATATATTTCAACCATTTAAAACTGTAATTATTCTATACAGTAAATGGCAGAAAATAGCATTTTGGGAATCTCAGTCAAAATGTCAAACTTGCAGCTGCTCATGAAATGGATAGATTCATTTCTCTTGAAGACTTTCTCTGACTCATGTTATCACATCAAAGGGAGGAAAATAAAATTGGTTATATAACCTGGATTTTTCCACTTGCAGCCAAAGTATCCTAAGAAATATACTGAAGAAATAATGACCCTATTACTTGATTAGGTATTACTTAACATGCTGTGGAGATAAAGCAAGTGTGGCTTTCACTGAATCATCATTTGCCAGAGAAGAGGAAGGGTATCTTTGGTCATAGGCTTGCCAAGTTGTGAAGAGGGATTTAAAATAAAGTTGCCAAAAAAAGGCAACTCACTCCTGGCAGTTTGATGCCAGTGATAGCAGTAGATGGCCAGAGCCTGGAGAAGGATCACAGAATCAGCAGGAGGGCACCTACTGCAGAAGAACAGCACAAAAGAAACCCAGCCACTCCAGAGAGTAAGATGGCTTCATCAGAAACCCAACTTAAATTTCTCTGTGAAAAGGCACATACCATGAAAAAGAAACAATAAGAAAAGCTTCTATAGGTATGGGGATGATAAAAGGAAGACCAGGGAAAATGTGAGTCCTTTTCAGTAAGAAATTGGAGGACATGAAGAAGGCTGAGGTATTCAATTACTTTTTTCTATTGGTCTTCACCAGCACCACTCAATTCACAGAGGGCACAGACAGGAACAGGCTGCTCAGAGGAGTCAAAGAATTCTTGCACATGAAGGTTACCTTCTTTAACTAGATTTCTTTGGAGCAGGTGGTTGCACTGGATAACCTCTAGAGGTCTCTCCCAACCTAGACAGTTCTAAAACTGTTATGGACGTCCTAAATAGCAACTTGAAAAATAGCTGCTACAGGAAGTACTTTATCTGTGGTTACATGGGGCTTGACATCCAGTTTATATGTGGATACATCTACTGCTACTCCAGACTGTTCTGGGTAGTCAAAAGTGTGACTAACTGGGGCTCTCTCTTTACCACAACCAGCTGAACACAGCCCAGAAGTTGCTCTATGACAGAATAAATCTAGAAAACTAAGCTAAAGAAAAGTTCTGTGAAAAATTCATCCTGTTCATTTACACTATAAATCATTCTAAAGGTCATTCTTATCAAAGCTTTGTCAATAGTCTTATTACTGATAACAGCCTCCAAACTTTCTAAGAGAAGCTTTTCAACCAGCCCACCTCAGTCCATATCCAAATGAACCTTCAGATCATTTCACAGTTTAGGTGCAGATACAGGCAAGAGTTTGCCTTCCCGTAAGCAGTTAGACTGAGAAATTGAAAGAATGAGAATTTATTTGCATTAAAGCAGTTAGTCATAAGCATTATTTGCCTAATAGGACTTTATAAGTGTATCCACATGCTAAACACAAGAGTTTTCTTTTGATCCTGTAAACATTGCACTCTCAGCTGCAATATGGGTTGTATTAAATGACGGGACTGAAAAAGAGAGCTCAAATACTCCTGCATGTATGTCCTTGTGGTAACGTCCATAAGGAATCTTTGTACTTCCAATAATCCTCTCCATTCCTATAGATGATAAAATTTGCAGCAAAAAGAAATGAGCATGATGTGATAAGTGCCACAAGCAGGCTGGTTTTGATTTATTCCTCCTCTCCCTTCATCTTCCTCTCTGACTTCTCTCTGGATAACAGCTGCACTCCCAGATGATGTACTATTGGTGCTGTTCTTAACAGAGCTTTCTCAAATGCTCTGTAAAGGCAGGAAAGCCATCTGCAGGAATTAGGAACAGATGATCCATGGCAGAATATTCACGCTTGAGGTTGACATTGCAAAGTGGACAAATGAACCATGTGGCCATTAGGTGCTTACTTTTGCTTATGCTTATACTTTACTTTCCTGATGCGTAGATGGTGTTCTGATGCTGCCGCATACAGTTACAAGAGCGCAGCGGTATTCAGGGACCCCTCTTTTGACTCCCAGCTACCCCACTTGCAATTTCTGGTTTGATTCTTCTGGGCTTGAGTTCTCCTTCTTAACAAATTAACAAATATTTCCTTCTTAACAAATACCTATAAGTGTGTATACATACATATATGCATACAAATATACATACATATATATATACACACATACACACGTACACACCTATCTTATTAAGTCAGTGCAAGCTGCAGCTGGGCTGTGAAATGAATAAAACTCATAAAAGTTCCAAGAAAATATGATTTAATTAATGATTTTATGAAAGGGGGCTAGAATAGCAGTAGTTATTCATTTTCCCTCCAAGCAGTGTGAACAAATTGGCTCTAAGCATTTTGATTAGACAAGATATTTTCTAACACAATCTACCAGCTACCCTTGAGCTACCAGAATAAAGGGAAAAGACAGAAAACTGACCTGCTACCCTGCAGCCTGACCTTTCATTCAGAGAAAACCAGAATGGAGTGCTGCATTTTAAGCCAATTTCAGTTCTATATATGTCCTGATTTTAAAGAATACAGATTAGCCCAGCTGGTTTAGCACTTCAGTTTTGTTAAAAGGACTTTTGATGATACAGCAAATCAAGACAGAGAAAAGTGCTAAGTATTCTTCTGTTCAAAGTCTGTGCTTTCTGTGTTGCTATAGCTCTGGAATCCTTCTCAATTAATAAGCAGTGCCACATCACCATTTAACCACGTAATCTCAATTTTTGTGGTTTGCGCGCTTGAGTTCAGAGACCCCAAGAGCCGCAAAGTTTATTGCGTAGATAATCTGTAAGAAAAAAACATAATTCGTGGCAAATAGCTTTTAGAGTAGAAATATTTCTATTTAAACATAAAAAGAGCCTTGAATCCTGAAATCTGGCTAAATAACTCAGTTATGGGTTCTCTTTAGTTCTTAGAATATCTAGATAGATTCAATGTAATTTGATGATTCAAAGAGTGAGGGACCTATTTTAATGAAAACTAAAAGTTTACCTGGTTTTTGAAAATTTAAATATTCATATACCTCCCTTTAACAAAGACCTTGGAGATATAAATCAAAAGTTGTAATAAAATCATATCTGAAATTATCTGAAGATGTGCCTTAAGCAACTGAAAGGCATTCTAAAAATACCTGAATTTATAAATAAATTTAATTTTTTATTACATTTTTTTTTTACATTGAAGGTTGTTGATTATTTTTCACATTTAAAAACTTGGCTATGTCAAGTGTAGATCCAGGGTTTGAGATTTAGTGTACTGGGCAAAAAATTAACAGCAACAATCCTGTTCACAAAATTTCTTCAAAATAATTAACCATTTTTTCAAGGAATAAAAACATAATAATACAAAGAACATAGAGCTATAGTATTGATGAAAGAAATAGATGTTACTCCTTCATGCTCTGGATTTTTTATTTACAAAAAACTCTGTAAAAATTATATAAAATGTCATATTCATCTCATCTGAGATATACGTGCAGTACTTCCTGCACATTCTTACTTGCTTCCTATCAATCTATTTTATTTCTTTATCACTAGCTTCCTATCATCTACTTTATTTCCTCATCACATCTGCTTGATAAGATTTACTATTTTTTCAGATGTTTAAGACTGAAACCTGTTTCCAGTAGGAAAGTGTGCTGGCAGTTTCTGCTGCACTATGGCTTTAATGAATCATAATTAATTTTATCTTCTGATCTTCTGGCTAATCTTTAATTATATCCATGAAAGAACTGCTTTCCTTCTTCACTCATTTTTAAGGGATGAAACTGAGAGGACATTATGGAGCTAGTTTTAGTTCAACTGAAAGGTTAGCAAAGAGCAGGCTGCCAAATTTCATCTAACATGCACCTGGCCTGTAGGAGACTGGGGACTTTCAAGACATTAATTCAAGACATTAACATAAACCAGCTCCAGCAACAGGTATAACATACTATAACTTAAGGCTTTTATTTTTCCCTGCTGACATATTTTTATTTTTCAAAACAAAGAATTTATCTGGCTGTAAGAGGTGCTGCCACTCCCTGACTGTAGCAGCCACATGAAAAAGAAAACTAGTAAGACACCTCCTAATATCAGAAATAATTGAAGATAATCCAATCACTACACAAATAACTATTGCAAGATGAGAATGGGAAATCTATGCCAAAATGCTCTACAGCCCTGTAGCTAAGGTGATGATATTAACAACTGAGGGTTTGATTGTCTTAGGAAAGAATTCAAGCCCAAATCTTTCCCTTTACATCCCAGACGTCACAGGAATTAGCTGTGAATAATGTCAGGAACTTTCTCCTGTTGCACTTGAGAAGGGCAATTAATCTGACTTATACACAGACTCAAGAACAAAATTTAGTCCTGCATCCCAAATGGGGGCAGGTAGGCAACATGCCGAGTTAGTTCTCTTAGAAGAATCTCATGCTCTGAATTTTCTTTTAAGAGGTTTCTCTAATTTATTTACATTCCCGTTACTGATTCTAGTTTCGTTTGGTTTGAGTGGTATAAAAAGGAGGAAAAGAAGTTTGTTTGGCTAGGTTATGTTCACTGTTCACTGAAGTAATGTGATACTGCACAACATACCTTGTTCCCATAACTCTATTTATTTTCTACTCCCTAGACAGGCACATCTAAATTATGGAAAACTATGAAAAAATTTTTAGACTTTTGAATTATACATTATAGTTTGAATTCTTGTTCTATGTGGAATTTTCATTTATTAATTTCCCTGGTGATTTTTGGCAAGTGAAGCAGAGGCTCAACATGGATTTCTTTGTGACTCTTACCAACAATCCATTCACAAGTAATGTTATTGAAACCAGTAGACGTAGCCCAAGAAAGGAAAAAAAAAGAAGATATTTTACTTAGAATGTTAAAGCAAGTATTAGAATGTACTCCAAAAGAGTTATGCAAGGGACCATTTAAAATTTATGAAACACCAATGAAAGAGGGTTGGGTTTTTTCTTTCTTTGCTACATTAAAGCTAAGTTACACTATCTTTCCAAAAATACTATTAACTTAAAAAGCAGAAATACAAGAGAATGTCTATATGCCATATTTCCACATCTACCAGCCTCAGCATCTGGTATCTAGATTGAACCCGTGTAACACCGGGATGTATTAAGACCAAATCAGAAGTTATGAAATAATTCACTTGACTTGTTTTAGGGTAAATTTCTAAATCTAGAAAGATGAGCAAATATATTTAACTATGAACAAAACTCCCAGTAAATTTCTAAGACACTGTAACTGCTATAGGAAAACCTCAAACCAGCTGCATAACCACCTTTAGCCTCCTCATAAAATATTTCATTTCCGTTTTGAAAGGAACATTTTCCACTTTTAACACATCATAATTTAGCTTTCCATAGAGAAGCATGCTGTTGCAGGTCAGATAGAGATCATGTTACTCATTAAATATGCTTGATGGTGACATCATGAGCACATTCAATCACAAAATTTTAAGTACTTGCATTTCATCAAACATCATTTTTGGGAAGTAACAGCCCTTCACTTCAACACTTCAAAAGGCAATTTTTCATTCCACGCTGTGTGAACAAATGTTCCTGTTCTTAGCCACTGGCAACTTTTTGGACTGTGGTGCAACATATTATATAGTTAAAAGTCCTCATCTGTTATGCCCAGTGTGACCCTGGGAGAATTATTGATGCAGTGATGGCTCAAAATTTTATTCTCACCCTTCCTGTGTAACATCAAACTCATTATTAATTTTTAAAAGCAACATACTCACAATCTATGTCCAGGGCAGAGTAGGTTAATTTGAAATTATCAAATCAAGTTACATTGCCTAAGGACAGAGGTTTGATATTACCGGAATGAGAAATTATCTTGCTTTACTTGGGTTTTGAGATGCCACTGTAACTCAAATTTTTACTTCCCTTTCAATAAATCAGCAGTGACTTAAAAATAATAATAATATCTGCTAACATAAGAAGACATGAACAAGTCCAGAGGAGGGCCGGAAAGATGATCAGAGGGTTGGAGCACCTCTGCTATGAAGACAGACAGAGAGAATTGGAGTTGTTCAGCCTGAAGAAGAAAAAACTCCAGGGCAACCTTAGAGCAGCTTTCCAGTACCTAACAGGGCTACAAGAGAGCAGGAGAACTTTTTACAAGGACATGTAGAACTAGAACAAGGGGAAATTGCTTCAAACTCAGAGAGGATAGGTTTAGATTAAATATTAGGAAGAAGTATTTTTCATTGTTATGGCAAAACAGTGAAAGAGCTATCCCAGGGAGGTTGTGGTTGCCTCATCTCTGGAAGTGTTCAAGACCAGGCTGGATGGGAGTCCGAGCACCCTATTCCAGTAGAAGGTGCCCCTGCCCATGGCAGCTGGGTTGGAATTAGGTGACTTTCAAGATCCTTTCCAAACCAGACCTTTCTATTTCATTTTATGGCAATAAACACTGAAGAGCTATAGAGTTTGCTCATTCCAGGTCACTTTATGACAAATAACTAATTGAGCAATACTTACAAAGAATATATTGTGCTTACACACTAGGTGCTGGAGAATAAATTATCTTACTTGTGACATTCAGGATACACATGATCCAACAAGGATTTAATTTCAGTTTCAGATCTTTGTATTTCACCACACCATTACATTCCCAGAAAATGAAGAAATAAAATCATTGAAGAGCACTGTCTTTTTATATTAATTTACTTGTTAATTAAGTTACTGCAGTAAATGCTTGCTTAGTTACATTCTCCCATGTACATTATTCCGTGTTATAAACATTTCCTCTGACTCCTGTTTCAAACAAAGTTATAACTGTCTTGCCTTGCCTCACAAAATACATTTCAAACAGCTTGTCCCAGTGTTCTGGCGCTCTGGTGTATTTTAATAATGACAATTTAAATGAAAAGAACATGCAACATATACAAAAGCAAGATAACTATCTGAAGTAGGGGTTTACAGACATATTAGAGAGATTATGTTCCTCCTGAGCTTTAAATGTTTCTCTATTCCTCAGACCAATCTAAATTTGGAGTCTGAGGTCTCATCTTCAGGTGAGCATCCTAAAATGAGACCAGCTAAGGATGAGACATGCATGAGATGTTTGCTCTGTTGAAGCTGTCCATGTCTGTAAAATTAACGAGTATGCCTGGAAGACAGTGTAATTCTTCAAAACTGAAGGCTTCAGTGCTATTCATTGTTCCAGTGAATTTTTGCTTATGTGAAGCATAACATTGTCACAGAAAAGAGAAAAAATGTTTTGGTTTGGGTTTCATTTGTTTCTTTGTTTTCTAAAATGCTGTATAATTAGAGGGTGAGCAACAGGAGCAGGAAATAGAGATGCACTCTTAATTCAAGTTGTTAGAGTGCCTTAACCCAGAAGACCTCAGTTGGAAGGATATTATGCTCCCTGTTCCATCAATTCTTCTTGTAGTACATCAGTATTTTTATACTTTTTGTTCTCTGCATTTAGTGTTACCCACAAATAGAAGTCACCCAAATTCCTGAGGGAAAAGGAAATGTAGTTTAAAAATCAAAGTTTTGTTTGGATTAAAGATGTGCAGTTAAAGAAGACAAAGAAGAGAAAAGAGGAAAGAGGATTTGCAGAGAAGTTTTCGCAATTTTCCACAGCCTTCTGAATATGTCAGAAGGAAAGAGCATAACTTCAAACACAATAACAGGGAAAAAAATAGTCACTGATGTTTCCATTCTGTAAGGAGAATTTATATTAGAATTTATATATAAAGAGAATATATATTAATTTTTGGAGTCTATATATCATGAATTATCACTGTTGTGTATGACAACAGAAATTTACTCTCTATATTTCCCTATATTTCTAAGTAAAATCATGGACAAAAGGATGACTACTGCCTTGGTTATGTCCAAGGACTGAATTTAGGAAAACTGAGAGAAGCAGTCTTGAATCTTTTATATTAGCAATTCATAGATGAATTCAACCATAGGAAGTAGATTTCTGACTTGTCAAATCAAAAGCTTTAAAACAGGCAGGTATGCTCCATAAATGATGTGGGATAAAAGGGAGATAGAACGAAAGGTGATTGCACTGTTGGAAATCTAAATGACTGCTTGCAACCTAGAGACCAGTGAATGAGTTAGCAACCTGTTTTTGTTAAAGTCTGTGTAGGTAATACCAAGGCAATTTAATAGTCAAAGGATTTCACTTTTCATGGTTGTTGATCTACAACCTCTGATGTTTTACAGACACACCCCCAAAAATTACAGGTTAAAGTAAAGATGGACTCTATTTAGACCAGTCTGATAGAAAGTCATGCTATTCATTTTGTTAGATGCCAGAACCAATAAACCCTGAAGCATTAATTACTCTAGAACACTGAATTTAAGTGTTTGTATTTGGTTAGCTACAGAACATGCAATGAGTAAATATAGACAAAAGAACTAATAGAATCTTTATTCTAAAGAGTTTCATAGTCCAACATTTCTAAATACCAAATTAATACAAACACAATATAGGCAAGGTAGCTCAGGTATTTATTTAACATTTTCAAAAAGACTAAATGAAGAACATGACCTTTAAAGTTGTTGGTCCAAAACATATCCTCTAGCCATGTGATTTTTTTACTTATTTTATTCTTCTTATCCCTTCTGAAATACTTTTCCACACTAATTTACTAATTAGCTATAGTTAAGAAAAATGTACATACCTGGGGATTTTGAATACTCCCATGCTATTGTCACACATAGGGTCCTCCATCTGCAGCTAACCATATATATACATTAGATCTGTTGAGTGTATTTCTGTACAGTGGATGGATCTGGGTTGTTTGCCATCTGCATTTGAATTCTAAAGTGCAATTATTTTATTCATCTATAACCTCTGATGAAATCTTGTTGAGACTAGACTGAGCCTCTTTTCCTCCCCCAAGTATAACTACCATAATAATACTTAGCAACTGACAGGCAGAGGAAGTTAGGGATCTTCAGCCTGGAGAAGAGAAAGTTGTGTGGAGACCTCATAGCTACCTTCCACTATCTGAAGGGGGCCTATAGGGAAGCTGGAGAGGAGCTGTTCAACAGGAACTGTAGTGACAGGACAAGGACTAATGGGTACGAATAGAAGGAGAGGAAATTTAGGATAGACATATGGAAGAAATTATTAACTGTGGCCATCATGAGGCACTGGAACAAGCTGCCAGAGAAACTGTGGATGCCTCATCCCTGGAAGTGTTTAAGGGACACTGAACAACCTGGTCCAGTGGCCCCTTGGCAAATCAAAATAGTGTCTTTCAGACCCAAAAAAAAAAAAAAAAAAAAAAAAAAAAAAAAAAGGGAAACAGCTTTTAGTTGCAATATTCTAAAGGTAAACTTGGGGGTGAGTGCCATTCCCATGGGAATTAAGACACTATGAGAGGGAGAGGGAGGACTGGAATGGGTCTACACAGCAGGAGTAGGGCCCATTCTTATTTGCCCAGGCTGAGCTAGAGATCAATGACAGCTCTGTTGAAAACCGTTGGCCTCCTTATTACATTCATCTGCTCTCCAGTGGTTCCAGTTTCTTGTTACTCTTCATGTTTTTTGGGAGACTAAGACATTGCTTTGGGAAATTAGCAGAACTTGAGACAAAGTAGTAAAGAGAAGGGGATGTTTTTCTCATGGAACACCCCTTTTCTTTCCCTCCCTATTTTTTCACTGCAAAGTTACACACTTGGAGTTGTTTATAGAGTTGCTGCCTACACCCAACTGGCAATAACATCACCTTGTAAACAAGGCCAAGATGTATCTTGGAGGACAGGTTTTGTCATAACATCAGTTTTTCACATACCTTTTTTTTTCTCACAGCCTGTTACTGTAGCTGGCATGCATTACAGTCTTTTAAAGGAACAAAAAGCTTTACAAAAAAAAAATAGAGGAGGGGAAAGGTGTTCTGGGGAGGAAAGAGGCATTTTGGTAATTAGAAATTTTTGACAAAAGGAACAAAATAAGGTCTGGTGAGCAGATGGAAACCAGCTAAGCTTCACATGTTTTTTTTGTCTGAAGAGATCTCAAGGAAACCTGCCACAAAGTCATTGCCAGAAAAATCCACTTTGGTGAGCAAAACATGTAGGTTCTATACAAAAGGTCATAAATTTCACCTCAGCATTTAGTTGTTCAATGAACTGATGATTACAGTAACATATTTTACCTAAAAAAAACCTAGGTCAAGTAAGGAGAAAGGAAACCCCTTAAGTCCTTGGCTATAAATGTGTTCTATATGACTTACCAGGGAAGGATTTTTTAAAGATCATTCAACTTAAACTCTCCAGAGATTTGTGGTTGGACATTTATTATTTTCCTACAAGAAACATGAGCTACTGCTCTGACTTACTGCTCCAGTTTTAGAATGGAAATCTCAATGGAACATGCACTGATATAAAAATGGACTGTAAAAATCACAGTAATGAATCCAGCTCAGTGACATGACAAGTACTGAAAGTCTTTTTTTTTTTTCGTTTCTGAATTAATTTTTAAGAGTCAATTTTTAATGTTTAAGAATAAATAAATTTATAACTGATCTTTGAAAACACTGTGCCGAAAAAAAAATTGAATAAAAACACCTGATTCATGAAAAGACACCTTGAAAACAGTTCTGACTACAACTGTCGGGTGTTTCTACCATTTTGACACAAATCCTGATTTATTTAAACTGTTCTTCCTAAGCTTCTACATATTCAAAAATGACAGTGAAACTGTACGAGAAAGTTATTAGCTCCTAGTTTGAAGACTTCATTTAGACACTCTTGCATACAGTGCGTAATGGGAAGGAGCTCTTCACCTGTTCCTCTCTATTTGCCAACCAAAACATAGGTCAGTTCAGAAAGGGAGATTATAGAAAATTTACCTGACTAATTTTTAGATTAATGTAAAACAGTATAACAATATTTTAAGCAGTAAAACCTTTAAGCATTTTTGCTCCTTTGAAAAGATGTACTGTTTAAGAAATATGTATTAGCATAATGTGGAGGACAAAAATACTTCTATAAATTGCTGTAGCTCTTACTTACGTATTTTCTTAATTCTGTATAAGTTTGTGTATTTAGTTTAAATAAAAGTGGCAATAAGATGCAGTCGTACAGAATATTTACGTATGTCAAACATATTTTGGCAGGTGCCCAGCTTCTGTGTCTTTAGACTTATGATCCCCAAACATTCCTGCATTTGTCACTCTTGAACAGAAAGTTTTATATACATTTATATCTTAGTAGAAATTTCAAACACTACTCTATATTTTGCCCCAGTTATGCAATAATCAGTTGCATAATCAATAATGGATCTTTTTTTATGTTCTGGCTTCCAGGAAACAGGTAAAAATCCTTGCAAAGTTTCCATGAGAATGACATTACAAGGTGAACAACCACAGCAGGATGTCAAGTTTCACCTATATTTCACATGACAGAGCAAATCATGAGCATTAGATGCATTTTTATCTACAGGTAAGAAAATGATGAGCTACTGTTGAAACCCATAAGTGTAGTGGTGTGAGAGTTGTTTTATTGAGTTATTAAGTTATTTTTATAAGATTTTTGAGTTATTTTTGTAATGGTTCAGTTCACTGTACCCCCCTGTGTTTTGTAATAGTTTTCCCCCCTTATAAGTTGATTGTTTAACCAGACGTTTTCTGTCAATCATTCCTTCCCTGCACCTGTCCCTGTCAATCCCCCCCTCTCCTCGTGGTCGCCCTGCCTGTCACTTCAAGACCCTTCACTGGATTCTGGAAAGATCCAGGAGAGGTGTCGAGTGGTAGGCTGGTGCCCAGGGAATCCCCTCCTACCCTCCTGCAATTTGTCAGTGGTTCAGAAGTTGACACCCCCGTTACCACCCCCGTGTTCCCTGGTTGGCTGACCCGTTGTCAGCCCTCCCCCATTTATAAGTGGCTGTCAAGCTTTGATCTCTGCTCTCTCTGGGCAGCAGTAGGCTGCGGCGGAGCTCTTTGCTGGACCCCCCTTAATAAATTACCTTCTGCCCTGCCTAAAGAGAGATGACTCTTTTTCCGTCGCCGCAGTCACAACTCCATCAGGTCCACTCGCTGGTGTGGGGAACCAAGAACTCACCAAGAGGAGGTTACTCGCCCTGCCTGTAACCCCTACTGATCCTCGCTGTGGCAGTGCAGAACTGAGCTAGCATGCGCACCTGCCGGGCATGAGAGGACACTGCTGTACGTAAGAGCAGCCTAGTGTACTTGCTAATGCTATCAATGTGTTACACGTCCCTTTATTTCTCCATGACTGCAAACCTAGTCTTAGATGCTAAAAATCAGGGTCCAAGATCACACTTAGTTACCTCATATCCTACTTCAAATTATTAGTATGAGGAAAGACGACATCAGAGTTTTCAAAAACATATTTGCATTTTCCCACCCCTTTTTCATGTGTCTGGTTGTAAGGTTGTGCTAAATTGTTACCTGTTCCAAAGAGGCAAAGTTCCTCAACCCATCAACGCCTCTGAATCACAGGCAATAAAAATACAGCTGCTTTTACCAGGGCTTGCCTCTCCCACCAGCCTCTGCCTATGCTCTGGTGTGCTGCTTCTCACCATATGAAACAGCAGGGAGGTTGGCATGCAATTTTTACCCACAGCCTATACACAGAGATCCAGCCTTTTGGTAACCCATAGTGAGAGGAATTGATTTTTCTTGTAAACATTTGATTGCTTCTAACTTCTTGATGATGTTAACTCTGTAATGGGTATCACACAATCTTTAATCAGGTTGTACTTAATTATCATTTTATAAATCCTTTATTTTCATGCTTTCAAGCACTAAGATAATTGTAGTGGTGTAAGAGTTGTTTTATTAAGTTATTAAGTTATTTTTGTAAGATTTATAAGTTATTTTTGTAATGGTTCATTCCACTGTACCCCCCTGTGTTCTGTAATAGTTTCCCCCCCTATGAGTTAGTTATATAACCAGACGTTTTATGTCAATCATTCCCCCCGGCACCTGTCCCTGTCAATCCCCCCTCTCTCCTCGTGGTCGCCCTGTCTGTCACTTCGAGACCCTTCCCTGGATTCTGGAAAGATCCAGGAGAGGCGTCGAGTGATAGGCTGGTGCCCGGGGAATCCCCTCCTCCCCTCTTGTGATTTGTTCGTTGTTCAGAAGTTGACACTCCCTGTTACACCCCCTTGTTCCCTGGTTGGCCGACCCGTTGTCACCACCTCTGGATCCTCCCCCGTTTATAAGTGGCCGCAAGGCTTTGATCTGTGCTCTCTCTGGCCAGCAGTGGTCTAAGGCAGAGCTCCTTGCCGGACTCCCCTTAATAAACTACCTTTTACCCTGCCTTTTTCTGTCGCTGCAGTCGTGACGCCATCAGGTCCACTCACCCTTGTGGGGAACCAAAAACCCACCGGGAGGAGGTTACTCAGTTCGGGCTGTAACCCCGACCGATCCACGTGGCCGCAGTGCAGAACTGAGCTAGCCTGTGGTCAACGCCTGCCAGGTGTGAGGGACACTGTGACAGATAATACTTGTTAAAAAACAGAAAAAAAAAAAAAGAAAAAGAAAACGGACAAGAAAACAAAATTGCAGACTATGCTTATCAGTTCAGAGTTCTTTTAATATCATCAACATTTTGGCTAAAAGTGAGGCTGGCCATCTAACCTTTCTTCTCTTCTCTCATGACACAAAAAGTTTTCTCTGCCTGATATTAAGAGATGAATTATCCTCTTCTTAGTGTGCAACCTATATGAGGGACAGAGAGCTGTGCTTGTCTAGCCCTCAAACTCTGCTTCCACTCCCCAATGTGCCTAATATTCCTACTATGCTTTCCTTACCTGGATAATTTCTTCATGCTTGCCCTTCTGTCTTCATAATCAGTTAATTAATGAAGAGCCATGAGCTGGACTAGGTGACGCCAAAAGTCCCTTTCAACTTCAGGTGCCCTGAAAACATCAATAAATTTCACACCTTGGAAAAAAAATTGCTTATATTAATTTTATTAAATTCTAAAATATGGAAAAATTACATATTTAACAAGTCATTGTATTACTTCTGTAACACAGAAGTAGTTGAAACTAAAATCCTGACTACTAAAAGTCTGGTAACATTTTGTTTGAATGGTACCCTATCCACCAAGGGGTGGCTTATTTCATTCGTACATACATAGGTTGTCCAAAATCTCACCTATATCTCCTCTCCATTTTATTTGCCCAAGGAAACAGAAATTCAAAGGTGGATCATAACTGAATCAAACCAGCTTACTCTTCCATCCCTAAGAAAATGTAACTACACATTTCCTTTTTAAATAGAATTTGCAACCATAAGTGTGTAGCTGCATTTGGCCCTTTGACAAAAACTTTTCACAGTGTGAAGCATGGTGCTCTTTTCCTCATAGAACCTTTCCCGTGTAACAATTGTGCAGCCAAACTGTAGGCTCATTTAAAAAAGGTTGTCCAAAATTACATGCAGCTTCATGCTTTGAGAAAATAAAAAAAATTCTACTCTACAGTAAATATTCTGGATTTTTTCCTGTCATTAAAAATACATTTATTAACTGTCTATACTTTCTAAATCTGAACTTCCATCTAAATTTTTATTTCATAGTATGATTGTACTATCTGGGACTACTGAGCCAATTTCACCTGTATGCACATCCATTTTCCCTGAACCATATCTTCAGCTTTTTATAAGAATCAGTTATAAGCTGCAGCACTGAAACGTGGGATGCTCATATCCCAGGTCAAGGGATATCAAGGGATATCACATCTCAATCCTATATAAATAAACATGAAGTCTTTATTTCCATGGATGACTTAGTGCCAGTTGTGTTACTGAGGGCTGCAGATATCAAGCTTGAACCAGATAGTTTTTTATTTTTCCTCTGCCATCAACTTGCCAGAGTTCATTACAGCTCTTGCCTTACAAGAAGTTTAAAATGTTTTAGGGCTTCCAGAAATTATTTTTTTTAAAAAAAAACATGTTATTGAAATGTGTTGGCCAGATCTATGCTACTTCAAGAGCAGACAGCCACCAGGCTCTATAAAAGAAAAGAAAAACTCACTTTCTTTTAATCAGGATTCTTCAAGTTCTTACAGATATCTTGCTTTAACACATGTTTTATGCCCAATAAATTGTATAAACCTTATAAGATGGGTTTTGCAGAGTCATGTCTGCTTAGTATAAATAGATTACTGTCTCATGTCTAAAAATATTTCTCACAGGAGAAAAGAACTGCATGCATTCACAATAGTGACAAAAGAATTTTGAGTCAAGCAGCATAACAGGAAACAATATAATTTTTTGTTTTAATGACATTTCCCCTTCCTTCAGATGTTAAGTGTGTAGCTAGAGACAGATAAATCATTTTGCCTGAGATACTACACCACTTTGCAATAGTGCCTTAGGTCTGTGATCAAATAGCATTTGAGAGCATTTTTGCATGTAAAACCATGGTTCAAATTTTTTTCTTTTTCAACACTGAGACAAACAGATATATTTATTTTCCTCCAACTACTTTCAATGTTCAGTGTTCTATTTAGGTCCAATCTGCTGCGTGTTTCAAAGCTGCATTTGAAACTTGTGAATTAGCCATGCTACCATGTGAAGGACAGTTTCCTGATGGTGGGAAAGAGTTTAAATGAATGGCAGCTCCCAAGATTTAAGTGGTGCTGCAGGGTGTTAAGCTCCATAGGAGATTTTGAGCATGTCAGAAGTGTCAGGTACTTTATATTCATGGACAATTTCACAAAGGAGTTGATGGTGCTGTCTTTACGTTATTAAAGGTGAAAGGAATGACATGGTTACCGAGTTTAATGACGTCAAAGAACTGGGCCCGTCACATGGGCTGCTGCAGAGCTTTTTGTATTGAACTATTTTAAGGCAAACATTCTTGTCAGTATTTGCTATTAAATTCTTTCAGAAAGGCCACATTGAGCTTTTAGTCAAGCCCTGTAACGTTCTCAAAACACTGAAAATTTGCATGAAAACCTTGCAGCAATGTGCTAAGTTGATATAAATTAAAACATCTGTTGCAGAATTTCTCCCTGGGTAATTAACTAGACTTAGCATAATGGAAAGGAACAGATTTACCACTCAACTATAGAAACCTGTTGCAGGGAAATAACTGCTACACTTCTCTTCTTCCTAATTCTTTCTTTAATATCATCGGCTATTCTTTTGTTTCATTAAAATGAAAAGAATACTGAGTATCCTGTACATCAACACAGAAAACTACAAGTGTGTTTCTAGCATCTTTTTTTTTTTTTTTTTAATTCCTGTTTGCAACTCTGCCATATCATATGAAGAAGTGTGCAAGCTATTAAAACCACAAGGTGTTTCAGGTTGGGGCTTATTCATAATCTCTAAGTGAAGCTTTCCCACTTGATGTGAAACACCCAACACCCACCACCAGCATCCCTGAATGTTACATCACTAAATGAGCTTGGTTTTTCTCTGTGGAACCAGTCCACCTCTAAATGGACATGGTTCAAGACAAAGAGCTGGGAAACCCTGTCCCACATTTCAACTTCTTCCTCTAATTCAGCAACGAGGAGTATGAATTTGGCAATGACTGTGAAACATCCCAAGAAATTGAAGGATTTTGGACTGGACGTTAAGGTAATCAGGACTGACCTAAGAGGCCGTATTTTTCTCCCCTGCTGTACTTTATTGGGGGATAGTATTATATGCTTATCTAACAGAATGCCTCTCTTCTCTGTGGGGTCCAAAGAAACATAAATCCATCCAACACATTTCCTCAAGACTTCTGAGAGTTCCTCTGCCAGCATTCCAAGCTCGTAGACACAGGCCAGTGGTGGCCTGGAAGCTATAGATCCAATTTAGCATGGCTTTGTGCCCAGACTAAAACATCTTGCCTCAGCAGAGCTGCATTAATACCTAGATGACTTTTGGATTGCAAGGGGCAAGCATGGCCATGCAGGATGGGCAGGCCAAGAGCGCTCGCCTGTGTGAGACTTATCTCTGCTCGTAAGCCCCTTGGATAACCAGGCTGATGGAGCTCACCAATTCTGTCAAGAGTGCTGTACATGCCAAGAAAAGGCACCCCTAGGAATCTTCTGCTGCAAACTCTACCACCTCGAGAAATTTAGTCTTCCCCAGAAAAAGGAAAGGATTTGGTGCCAGGTAAGTGCTTAGGGACAAGAGGATATTTGTCCATCACGTGCATAGCCTTGTGAAGCAGCTGAATAACTTTATATTAAAGGCACATTAATGCATTATAACCTTGAATAGGATTTAGACTAAATATTCCATTTCTACAGTGTATAAGCTAGCTTGTTCTGATCAGCCTAATTAGAATATTAATGATGCAAATTTAGAGAACATGTCAAATTTTTTGGACAAAACAAAATCGATTTTATTTCCACCCAGTATGTACAGTTGCTGCATATACTTCCCAGACTCTATATGGTAGAAATTATTTTGGTTTTCAGACTCCTCCCAGAAAAGACAAACTGATATTTCCTGCATTCTCTAAATAATTCTGAGTATAAAGTCAGTTGAAGGAGTGGGTGGTGAGTTTTATTTGCCTTTTGATTAAAAAAAAAATCACTAAGCTGAAACACTCACATGACCTACAAGAATCAAATGCAGGGGAGGGTTGGTTGGGTTTTGTTTGGGATTTTGTTTGTTGTTGCTGTTTTGTTGTTGTTGTTTTGTTGGGGGGTTTTTTGGTGTTTGGGGGGGGGGGGTTGTGGGTTTTTTTGTTGTTTATTTTTTGTTTGTGGTGGGTGTTTTTGTTGTTGTTGTTGATGATGATGTTGTTGTGGTTTGGTTTGGTTTGGTTTGGTTTGGTTTGGTTTGGTTTGGTTTGGTTTGGTTTTTCTAGGGCAATTTTACTGACTATTTGGGATTTTAATTGCAAATTTTACGTTCAGATTTTTCAGTGACCATACCAAGAAGTAATTCAGGTCACATTTTAAGTGGATGAATGAAAATTAAGAACAAGGCCTATAGAAATTTGAATTGTGGTGTAATTGCTTAGTACTATAGGAACATAGGATATGCTGGGTCAGAAGGGATCCATCAGGACCATTAAGTCCATCTTCTGGCCCTGCACAAGACACCTCAAAAATCACACCAAAAGCATTTCATATAGGCTTTAGATTACTGCCAGAATGTTGTTTGCCTATATGGAGGTGTTCCATCCCTGACATATATTCTATGAACGTGATCAAAGCCCCTTACATGTTAAATCTTATTAAACAGATAGAAATGTAATAAATTACAGAAGTTTATTACTTAATTAGGGGCAAAATGGTAGTTTGATTATGATTTGGAGGGGTATCACAAAATCTCATGTTTCAGTAGACAGAATTAGTTTTCTAAACTGTGCACATGCCCTTCTAAATGGTGTGTTTGAGAAAAAAAAAAAGATAAATTGCTAATAGACCATGATTGATATATTAACCATTGCTGTCATTATCAATTTGCTATTTTGAATAACCTTTAAGGATGCAAAGAACTGCAGAGAACTACAAAGAATTCAGACATTTGATAATTCATGTCAATGGATTCCACTTTCTGATGTTCCAGTCAGGTTTGTAAGAAGAATCATGCTTACATAAAACTATAGAAACCACTATATCTCAATATTCAAGAGATTGCTCCAAACATTGCTGAAATAAATATTGAAAAGCTGGTTAGAACTAGCCAGTTCTTTTAAGTTACAACTGTGAGTTTGATAAAATATCATTTGAAAACAAAATCCATAGGAATTCTCCTACATGTCAGTGGAAACAAAAAAAGTCACATAATCCATCTGAAAGATCTTTTTAAACATTGCTGCTTTCTTTTTTCCTCATACATGGAAGTACATGAACATTTTGCTATTTCAGTCATAGGCTTGAAAACACTAAAGTCAGGAAATTTTAGAGGAATATGTAATTAGTTCAATAAATATTTTGTTTGAATCTCCATCACAATCTCAGCTGAGGTATTAATTCTTATTTGATTTTAATAATCCTTAGTTATGGATATGCTGAAGTGATACAAACACATTATTCTGTGACTTTAACTGCTACCAGTCTTCTAACCAACTGGTGGCCTTCCAGCAGTATATACTCAAATACAGTATAGTACCTCAATTTCCGCTGGCATTTTGCCATGGTTACACTACAGTCATATTTCTCTCATTCCAGTGGTTAAATGCTTGGAGCATGGGTTGTTTTATTCTAGCCAGTAAGCTCAATGAAAGGAAATTCTTCCTTTCAGGAAAGGGAATGAAATATTGAAATCAGAGAACAAAGTCGAACAAACACTCTGGAAAGGAGATAAAGTTAAAAACAGTGATATTAAAAAAAAAAAAAAAAAAAAAAAAGACAATTTTGAAATAGAGTGACTACAACCAAATGGACTGAGATGATACAAGGTGCAGTGGAAAGGACCAAAATAGGCAAAAGATTCTCCAATTAAAATCCTGAAAACAGGAAAGAAACGTACACATAGAGACAGTAAAAGAATTTGAAGAAATGAAATGCTAAAAAAAAAATTGAAAATTCCTAAACCAAGTGAAAACAATAAAAGTGATTGGGATGACAAGAAGTGCAGGGAAAGGGACTAAAGCTTGCCCAATTAATCCTCATTGAAATCACAAGATTAGGTTAAAGTACGCTAAATTAATTCATTGCGAAATGCTTGATTTTGATTGATATTTTTCTTGAAATGTTGCCAGTTCCCAATCTTCTAATGTTTGCCAGTGAAGCCTGGTTTTTGACCTCTGAAGAACTTTTGGCAAGTTCTCTTTTGTGCCGCTTCAGGGAAAAGTAGTACCTTAAGCCACTTTTAAATAAACTCGCCGTGCAATAACTGGGAATTTACAGCATGTTCCTCTGTAACCTGCACTGGGTGACCCTGTCTTGGCAGGGGTCTTGGATTAGATGATCTACAGAGGTTCCTTTCAACCCTAACAATTATGTGATTCTGTGAAGGCCTCACTGAAGGGCAGACCAATTAGTCCAAAGGGCAAACAGAGTTCTCTCATCCAATTCAAGAGTATGGAGTAGTGCAACTAATGATATATAAGGGAAAAACTCATAGGGCAGATAAACAAAAAGTCGAAGTTAAGATAACACCAAAACTGTCTGACAGATGTTTTCAGAGCTTCAAATGTGGACCAATATTTTTGACTAAAAAGTACAGCTTTACACTAATTTTCTTGAATACCCATGAAATCTGATTTTAAGGATACATTTTGACTGTATCTAATTGAGAAGTTATGTAGTTTACCAAGTAACACCTCCAAATCATGGTGAAAACAAGATAGTAAAAATACTTTTTTTTGAAAAAAAGAGGCAAGCATTTAAGAAAAAGTATAATATATTGTTCATGCTGTACCTTGTTAATACTGATAGCTAGGATTTATCTTTTTTGGTTTCATTTCAGGCTTCCAGACACCTTAAGAGCACTCAGCTTCAAGTTCCCAAGTAAAACGAGCCTTGGGTTATTATTCTGTTTTAACAGTTACTTGTGAAGGAAATTTTTTTTAACAAAAACATAGAAAAACCACATAACACGAGCTTCAGGCCCAGAAACACATTTTACTCTCAGTCCGTCAGTCCCATAGGCATAAAGGTTATTTTCAAACCTAAATTTTTGTAGTGTTGGTGATTACCTTTTTTCTTTTACAGCTCTCCTCAAGACTCTCTTGACACTTAACTATAACAACAGACTTTTTAAAAAGAAGAGAAAGTCTCAAAGTTACCACTGGAAGTCAGTCATTAAATGTGAATTTTATTTCCTCTCATCAGGCTGTCATCTATGAAGCTGAAACCAGGAGCTCTCTTATACTCCATTTATACAACCTAGTCACACTTCAGTTAGGGCCTGGTGACATAAATAGGTTTGTAGAAGCCTGTAAGACTTCATAAAACAAACACTGGGGCAAAGAATGTGTATATAGATCATTATGGAGCTTTTAGAAGGAGAAGAAAAAAAATTTATTGTATTTTGCAGCACTTGAAACTTAGTTGAGAAGTGAAAAAGACCTTGTAATAAAATATCTGTTCTTTTGAAAAAATGCTGGTGGTTTTTGCATTTTTGCAACCTTACTCATTTAAATTTATGGGGCTTGTCGGACAGTACTGCTAATTATTTTCCCATCAGAGGCTTCTGCACTCTACATGGCAGAAGTGTAATGAGCTCACACATGGAAATGGTACTTGGGTGTGGCAAGGGGAGAGGTAGAAAATATAACACCAATTTCGAAAGACCCAGTTCATATAATGGAAAAGCCTTAAACTGATTCCATCGACACAGAAAATGCAAAGCCCATAAAAACCCCGAAAGGCTTGAATTGTCTCACTTTACAGTGGTCATTCTGGGAATGTGTCCAAAACAAGGAATACAGCTTCACACACTACCTTCATCAATACTTAAGGATTCAAGTGCAGATAAGCTTCATAATCAATACTCACTTCAATTTTACTGATACTCTTCCATTATATAATTTCCTCTTTACTCTGTTCTATGCTGTTGTACAACTGCGTTGACTTAAAGGATTTTCAGAACTGAAATAATCAAGAAGCCTGAGTTTTTCTGCAAGTAGCTGGAGGAAGGAAAGGTAGGCAAATGTAAAATAAATGGTATTTTTCAGAACCAGAAAGTTGCAGAAAATAATGCATATCATCATCTCAACTGGTTGACCTCCTGCTAGCATTGTACTTTTCATTGGCTGGCTTGGTCAAGGCCTGCTTTGCTTAAAACAGATGTTCAGGAGACAATGATCAGGCAGGCCTCACTCAAGAGAAAGGCAGAGTAAACTGCTTCTATTAGCACAGGGCAACATGTACAAAGATGCTGCTTATTAGGCCACTTGCAGAAGTGATCCCACATTAAAGCCTGGTAAAGTTTCATCAGAACAGAAGATAGCCAGTGCTCCTGAGTTCAGAAAAATCCATCCGCATTTTAGTCAGTCCAACAAGAGGGAATAGACAGAGAATTAAGTAACTGATGCTGGAAGATTAGCTGACTCTTTTGTCCTCCAAATGCATGAATTTGAGGAACACATCTGTAATAGTTTTAATTTCAAAACCAGGCAGAAACACTAATTAATGTAGTGGTTTCATGTTCACTAAATTCTGGTCTTAATACTTACTTGTTCTGTGGCAGAGAGACTAGGAGAAAAACAAACAGGCGCAACCTTAAAATTAATAAATAGTTTAATTAACACACACTAAAAGAATAGAAAAAAGAAAGTTGGAAGAAAAAACTAAAACAGATTGAAACTTCAAAAACACTCTTCCCTCCCCTTACAAACTGTTCACTTTCTAACAAAACAACATAAAGAGACAAAACTTGTAATTTTCAGTCAGTTTCACTATCTGACAATAGTCTTTTATCAATTCTTTAGGGGAAGAGTCTCTCTTAGAGTCATGGATCCTACTGACAACTTAGAACAGTTCTCTTGTGGGTTTTAAACTGTCACAAAAACAACCGCCCAGAGAAAATCTGCCTTTGTGACCTTCCCAGGAGCAGGTTCCCAAGCTGTTTATGGGTCATGGGTCTTAGACTTTTGCATACTGGGGTGTCACGTTTTAAAGATGAATAACTCTAAAGCAAAGGATTCTTCATCTCGAGTTATAGAGATGTCTTCTCACTTCTTCACTGGAACAGAGAGCTTCTCATCTTTATCTCTGTTCAAGCATCTTATAGGATTAATATTACTTAGTCCATCACAAACACCTTTGCTCAAATCTACACACAAATCAAAAAAATCATCTCCCCAAATGCATATCTTTTCCATGATTTAAAGGAATGATCTAAATATAGAGTTCATTTCCATGGCTTAAGTAGGAATGGAACAACCAACTCTTCAACTCTCTGTCTCAATAGTCTTTTCACTCTTGCTCTACTGACTTCATGCTGTTTTTTTTCTTTATGTTCACTCTGTCCTTTCTTACTCTCTCAGAGAAGGGCCAAGCTCTGGAAGCTTCATGTTGCCAGGAAAGGGTAAAATCTGCTCGGCATCTTTGTCTCTCCCTCTGTAGCTCATGGTGTTAGATGTTCAAGACTGAGCTGGTGAGGGAGGAAAAACTCAAGCAGAAACATCAGAGATCAGAGCACCCGAGCAGTCTGGAATCACAGAAGAACCCCAGGCAGGATCACAAATGCCTTCTCAGCCCACCCCTCGGTGTAAATTGGGGCAGCCTCAGCCTAAATCGTGCCCATAGCTCTTATCAGGGGCCCAGCAGAGATCTCTTCCTGCTCCAGGGAAGTTTAGAGAAAGTAGTTGTAAAACAGCAACCTCTCCTCCCCCCGCTTTCACCCGGGAGCCGATGGAATCCGGCCATGCCTCAGGCCAGCTCACCCCAAAAAGGGGGGAGCAGCAGGCCCAGCTCGATGTTACCTGTCTCTCTCTGGCCAAAGGAAATAAGGAAAAGACACACCTACAGGAAATCAAGGGGTTTTTTATGGTACTTCCCAAAGTCGTAGCAAACAATTTTCAGTAGCCAGAACAGATGCCAATATTCCAACTAACCCTCCGATAGGTCCCTGTCTTTTCTAAAGCAATTCCCAGGTCCTGACCTGGAGAACTATTCTACATTCTTCTATAACTAAAAAACCAAACTGTACTAACCCATAACAACATCTAAGCCTGAAAAATGGGCACTTTACTGAATATCATACAAACATTTTTACAGTGCATAATACCCAGAAAAAACTATGATAGCAGGTCAAATGCCTTTGCAGTAAGAGGACTCATACCTCATTATGGAAAGAGGCCCCAGCTGTGATTCCTTCTTTTGGTTTCTCTGGAGGGATAGTACAGTCTTAAATTGTCTCTTAACCATGATAAGGATCTGGTTCAATAAAGCTTTTCTCAGAAATCTGTTCCTTTTTATACCCCAGTGTACTGGTTTTGGCTGTGATAGAGCTGGTTTTCTTCACAGTAGCTTGTATGAGGCTATTGTAATAAATCGACAAGCCAAATTCAGTAAATCAAAATTTAGAATTTTATTTTGAGACTTAAATTTAGTCTCCCACAGCCACAATTGAAAGGAACATCATCGAACCCTGGGGCTTTGGCACTGAGTGAACGCGGTAACAGACTCTGTCAGCCTGTCACCCCCTCTGTTCACAAACTGGGTCCAATACTGCTGGTTTTTATACAGTCTTTCACTGAGAGTGGACCGAGACCGTAGGACACCCCCTCTGTGGTAGCTTCATTAGGTATTCATGTTCAGGTCCGGGGTCAGTTGAATGGATTCTCAAAGTGGAACAATGCCGTGATTGCCGTGTCCAGAGGAGGTTTGGAAATGTTAAATCGGGCCAGAACAGATAAGATATCGATCTGATCTAATCATTCCATCGTTAGTGCGCCCATCTCCCATTTTCAGTTCTTTGTGCCTTTCTGTAGGGTTGTCCTGAAGCGGTTCCCAGCAGGAATTCCTTCTATCCCCCAACCCTCATGTCCCCCTGTGCAGTTTTAGTCTTAGTTAACCCTAAACATACTTTTAGGTTTACTGATCTCAACTTAGACTGAATGCAGATCAATGTTATATTGCATATTATTACATTTTATCGTGGATTAATTGCATATTGCATTTCTTAACACGAATTAACTTTAGGTCATATTTCACACTATGTTCTGCATTTGTGCTGAAAATAGTGTTGATAGTAAAATTTTAATTACTGCTGAACAGTGCTTATACAGTGCAAGGACTGTATATCTTAAAACAGGATGCTTTTTACTCCAAATAGAACAGCAATGAACACATCACAACAGATAAAAACCTTGATCAGGAGTTGTTTGTGTAAGTCAATCTATAATAAAACAACTAAACTTCAAGACAGCAAAAATATTTGCTGCCCAAAAGATGTAAAGAAAAAAAAAGTTTGTCTTCTGCAGTTGTAATGCCACAATCCTTCTCCACTAAATTAAATCTTTCCCATGAAGCATATGAGAAGTCTTGTGTGTCCTATTCCTCTCCCTTTTTTCAACTACAAATTTCTGATTCAACCTCTGCAAAGATATGCCTGAGTGGTTTCTCCAATGGTCCATCCATCAATCAGTACCCTAAAACTTCTGGTCACTGCAATTGTCACCATTATCAACTTTTGTTCAGGGTTGCTGTGTCTTTTACTACAATGTATTAATTTTTCTGTCTCTTAACTTGTCTTTTTTTTTACTGACTAGCCATAAATCAGACATTCTGACAGTAATCCTTAATTTCTTATGATCTGTGCACTAATTTAAAAAATGTACACCATTCAACGAGGATTAACGTTTTTTGTCATTTGGTTGGAATACTATCATTATTTGCTGGCAAAACAGTAACAGTCAAAAAGATGCAATTGACATTTTTACTTTAGTCTTTAACCTCCAATTCACATGACTGGTGTTCGTAAGATAGCAAAGATTTTTTTTTTTTTTTTTTTTTTTTTTTTTTCTCCCAATGGGTCTATTTACAGAAAGCAGTCAAGCAATCATATTTTCTCTTCCTACAAAAACTGTAGCTAAGTGACAGAGGTCAATTAGGATAGATTTTGAGTAACTCCTCCTGTCATTGTCAGATTGGATGTTAGTGACAACGCTTCAGTTTCTATTGTGACAGACAGCTGGATCCACAGGGATTTTAGCAAATCAGTTTCAGTTTATTGTTGTGGTTTAGGCGTGGTATTCCCCAATTTTGTGCTCCCACTGCCACTCTCTTTCCCTTCTCCTCCAGCTAAAATCACAAAGGGCAGAGATCATGGGTTGAGATAAAACCAATTTACTGGAAAAGGCAATGAAATAAGAAAATAACAGCACCAGTGCTAATATCAAAAGTACACAAAGAGGGTGTGTTTCACATGCAAAATACTCACCAGGCCTGGGACAATGAAACAATGGCAGACAGACTCTCCACCCACCACACTTTTACAGCTCTCAAAAGGAAAGCCATTTCTTCCAGGAAGCAAAAGAGAGACTCCCCCACCCATGGCAATGACCTAAAATGGTGTGGAATAACATTAGGCTCCTGGCCATTGCACAGGGTTCCAGGCTCTGAACTCTCACTACTGCTTTGAAAAATTAACCCTGTCCATGGCTGAAAACAAGACACATATGCAAGAACACTCTTTTATACTTTCTTTTTGTCCTAGGGTGGCTATATGATGCACATATGCAAGAACACTCTTTTATACTTTCTTTTTGTCCTAGGGTGGCTATATGATGCCTGTATCCCCAATTGTCTGTTTCTGCTGGATACTGAGTTCTGCAACTTTAAGACTGATTCTGAGAGTGAAGAGTGTGAAAAGTGCATATTATATGGCTCTATGCAAGATATTTACTATATGTATTATGTTGTATTGATTATTAATGTTGTATTAATATTTTGATAGTATGGTAAATGTAGTTTTGTAGTTAAAATGTAGTTTTTATGTATCAACCACAGGAAAATGTGACTCTTTCGGAGAAAAAAGAATTTACTATTTCCTTATCAGAAGAGACCAACTTCTGCCTTGCTCAGCCCTGAAGACGCCATAGAGGTTAACGGAAAAAAGTGATACTAACCAGAGACAATTCGTTGTTTGAAGGATTTATACATGAAATTTATGCATCATGTATAAAATGTATGAATATTCAACAGGCTATTGCTTTTAAGAGATAATCCTTTGTTAATAGGGGTCCTTCTCTGGAGCTTTTTTGCTCAGGGAGGCACCCAGACGTCTGTAACTTTGTTTTTATTGTCTCGTATTGTCCTAACCCTAATTGTTCAATTTTTTAACTCTAATTCTATTTTTATAACCATCTTATTTACTATTAAACTTTCAAAATTTTAAAACAAGTGATTGGCATTTTTCACAAAGAGGAAGAGAAAAAGCACAGAGTCTGTTATCAGAGACTGCACTTGCTCCCCTGCATCCTTCTCCAGGACTGTGTTGTCTGTAGTGGACAGTCTACAGTGGGAGAGAGCTCTCCTTTGTTTTTTAATTAGATTTTAGCTAGCTGAGGCAGAGACGTTCCCTGAACCAGGGTTTTTTTTCTTTTTCTTGGAACTGTTTTGAACCTGCTCTGGACTGAAAAACCAGAAGAGCGCTGAGAGCTCACTGCTGTGGCCCACCAGGCCCTGGCATTTTCCAGTGTCAGAGGGACTAGTAACAGACTGAGTGAGCTGAGCTACACCCCACCAAAGGGACTTTCTGAATTTGTCACCTCTTCGGAGAAGTTAGAGGTTTTGTTGTTTAGTATTGTAATAAATACGATCCACCAAATTCAATAAATCAAAATTTTGGAATTTTATTGAGAGACAAAATGACAGTCTCGGACAGCCACAATTAAAAAGGACAGCGTCGAGCCCGGGATTGGCGCTGGGTGAACGCGGCAACACACTCAGCTAGTATGTTACCCCCCAAGTTCACATTTCTGGCTTGGAGCAGTCTCTTTTTATACACTGGATCGCTGAGAGAAACTCGGGACTCCGAGGTTCCTCCTTCCAAGGCAGCCTTATTAGACATTCATGTTCCAGTTCTGGGGTTCTGAATAGAGTTGCTCGAGAAGATAATGCCTTTAATTGTTGTGTCCAGGTGTGGTGTGGAGATGTTAATTTCAGGAGGAGACGGATGAGATATCAATGTGATGTAATCACCTGGTTCTCCGGGCTTCCATCTCCCTTTTCCATTGTCTTTGTTCCTCCTTTAACGATTCCCGGCAGAGGTATCCCCGTGTCCTTTGTTCGGGTAATTCCTGTCATAGTTTTCTTGTGTTCCTCCTGTGTCTTTTCTGGCAAAAGAAATTCCTGCACCCCTCTCTGTGCAGCTTTCATCTTAGTTAACTCTTGGTATACTGGATTAGAAACAAAACTTATATTTATAGGGGTTGAATTACATCTTACATCTTTTTAACATGAATTAAGTTTAGGACATATATCACAATATTGTTCATTTTTTTGTGCTGGGGAGTCCTTTGCCTGTTGAATAAATGGGATTTTTTCACTTCTCTCTGAGGACATCTTTGTCGTGAACCAGTTAGGGGATGGGCTGCTTAAATTTGCTATCTGGAAGAGCCCCTTTGGAGGTTTTCTGCCAGATTTGCCCTAGTCCAGGACACTTATACTGATTACCAACTGGTTCACTCAAACTGGATTACAGAGACAGCAACCAGTTGACATAGGCAGGATTTACCATCTAAAATCCCACGAGGCACTACATGTCATGTGAATATTCAGCTAGGAAAGACCACAGATTGAAAACATTTTTCAATGTTGAATTGAAAAATTTGTTATGAATTTTCATTATTGCTGGCACTATCAAGTCTGAACATGAACCTCAGCGGTCAATAATCATACTTGCCTTATTGAAAGTGCCACATACCTTCTTCTGAGTTAAGCTTTCCCCAGATTAACCCAGGAAAGATACCCAGAAATGCATCTACAGCAGGATTGAAACAAAGAGTGCATAACTATACAGGAAAGAGGGGCCATCAGCTTCTGTGTGAAAGGAAATATTCATCCCAGAAACCAGTAGATTTCTATAAAACAAGACAAATTTTGGAATTCTTAAAATCACATGAATGCTATCTTGAAGATGCAAAGGAAGAGGAAGAACAGGTGTATTCTATAAGGACACTTAGGGAATCACAGTTTCTTCAATTACACAGGTAGAAGGCAAAATACATTGAATATTGTGTTCAGTTTTTGGCCTCATACCACAAGATATTGAGGTACTGGAGTGGGCCCAGAAAAGGGCAACAAACATGGCAAAGGGTCTGGAGGACAAGTCTGATGAGAAGTGGCTGAGGGAGCTGCAGCTGGGACCTTATCATTCTCTACAACTTCTTGAAAGGATGTTGTAAAAAGAGCTGAATGTAGGTCTCCTCTCTCAGGTAACAAGTGATTGGATGAGAGGATATGGCCTCAAGCTACACCAGAGGAGGTTTAGGTTGATCATTAGGAAAATTTTCTTCACCAAAAACATTGTCAAGCACTGGAAGTAAATGAGTCATCATCCCTGAAGGCATGGAAAAACCTCTGGATGTGGCACTTAGAGAAACAAATTAGTATTGGACTTGGCAGTGCTGAACTTACAGTCAGACTTGATGATCTTAAAGGTCTTCTCCAGCTTAAAGGATTCTATGGGATAAAGCAGCTGTGTAATGCTCAGTTCATAGTTGCCCATGCACTGATGAAATTAGAGAACCACTGTGAAGATCAGAAAAAAAAAATCAGTGTTTTGCTTATTCAGTGCATCTCAAGTAGCAAGACATTTTTTTGTCAGATATATCTTAACTGAAGAGCAGATGGGTACATGCACTAGAATTGTAGTCTGGAGCTGAAATGCACTTTCAGAGCATAGCTCCACAGCCATTTAGCTATTAGCACATCAAGGTTCCACTGCACCTTGATGTGCACTGTGGTACAGGTGCAGTGGAACCCTTGAAAAGAAGAAACATTCTTGGTACCCATTAGTGCTACAAATCTGTTTAACTAATTGTGCTGCACTGTTAACTAACACAGACTCTTTACAGCCAGCCTTGAGCAGAGGCATATAATAGCAGAATGTAATCAGCACTGCTTACACAGTCAGGTGGCTTCTAGGGATCAGTGAAGATTCCTGTCTGCAGAAGTGAACAGAAAGCCGGCTTAACCTAGGTCAAAACCCCCCAAACTCACTAAGATACAGAAGTCTTATGGGCAGATAAAATATATTAAATTACAGCAGCAGAATGGCAGTCCTTTCTCAAGTTATTTGTAGAGTCGACACCTCAAGAGTGCAACAGATGGTATTCATGTTCCAGTATACAACCCCTGCATATTTTGAAGGAAAACACTGGACAAAGCTCTAAGTAACACCTTGTCCCGGTTTGAAAAGACAGGTGTCTGCTAGGGAGAGGCAGGCCTCCCTAGGAATGAGGAATTCAAATCCTTCCCTCCGTGTTATTATAATTTGGAAGATTAAAAAAAAAAACTTTTCAGTCAGAGCTATGGGGAAAGGAATAACAGTCCTTTACTAGTAAATATAACAGGACAGACAAACAACAACAGCAATTATAATAATAGTAAAACAGAACCAAGAACCCCGAGGGGCAAACGGTGGAAGCTCCGGCGCTGATGGCTGGAAGCGGTGGATTGTCCTCGGCAGGCAGGGGGGTGTCCTGGCAGGCGAAGTGAGCAGTGCTGGGGAAAACTCGCAGAGGCTGGACCCGGGCTGACCCAAAATCCAGCAGGGCAGCGAACAAACTCCGAATTCCTGGGCGCTCCAACAGATGATAGAATTCCCAGGACCAGACTCCTCCGTTAACCGTGGACTCCACGCTGCTTCCAGTCGCCCATCCGTCCTCCCCGGAAAACCGAGAGCAGAATGAGTCCACCACCCTCAGCTCTCGGGAGCCCCCTCCCTCCCCCAAAACTAAGTGATCAACTTCCTTTGTCCAAGTTGAGCACCCTTTAACTATTAGTATTTAGCCTCCTAGCAACTTATGGGGGGGGAAAATTTCTACAGGAAAACTTAACCCTCAACACACCTGCAGTGCTTGCCATTGTAAGACATCGTGATCCTGATGGCACTGCACACCTGTATTATGACAGCTGACAACATCACTCAAACAGCTTGTCTTCATGCACAAGAGTTTTTGGATAGAGGTTGAGGAAGACAAACTTGCAGAAGTGATTTACTGGATAGAGACATAGTGAAGGCTGCACCCTGATACTGCAGCTCTGGCACTGAGTGTCAGCTCTTTCAAGGAGTTGTTTTCTCCCCAGTTATGTGTATGGAACAGCTTGCTCATAGTCTTAGCCTATGGTTTTCTGCTCTTCAGCATAAACCAGTTTATTTTGCAAATTATTTGAGATGAGGTATGCCCAAATTAAGTCCTGTGTGCATGCAGTATGATTACAGTTGGCTTGAAACATTTGTCTCTGACAGCTGAGCCAAAATTCAGCTTATCAATTTAAATTCAAATAATCAAGCAAGAAAATTGCCTCTTAGTTGTCCTTAGGTATCTTAACAGGATATCAAAGTTCCATGTATCATAGAAAACTTAGAAGCCTTTAGACAGTTCAGAAACCGATCTAAAGCAATCTTTAGGAAATACCAGAAGGGGAAGAGCGCTTTGCTCCCACTTGTGTTTGCAAGGGGGTCTCCTCCTGTGCAAGCATTTGATTACACAGATAAAAGTTAGTTTGCTGAAACTACCTCTATGAGCAATTTGAAGTGATGTACACTTTAAGGACAGAGAAAGGCACATATATATCTGCCCTAAAAGTGCTTACTTGTACAGAAACTTGTAGGCTGCATTTTGTTTGCAGATGTTACTATGAATACAACATCAAGCAGCCCTTCTAGGTACATTAGGATGCTAAACCACCACAGAAACTCCGAGGAATATAAAGGGGTGGGAAAAACCTGCAGGGCATGGTGTAAAAAGAAAACTTCACTGCAAAATTAATGAATAGATTTTCATTAAAATGTATCAGTATGCAGTCAAAGTAATAAGCTTGCATATACTGAAAATTATCTCTAAAACAAGGGTGAAATATATACGCTTTACCCCAAAAAGAAGAGCAACATAGAAAACGGCCTGTTATTCCTTCTTTCTCCTCTCCTCCTTGTCAGTCTTAAGTAATTGAGAAGCAACTGTACAAAACCTACAAACAAATCCCAATCTGGCACACTTTCTTAAAAGCGACATGCATATTCTGATATCTGAAATATTTTCCTGGGATCCTGAGCTGAATAATACTAGGGAAAGAGAAAAAAAAAAAAAAAAAAAAAAAAATCAGAATTTCCACATTGTACAAGTAAACTAACAAAAAAAAAAAAAAAAAAAAAACCAAAAAAAAAACCACAGCAATTATAGAAAAAAAGGGAAAAGCAGTTTTTTGTTAATACATAATTCTTTTGAAAGACATGTCATAGGGACTACTTTTCTAAGGGTCTTTTTGGTGCATAAATCCTCAGCAGTGGCTCCACAGCATCAAAGGCAGCTGAGTGCAGTCTACATTGAAGATACCTTCTCCTCAGCACTCCTGCAGGGCTGGCAGCTTCCGGCTCAGCATTCTCCCTTCAGGTTAGCTCCTGAGATTTCAGGAGCACTTACAGTGCTCTCCTGTTTCCCTACATAAGAAAATCAGGTACTAGGTAGAACCTATTCCAGTTAGCTATGAAGTACCTGCTGTTAAGCCCGTTTCACAATTCCACTGCCTTAGCACAGCTGGTAGAGAGGGGAAAGCCTTGCTTGTCCTCTGACAGCAATTACATTGCAGAGCAGGTTGAGAAGGTGCTACACTATCCCTGAAAGCAACCAGTACCATTGAATAGTCACACTCAGCAGGCCTCTAGAAGTTCTTTCCTTACAGACTAGCAAAACCCAAAGCTATCCACTTGATTGAGCAAGCCAGCAGTTTCTCCCTGCTCAAGCTTTTAAGCAGGTTTTAACCCTCCAGCCTTCTGGCTGGATTTCAGCCAGTTCTCCAAAGTGAAGTACACCAAAATCCTCATTAAAACCGTGAGGAGTGAGGTGAATACCTGAAACGAGAGAGAAAAAAGCATCAAGACTGACATGCCAGAGCTGGGATGGCAGAAAGATAATAGGGGGAAGTGTCTTAGGCAGGTGAGTAATGGAAACAATTTACAAGAACAAGCTGATTGCTTTCACCCCTAATTCCATAATCAAAGACGGCTGACTGGCTCATGTTAGATTCCTAAACAGAGACAGAATACTCCTGTACTCTAGTTAAAAATCTCAACATTACCGATCATCTCCTTTCTATTTGCCCTTAAATTTCACCTTACTACTCAGGTTTTATAATTAAGATTTTTTCTTTGAGTGTTTCCTCTAGCAGAGAGAAAAATACGTTGTCTATTTCACAATATGTAGCAGTACATTTCTTCCTATCTTATGTACTGCTTTCATCATGTATTTTTTTCTCTCCAGTTGTTTTGTGGGGTTTTCAATTATATTCACTTCTTCTGTCTCAAGCAATGGAACCTCAGTGACTGATGAAATAATGAAGTTAGTAACTGTAAGTCACAGAAGGTTTCAACTGTGTAGTTGTCAGGGGAAGAGTTTGCTAGATGATTGTCCCCCAGAGCAGAAAATAGCTGTACCTATAGTTGTGTGGAACCAGTAGTGATTATAGAGTGCAAATTCTATTTGCTTCTGATGTATAAATTTTTGAAATGCCTTTGGTATTTTGGTTTCTGATCATAAACAGTGTGTGTTTTGATGCTTTTTTCTTAATAGCTGTATAATATATATTGAGATGATATGTTGCCCTTCAATTTAATTTTATTCAAATTTTAGGCAGAAATTTCTTGTTCTGGAGAAAACTAGGAAATGCAATCAGGTCAGGAGTCTTTGTTATAGAGGCTGGGCCCCTGAACACCATTTTTATTCTCATAATAACTTCTAAAATAGACTGGAGAAAACCACAGTAACTTTAATGACTTATTGTATTATTATAATACAAATTATAATAGAACATCACAACTTATTGTATTATTTCTAACAGTAGAGAATATATTTCTTTGAGGAAAAAAAGTATTTTCTTTGGAAACAGCTGAGATAAAAAATCTTTTCTCTGAAAGAATGCCAAAGTAGCTCTGCTACAGCAGCAATTTACTGACAGAAACTAGTGGCTTAGATCTGCAACGTGTCTTCCAAACACCAGCCTGTTTTTCCCTTAAGAGAGGAATTAAAAGTAGTTCTGGGAACAGCATGGGGAAAAAACAATCAAGATTTTTTTACCAAGTTTTGTACTAGTATCCTACAACACAGTATTTTAGAGCTTTGTAACAGAGGGCAATTACAATCTGCTACTACTGTTAACTCTTAAGGGTGGAAAGACTCAGAAAAAATATGTGGTATTAAAACCAAGTATTTTGCTTTTAGTTCTCATGATGTAGAGCAGACTGCAGTCTTTAGTTTTAAGTCTAATGTCTAATTTTAAGACTAGTTAGATGTCTAATTTTAATTGTATGTGAATTTCAGACCAATGAGATTTGCCTCATCAGCCTTAGGTGCTGAAGTTCAGTACAGAGAGAGTTACAAAGATGGCAGAGTAGCAACAGCAAGGTTGTGATAATTCCTTCTGATGCTGAAGAAATTGTGGTAAAATTAACTTTTCAGTTCAATCGATCTGTATCTCACATGCTTAGATGCTGCTAAGAGGACAAGGACTGACTGCCAATAATTTGACTAAAACTATCAACAGTAGTTAGAACAAATGGCAAACTCCCCAGCTATCCAAGATACAACAGCATTTGTAAGAAAAACCTAAAAACTGTTTCCCTGTAACTACCACAGCCACCATAAACACGTAGGGGTCACTGCAACACCAACACAGAAGAGGAAAAACTCTAAGATTCACTTTGAAAATGTGGGAACACGACATCCTGACTCAAGTATCTGTATATCTGAGTAGTGCAAATTCCTATCCTTCTTTTAAAAGCACTGATGAGCAATTTGATTAATTCAAAATTTTAACACATCATAGTGAAATATCAGCTCATGCTTTCCACAAGATTTTTTTTGGCTATTCACTTATCTTGAAGAAAATTGCATCCATTTGTCACAATTCCTCAGGTTTAACTTTACCTAAGAAAAAAAAAAAAAAAAAAAAGGCACCAAACAAACAAAAACAACACAAGAAAATGTTTAATAATTTAAGTCAGCTGGTACACAAATTTAAACTAGACATTAGTAACAGTCATGAATTTTGACTCAATTTTGTGATCATTATTTTGATGAAAAAAAAAGGAACACTAAGAGTTGACAATTATTGTGTGTTGCAAGCCACCTGAACCTGTCAGATGAACAATATAGCCTCATTGGAGGTTGTGAATTATAATGGAATGGTTCAGCAGAGCAAAGCACTTCCTAGCAAGAACTTCCTGCATTAAACAAGTTTAGTTTGGGTCTGCCTGTAGTTTAGTCCCTTGGGTTAGAGTCACACGACCAGCTGAGTTGGAAGGGACCCATCAGGATCATCAAGACCAGCTCTCAGCCCTGCACAGGACACTCCCCAAGAGTCACACCAGATGGCCAAAAGTATTGTCCAAACACTTCTTGAACTCTGTCAGGCTTGGTGCTGTGACCACTTCCCTAGGAGCCTGTTCCAGTGCCCGACCACTCCCTGGGTGAAGACTCTTTTGCTATTTTCCAACTTAAACCTCCCCTGGCACAACTTTAGGTCATTCCCTCAGGCCCTGTCACTGGTCACCAGAAAGGAGAGATCATTGTCTGCCCTTCTTTTTCCCCTTATGAGGAGGTTACAATCTGTGATGGGGTCTCCCTTTAGTCTCCTCCAGGCTGAACAGACCAAGTGATCTCACTCCCCGTGCAGCTTCCCCTCAACACCTGTCAACATCTTCCTTGTCCTCATTTGGACACTCTCTAATAGTTTGATATCTTTCTTATATTGTGGTGCTTAAAACACAATATTCAAGGGGGGGCCACATCAGTTCAGAGCAGAGTGGGAGAAGGTGAATTCATGGAGATTATCTTCAGATTTCAGATTTGCTTTAAAAACCTATTGAAAACTCCAGCAAATATGAGCCCTCCAAATACCAATTTCTGTTACAAGCAGCACACTGTCAAGTGACACGGCTTGAATTTGCACCATAATGACCCTAACCTTCCTAAGTAACCATATTTGCATGTGGGTAATCCATGGGCAGTCATCTTAGGTTCTGTCTCTCAAGCTGTACTTTAACCACCCTACCACTATCCTCAAAGGGCATAGATATAATAAGCAATTCCTTTTCTTTTTTAGCAACTCTTCACCAAGATGAGCAATAGTATCTTGCACAAACAGGCATTATGTCTTACATTACCATCATTATATGTTCTGAATTATCCCATCATATGCCTGAGGGTTTGATTTCTAATCCATATGCATTATGATCCAATTATTAAAATATTTAGATGCATGCCTCTGCCCAAATTAAGGTACCAAAGAGACCATATGCTGAATATACATAGCAAACTTTTGTGTAAACCAAAGCAACCTTTGCTTCACACCCTGCAGCAAATTGATTAATTTATAGCATAGAGCTTCTTTGGATCAATAGAACTTTGAACAATAATGCAACATGTACATTGATAAAAGATACCAGTTAGACAAAAAAATAGAGTGTTAACAAAAATTAATGGTAGCGTTGGGTTAACTTAAGGGGTTTTACTTACATGATGAGAATTCTTTAGAAGATTTCTATTAACACTAATGTCTTCACAATCACCTAAGAAAATGCTTTCTCTCAAATAATAAAAAAAAAAGCAGTGGAATTGAGTTTCACTTATTTAATTTACTCTACTGAAAAGAGCAAGAAGTCTCACCTTTAAACTCACAGAACAAAAGTAGATTCACATAATCTCCTTGATAAATGCCATGTAAATTGCAGTATTTTCAACTGGGACACTGTAATTTAATGACCTTTCAGTCATGAATAACCAGAACACTTAGTACCTTACAATAGCTGCAGAGAAATTGAAAACAGTAAAAAAAAAAAAAAATTGATTGTAGATTCTCAGTAGGGAATTCGAAAATTCTTGTGGCATCGTATTGGAAATTCTATAGAATGATCTTATATAAGAAAAATGAGTGGTTTAATAACATGTTTGGGGTATATTTAGGCAGCAATAAATAAGGGTTCCTACTCTTCATGTCTTTTGCTTCTACTGTCTATTTACAAATTATTAATTTATGTACCAGTAAGTACAGTTTATATTTTCATTAACAAGCACATATATTACCATATATCGCTATGCATCATTTCTTTTGACATGAAATACAGAATGCAATGTGATATAGTGCACCAAAGTAAACATGTAAAAGTTAAAAGTAGTATGATAATATTTTTGGACTCTTACCTTTGAGAGAAATGCAAACACGAAAGAATGCAGTTACAGCAACCGGGTCCAAAGAAATTATTTTCATATTCTTATTCAAGGCACCCTTTATCTTTCATTTTGGTTTCCATGAGAACTGAGTTCCTGAACAGTTATTTGCAGGTGCTACTTAAAAAATTTAATCTTATAATTCATTAACCCTGATGACAGCAATATATAGGGCCAAATGTAAGGGAAAATATTAGGTATTGTTTTGAATAACTCAATGTCTATCTGGGTATTTTTCTCCAGAAGTTTATACTTAAATATGATATTTAAACAACAAACTTAAATATTCAAACAAGGCATGCAGTGAAATCACATGAAATATTTTCCATGCTCAGCTGCCATTTGGAATAAATAACTATAGATTCTAAAAATCTGAAAAATTCATAAGGCCCATAATTTCTGCCCTTCAGCACTCTCTCTTTTTGTTACTGTGTAACTTAACTGTGTAACATAGAGATGATATGAGATTTAATTTTAAATGGTGCGTAGGCTTTGGTGTAGAGGTGCATAGGAGTAATGATCATTGTGGGTCTCTTATAAACTAATAATTCTAGTCTTGTCTAGTCTACTTCTATCCTATTTATAATCTAATGGATAAATTCTTGGAGTATCACCAATAAAGAATCATTCCTAAATAATTATACATATGTTGACTACCTACCTTTTTATGATCAACTGCAAAATTTCCTGCAGATTAATAAAAGTGAGCCAATTAAAAAAATATACGTTTGGACCATGAGCTTATACAAAATGATTAAGCACTGAAATTATTTACAATTTGGCAACCCTATCTGTGTTACAGTTCTGCCTCCTATATACATTTTGTAAAGTAAAATGCCTCTTCAATCCCTATGACTGAATAGTGAAAACTGCTTTCTTGAGAAGTTCAATGACTCGCCTTGTTGCTTTTTCATTTACCTTTTCCAGCAGTCTGTGACTGCTCATTTCTGTATCACAAAGGGGAAAACACTGTTGACCTCACTAATATCTTTACAAACTTGATTCAGCTATACTTCTACTATAATTGTTAGAAGAACAAAAGAAACAGACAAAACCCCAAGCCAAACCACAAAGATGTTTCTTACTTTTTTAAAATATTCAGGTAAAAGACCTTAGGCAAAATCAATTCAGATATGAGTATATACATCAGTCTTCAAGAATTTCAACAGGACTCAATTTATTTTCTGGTAAAAGCTGTAAAATCAAAGTTACAATTGGAATATAAGCATAAAATCCAAGTGCATCCAATAATTCCAACTGTGGCCTAGCTGGATACCAGTGCTTTGGCTGCATGCACACCCAACACCATCTTTCAATGAATTCCTGGGAGATGCAAGAGCTTCCGAAGTACTCAGCTTTGAGGAAACAGCACGTGAGACAAAATCAATGACTAAACCTTCAACCAGCTTCACAACAAAAATTCTGTGACAGGAGCTCTCCAGGTGTGAATTATAGACAGCCCTGTGACTTTCCTAAGCAGGTCTTGCTGTGTCTAGGCTCTGTGATAGCCACCATCTGTATACTTCTATACATATGCTATTCAAGCATAATTTATCAATATGCATTTATTAAAAATGCAGCTACCTTGGATAAATAATCAGGCAGGCTCATTGACTGCTTCAGGCAGTTCCTGATGCAAGAATCACCAAAATACACAGATAGCTGCAAACAGCCAGCAGAAGGAGTTTTTTGTGTGTTTGACAGAGATGTTCATATATGATAGTCTTTTGTACATAATTAATGAAGGAGACATTATGTGTATCATTTAAAACACTCAATATAAACATATCTATGTGATGCTGGAGCAGTCATGGGGGACTGAAGGCCAACTGAATTACAGGAAATAAGTGAAATAACATCACAAGTAGTCTTAATCTGATCCAGGTGAACACACTGCTGAAGGGGTACTTGCAACGGAGGCTCCTGCAACTAAACAGAAAAGAATCATTTCATTCAAGAGACTGGTTTCCTGTCAGGAGTGTTATGCTCTGCCAAGGTGCCATTTCTTTTGTTAGATAAAAAAAAAAAACCCTCTTCCTGTGAGATTCTCTACAAGTTTCCAGTGCTTAGAAAAAGATTTAAAAAAAAAAAAAAAATCCGCTTTCAAAATACATTGCCAATAAGGAATAGTAAATTTTCTTTTCAAAGTCGGAGAGAGCGCAGTTCCACTATTGTGGAAGGAAACCATGCTAAAACAAAAACTTAATGACAGAAAATTAGGTTACTAAATTTGAATCCTTGTATACATACTACAGTATACCTGGCTTTCCCTCTAGTTTAGGTATTAGACACACTATTAGTCATGTACATGATTAATTTTTGACTCATTTCTTTGACACGATTCAAAAAAAAGGAAAACCCTGCATGATTAACACAATACCTTTCCACCTCATATGATGAACCAGGAATGCCATATCAAAGGAAGAGAATTGCAATTAGATCTGAGTAGCTGGGCTCTGCCTAAAGGCCAAACACTTTTATAGAACTTGTTCACTCCTATTAGTAAGAAGGCTAGATATACATGACAACAGTACAGAAAGACAAGCACCATTAATACACCTAATTTTGCATCTGGAGTGCTAAAACTGTTGCATGACCCTAGATAAATCATTTGTCCTCTAAAACATCTACACGGGCACTGATGCTTGAATGAGACAGTGTCACAAGGTGACTAGCTAATTTCCAATAACAACATTGAATTATGCTCTGCATTTTTATACAACAGTGTAAAAGTACTTACTTGGCTACATTAATACTTTATATAACCATTATATGCCATAGACTCCAATACAACAGAAAAAAAGCCCCATAACATTAATAACTTTAGCTATAAAGAGTCTCATTAAATTCAAAAGGATGAGTCACACAAAGTCACAGTGCTGTGTATAAAAAAACCTTACATCTGTATCTTATGTTTGCTTTAAAATACATGAAAAAGAAATCTGTTTAAAATAACTGACAGTGTGGTGGCTCTAAAATACTAAAAAAAAAAGTTCTCAGAAGCTGACTTACTGAAATGTCTACTGTATTTCATGTCACCCTAATCTTGTAAAAGGCTTTTAATTAACTTTAATATGTATGAACAATTCCATTTGAGAAAAGTAGGCTATGCAAGACTACTGAGCAAGCACATCGTGCATCGTTTGCAAAATTACACTTTAAAGTTAATGCATGCTGAAAACACACAAAGCAGTTAAAACATCACAATCATTTTGTATTAATTCAGACAGGCACCCACCTGTGCTTTGGTACAAATCAGAAAACTATCCAGACTTCCATTTGACATTCTCCTTCCTTTTCCACTAGACAATTTTGTTCATATAAGAGCTCTTAGTTGAACCTATGAAACAGTTACTCAAGAACAAGTCCATGAATAATCACCAATTCAACATTTGCAGTATGTTCCTACAATTAGGACAAAATATACAAAATATTCAATGTGCTTTCACATCAAAGTCTGTGTTAAAAAAAACCCTTTCTAAACTAAGCAATAAAAGGCTAAATAGTTATTTCAAAAACATTTGCATTGTTTTTCTTATTTGGACTGCATCACAGTAATAGAAAAGACAATAATAATTGTGGATAATACTTCTTAGAAATAGCTTAACTAAATGGTGAATAGGTTCCATTTTATTGTGGCCTAAGGTAGTGATACAGAATACTGTTTTAAAAATGGAAGCTATCAATTATAGAATCATAGAATGGCCTGGGTTGTAAGGATCCTTAAACTTTTAAGGTTTGCTGATGTAGAAACTCCAGGGAGACAAATTATATACTGCATATCAGGACAGTCAGCTCAGAATGTTATGGGATATATTTCAGTATGAGATACAATTTCAATGCCAAAGTCCCATTCTTGTGTGTATTTTAATTGGTATCTCAGGAACTCAAAATCTGGTGAATTGTTTTGTTTAAATACTGCACTAAGTTCAAGTACTTCCAACTGGACAATATTTTCCTTAGGTAGTTATCAGCTAGGTAGAAAATCAGCTTACATCAACAGAGCTGCTTCTCCCCACCAAAAATAAAAAAAAAATATTTACCTCATTTTACCACAAGGATCAGAAGTTTGTGTAAGTGAATTCAAGCAGAAGATTCTGATATTTTCTAATTTATTTAGTTGTTGTTCTGTTTTTGATGTTCTAATTCTGTTTTTCATATTATATCGAAAAGAATAAGATGTGCAGTGTCCACCCGGATTAGAAGCAGAAGCATTAAGTATGCTGGAAAAAAGCCTTGAAACGCTTAATCACTTAATATAAAAAGGATATGCACATAGACTTGCTACTTGTCTTGCTTTTTAGTAATAAAGGGGGAAAACCAGCACTGTGCATTGAGATTAATTACTTGTTTTGAAACGGCTGAAAGAAGTTTCCTGTTTCTTTTTAGCCTGGCCTATTCTCTGCATTCTTGCAGAATACTTTTTCTCTTAAATGATTTATACTAGCCATGTTTCACTACACTGACCCTGGTTGTCTTTTGGTATTTGTTTATGTCTTCCACTTGACTAGTGTAAATAGCAGAAAGGACTATGGTCCTTTCAGCTCTTTGTTCAGTTTTGCAGATTCACAGAGGTTCCAGTGCTTAAAACAACATTTGTTTAAGCATTTATCTGAGTTCACATTTTTGTGCAGAAATAAACAGACAGAAATCAAGAGAAAATCCAAAGAAAGCGTCTAAGATAGAATTGGTTATATCAGAGAAGACTAAAAGTTTCTACTTTTAGAAACTAAAGTTTCTGTTTACCATAAAGCATATTTTGTTCTTATTAGAAGATATTACATATAAGACTGAATGAATTCAAACAATTATCACTGCTTTAGATTATATACTTGATTAATTGTCAGAAATAAAGGACTTTATTCAACAGGTAATATAGCATTTTTTTTTTTTTTTTTAATATAATCAAGCTAAGCTACTGGGCAATCAAATCAAGTTATTAAAAATGCAGTTTCTGGAATTATTGAGAAAGTTTAGAGATAATAAGCCTCTTAAAATTTCTGAATTCATTTAAACATCCTACCTGCAGTATATTATCTCTGAATTGTATTATACCTCTAGGAAAACACTTGGTTGTATTGTTTCTTTAAGAGCCTTGTCATTAAAATCTTTCTGAATTCTTCTTGGCTATTCTTTATTGCTTTATCCAAAGCAATAAATCATTTTTCCTCTTATATGTTATAACCAGTGCTGTTACTTTATTTCATTTAGTTGTGTAGCTAAGAGAAGCAACCAATGCCAGGCCTGCCAAGTAATGCAAGACCTGCTATGTGTGTTTGAGAGAGAGGGACAGAGGGCAAGGAGGACCAGTATGAGTAAGTTGATGAAAAAGTATTTCTGCAAACAGATGGCAAGAAAAGTTTGAAAGCGTACTTTTGAGACTAGGAAAAGTACATCTTGTGCTGCATTCTTTTTCTTATGTGTCACTTCTTGGATCTGAATTCAATTTCATTAACTCCAAAAATCTGTAAAAAAAACATAGCAAAACCAAAAAAGTTTCTTATTGCATCAAATCATAAAATATTATTTTCCAGCAATCCTATTTTTTCTATGTGCACAGATCTGTAGTCTGATCTAAAATGTCCATTCAGAAAAGCTTGACCTTTAAAAGTACTCTTACTATTTTCTTCAACATTGATGAAGTCATTGAAGGAATTGACTTTATGCCTCAGTAGTTGGAAGTCTGCTCCTTTCTCTGTATAGAGGGCCTTATTCACTCAGTTGACCTGGTTGGAGTCTGTAGCAGACCCCCACTGTAATGCTACCTATCCCCATCCTGCCTTTAGTCCTGACCCATAAATTCACAGTTGGCTTCTCATCCATTTCAAAGTAGAGCTGGTCATTGACACAGAGGGAAACACCCCTCTTCATCTTTGCCTTTCTTAAAGAGCCTGTATCACTCCATTCCAACATTCCAGTCATAGGAGCCATCTCATCATCTCTCCATTATGCTGATAACATTCTAGCCCTGCAGGCATTTGCACATCTCTGAATCGTCTATTTTATTCCCCACTGAATATATCTCGTATATTCAGACTTAAACTAGGTCCTCGGTGAAGACAGCTTACCATCTGGAGTGGCTGAAATCCCTTTATGCCACACTTAAGGCACTCTCTTGTTGACCTCTCCAGGCTCTGGGCATCTGTTGCAGGTAGGTTTTTTCTGATCCCTGGTTTTGCTTCTTCTCTGATGTTACTGGGATAGAAAATAGAAATCATAAAAAACCCCAAATCAATCAATCAACCAAACAATCAATCAAAACAGTTTTGAAAACAGGTCATTATTATTTATATTTTATGAAACCAGAACATTATGTTTTCAGACATCCACAACATTTGTGTTTAAAAAACTATGTTTTGCAGGTGCTTAGTTAAGTTAATTTAGAATCTGTATACAACATTGTTTTCTTGATTAAGTCTTCCTTTGCTGTGCAATTTGGGAATATTTTTAATTGGGCCCACCTCTTACTCATTAGAAGCAGGCCATTAGAACCAATATTAAAGGCCAGAAAGAAGTGAAAAAATACTGGTAATAAAGGGAGACGTTTTCTGTGCACAGATAATTGAAAAAATAGTGTGATAGCCTTTGGCAATGAGGCTGGATGTATAACAGAAGGCAGGGGAGCCCTGTGGTTCCCATTTACTTGATGCACAAGACAGAACACCAGCTTCTTTTTCTGAAAAATAGTTCTTCAGGGTAAACAGAAATAATCATTAAAACATCATTAAAAGTGGTTGCTTCTTTTTCTGTTGGGGAAGGAAAATACTGGGGTTTGGTTTGGGGTTTTTTGAGTGTGTGATCGTAGAGTCAGCACATAACATTTTGAATATCCAAAGGCTTTCACCCTCTTGAACAAAATTCTAGTTTTAAATATAAGTATTATTCAGAACAGAAGTATATTCCAAGCACCTTGCTCAAGATCATGCAGGAATGCCAGGACAGAACAGATGATAAATCAGATTTCCCAGTTCTGTGCTTCGATCGAAGAATGTCTTTCCTCTCTTCAAATGTATCCCAAAAGTATACCTTGAAAATAGTGTAGGGACCAGTTAAAGAGATTCTCAATTACAGCCTGTGCTTGAACGAATACCTTGAGGATGTTTGCTCAACTACAAATTTAACCTAGAAGCCAAGGAGCTCTTGTTTTGTCCAAATCAGTGCACATGCATTTGAAATTTAGTCCCTGAAATTGGTCTAAATCACAGAACTGGTGAGTATTGTATAAATCAATTGGGGACAGGAAGTTCAAGCCCTGTGGAAAACTCTGTGAAGCTCCAGGCATCACAAGGGGCAGTGCTTTCAGCCTAAGACCCCCGTCTCCTGATGTGATTTATCTCACTAACACAGATCTCCAGAAGTCAAACATGCAAACCTGAGCTATGGTTTACAGCATGTACCATTATGGAAGGAAAGTCTGTTTAATTTACCTCATTCAAACCTACTGACATGTTCAGAAAACAATTTAATATACAAGTAATCTGCTCCAGACAGAAAGATGTAAATGAAAGTGTGTCCCTACACAAGGGGGGTATACATAAAGCCCAAGTATTAAGCACTTATTTCCTAGATTCCATCTGCATGAAATAATGTGGCAGCTCCTCTTCACCATTTCCACATTATGTACCTCTAAAGAAGCATTTCCATCTACTCTGGGCACTCCTTATATGGGCATACAAAGTTCAAGTCCGTGGAGTTGTTACTAACTTTCAAGCTTACTGTCAGTACAACTACTTTTCTTTTACTTTTTAATTTTCTTCACTTGCTGAAAATGTTCCTACCTACGGAGGAGGAGAAATGGTAGCAGTGTGGGTAGTTACCATTTATATTTATCTTGGTTTTATTATCTCATGGGCTCACAAAGCATTTACAAGCAGCAAGGACAATTATTCAAGTGGAAGACAGGTGGATAACACATCATTACAGTATTTCCCAAGTTCCATTAAACAAGCACAGACCAAACTGACTCTAGAAGTGTTCATAAGGCAAAGTAATGTCCTGAAAGTAAGAGCAGGAAGGAAAGCTGATGTTTTAAACACTATTATGATTTCATGCAAGCCTACATTTAGTCAGGTAGAAGAAAATCCTTTAGCACAATCAATTCTTTTTTCTCTGCCAAAGCAAATATTGAAAGGTGTTTGGAAGTCACAAAGTGTTGGGTACTGCTTAGGTTAGTTTTTGCTGAATAGAAATTAACAACATATTTCTATTATATTAGGCTCTATTTTGTTTCAAGGGAAAATATATATTTAAGACTCTTTTAAGGAACAACACTTGAAGAAGCCCTGCCAACTCGCTATGGTTCTGCTGACATGGATTTTTTTAGCCTTTGCCTCCCTTCTTTGGAAAAGTAAAAGCACCTCCAGTTTGTTTTTTTTTTTTTTCATTGCTCAATCTCCTTTGCTATTCTTCAGATTTGCCATTTATTCTGTAGTAAAATCCAGCTGAAAAATGTCTCTTTTCTGTACCCTATTAAGCTTAAATATTACAGATTTCAAAAAGAAACATTTTTTTTCATGTAATATTTTTTAAAAGTTATCCAATTATTAGTTTGTGTCTCTGTGGACAGAATTTATAAGAGAATTGTAAAAGAATAGAGACTGTTGAGCAAACCAAAATTGTTATTACACACTAAATAAAAGGAAAATTCAGTATCTAAAACTATCCCTTGGAGACTGCCCTATACATCTAAGAATCAATCATCAAAGCTTGAGTTACTCACCCCAGTCTTTTACAGTCATAGTTTTCCATTTTTGGTTTAGACTCTTAATTAAGGATAAACATGTCTTAAGTGATTCATGTACTTACTCATCTCCACTGACTATGAGGAATACCTTGGACAGTGCAGTCGTACAGGTGTCACAGTTAGGCCTCTGGCCATGCACTTCAAAATGTGGGGAGCTGCTTCAATAAAATTATAGATAATTTTCGAGAGAGGCGCAGAGCCCTTGGGCATCTACGGAAGGTTCACTGCACTCCAGTTACACATGAAAATCTGGAGCTTCAGATGGCCTCAGCAGCTTGCTTCCACCAACACTGACATGGTTATACTTGCAGACTGTACCCATTCCCCATGCCTCCCTGAGTTCACTCGGAGTTCTCTTCCTACCAATGCCTTCTTGTTATAAAGAAAAGACAAGTATTGGCTTCCCAAGAAAGTTTTAAAAAATTACTGTTGCACTGTAAAAAAAGCAGGACAAATACACGTCAATTGTTGTACATACCAAGCTGCTTATGGTATGGATAAAAACCTTATCACAGGCAGAAGGAATGCAAGAAGTTATCAAGATACATGACTACACAACTCAGAACAGCCTGATTATCCATTCTACAGAGGTCAAAGAGGCACTCACACTGTATTTTTAGAAATGGACAACATTACAAAATCATACTGTTACTCATTATTTTTTTAGAGCAAATTGTCATATCCTCTGAAAAGGATGCTTGGATAACCAGTAATTTTGCTCTTAATAAGCACAAGAAGTGAATTAGAAAACCTGAAGATTTAAATCATCAGATTTCAATACAGATGAATCATGTGCATAAATTTTATTTTGCCTCAAAAACACAGCCTGTCCCTAGAGGACAAAGAGCTAGAGATAAATTGCTTTCAGCAGAGTATGAGAAATTAAGCAGGATGATCAACTTGCAGCGGCTGGAGAAAGCTTGCAAACAAGCTGATAAAACATTTAGGGTTGAGAAGCTTACAAATATAACTAGCTTTGGATTCCTCGTCATCCTTCATTAACAAGATAGTAAAATCAATACCAATTTAAATCAAGGGTATACTTTACACAGTCTCCTTTTAGGATTAGTAGAACTAGAACACTGTCTGTAAAAATTCAGTTACCAGCTTTTTCCATATCTAAATCAAAATCCAGTGCATCTCATTCAAGGCTCCAACAGTTCAGTCAAAGTTTAAAGGAAAAATGTGTTGTTTGTCACAACTCACTCATTTCTAGTCGAGGTGTCTAGAAGACTTCTGTTATAACAGGACTGAATATTATTTTCAGTCCTGTTAGTTTGTTCATGGAATTAAATATAGGAATACTTATGTAAGAGTCATTCTGAAATTGTCCAAGTCATAAGTGTAGCTAAATCCCAGCTCCAGGCATAAGCTAGTAGGAAGACTGATATTCAGAGCAGTGGAGGGTGGAGAGCTCATGGGAATGCAATCTTTTCCTCCACTGCAGCAACAGATCAACAAGATCAGTCTGCTATCACTCTGACAGGAATGATCCTCCCGACTACACTATGAAAACACCTGAATTCCACGTTTATCTGCTGTGTGCTAGGGCACCTTCCAGCACATCACAACTAATGGAGATGTCTCTTCACAAAGTTGTCACTTCATAGATTTAAACAGTAGTTAAGTACACCCAATATTCATATTATACACATCTCCAGCAATTTTTCCTGAAGTTTTCTAAGCTAGTTTGGGAAGCTGAACATCCATTAATAATTCCAGCTGCACTAGGTGCGGTTCTGGAGCACATCTGACAACCATCTGAAAATTAATCTAATTTGTGTGCTCTGAGATTGTCCCAGAGTCATGCAAAAAGTAAAGAGGAAAGAATAGTAAGAATTACTAAAAGACTTCTTACATCTGTGCACACTTTATCTTGGCTTCTACTCTGACATAGAGGCACCATAAGAAGAATTCACTCAAGCATAATTCTGAAGCTAAAGATCATTACTGTATTCTAACAAAATCCATTCATTACATGTGAACATACATAGAAACAATATTTTTTTAATACCTGGTAATTTTTTCTTAGCCAAACAATATTCTTTGTAATTCATTCAGCTGGCAGAGAAATAGAACCAGTTGACAGGGTAATTCTGTAGCCCTTTCAATTAGGGATTTTCCTCTCAAATTTCTGAAAGCTTGGAACATGTCTAGAATTGATTTCCTCTACATATTCACTGGAAACTACTAAACAAATTCTGCTTTGGCTACCTCTCTTAAGCAGTACTGACTTGTAGCTTTCCTGGTAATGAGAGGCTGTTTGCTGCAGCAATAATCCACCCTGGATAGGCATAGGTGCCTTTGAAATATGTAAGTCTCTTGAGTGAGCAGACAGACTAGTCTAGTACCTTGTTAGTCAATGAACCTCATTAATAAGAGTTAATAGTGGCTTCTCACACCAAACTGCTGATCATACCTTGATACTGAGAGAGAGAAAATTATTAAAAGACAAACATCAACATCATTCATTAAGCTACAGACTAAATACAATTTATTTAAAGATGGGTTTTAGAGGACATCCATCAAAAGAATAAATTACAGTAATAACAGGAAAGCCCCTGGAGATACCTTGTTAGTAGTCGCTTCAGGTAACCTTATTGTCCTTACAACTCTCTGATCCTCTTCAACACATTTTATCCTCAAACAATCTCCATCTTGGTGCTCTCTCCGGTTTTTAGCTATCCCGTTTCCAATACTTTTTCTTGTCGAGTGCCACTTAAATCCTCTGACATTGAAAAGAAACAAGATTATCAAGGCAATCAACAGAAAGAGCCTAAATAGGAGGCTACCTAAAAGGCTACATTTACTACAGTTTTAATCAATTGGTTTAATTTAATCTCTCCTCTGTGTTCAGTTTATCAACAGAAAAGTAATTAAAAAGTCAACTCCTTTTTATAAATAGTGAGAAGGTTGTTCTGTAATTATTTGTCAATAGTTAGTGTGGCCAACATAAAATTTAAAAGGGAGAAAAATAATCTGTTGTTTCAATGAGATTCAAAGCTTCATTTGGCTTTGGCTTTATTACAATGAAATTTGCGCTTATTTCAAGTATAGGACATTCTGAATAGTCCTGTAATCCCCCAAAAGAAAAGAGGTTCGATACACATACTTTTAGAAATCCACTCCTTAGACACTTTCAAAATCTCTCCATAGACAAAAGATATAAAAACCATTCACTTTCCACCTATTAACATTACATGTAGTCCTCAGCAATAGGTATATCCAGCCTGGTAAACTTTTAAACTATTTTTAAAGTTACTTATATGTATACAAACATATGACTATTTCTTGCTTGAAAGTAAATGAAGGCAAAACCATTAGATGAACATGAACATAGAAGTAGCTTGTCAACCACATAACACAGTGCACCTGAAAACTGAGTTCATTGTCTTTCTATAGAAACTGACTCTAGCTCTACCACAAGTCAATAATCATAGAAATTTTGGCATTTCTTTTCTTACCAAGGGACGCTACTTTCAGAGACTGACAACACATACATCACAGAGTAATTAATCTGGAAAAAAATCCCTGAAAATTGTAATTTCAAGTTTCTAGTAGAGTAGAACTAAATCACATAAAAACAGCTGAAAAACTTTTCAGTTGTGCAAACAGGCTTTTTTTGCCCTCCCCTCTTTTTTCTTTTTTTTTTAATTCTTTTTTTTCTCTTCTTTTTATAGCCCCATCCAAGCAACTCTTCAGTGTTCTGCAAGAATTTATAAGGTGTATCATATATCAATCCCTTTCTCTGAATTTTTTATTACTTAATTTTATTTGTTAAACGTCCTAATTCCAGTTTTCACTATTTGTTATTATGCTGAGTGTCACCATCATCACGATAACCACAACACTCAAGAGTGCTTCTTTAAAAACTTCAGGGAGCCTCAAGTATCTGTACCTCGTTGCCTAAAACACCTTCTCTACATTGCGGTCCCAGGTTATTTAAAAATTCTTCCATACCTTTGCTAAGTTGCAGTCCTATGAACAACCCCACACAGGTGTTCTTCTGCAGTTTCAGCTTGCTGTTTCCTGTCCCTCACACAGCCACCTAACCCTGTCTATCCTTTGTACAGCATCTTACCCTTTCTGCCCCTCACACAACCTCCTGTCCCCTCCTCCTCACAGCACAGCCAGCAGACTCCACCTGACACCAACTCTTTTATCACCACCCATAGCTGTGAGGGCAAGGCTGTTCCCACTCTTGGGTAATTATCACAGCTGCAACACATCAGGGGCAAGAGTGCCCCCAGCACCATCTCTGCCTGTTCCCCTACAGCTGAGTTTTCTATTATTAACCTTTGCCTATTTTTTTCTCACCTGCCATAACTCTACCAAGTGATAGTTTCTACCTTCTACCTCTACCTGCACTTAACAGCCCATCTGCTTCCACAATATCGTCACCTTCAACCACCTTTTCCACCCTTCCCCAGGCTCACATCTCTATGACTTCCATTTGGGCCACTGTCACACACATGTAGGTCCAGGAATATATTTTTAAATTTCCTGCCTCTTTTCCCATGACATCTACATTGAAAAAATTTATGGGAAACACTTAAGCCGTAAGATTATATCTCTGCTATAGACCATGAAACCTAATACTTCAGTGTTTGATGACAAAAACATCATCAAAAAAGTAGCATTTGTTGATGCTACTACTACAATTATACTTTTTCTTACTTTCATATTCCACTTTTTGTCTTTCACGTGTCAATCTCTTCTGCCTTTGACTTTAAAAATATTTTTTACAGGTTTTTATTCTTGCTGTATTTTATAGTGTTTTTCACATGATAACACTGTTTAGGCAGATTGCAGCCCAGGGAGAAATAAGATCTAAAAGTGGTTTTTCACTTCACAATTTACATGCTACACAAAATCCGTCAGGTCCTCAAGCTTTATTTTACCTCAGTATTTCTCTACAGAATGAGACCAGCGTTACTCATATACCACTGGAAAATGCTGATTGAATCACTCATTTGACATTTTCATAGTCCACTTATTTTATATCCCCTCTGCTCCCATAGTTTAATTGTTTTCCTATCTCACTTCTCTCTTTGGTTTTTCTTTTCTCTTAATCCTTCCTAATTTTCCTTACCTCAAAGAGATCACCCATTCATCTTTTCATGCATTTTCCCTCTGGTATAATAAGATATGAAACATTTATTTCATTTCATTTATTTCCAATTTCTGTGCAGATTCCATAGCTGAAGGTCAGCTTCAGTGTACAAATAATAACCTAAGCAAAATTCTGGATTATTTTTCCAATACTTTCTCCTAGGTGTCTAGTTCTTAGCTTATGTACAATTTGACTAAACAAAGCTCTTAATCCCTTCCTTCTCACTCCAATCCAGCCCTCATATTTATCAGTGGAACAGTGTAAGACTACAGGTCCTATTAAATCTTATATTACCTGTCAGGCATGTAATTCCAGACATCTTTTGTTGATGCTGATAAATTTCCAGCTGCAGGATATGACTAAACCTTGCTGAGGTCTTTTTTGCATAAGACTACTAAGTACAACATTTTCTATATTCCTATTTAGCCAGAACAGGTGCCTAAATCTTCATTGTATTTTACTCTGTTTCTTGAATCATCACTTCCATTCCATCACCACAGATTTTTAAAATGCTTCTAAGGACTGTCTTCTTCATGTGTTGATTTGACTATGTTGCCCTGATTCCCCTTCCAGGTAGCTCATAGCTTAGGAGTTCAATAGGGCTCAGTGTCACTTTTACCCCTAATATTTGCCATCAAATTTTAATCTTTTGCTTCTAAGATTTTCTGCATGTTGAAATTCCTTGTTCACCTCTCAGATTACCCAATAAGTATCTTTTTTCTTCCTTCCTGGTTTCTCTTCAGGTGTGGGTGTACAAATTTACATGCATTCATATAAACATACATGTGTGTGCATAAATGTGTGTGTGTGTATAAATACAGAGGTAGGTAAGCAAATCTGCATGAACACATAAACATGCATTTGGGCATATGTGTGCAAAATCCTAAATATGTGTGCAAACATGCAGGAAGTGTGTGGGGGTAAATGCATGCGGTTTATTCCTTAGTGGTGGCTTTTCCAATCTTCATTAACTCATCTGTGCACATTTCCAAAAGCAATACTTCAGGCTACACATTAGTAACTACAGCTGTCTAAGCATGGCTGCAAACGGCAGGTAAAGAGAGTTCACGTGAAGTCAATACAGACACGCTTCACAGGCCACAAGAAATGGAAAATAAAACTCAGCATAAAATGTTGGATGAATTTTTTTAGATGAACAACTTAAATAATAAATTTTTTTTTTTTTTTTACTATTATTTAAGACTGAATGACTTCTAGAATTCCATTTTGAGCAATATACTAAATCCATAAAGTTGAATCGAGCTTCCCAAGTTACTGTACTGGATAATGCAGTCACTGAATTGTTTCCTGAATTTGAAAATGACCAATTAAACTTTATAGGAAAATTATATGGCAGCAAAATTTACTTTTCTGGGCATTTATAGTATTTCTTACACCAATATACCTAAGTTTTAATGTTCCATTCCACCTCCCTGAATTAACAAGTGCTTGTTCAAAATCATAAACTGCTGTTCACAGGAACATTGAAGTCCTCTGTTGTTTCTTTGCTTCCTCTGCATCATACTATAAAAGAGATTTGATTTGAAAACTATTTCAAAATTAAAGTTTGGTATGTTTGTTGCATTTTTTTTAAGACAATACCAAATTTCTTTTTAAAATGGCCATCACATTTAAAAAGGCAAGAGAAGAAAAGCAGCTAGAAATAGGCAATCCTAACCCCTAAATTCTTTAGAATGTTCATGTGTGAAACAGAGATTTTGTAATAAGAGATATTGCTCCATTATCAGCAGGAATAGGTTTGAATATACTGACAAACAATTTCTGAAAACACTAAATGTATTCTTTTTCTTTTACAGAAACAAGCAGAGCAAATATGGTGTTTACAAATGAGATATGTTATTTGCAGCTGTGAGAACAACAAGAAAGTTAAAATCATATAGAGAAGTCCAAGTTAGTAGGTTCTGGGATTCATCATGTCAAATCAGCCTTCCTCCTGGAAAGATATTTGCAATTGAATTCATCAGTGTCTCTGTTAGGTTCCCAGAAATGCTTCCCAGGTCTCCCAGCACACAGGTTCTCAAATAAAATTCTTTCTTAGGGCTTTTCCCAAGATTCAGAGTTTGGATTCAAGTCAGCTCTGTACAAAGGTCTAAATTTCCAGACTATTCAGACTTCATATAATGATTTATAAGAAAATACTAGAGATTTCCATCATTTTTTCATTTGATATCCAGCATGTTTTTTTCCACTTGAACTCCCTAAACTTTTTACATAACCAGGCTAAAATCCTAAGTACAGACTTTCATAAAATTTGCAATGTCTTCTGACTCAAAGTAACAAGAGAAGTCATTTTTATATGAGTTTTTCAGCATTTCTTCAATATTTGAACATTTTACTTTTAATTTGAGAAGACTCACCACACTAAGTTGTATCCACAGTCTACAAGGGTGTGATCCTTACCACACACTTAAATAGCCATTTTTATTAATTACATTTTTAAACAACCACATATATAAAGGGGAGAAATTAGCTCAATTTGACTTAGTCTGTATTCTATTATATGGCATTCTTAGTACAGAAATTCAAATATAATTCTTGAGATGCCACCCCCCTGAATAGAAAACTCTAGTGCCTACTAGTAACTAGCAATGAATTCACAATGATTCTTTGTTCACCATTCAAGAATCTTTAAAAATCTCTCAATTTTTAAGCAGAATAATATCTGCTTAAAACAAATGTTTAAAACATTCTAAGAGTAGAAACAGGTAAAGAAATACAGACATATGTTAGGATCACAGTCTCTGAGGGCTTTTTTCCTCCACCTAAAGGGCACTTTGTTGTATTATATATTTCAGCACAAGGCATATTTCAAAATTGCCCTTTTTTCTACATGAAAACACCAGCACTGAGGATAGGCATACACTGTCCAAGAGAGTGAAACAAGCCCTGGAAATTCAGCAAAAAATTATGGCTTCAGAAGCACTACTTTTATCTTTTAGTGTTTCAACAGTCTTCAAAATAATATAAAGACTTCATAAATGTCAGATTTCTGCCTCAGACCCTTCTAAAGGTTGTGAAGTTGAAGCTAAACATCAATAGACCTTATTCTTGGCTCTAGACTTAAACTCATAGTAGTGAGAAGACAGCTTTATTTTCATCAGCTTGGACAAAGTCCAATGCTATTTCCAAAGCCAGCTGGAGAGCAGCAAAAGGGCAGACACCTCAGAACACCTTAATCCCACACAGTCATTGTGGTCAGCCAGAACAGTATATTTATGCAAAATGGGGGAGGTGAAGACTGGTTTGTGCTTTAGAGACAGCTTCTCCTGAAGATGGTGTATGTAACAAGAGCCACACTTCTGGTTCAGCCTTAGACAGTCATTTATATTAAACATAAAAATGATCCTGCCCATATGGTTGAGAATATCTTTTTTCTTCAAACTTTAAAATCAGCACCCTGCTGTTCCAATAAATGGAAGAAGGTAAAGTACAATGTCATCTTTATTGTGTGCATTTCATAATGCTGTGCTAGCCTACTAATCATGGTGGAGACACTTTGGCAAATAAAAAGAGGCATTAAATTTATAGTACTGAAATTGCTATAGAAATAAAGTGTTTTGCTTTTGATAAAAGCTTGAGAACTCCTCTACTATTTTGAAACTCTGCAAGCCTGGCATATCTCCAAAAGCCATAGAAGATTCAAACTCAGTTAGGTGCTTATGCAGTTACCAGCAGAGTTCTCACCAACATGTCACTTAGGTACTTTTTATACATCATACCAGCCTTAATTAAATAATATTTAAATAAAACAATCATCTGGGGTTTTTCACTAATTCCAAAAAATAACTTTAAAAAAAAAAAAAAAAAAAAAAAAAGCAATGCTAGTATAATCACAAAATGAATTAACACGACTCAGCTTTTAAGAAAGACTAATGAGAAATCAGTGAGGCAAACAGCAAGTTAAAAGTGTATCAGACATTTACATCAGAGCATTTATAAGAACTATTCATGGGTATTGTCTTCAAGGAGCTGTCTCTATGGAATCCTTTCTCTATTAAGAGCCATGTACTACAGAACATGGAATTCATGAGGAACACATATTTGTCCCTTTTGTGAAGATGAGTATCTTGAGTACCTATGAGTATCTCATGAGTATGTCTAAGACATATCAATTGCACTCGTAAGGAATTTTCTCACTTCCTGTATGGAGAAGGGATCAGCATTTAGGGAAATTGTAGTCATTTGAGATTTGACAAGTACACTGACATTGTAGCAAAGGGTCTGGATTCACACAAAGAGCGTTATACTGAAGGCCAAAGTCCTTCAGGGTGTTTTTTAAGAAATGCCTCCCTTCTGCTGCTGTTCCCCTTCTAAAAGTGATAAATTTGCCTCGGGTTTACATTAGAAAATCTGAATAAAATACCATTGTGTTTATATACGCACTTATCTGTTTACCTTCTAGCTTGCAAAATAGGATTTATGCATATTATATTTGAACCAGGAATCACTACATATGAAACAAAAATTATTATCATACATACCTTCTAGTATCAGGAAAAATGTGTTTAGGATGCTGAACCCTCCTCCATTTTACTGTTCAATTATAGAGAAAATGGTTGAGATCCTGGAATTTTGTAAACCAATTAAGTGACTTTTGGCAATACTAATATTTCCAAGGACAATATTTTAAAAGTTTAAATACAAAATGTAGTTCATCCTTTATAAGATTTGTGTGAAACAGTTTACACTGTTCGGAGGAACACACGCTGGTTTATTAGAAGGCAGTAAACACTAGAAACATTTTAAAACACTAGAGGAACTCTGTAAAAATTGAAGAAAAGCTATAAGTGGATTAAAAGAATATATAGGCATAGGAAGAATTCGCATCTGGATAAATTAGTCTTGGGTAGAGAAGAGAAGCTACTACTTCTGGCCACCTCCAGTTAAGAGTCTATCACCAGCATTCAGAAGGAAAGCTGGTACATCAGGTATGACAGGGAGTGGCTTCTCTGTTGCTCCCTTGGAAAGAATTTATCAGAAGTAGTTTCTGTTTGCAAATAAATAGGCTTTATTCAAACCAAATTTGTTATCAGGGTCAAGTTAGCTCTGCTCTGCTTATTAAGCCAAAGAAAAAAAACCACTTTTTTTTTTATCAGAAGTCTTATGCAGATGACAGCCTAGCTGTTTCTGAAATGGAAAAGGAAAGAGGAACAATAGAAGCACAAGTTAATTAAAAACTTTTTTTACAATGGCCATCAATAAAGAGCAGCAAAATTAATTTATTTTGAAGAGTTGAATAACTTCAACTTCTCAGTTCATCCAGCAGTAACAGGCAAAGGAATTCTTTATAAAATATTTTGGCAATTGGACAAGAATATCATATGCTTTCTAAATTAATAAAGACTTATTCTTGTGCTCTTTGTCAAAGTTCCAGTTGTCCACACAATAGCAGTCCAATATAGGAGCACAATTAAGTTGAATACACCCACATGTTATTAAATTACACCTCTGAGTCTGGAGTCACTTTGAAGTCTGACTCAAAGGAAGGATTTAGTTTTACTCGATAAAACTCTAATTATTGTAAATGGCTTCAAACTAAAAAAGGGAAGGTTTAGATTGGCTATTAGGAATACATTATTTACTGTGAGGGTTGTGAGACCTTGGAACAGGTTGTCCAGAGGAGCTGTGAGTGCCCTGTCCCTCTGAGTGTTCAAGGCCAAGTTTGATGGGGTTTAGGCAGCCTGATCTAGTGGAAGGTGTTCCTGCCCATGGCAGAAAGTTGAAGCAGATGATCTGTAAGGTCTGTCCCAACCGAAACCATTCTATGATTCTATAATTTCTTCCTGAGAACAACCTGAATAAATCGATTCATAGAAATATTTCAAACAGTATCTGCTTTTCTGATTTCCTCACTGCCATAAAGAATTGTAAATTTTCAGGATTAGCAACAGAGATTATTATATACTTCTCATAATACTAACAACGAAACAAAGCAGCATGTTTCAGCTGAGAAGAGACAGAAGTGGGGGAAATATAGAGTAACATTCTGTGGCATAGAGAAATTCAGTGATGAATAGTTGTTTTCCATCTTTCATAACACAAATCGTATTGACACAGTTTAAAACAAAGGAAAGGCTTTTCCTACTGTACAAAGTTAATCTGCATAGAGACTTTAATTTCATTAGCACTTGTCTGCAATGCAATTGAGAAAATCAAATTTATTCTCTATCAGATCTCAGACAATGCATATGCTCATGTATGATGTGAATGAAGACCAGAATTCATCACCTTAACTGTGACATATTAAAATTCTGTGTCTACCAGAGCAGTTGAAATGCTACAGAAATTAAGAAAGGTTTTAATTTGAGGAAATAAGTCTGACAATAAAAATTATTTTCTTGAAGTGCATATTTGGATAATCTTGTTTCATTGCTAAATCGCTTATTTGTTTTGTAAAACCATTAACTCAAAACAAATTTAGGATTAATTTTTCCGCTACTTTGTTATGCTTGAGAAATATCATTTGCCAAATTATAGTCATGCATTTTGTTACATGCACCTTTGATTGAAATATATTTTAAAACATTAATTGTTTGCTATTTTGAGAAACAAAACCAAAGAAAATATTGAAAACTTCACTGGATTTTTTGCCATTTTTTCTTACTTTGTTCAGAAGATAACAACAGGTCTTGATAAGCAAGAGCTTCTCAAGTATTTTGTCTTTCCATTCAGTCAGCGGAAGACCATGTTTTCTTAAGTCTTTTTTCCTGGCTTAAACTCAAACCTACATCCAAGGAAATGTACAATCTACTCACCCACAAGCTCCAGCCTGAGTAGCTGTGTGTAACTGAGAAGGACATAAGTGTTGGCACCATTAGCTACCATAGCTAGCACAAAGCTTATCAGGAATGGCAGGCATGTTAAGCATCAGTTTCAGAATTGTTATTTACTGTCTGGTGCAGACAGAAGCTTGTTTCATGATCTTTTCTGCTCTGTGAGAGGAACAACATATAACTAAACATTGAAAGGGATACTCATAAAAACTGCCTTTCTCTTGGGAAGGGATGTGTGGACTGCAGTCTGCAGGCAGGGCTCAGCATCTTCCGAGACACCCCTAAGGGTCTCAGCTCCAGGTGCTTTTGCTTAGACTTTGAAAAGCAGCTTTTCCACTGTGATTAGAAATCCAGGAAGATCTGCCTTCTTTAATCAAAATTAGCATTTTTAACCACAGCCCTCTGGTTTTTCCATGACAAATGGGCACAAATGCAGAAAATTTCTCCTGCAAAGTACTAAGATTTGCTTATGCAAAGAAATTACGTACCTATGCTTCTTTCCAGGCCACTGTCTCCTATATAGCATACCCGTGAATGTTTCCCAAATCCAATTCCCAACATTCATTAGGAAAACAAGTAAGAAAAGCTAAGCTATGTCTCAGTTCTTCTGAACATATACTTTTGATCTAATAGAATTTATTCTGTCATATAAAACCCGTTCCTAGCTCCACTACCTTCCCTGAGCATCTCCCACAGGGATCCTGCAAGGTTTGATTTAGAAGAAACCAACACATTTCCACAGAGAGACTGAAAATTGTGAGGACAGTCAGTGTCTACAGAGCTAGCCACAGTACTAATTGAAAAAAGAAGAAAAAGCAAATCAGCAAATAAAAACAGCAAAACAACCACAAAAAATGTTTCAGAGACCAGGCACAGATACCACCAGTGGACATAGCAATATATGAACCACTACAGCTATGTAAATACCTGCATTGCTATGACACTTGCATTAAGCTACTAAAATTAATTTTAAAATAAGAATCAAAGGTCAGTAAGATTAAAAATATTACACAGGAATGTTTTTGTAAGAATAAAATAGCAGAAACATGCTACAGTTATAGTGGTATAAAGAGACAGCCCTTTAGTCTTTGGATCCCAGATCCCATGAATATGGCCCAGAAAGATACATACTTAAGTATTTAATTAAGGCCTAGCAATCAGAAAATACTTCTAGGCTGAGAATTAGCAACTTGCTACATGAGGGAGTTTCATGTTCACATTAAATTTATTTTCCATTTGCAAAAGAAAGTTTATGTTATGCAACAGCAGCGAGAAAACATTTTCCATTCCAAGTATTTCCTTTCTTCTACTTTTTGATACGACTAAGCAATCTGAAACTTGTAAAAGAGAATAGCAGCCTTTTTACATTTACCACTTACTGTGAGAAAGTGCAAATAGTGACACCAGAGGAGGTTTCATGTTTAACTGATTGCCCATATTTTCTGTCTGCAGGTTTGCAGGGGCAGGGGGAGGAGGAAGAAACAGACTACTAAGTATGGAAGTGTTTTGTTTCCTTCTTTTATATAATTGTGCTTTGGCATTTTACAGGGGATAAAAAGCTGTCTGTTGGTGTGGAAACATTAACTGTGGATTATCCACTTTTGTGGATTATTTTATCAGCAGAGTTAAATCAGCAAGAGTCAATATTTCACTTCTATATTTAAACCTAGAAATGTGACACAGAGTGTTCTTTACCAACAAAAGAGAAGAGGTGCAATAAATACTCAAAGACAAAATTTGTTTTGGTCTACTAACGTGATAATACCGGCTACATCTTCACCCATACATCCTCATGCCATTGAGGAGTGACACGGTACAAGAAAAATCTGTGTCCAGATGTTACATTGGATTTTGTCCCTGTACAGGTGTCTCATGATATTTCTGTGTTACGAACACATTTGCCATCTCTCTTCTCTCTCAGTATAAACTGCTGGTAAATCTAAGTAGATGCTTTTTACAAGTAGATGAGCTTGATCCCACTAAAATATTTAATAAAATAAACAGAAAAACATTAAGTGAAAGAAATATCTGCAAAGACTTTCACAGACTGTGGCATAACTCAGAACTCCTCACAAGACATGCAGCAGGGGAATTCTGGTGTTTTGGAGCACATGAGTAGACTAAGGTGCCTGTGTAGAAATGTTGGGAGTGAACTAATCAATGGCATTGGTGAATGGCAGCTGAAACACTGCCCCTATTATGCACTGTTCAATTTCTTATAGGAAATTTTCAAAACTAGTTTCCTTGTTTTATTTAAGGAAAAAAGGAAAAGTAGTTGCACAGCAGTGTTTATTTCTGTCCAAATCATATTTTGTGGTTCTTAGAGACTTTTGGCCACATTTTTTATTTCATGAAGAGGTGTTTGTCCACTTGCATTCCCATAAAAAGATAGTTTCCACTGAGCATAAAAAAGAATCCTAATTCCACCACAGGCAACATAGGATGCACAGAAAATAGAAGTTTAACTTTCTGGGAAAAAAAATTAAGTACAATTTAGAATATTTCTGTGTTTTTGAACCAGAAATTTTTATTGACCTACTAATGCAGAAATCACTAGAATAATAAGTAAATCTATATGGCTCAGCTCCATTAAAAATTACAGAGATCTAGTAGATAAAAATAACAGGGGAAACTGTCAGAAGCATAGAAAAGCCTGGGTTTCTCTGAAAAATTGCAGTTTTCCACAGAAAGGACTACCAAGCTATAAGATGGGAAGAAGGAAAAGAAGCAGTGTTTGGAAAGATATTTCTGGCTACTTCAGGTGTCCTTCAGTGCTTACAGCAAGTTTAGAAGAGTAAATTTTGTCAAGAATAACCTGTAGTGATATCTGCATCACAGAAAACATCCTATTTAAAAATTATTTTAAATAAAGATAGTTTGGAATTCACTATTGTCTCTTGTGATTAACATTTTCTAAAAAGGGTTATATTTTATTTTTAACATAAAAGAACATAACTTTGAATCCAGAATGCAATTGTTATGAGGAAAATTTCTCAAAGTTCCTATGATGTGTAATTACTACACTTTAAGAAATGCATCATAAAAATCTAGGACAAAATGACTGTACTCATCAGTATCCCGCTACAGAAATGGTATGAAATTATTTGAATGTGCATGGAATAAGATTAAAAATCCTAAGGTAACAAGCTTGACAAATTGTTTAAGTATAAAAAATGTCAGAGTCTTAAAATTAAATTTGATACAGAAATATTCTAGGAATAAATATGAAAATATTTATTGCATAAAACAGAGATTTCAGTTCTCCTTGGCATTCCTGCTGACATGATAACACAGGCCCAGAGAGCCTGAAAAGAATTCCTCTGGAAAAGGAATATTCTTACTTGCTATATCACCAGTATTCCTATTCCTGTGAACACAAAAGCACACTGAAAGAAAGCTTTAAATTGCCTACTGCATGCACAACGTAAGGATTTAATTTTGTTCTTCAAAACTGTAAGTGATATTACGGTTGAATGATACCTGTACAGCAGCATATGAAACTTGGAGTGCCAAACAACTTAGAGAACCCCAATGCTGCGAGCTCTTGCCTTACATCTCACACTTTCTGTAGGATGGGAAAACTCAAAAAGTTCTGGCTGTCTCTTTCATTGAAGGCATGAGCAGTTTTGCACAAGATTCATTTTGCTGAGGTCCAGAGTTCTAACCTGTTTTCAAACTACAGAGTCCTTTCTCTCACTGGACAAAAGCTCACCTGAGCTTTTTGGAGCAGGACCCTGAAAACCCCACAGTTTTGTAGCAGCTGTAGCTAGAATTATTTCTCTCTGTGATGCCTCCAAAAACGTTCTCAAAGAGTGTTCAAAAAAAAAAAAAAAAAAAAAAAAAAAAAAAAAAAAAAAAAAAAAAAGGCGCCTAATAGTGTTGAATAAAGCCTGGAAATTCTCAAAGAAAACTGGCTCAGAAAAAAAAAAAAAAAAAAAAAAAACAACCAAGATTTGTACACAGCTGTTCTCCTCACTGTGTGTTCAAAGGTGAGTTGCTGCTTCAAGGCATCTCAGCAATTTTTTGAGTTGGAGCGAACTGCAGTATCCTCTGGCCCCTGGGAAGATCTGAGTCACTGCTGAAAGCTGTCCCTCTGCTCCTGACTGCACGGTTTGTTTAAGCATGAGCTGTAGACTCCCAGGTCATACAGTGATTCATGCCTCTCTTACCTTTCCGTCTCGGCCATCTTCTCCTCAGAGGTCTTGATGCCTAAAAACCCACAAAACACAAATTCAGAAAAGCAAGTAAAAGCAAATTCTATCAGTAATCTTTATGAAAAGATCCAGTAAGTTCCTCTATGTATACAGGTATCAAGAACAATATTGAGATAAAATGCAAATTCCTGTCCAGAAGGAAGACAGATCTCTTCTTGCAAAACCATGATCTTTCCCAAACACTTTCCTAGAGCCGTTCTCTGAGGTCATGTTCAGACCTCCAAACTGTTCCAAACTGTCCAACAGAAGGAAACAGGGCAGCTTCAAGGGGTGCCCAACTCTGTTTACCACAACTCTACTGAGAGGACTGGCAATGTCTCAGGCTTCTGGTAAGAAGTTGGACTGAAATAAGAGGAGCAGCTTTCTAGCTGCAGGCCACTCAGAAAAGGTATAGGAAAAGAAAAAGTGAATTTTTTTAGAAAGCAATTTGTAGACCAGCTGTTCACTGCTGTTCTCTGCCCGGATGGAAAATCCTTCTTTGGAATAGCTTAGGGAAAAAGATCAGAACAAGTGTAAAACTCCATGTCAGAGTTATTGCAGCAGATTATAACCTCCTCATTTCTTTCTTAACTTTTCATTTGAGGTTTTATTGATTTTTTTCTTCTGTTTCTATTGTTTCAAAATGTTCAGCAGCTACTGGTATCTCCTTAGCCAGCCTTCAGTCTCTAAGTACCTGAGTTATTTTTTGAGATACTTAACTTTTTTTCTGATATGGCATTAATAGTTCTCCAGGGCCTAAATTATTAACCTGAGTAACTTTATTAAAGTCAGTGGCATTATTCAAATACAGTCTTGTCATATGCATTTTTCTTCTATTTCCATTTAAAGGGAAGTACAGTATTCATCTGTTCGTGCCATCTGTCCTTGGGACTCAATGAATCTAATTTTTCTAATGTCATACTCTGTGATGCAACTACTTGATGTATATGACAATTCTTTGATCATCTTGATTCCAACATTTTCTGTTCTACAATCTGCTCCATACCAATCCAATGTTTAATTTGCCAAATAAAATATTTTTCCAAGACTTTTTTTCATTTCTGCCCTCTAGTCTTCCTTTCTTCTTTTCAAAAGGAGGCAGCTAAAAATAAATTTAACTAGACACCTTTTCTTCTTTGAAAACAAACACTTGTAGTTAAGAGACAGTCAGTTACATTTATCTTTTAATTTGCAATAAATTTATTCATGAAGACTTTTTGTCTTATCAACCTACTCTAAAATTATTATACTTAAAATATCTGTGAATTCACTCTTTAAAAAACAAAGGATTAATATTTGAGTATCAGACTACAGTGTCACTGAAGGTGATTTATGACTAGTTTTTAAGAAAAACTACCCCAAGAGACAAAGAGGATTCAATTCTTCAGGCATTAGGGAATAAATTAAACAAGTCACACAGATAAACAAGATGCAGGGAAAAGTCTCTAGATAATGGTCAGTGATTACAAGTATACATTCACTTTATTGTTTATTTTTAACCTGTGTATGACAGGAAGCTGGAACTAGATGATCTTTAAGGTCTCTTCCAATCCAAATCATTCTATGATTCTATAATATACTTCTTTTTTTTTTTTTTTTTTCCTTACATCATCAAACATCAGAACATAACTGCAAAACCCAAGCCAATATACATGAAAAAACTAGTAACCTTGCTCAGGAATGTTGTACTGCTGTGCACTAAGGGGCCATAATGTCAAAGTCTGCCTTTTGCTTCACAGACTAGCCAGTCTTATGATCTGAATCTTACAAATGGTTTTCAGTACAAGTATATGAAGATAAGTATAGGCATATAATGCATGATTTCTATGTACTGTGTGCCATCTGAGAGACAGGCTATCCTCAATAAAAAACTCCATTTGTAGTAATGACTGATGTAATGACATTTAAATCTTTTCAGCACTTTAACAGGGAAATGAATGTTTCTTTTGTGGCTGCTGTTGTGCAAGAACACAAAGGAAGACTCCAGGAAACTGAGCTTGAACAGTCTTTAGCCACAAGTCAGGAGGAAGCTGACCTATAAAGCTATTTAGTCTTTCTTGGCACCCTACATTCTGGGTTGTTCGAATCATAATATCTGTATGGTGTTTAAAACTGCTTGGCAGGAAGAAATTAAGTCTTCTCAGATGATATTACTTTATGATTTAAGCTAACTACTTCCACAGGAGAATCAACAAGGATAAAGATGAAAAAGGAATTGTACAAATAACATTTTGCTGAAAAGCTGGTAATTTATCCACTCATTAGTAATCCTGCATTGTAACTCTAAGACCTTAAGAAAGCAACAGACATGTTTGGAAAGATTTTTCCAGTTCTTTCTTTCCTATGGCAGTTTTTAGCTACTGCCTTTGCCACTTCCCTGGATATACTGTTTGAAAAATAGGAAGCTAAAGATGCTGCACAGGGGAAATTAAATATGAATGAGTCTTTATGCTTCCCAAACCACCAGAATTTTGAATGTCTACTACTTAAATAGTAAAATGACTCAAAACCTTATACTCGTATTTTGCATCAAGGAAGCATCATGAGGTATAAAACCATAACAACCTGCAAAGGAAAATGCAACAATTATAGTGTTTTTTTTGTTTTGTTTTGTTTTGTTTTAATTCTTTGTATTTCATCGCAGAGGGTGATGTTTATGTTGATGGATATATCAAACTCATCACAATTAGAAAAAAAATATGAACACATATGCCCCTTGTGTAGCTTGATGTCATTATTACCATTCCTTAGAATTTTCATGGAGCTCTGTACTACTAAAGTTTCATTAGTAGTATTATATACATACATAGTTACATACATACAGAAACATGTATTAAGCAGATGGCCTTGTAAATGCAAGATAATCCCCCTAGAAAGCACAGAATTCCTATTTTTGATTGTGATGACTTTCTTTTAAATTTAGAAGTTTAAATTGATTGAAATTTATCAGAGTAGTCATCAATGTCATACTGAATTATTTCATGTTACTATCTGAAGTTTAAAACCAATCCAAATCATTATAAAAATTACAGGATGTTTCCCTTAATAGGCAAGGCATTTGGAATTTAGATGACCATTTATGTCTGTTCTTTTTTCTTTGCCATTCATGCAGCCTCCATTTTTATTGATATTTAGGGAAATTGTGTAAAGCAACACCCTCTACTTTCATTTCATGAAGAAATTTTAATCTGTTAATTTGGCTGACACTAATAATAATGCTAAACTTATGAGAATGTCCGTCTGTGCATTATTTTGGAACATTTGGTTGCAGAAACAGTGTAAAATATGCAAGTACTTTGCTGAAACATAGAACTAATTTCTTCAGGTCTACAGAACTGGATTTACTTTGTCTTTTTAGTAGAGGGATTATATGTAGTATTTCATCATCAAAGGTAATCTATTGCTGAACAGTTTCTGAAATTCTGGAATACCATCGATACTGAAAGGAGGATTCAGAGTTCAAAGCAGAAGAAAGACTAGAATGAAAGTCTCACTGCTGAGGAATTTTTGCTTCATGAGTATTCCATAAAAAGTCTCTGTAGAGATGAGACTGCTTAGAACATGTCTGGCAATTGCCTTTGATTTATGAACTGTTTCTGCTCTGGAAAAACAAGGATAGACATTGGTGCTGGGTACCTTCATTGCATCTCAGGCACACATTACTATAGTAGTGCCTTTGTAAAGAGGATAATTATCTGGCACCTTAGAAAGGACAGAAAAAACTGATGCAGTAGGTAACCTTTTAACTTGAAAATATTCCCCAGCCTCCAGTCTTGGAAATAACCACCAGATGAATCCTGATTAAATTTTGGGATGAGACCCAGGAGGGTATTATCCCTCCTCTGAGGTCCATTCACTTTATCTTTTGTCTGTCTCCATTGTCCTGTTTTCTTTTGGATGAAAACACAAGCATTCAGCAGCAAGTGTCCTCTGACAAGTCTCCTATCCTGAACCAGGGCATGAAACCAGAAGTCCAGGGGGTAACCCAAAACTATCCTGTCCAACAGTTTGGATGCAACACTTCTGTCAGCTACCAGTTTAGGAGCCAGGACCAACCATATAAAGTTTATCCAGAGCCCTTCTGCAACACAGATATAGTTGTGAAATTTTACAAGTGGTGATTAATAGAAGATTATTGAGTAACTCTGTTTCAAATCAGGAAAAAAACCTTAAGTGGAGTATTCTCAGCCATCTGCTTATCACCTGTATATTACTGATCAATTCTTCAATTGTGGCTGAAGGTTTGACTAATGTTTTGTAAATGTGAGAAAATGGATGAGAGCAGAAAGGGTCCATTTGAGGAGGTTTGGGTTGATTTTTGCACACCCACGCATTTCTGATTCCTTCTGTACTATCAGACTTGCATAGGAATTATGATTTCTTTGTTGTTTGCCTCCTCGCAGTTTCTGCAGATATCTCTACCTACAAACAGTTGTGTTTTAGCAGGAACTTTCTAACAAATGAAGCCAAGGTTCAAAGTAACTTCAAAAGTTTCCTCAAAAAAAAAATTGAAAAACATCTCTAGGAAACATATAGCACAACATTAGAGATACTCTGGCAGAATTACAGCAATAGAAATGAAGTGTTTTCAGTTTCAAACATTGTCATGTGGCTGTTCTCCAGTTCTGAAACCAATCCAATGTGTCCCCCTTAGGGTGCACTGGAGTCATCTGGGAATTACTCAGGGAGTGAAACAGAGGAACAAAGTGTTCCTGTGTTCGTTTTACACTTCAGAAATGCCTATCACTGACAACAGCAGTACCTAGGGAGTAGGAAAGATAGTGAAATATAGCTCTCTGTAGGCATTAGAAAAGCAAAGTTTTGGGTTTGGGTTTTTTTTCGGTTTTTTGTTTTGGTTTGGTTTGGAGTGGGTTTTTTTTATTATTATTATTTTTTTTTTTTTTAATGCTGATATAAGTTTTATGCCATTTCAGTTAAAAATATGGAATACTCTACCCTTGATGGTTCATAGCAAGACTGTAGTTCCATCAAAGTTCTATGTACAAACTGAAATATTTGAGTTAAACTTTGTTAATATTACCTTGATTCCAGAAGTACCAACTTCAACACACAGTTTCATTACACATCCCCTTTTTTTGGTCAGATGGATCCAGCAAACACAGAAATGTTAAACACCTCCTGAAATCTATATCATTTTATGTAAATGATTCTTTATTGAAGCTAATTCAGCAAATACATAGTTTTCTGCCAGAAACATTACTCATCTCATAGGAGGTATTTTCCTCCAGTCATGAACACTTGATATTCTGCTGCTGCTTCTCACTGAGACTTCATAAATGGGATATATTTCTATTATGTCCTTGGGAAAACTTAACTGAAAGACAGCCAGACTTCTTATTTGACCTGGCTAGGCTTTCTTTTTCATTATTTTTGATGAATTTATTTACAGCCATGATTAAGAGTAGCCTTTTGGAGCCTGGACAATCTAATAGGCTTTTGCAAATAGAATTGTCCACCTTAATTTCCTCTTGCACAAAGGTGAGCCATTGGTGAGTTTGACACATTACTAATTTAAAAAGAAATTACAGCTATTCACTCTAGTTAGGTCAGACTTTCTAAAAAGAGCTCTCCCTTGATTATAACATTTATAAATTATGCAAGAGGTTCAACAGGTAGAATTTTTAAACTAATGTAATTTCAGTTGAATATTCAGTTTTATCTTGGAATCACATAAATACCTATAAACTTTTAAGAAAATGTAGCTACAATAAATCTGATTCAAATATATGTTATGAAAATTTTGAAATAAGGATTTTGTTTGTTCTCAGATTGAATTGGTATTCCTATACCTAATGACCAGATAACAGCAGAACAGGTTTAAACTGAAATGATAATCAATCTGGAGGGACCTTTTTGTAGCGGCCTCTTTCAGAAATGTCTAAAAATGTCTACAGTTCCACCACAGTTACCAAAAACTGTGTTATTTTTTCCTTTCAGAGAGAACGATGGGGTTCTTACAGCTACTGAACTATCAGCTTAGTTCAGTGCTTTCAATGCTTGAACTGTAGTACTTTCTGTAAATCCATTCTGATTTTTTGCAGTATATCTCAGTCCAGCTGTGGTGGATTGACCCTGGCTGAACACCAGGTGCCCACAAAAGCTGCTCTATCACCCCCCATCTCAGCTGGACAGGGAAGAGAAAATAGAATGAAACGCGCATGGGTCAAGATAAGGGCAAGGAGGGATCACTCACCAATTACCATCATGGATAAAGCAGACGTGACTCATAGAAATTAGATGGATTTATTGCAAATCAAATTAGAGTTGGGTAATGAGAAGTAAAACCAAATCTTAAAACACATTCTCCCACCCCTACCTTCTTCCCAGGTAGGGGAACTTCACAACTGATCTTCTCTACCTCCTCTCTTCTAGGGGTGCAGCGGGATGGAAAATGGAGGTGGAGGTCAATTACTCACACAGTTAATTTCTGCTGCTTCTTCTTTCCTCAGGGGAAGACTGCTCACACTCTTCCCTTGCTTCAGCAAGGGATCCCTCCTACAGGAGACAATCCTTCATGGACTTTTCTAATGTGAGTCCTTCCCTCAGGCAGTTCCTCACTACCTAGTCCAAAGTGGGCCCTTTCCATAAGGTGCAGTCCTTCAGGAAAAACTGCTCCAGTGTCGGTCCCCTGGGAGATCACAAGTCCTGCCATCAAACCTGCTCCAGCATGGGTTCTGGCCATGGGTCCACAGGTACTCTGTTCTAGTGTAGGCTTCCCATGGGGTCATATCTTCCTTCAGGCATTCACCTGCTCCAGCGTGGGGTCCTCCATGGACTGCCAGTGGACCTCTGCTACCTCATGGACTTCCATGAGCCACTAGGGGACAGCTGCCCTCATAACATTCTTCACCATGGGCTGCAGGGGAAGCTCTGCTCCAGATTTGGAGGACCTCTTCCTACTTCTCCTTGTGTCTGTAGGGCTGTTTATCTCACATGTTCTCATTCCTCTCGTGCTGTAAGTTTGGAGGCTTTTTCCCCTCCTTAAACCTGCTATCCCAGAGGATAGCAGAGCTATCCCAACTACAACTATTGCTGCTGTGTTTGCCCTTGGCCAGTGGCAAGTCCATCTTGAAGCCAGCTGCCATTGGCACTGTTGGACATGGGGGAAGCTTCTGGCATCGCCCCACCACCAAAACCTGGCCAGGGAAACCCAATACCTAGCTCAGTGTCGTAATCAACTCTGAATCCTGTAAAATTATCTCAATCTCATGAGAATAAAACCAGGCTACTGACTTCACTGCCACTAGTCTTACCCAACAACAAAGTGTGACTTTAAATCTTTACCATAAATGTCCCCTCTCCAAATATTTCCTGCTTACACTAATACAAAATATAATTAGCTTCATTGCTTTCTTTTCCCATGTATTCCCCCTTCTCTATTAGAACCTCAGGCTGATATACTATGCTAATCAACTTACATGTAATTGTTTTCCTAGCCTGGAATCACCAAAGCACACAACATGAAGAGAATACTAAGATAATTCTTGTTATATAGAACTTCACCCTGTCTTATGCGTGAATAAAATTCTAAGTGTCTGCTGAGCATCCAGGGCAATCACTGAGCATCCAGGGCATATCTCAAAGAGACAGGTTTTTTACTTGTGTATTTTTTACCTTTTGTATTGCACCCCCTTTTATTTCTCTAATACAAGTTTCTGCTCATTTTGGTATTTCGCCTTTTTTTCCAAATTCATGAACAAGTCTATAATCTATATTTCTTAGAGTATTCTGCTTCTCTAGTTAATTTTCCTTTGTCAGTTGATGTTGTAATATACATATTTTGACTTTTAAAATTTTTCTTTCATTATAAACATAAAGCCTCCAATGCAAGCTTCTTTTCCAATTTCTATTTTATTCCACTAGTGGCTGAATAAACTATTCTCATATTGAAATATTTTACTCCTGGTTCATCCTCTGTAATTCTGAAAAATATGAGAAATTCTATACATATGAAAATTCAATTTGTGTTTTCCTTTGTTTCAGCATGTTCTAGTGCCAACTCATACTGTAAATCCTCATGAGGTGTTTTGTTTTCTGTGACTTAGGATTTACTTTACTTAAATAAAGCACTATTTAATAAGTTTTTCTTTATCATCTTAGTATATAATCTAGACAGAGTAGTTGCCTAAAAGAAATCAAAATCTTTTTTTCTCATGTGTGAATTTTCTATTATCCTCCTTAGAAACTGTGAAAATTTTGGTAGCCATGAAATCATGTAGAACTACATCATAACCTGTTTTTCATTCCATCTAACAGGAATTTGTCTTTTCTGACTTTGGCTGTCTGCAGTGTAGTCATCCTTATCTGAGCTAGCCATCTGAAGACCTATAGTCCATTGGGAAAACAGACAAACCTAAGTTCATCTCTGCATGTCATTTGCAATAGCATGACATGAACTTCAGGTTTGAAGTATCATTGTTGTGACTGTACAGGGAATCCCCTAGTCTACATTTTGGATGTCTAATTATGTCTACTGAATTTCTTCTTATTTCTCACATAGGAGATATTCCACTGGTGTTCTTTTCATCTAGTTGAGCAGACTACAGAGTCTCACTGTTTTGTTTCCTCTCACAGTGTTGAAATTACTGTTTGTGACACATGGCACCATTTCAGTAGCATCTGCCCCTCTGAAAGTGAGATAGTTCTAGTCTTCTCCCAACTGCTCCCCTCTGCAGAGACCACACTGACCCTCAGCTGATCTAGGGGAAGAACGCATGGAAGCAACAGGAATAAGGTTTTTCACATCTCCACTCTATTCTATCATCTCACTGCCTCTGCCCATTCTGGGAAGTAATCAAGTCCACCATAACAGTGGTAGCCTACTGAGGGATACGTAAAACAAGCCATTATACTTTTCTTATTTAAAATTAAGTGGACTTGTTAAACTAATTTCCATCTTGACTTCATTTCAGATGGAAAAGCAAGGATGGGTGAAATGTTTTAATTATCAGGCCCACCATGAATGCTGCAGTACTAGGTAACAGCTGATCAATATGCTGCTCTGTAGTTTTCTTTACATGAGCATCCCAGCCTCCAACTCCAATATAGACTGTCATCTTGAATGAACAGTTCAAATGATTCTCCAGGGACTCTTTTCAGAGGCATGATAGAATAGACAACAGCGCAAAACACTGGTCTTTTCAGATATTATATTCTCTCTTTACATAATGCATTCTATGACATCCAATTGTTATCTGTCAGGATCATCTATCTAGGAATATATTCTATAGCATTGATCTTTGGAGGATATATAGCTGATGGGTTAATTAACACGGTTAGATCATGTACTAATTAGAGTGACTCTGAAGTATTGACCTACTACTGGAAAACAAACAAACAAAAGAGAAGGCAGAGATCTAATATCAGACTGGCTGGAAGCTTCAGACATAATGAAGATCATAAAGAATTACTTAATTTGATACTTTACGATATGCAATGGTGGGAAGAGTAAATAGTCAAACGGTCTAGGAACCTCTCAGGCTGCAATAAAGGGAAAAATTATTAGCATTTTTATACTTAAGTAGAGGGGAAAACTGAAATCAATTGATAGATGTTTTGGCATTGAAAGCTAAGCCTAATGAAATACATTTTGGAGAGGAACTGGTATACACAAGCATAGAAATAAGAGACAAAAAAATGCCTACAGTGTGCAGGAAGATTGAGAATAGTTTGAAGCTTACAGTGGATCTTTTAAGAAGGAGAAATAAAGCTAACAACAGACTTCTATTTTATAAAATTAGCCCAAATAGAATAGAGATCCAAAATTAAGAGGAACATATCAGATCCTTCTACAGAAAGTGTTTACATTTTTATTAGATCATTCTAGAGCAGGGATCACATTCAACTGTAGGGATAGGTGACGGTGGTTGCATTGCCTTTTTTGGATGCAGAAGTTGTGGGTATTATTTATAGTAAAACTATATTTTGTTGGTATTTGAACCAGTCATAGACCTTCACAATTTATGTTGACACTTATTGTCATGTACAAGCACATACAAAATAATCTGTAATTAGTAATTAACCTTTTCTTTCAAATTATAGTACTGCTCTGAAAAAATCATATCTAGAGGGTACAAATAACATTTCAGCCATTAACTCTACGTACTGCAGGCTGGACAGCTTTCTACAGCAACATTGACTTCCAAATGCAAAACAAAAACACTGGGTGTAGGAGAATCATGAACATGAGCACTGTGGCGCCTTCTGAGACAGTGCCAGCAGGGAGTACATCTTGACAGGTCACATTCAGAACCAGTTTAACAGCCAGGAACCACAAGATTTTTAACATTATCTAAACCAGGCAAAACTGCCTCCAGCACAGTCCTGGAATAAATGTGAGCCTAATTTTTGATATGTTACAAACATTTTTTTTTCCTTCCAGACATTTCTGTCGGGAGCTGGTAAGCCTGACCTGCAAAGAAACAGCTTTTCTGATCCTGAAGGTGTGCATAGTGCATGCAGATTTTTTTTCCATATTACACACAAAAGCAACAAATTTTTTGAACTTAAGCATTAGATCTCCCATTTTGTGTGGGCTGCTTTGAAGTTCATGCTATATTAATTTTTGTGAAATCATTACGGCTTTTGTTAGTTAGAGAATGGTTAATGGAAAGCATTAATGGCAAAATAAGAGGAAAAATCTTTTATCAAAACAGCAATTGCAAGTTCCAGCATGTTTCAGGTCACTGTGAGAACATGCTTTAAACCACCATGTCACAGAAGAGGACTTTAAGGAACTACCATCTTATCTATTTCCTTCTATCACAAGCAATTAGCTGCTCAAAGCAAAACAAAATTGTTAATTCCTTCAAGTTTTAGAGTGCCCATTTTCTCATCCAGGAATATAGGACTAATATAAGGACTAATTTGGAACCTATTGCTTTATAATATATTTTTTTATAAGAGTAGTAGATAAAAGAAGAGTCTTGCATGGGAATAGGACAATTGACACAAGTTAGAGCATGGAAAATTCTAATGAAATGTTAGGAGTTCTCCTTCCTTTCTACTGTAAGTGTGGGATGGAATTCAACTGGATGAACTCTGGAGTACTAACCTAAATTATGTTTCTGTAGTTCTAGCTCTGATTCGGGAAAAATTTAACCCTATACTTCCATCTGTCCCACAAGATAAAAATCTTTATCTTGAGATAAATATTAAATGTTAGTCAGGGTAGACTGAACTCAGTGGGAGGATGGGCACATATTTAAGTAGTATTCTGAACAGCGATAGTTTCTTCCATCAAGGCTCAGATACACAGGAAATTAAACTACATTTTGATAAATTTTGTTTATAAAGAATGAGGAGTCAGCACAAGTTCTGTTTCTGTCTCTTTTTTCACACTTGTACAAAAAAGGACAAATAAAATTTCTTCATGTGGATCCTCATAAAGTCTTACAGCTGGAACAGTCCTACAGAAGGACTTAAGTATATTCCCATATGGCTACATTTCTTTCTTTGATTTATTTTTACTCTTGTTGCTACTATTCAGATGTAACACAAAAATACCTAACTAACCTGTTGCATAATTAATACTTTTTCGATTATGTGACAACATCCTTGATGTCTTTCAGGCTTGCTTTTACTTTTTCCCTTTGAATTATTAAAAATGTTATTTGGTTTCCTTATTCTTCTGCATTCCATCTCTCTTCTGATAGAGCCAACCCAACAGAAAAATGTTTAATTTCTTGAATATGAAAATTTATACAGTCTAACAGAATACTAGGATTTGTTTTAGAGAAAAAGCACACCAACATATTAGCTTCATTGATATATTTGAATAGACTTTTTCCAGATTCTGTGTGAGATAAGCAATGCTGAAAGAAAGATCTGGAATAAGATACAAAAAAAATATATTTTTATATCTTTTTTTTTTAACTGCCATGTTTCCTCTGTAATATTTCTTTTACAGATGGTAAATTAATCCAAATATGGAACTGTCATTTATGAGAGTAAATATCTTCTTGTGGACTGTTGCAGTAACCCTCTTGTTAGTGAGTAGAAATGAGCCAAGACACAACTTCTTTTTTATCACAGCATGAAAAGGGTCCTGGTTTAATCCTCTTTACAGCTTAGCCATCCTCTCTAAAACTATTTACTGACTCTGGCTGCAGCAAACTCCTACTGTAGGTTTCCCTTGCAGCCTCTGACTGCTGGTTATTTCCTGCTAAACTATGACTGCAGGTATTAGTTTGCAGACTCTGACTGCAGGCTTTTACCTAGCTAGACTGTGGTGGCTGGTCCCAACAACAGGCTCTAACTGAAGATCCAGACTGAACTCACAGCAGTGATTCTCTCTGCCCAAGATTCTTCTTCTTCGTGATTCTATCATTCCCTTTTCCTCAACATTCCTCCTTCATGATTCCCACTTCCCCAGCTAACCCACCCCCTTTTCTCACACTTATTTTATTGGATATAGCTGTGACATCTCAGGGACAAGGTCACCTGTGTTCCCTTCTAGAGTGGACCTATTCTAATTTCCATGTTTTCAAATTATTTCAAAATTATTAAGGAGAAACAATCACAAATTTATACTCACAGAAAATCAGTACCAATCTTTCTGTTTACTGTTGCCCTGAAATGGGGAGCATGAGAGACCAGAAAGGGGATGGAAACATATCCCAGGAGGGAAGGGTCTTTACCCCCCAGGACCAGAAACCCTGAGGCAGAACCTGCTACAAAAGAGTCTAACATCATCCAGGAGATTGCAGGATTGTGAAGAAACTATGAAATAATATCATCTGCTTCCTAGATCTGGCCAGACTCAGCATCGAAGTCACAGCAGCACCAAGGCAAAAAGGTCATGCACTGTTTCCTCTGATTTCCCTGATAAAGTGAGTAACTAAAACAGCCATGCAGGTGGGCTAGTGGGGGAGGAGGAGGAGTCAGCCTAGCTAATATTAGTGTTAAATAATGCTGAGGATAGTACTGTAGAATTATATAATTCTATTTGAAAGGAGTTTTATCCTGCACTGATTTCATATATGTTTGCTACTGAGTCATCAGTAAATTTTCAAACATTTTTAAATCTGAAAATTACTCAGCAAATTTGCTAATGACTCCAAACTGAGACATGCAGTTGACACAACAGAAGAAAGGGAAGCAATCTAGGCATTTTCTGGGTAAATTATAAGTGGAATTTACAGTTGTTTAATATTTTATACAATTCTGTATGTTTGTAGTTATTCAACAGAACAGACTAATAGCAAATTATATTTCTCAATGGCACAATGGAAACACTCAAATAGTGCTATGCTGTGCCAAAACAGTGTTACCTTTTAGTGCATCTGTACCTCAGCAAAAATACTACCAACTTTTACTCTAATTATTAAAAACACCAATTATTAAAAGAAGTGGCTGATATTTTTTGTGTATTTTCTATACCTTCACACACAGGATTCAATTTTAAACCATTAACCCAAAATACATAACTACCAGACTCACCTAATTTTTCCCTGTAATTATATTGTGGGAATGTCTGGACTGTGATGTCTGCCTGCTTAGATACCAGAGATTAGATCCTGGCCTGGAGATTCCAGAATCCACGGAGATACCAATAAAATGTCTTATTATTTCTGGAGGTAGTGAGCAGAGATGCTCAGGAGATTATCTAATTAGTACCAAGGATGATAAGAAAGCATCATGGAACAAGCTGACAGCACAAAACTGAACTTTTAAGCCGGTCCAAGCAAGGGATCGGCTCTGTCAGGGAAAACACATGTGCGCACACACATGTGCTCCATCAGTCAAGGACTTCCACATCCAGATGTCAGTGCCCAACACCAGCAAGAGGAGCCCCTAGAGATAAGTTTCTGTTATCAATCTCCTGTCCACTGCCTGTCAATGTCCTTGTTCACCAGTATCAGACACTCGGCCAGAGTGCTGTACTCAGCACCCAGCCAAAGCGAGACTGTGCACTGTTTTATCTCAGGTCTCTTATGTCACAAAAATCTGACAAACCAGGATTTCACCTTCTGCCCTTGGTGTTTTTTCTCTAACATAGCCACACAAAGTTTCCAAGATTTTTTAGATATAAGACCAAGACTGCTCTCTCAATCCACTGTTCTTCCAGTCCTCTGAAGGTACCAAAGCTCCAGAATATTGTGTTGAATGAAGGCCTAATTTCCAGTCCATTTTAGAGATCATTAATGTTTTTTACAGTGTTTCTTCTTCCCTGAAAGTACAACATGCTCTGTTTTATCTGCCTTTAGTCTGTCTTCAATCTACATTGTATTTTTTCCATCTATTGTCTTTTTTCAAACACAAGCCCTCCATTCATAAAGAACATTTTAAAAACTTTTGCCTGTAGCTTTTCTCCATCTAGCTTTTCTATTTTTCTTAATAGAAACTGGTTATTGTGATTGTCTGAGCTCTGATGCGCACATAGTACCATTAAAATCAGCCTGCAAGTAATCTGAAGGGGTTTTTTGTAAGATCAATAAATAATTTCTAGTGATAAGTTAAATTGTACTTGCCTAGCAAAATAAAAAAATCTGAGTATTTGAGTAGGTGTTCATATGTTTTATTTAAAGCAGTTTGTATCCGTTCATAAATTTCAGCTTTAATATTCTATTTTATGCTGTAGAACTCTTAACTAGAGTATTTATGTATTTGAAGCCTGTGTTACAATCCAAATTCATCAAAATGTCAATCATTTGTTGTAACAGTCTGCTCTTTTCTCTAATCTGTTTTCTGTATTATTAGGTTGTAGATGCAATCACACTTAGTGCTGCTGGAGGTGTGTATGTGATCTGCCTTCCTCCCCCACAAATCTGACAGTTTCACAGGCACTGATAAAAAGCAGATGTAAAATTTGGCTGTGATCTTTTCGCAAATTTGCACTGGCAAGCAGTGACAGTCCAGGCAGTGTCTGACATTCTCATGCAGGAAAAAATAACAGCTGCTTATCAATGATGTATTAGAGATGGGCACAAACCAACTGGTGTACACATTCACATAAGAAAGGAGAAACCATTCACTGGCAAAGGGAGTGCTTGCCTCCTACTACGTATCTGGCCTGCATCTCTACCTTTTGTGGTAACTGCATCTTTTTGGACTCGGGGTCATATAGGTGAGTACCCAGAGTCAGTTACAACCCTACTGTCAGTAGGGACACAATCTGAATATGAGCTATCCTGGTTTTCCTAACCTGGAGAGTCAGCTGGCTCCCTCAAAGCTGGAACAGAGCTGCCAGCCAGTGGGTTGGTAGTGTGAGGGATCAGCTGGGCTCAGCTAAAGTGGCAGTATCATCTGCGTGATTTTGTTATCTCTGTCCTCACTGGTACATGATTTCTTACTGATTTCTAGGTTCTTTAAACATAACATCTGGATTTCATCCAGATGTCGTTCCTGTTTATGCCATGGCAATTTGAAAGATGAGAAATAAAATGTGCCCCATGGAGCTAAAACTTCCATAAACAAATACTGCCAAACACAGACCAAAATGCTGTCAGAGCAAGGGAGAGGATGAAGTTCAAGACTATCTGCTAAGTGCTACCTAATTCAATAGTGGGTTAAAAACCTCTTAAAAATTAAAACTTTGGCAGATGCTTGAAAATGATACATTTCTTAATTCCCACTTGTCAGATTTGAAGAAATGGTAATTTATTTGGGGTAAATATAGACAGAGTAGCTCCATTTTTCTTAAAGAATACGTGACAAGCTAACATCTTTGTCTCATCCTTCCCTTATCAACACCAAGATATGGAAAACCAGACTATTGGTTACTCTGGTTAGGGTACTGTACAGAAAGAGATGTGAGGAAAAAGAAAGATGTACCATGTTTTGAAGGGATTCCTGCATAGAGAGGCAATCAGAGGACCTGGCAGGGGACAAGTCTATGGGGGAATGAACATTGCACAGGGCACTGCAGGCTGTACACAGGTACAGGTCAGATATCCTCAGGCAGGGTGCCCCAGCCTGACACCAGTGATGCAGGGAGGGCGAGGTCAAAGATCGTGTCTTCCATTGGTTTTCCAGATAAATCACAGAGATACATCTGAACACCAGCCGTATCTTAAAAGACCTAAAATATTTTGCAACTCTTGTTCTAAACTGAATATTTAGGGTTATTTTCCATGTTTAAAGCACAAAAAGAGCAAGAGACTCCATATAGTAATTGAAGTACTAATAAGTACATTAATATTAGTGTTACACTCATCAGTTTCATTGGCCTTCATCTTTATCCTGCAAACTTGAAGAGAATAAATTATTTTATGCAGAAAAGTAGATCACAATGTAGATCACAATGTAGCACAATTAATTATTCCTCTGACCATCTTCCTCAGATGAAAATGGAGAAGCTTCTGGTTGTAAGATTTTGAGATTCATCTCAGCATTTCTGTGGTGCCTTGTTTAGACTGAAATGGTAATCCAGTAGCACGTAAGACATTTTCCAAGCTGAAGTCCATAATCCAGGGACATTTTAGTCATAATATATTGTTTTAAAATCTTTCTGTTACAAACAAATTTGCAGTTACACAGACTGTTATGTTCTGTTCTTGAGTATTCATATTTGCTCGATATTTGAGGCACTGCCATAGAGCACAAGTGAAATGCTCAGTGCTACAGTCATTGCCCTCTGATCTACCCGTTTTGAAGAGATACAGAGGTGGCAAAAGTACTGGAGAGCTCTCTAGAGGATAAAGATTTCCAGTATTTACCTGTGAATTCCAAGTCAGGAAATAGCTTTCAAGTTTGTTGAAGCATGTTTATATTTGTTAATGACTTTGTGCATGTGTTTGTAAGCGGGGGTGTGTGTAAGAGAGAGCATGAGAATGTGTGTGAGAGCCCACAAGCGCTGAAGCAGTGAGAGGAACCATTTGTGATTAGGAAATAGGATTACTGGTGAGAATTGCTATGCTCTGCTGCACATTTTAGATATGCCAGAGATTCAAAAAGGTCATTGCCAAGAACGGTTTCTTCTGTAGCAGACACACAATAAATGTGTGAAGTGGCCCCAAGGGCAAGACTGATAAGACTTAGTACAAACATATTTGATCTGTGGGGTTTTATCTCTTTTTTCTTTCTCTTTTTTGTTCATTCCTGTAATAAAGGTGTTAGTCATAGCCATGTGCAGGCAAAACTGTTTTTAAAGCAGAAGATGTGAGATCTAAAATTTGGGGATAAGACCAGTGGAGGAAAGCTGCTAAAGGAAATGGATCTGTCAGCTGACACGGGAAAATCATGCAAAAAGAGTTGAAGCTGAGCATTTCTGCCTTCTCAGGGAAAGGCAAGGGCCCAGTTTTGAACATCTACAGGTAAAGCCTTATCCCTAATCTTTCTGTTAGGTGTTAGCAGGATGTCACGGGTGTCTTGGTTTTGAAAAAGGTTTGTTGGCCAGGGAAGGCTGGAGCTTCCTTTGGAATGGAGAATGTAAGCCCCCTTCCCTCCAGATTATTATAATTTTGCAATTAGTGGCTTTCAGGCAAAGATATGGGAATAAGAGTAACAGTTCTTTACTAGGAATATTAAAAATATATATATATATAAAAATGTATATGTATATGTATATATAAGTACAAAAAAAAAACAAGCAAGAAAGAAAACAAAAATCCAGGAAAAACTCTGAAAGGGTCAGGGATATTACCTGGGGGGTGGTGAAAGAGATAAGAAACACTGCCCCACCTGGTTTTAATGGCTGGGCCATTATCAGAAGGCATCCGTGCCACTCCCCCCTGGAGTCAGAAGAGGTAAGGAAAAAACATCTTCCCAATAGCTTTCTACAGATGAAATAAAATACACATTTTTTGGTTACATAACCCGAGACAGTGGGTTAACACAGCCTGGTTTTTAGTTAAAGAGGAATATAGAATATTGCCCTGTCAGGACCTTAGAATTGTTTTGGAAAGGACAGTGACCTATCAGAAGATAATTTTAGATATTGACATCTGCTTTGACTACTGGAAACGTTGAATAAGTCTTTGGGAAGTACCCATATAAATTCTGATTTTGTTTGAGTCAGCCTTTTTCCTTCCAGCCACTTGAACAGGTAACATCAAGTTCTGTTGGCTGGCCAAGCCTGCCACTTCCCCACCTACGGGGAGAGCTGGCCCTGAGCCCCAGCCAGGCTCCATCACCCTGAGCCCCAGCCAGGCTCCATCACCCTGAGCTCCAGCCAGGCTCCATCACCCTGAGCCCCAGCCAGGCTCCAACACCCTGAGCCCCAGCCAGGCTCCATCACCCTGAGCCCCAGCCAGGCTCCAACACCCTGAGCCCCAGCCAGGCTCCATCACCCTGAGCCCCAGCCAGGCTCCATCACCCTGAGCCCTGTCCAGGCTCCATCACCCTGAGCTCCAGCCAGGCTCCATCACCCTGAGCCCTAGCCAGGCTCCATCACCCTGAGCTCCAGCCAGGCTCCATCACCCTGAGCCCCAGCCAGGCTCCATCACCCTGAGCCCTAGCCAGGCTCCATCACCCTGAGCCCCAGCCAGGCTCCAACACCCTGAGCTCCAGCCAGGCTCCAACACCCTGAGCCCCAGCCAGGCTCCATCACCCTGAGCCCCAGACGGGCTCCATCACCCTGAGCCCCAGACAGGCTCCATCACCCTGAGCCCCAGACAGGCTCCATCACCCTGAGCCCTAGCCAGGCTCCATCACCCTGAGCCCCAGCCAGGCTCCATCACCCTGAGCCCCAGCCAGGCTCCATCACCCTGAGCCCTAGCCAGGCCCTATCACCTTGAGCCCTAGCCAGGCTCCATCACCCTGAGCCCTAGCCAGGCTCCATTGGCTCCTGGCGGGGGAGGAGAGGCTGCAGCTTAACATTAACTACTTTTAAAACTTCCCCGGAGTCAGGAGAGATCTCCACCAGGCCCCTGATAACAGCTCTGGGCCCGGTTGGGCCGAGGCCACCCCAGTTGTCACCGAGGGGAGGGCAGAGCTCTCCCCCACCCCCTCCTCCGGTGATTCCCAGTCAGAGAGGAAGAGAGCAGAGGGAAGAAACCCGGCCGATCTGAGGTGCAGCTGGGGAGAGACTGCTGCCCTGCAAAAATCACATGGCCACTGCAGGCCTGGGCAGATTTCACCCCTTCTTGGCAACATGAAGTTTCCAAAGCCTAACTCTTCTCTGAGAGAGAAGAAAGAAACAGAGTGAATGTAGAAAAGACACAGCATGAAGCCAGTGGAGCAAGAGTGAAAGAACTGATAAAGATTATCAGAAGAAGGGATTGAGGAAGTGGACATTCTTAACCAGACTTCTCTAGTGTAAACTATAGAGAAATGGACTATTTCTTGTGATACCTTAATGTTTGGGGGAATGTTAGTTCTAGTTAAAAGTTGGGGATTGATGTAATTGAGATTTAAGTGAGAATCTTGAACAGAGTAAGCCCCCCAGTCCTGCAGTAAAACGAGATCTCAGCCTTTAAGATGAAGATGATTTTAGAGAGAAAGTGATTTGAAGCCCTCAGCTCCTGAGGTAAAAGAAGGTCTCTATTTCTTTTGAGATAGAGATGATTTTAGAGATAGAAGAAGAGAATCCTTGTTTGTACTAGAAGAAGCATTCTTAAATGGTACCCCAAACATGCTGCGAGGCCCATGAGTAGCCAAGGGAAAGGCTGCTACTGTGTGGGACTGCACAATCTGCAAAATCTCTGAGCAGTTGCAGATTTGTGACATTGGGAGCCACCAGACTTTTTGTATTATGGCTAATGTCACTATAGGACTCTAGAGAGACTCTTCTCCCAAAGTGATGAAAGACTATGTTCAAATGGTGAAACTGACTGAAAATTACAAGTTGTGTCTTTCTATGTTGTTTTGTAGGAAAGTTAACATTTTGTATGGGGAGGAAATAGTGTTTCGAAATTTCATCTTTTTTCAACTTTTTTTATTTTTTCCATTCTTTTAGTGTGTGTCAATAAAACTATTTATTTATTTTTAAGCTTGAGCCTGCTTTGCTTCTCCTGATCCTCTTCCACAGGGGAAAAAAAGAGTAAACACTAAGACCGCTATACTAAATTTGGCAAACAGAATTTAGCAAATGTAAAACCACTACATTAATTGGTGTTTCCACCTGGTTTTGAACAAAACTAAAACACAGCATTACAGAAAACATTAGCAGCATTAATAAACAGAACATACAACATAAAACTGCTACAGTTTCATCACCATTTTAAATTTCCTTTAACCCCAGGTTCACTACACATTCCCTAGTCTGTCTTGCTAGTTCACACAGAGGGTCAAACAATGTGGTTCTGAGCACCAAATCTGTATTTCAAATATGAAAAGCTGTACTTTTAAGGAAAAACATAGCAAGACTTTCTAGCTGAATGAGATATAGCTGTTGTGGCATGCTATGCCATATCTCTGTACCATTCAGAAGACTGATCCTCATTACGGTTTCGCTCTCAGTATGTACATTTAAATTATTTTGTTTAATTTTGGGGGGGTTTGCTTTGGTGGGGTTTTTTTGTTTGTTTTGGTTTTTTTTGCTTTGTTTTTTGTTTTTTTTTTGGTTGTTTTTTTTGTTTGTTTGTTTTCAATCAATAATTCTTCTACTTCTCCAACATCCTGAGATTGCAAGGTGGTCCTTTCATCTTTTCCCAGGGATTTTTTAATACTCTTTTCCAGGTAATCCAGCTACAGCTACCTAGATGAAAAAACTGACCTCACTAAAAGTCACAGTGATTCAGCTGCCCCCCTTCTAACCATATTTTCAGCAAATAAAGTAATTTTTGGTTTGTCTCCTGGATTATTCCCATACAAGAAACTTAATGCATCATACTATACCTCAAAGTCTTTAGAGAAGGTCAAATGATCTGGTAGGCAAGAAGGTGATTCTGGCTCATTAAATGCCATTTTTCTTTCACTGGGTTAATTTCTCTTGACCAGCTGTCTGAGTGATTCTGTCTAGTTTCTGACTAACGCTTCTGTGTCTCCCAAAGCTTACTCCAGAATTTGTCCAAGTAGGGAGCTACTACAGTTTCTTTCTTCCTGGGCTCTGCAGTTAATACAACATTATTCTGGTTGATAACAGCTCTGTCGCTGTAGTAGAGCTGGCTGAAATTTATTGCAGATGCTGAGTTTTATAGCAAACCTTCTTGGTTATCACCGTTTCAAGCATCAGCAGCTTCAATTTATTACAGAAGCACTGATTTTACTGGGATAAACATGCTTGCACAGCTACTCTGACCAGTAAATGCTGAGGATATGGCTAAAGCTCCTGCAAATCACATACCTAAACCCAAATTTGAGTAAAACACCTCACAGACATAAAGGAAACTTCAATTTCTTATCTGAATAACCTAGCCCTCAGGTTCTGAAATTTCCAGCTTCTTAAAATGTGTTCTGCATGTCTCCTGTGTTAGTTTTCAGAGAGTAAACTGTTGTGGTTGTCTGAACTATAGCTAGGTTAAGACCCCAAAGGAAAATTGCATGTAGGAGTACAGTTCTTGTCAATTGAATTGTTGTGTACATATCTCTGCATGCAACACTTAACAAGTTAGACAAGTATTTTAACAAACAATTCTCACACGTTGGATTATAGTCAATCATATATTCAAAGGCAAGTGTTATTCTGCCATGATGATTTTGAACAATGATGCTTTTAAGCACTCAAATGTGTTAATAGCATTTTGCTTTTATTCATTTTAGATCTGCTTATGGGATATATGCTATCATACTTCACAGAAGCTATTATATTAATGTACATTTAATGAATGTTTACTGCTGCACACAGCAATGCTTGAGGCTTTGAATTTTAGTTCCCATTATTTCTGGTAAGTCCTTGAAATAATTTTATACTATTGGGGAAGGCCTTCATCTGCAGACCTGCCCTTGAGAGGAAGCATGGAGAAACCTCAGGTGATGATACAAACCTACTAGGGTGAATCAAATATTAGATTGTTTTCTTCTAGAGGACTTTTAAAAGTAGCTTACAACAAGGCATTTTCAGGCAGTGTCTAGTTTTAAAAACGTTCAGGAAAGGATCTTGCATAATCTTCTGGGAATGGATAGCCTATAGATTAGATATAGAACTGTCTTCCAGACACAGCACTTGAAATTTTAGTTCCTTACAATCTGGAATATACTCCACCTAGAGGAGAGCTTTGCTTTCTTATACATTTGCATCTAAAAGGAAGACTTTGATTAAAGGTATTAAACAAAAATAGCCAATTTTCACTAAAAACTGAATTGCAAGTTGTGATAGAGAAGGCACATGTAAATGGACAGGTGCTGAAGGATAAATAACAAAAGATCTTTCTATTAACTGCTACTCACCCACACTTGTCAAAAATCAGACTTAATATGGGGGAAAAATAGAGAAAGACTTTTGTGCACTTATAAAAGACTGACTTTTCCATATCCAAATACCATGTGGAGCCGGGAGGTATGGATTACGAGATACATACCCAAGCCTGCTCTCAGCATAATAAAACAAGATGGGAGGGGGTGTGGGAAGGAGAGAAGAAGAGAAAAGAACAGTAAGTCTGCACTGATGGCACCAGGCAGAGGCAGAGTTAATATCAGCAATCTTTAGTGAGTTCCAGCAAACTCAACATGGAGTTCTTTGTGTAAAGGAAGTCACAGTACTAACAAAGGTGGTGCCCACAGAGCAAACAGTAATACAGAGAGTAGGGGAGTAGGCATGTGCATATTTACTGATGATCCGTATTTGATTGCCAATGGTCTTGCACCTTGATTTTCAGCATAGATGAATTTTATTATTCTGAGGAAAGTTTAGAAATAAGAAATGGTTTACAAGATTTGTTTTAACACATTTTGTTACTCTAATGTTTGACATTACTACTAGAAAGCAGCACCCTTAGCCAGTTGGTTTATGATCTCGGTATTTTGAAAGAGTTATTAAGCTCACATAATTACCTTTTTTCAAGCAAGCTAAGGTAAAAAGTAAGTATCTGCAGCTGCAAGCAGACACTTTTTATCTCAATCAAACTTTTTACTGCAGCCTTACTTAACTTGAGCATTTGCAATCCTTTCACAGTCCTCTGAGAGCCTGATTGATTGTGACGTGGCTCCTGGATCAATACCTCTGTAGCATACCAAAGAGTTACCAGAGCGAGCTGTGCAACTGCTTTACGGAGAGCAATCTGTCACTTCTCTCTGTCATCCAGATATGCTAATTCAGCTGTTTATCCGGATGCAAAGCATTTTCTCTAAGAGTGATATCTGTGTGTATTCAAAGTGCTTCCATTGACGTATTTTTTCTGAATACCTGAGTACTAACTGGTCGAAGTGCATTCAATACCAAAATGAGAACCACAAGTAGTGTATTGTAATATAGTCTCCAGCTGATATAAAAAAGTTCTCCAGATTCAGGATACAATATTGCATCCTTGCTTGCACCTCAGATGCAGAATATCTATTTCAGCTACTGCTAATCAATTTATTAACTACTGCTTGAATAAGCAGCCTTACAGGGCCTATCCTTGTGGTTTCTTGCTTCATGTAAGAGAGGATTTTGTCTTGTTACCTCATGATAAAGCATGCTTTTAAAAGTCGCAGTAAATAGTAATATTTTGTTCTTGGAAAAAGGAAAGAGAGAGCTGAGGTTTTCCTTATTGCTCGTAGGAACATATTAGTCCTTTAGAAGCTTTACAAGGCATTGTAAGAAGGACTAGTGAGCAGAGAAAATGCCTGAAGTCATCTTCTTCACATAGTAACTTACACATCATACTCTATTTCTCTTAAGGCTTGATCTTTCATATCCACATGAACTGTCTCATAATCAAATCCAAGAAGGAGCAAATTTATGCAAATATAGAAATTTGATCTGTATTATGCAGGGTGGAATGTACCTCCTGCTAATCCTAAAGAAAGCAGAATGATTTATTAAAGGTCAACACCACATACAAGTTAAAAAAATGTTTACTGTGGACTAGCTTAGCAATGGGACTTTACAGCAGAAGGTAAAGCTGAACAGTGCAGAAGTATTGCAATAGCAGCCATGCCCATCAATTTTGTCTCAGGTTTTATCTACAACGCAATGCAAGGTTGTTATGTTACTGGCATCTTTAAAGCATTTCTCTTTTGGGTTACTGTGTATACTGAAATGGAAATCTGAAACATGTTTTTAAATAAAAAGATATGGCTATATATGGCTATGGAAATTTTTTGTAACCTTCCCCCCCACCCCCCGTGGTAAAGCAAAAAATTAAAAGTACTAGTTTCAAATTCTGATGGACTAAAAGGTCTCTTTTGCAATGATCCCCATGTATTATAATTATGTGTATTCAAGGTAAAAATCTTTATTTGGCTCACCAGATTACAGAACCAGCTTATCAATTTTTTTTTTTTTTTTCTTGCAGGCGACAGTTTCAGAGAAAAGCTTCTAGTTGTCTAATGGCTAATAAGTGTTTAAATTATATATTAAAACTTCCTGCATAAAACTGGAACATAAAATTTCTTTATGAAAGTAATATTGTTAACATAAATCAAATTTAAGTTTAGACACACAGGAATAAAGACATTTTTAGGGCACCCATATACAATATTTAATTTAACATATTAAAATATGTTTGGTTACAGCAACAGTAAACTTAAATCATTCCTGTAGCAGCATCAGCAACACAGCAGCAGATGCTTTCAACCAGAGGAGAAACACTCTCAACTGATGTTCAAATAGTGGATACAAGATCAAGGTAATTCTCAGGAATATACAAACCTGTGTGAGCTCCTGCTGTGGTGGTTTCAGGTAGATTTTGGGAGAAACCCTCCCACGGGGCCCCCCTCCCCCAATCGGTTTGGGAAAAGACTTCCTCAGAGAGAAGTGGAAAAGACCTGTTTATTAAACAGGCAAAGCACTCCCAGCACAATACCCGATGACAAGAGCTTCGTGCCGCTTACGGAGGGATAACAAACTTAAAGAAAGTCTCCTCGAGGGTCGTCACTGTGCTCCACCGCTCCATCTCCGCTGACGTTGGGAGAAAAGAAGATGTGCAGGGCTGGTCTTGGTGGGGTGGGTCCCCTGTGGAGGCCCCCGGTGCTTCCCCAGGTCCTTAGTCCAGAGAGGTTGGAACAGTTCCGAGGAGAGGGCAAAAAAGAAAAAAGGAAGGAAAAAAAAAAAAAAAAAAGGGGAGAAAAAAAAGACGAAAAAAAAAACGGGGAAAAAAAAGAACGAAAAAAAAAAAGGCAAAAAGCTTCAGCTATTCTACAGCATCTAACTACACTAGCACTAAACTAACTAACTAACTGCCTGGGGAAAAAAAAACAACAACAGAGCTTCTTTCGTCTTGCAGTATTCCAACTACCCGCTTCAAGGTCACTCGGAGGAGCAGAGTTTTCCTGGGGAAAAACAAACGGCGCTTCCCTCCCCTTTGCACCCAATAGACAATTGGGGGATACATAGTCACCCTAGGACACCTGCATAAACATGTGTAAGGTTCAATTCAATCATAGTTTCTTTTAGAACTCTGGGTGAGATTTTGTGCTTGTATTGCAAACTGCACTTAATAGCCATGCAAAATAACTTGAAAATTAGATTACTTAGAAAAACTCCATTCCAGTAACTGCTTGAAAAATGTGCCATATAAATGAACAAATACAAAAACAGCAATTCATAAGGTTTTAATTTAATGAGACTTATAAGAGCACTTGTATCTTATTGTATCCATATCATTAGTTCAACTGTTCAAACAGAAGGCAAAGGTAGATCTTAAAATTAGAATATAAAGCTTGGTATTAAACAAAGCTTGGTCCAGTATGTTTATTTCTTTAAACACTGACCCCTCAAAGAGTACAGTAGTCTTTTACCAGTCCAGATCAACACTAAGCAAAGCTAAGTTTAGGCCCTTGGAGTTTGATCATGAAATGATTGTTTAGAGCTACCTTGTTACTGAATCTTCCCTTTATTTTCCTTAGTAAATATTTTATTTTGAGCGCTTTTTCTTTTTTGACAGTATTTATCCTTCTAGCTCTCATAAGGGGAAAAAAATGAAGTATCTTCCCTGCTTTGGTTGATGATAGATTCAAGAAGTTTGCTGCTGCCAAGGATAGCTCTGGAATAAAAAGCGAACAACTTAATAATTAAGATTGCCTTATTTGTAAACAAACACTACAAGGGAACGTGAGCATGTGAAAATATCTATAAAGCAGAAACCACTTTAACTAACTGTATCCTACATCCCATCAACCCAACTGAAAACATGTCAGGTGCCTATGTCTATGCTTGCTTCTAAAGATGCAGTTCTGAAGAACTCACAACTTACTAGCAGCACAGGACAGTTCTGACTAAATTTAATCTCCTTGATATTATGCAGCCTGAGCACAGTTTTGCCTGTGGGCTGTGCAACTCTTAATGAGGCCAGCCAAGAATCTGTAGCCTCACTATAGGTCAAAACTGAATGTTAAAGTGTCTAGTGGTCAGTGATGTCTTTTTCTGCATGGGTTAAAAAAAAGCAAAAAAGCACAGGAGATCTTCCTAGGTAATACCCATCCAGAACAGCTGAGTGCAGTGTCTATAATAAAAAGACAAAGGATTTCAAATTCTGACTATTTGAAAATGTACTCCTCTGAAGTGTAAGGAGTAACCACAGATCCCTCTGGTAGTCCAGCTTTAGAATGTTAGTTTCTCTTAACCCTGGCAATTGCTGAGAGAGGGTGTAGCAATCATCACCCTGAGTTGGACAGCAGTGCCTGTCATCTCGCAGCTAAATGAAAGATGAGGGATTTGAACCCTTCCTGCTCTATGCCCTGTCCCTCCTGAGACTCACAACAGTCCTGTCTGCCTGTGAAAAGAGACAAGAGGCAGATAATGAGAAAGAAATGTGTCCATTTTCCACCTTAAGGTTTAAGGGTTTTAGCTTTCATGATACAAAAGTACATGGATGGGTTAAGATAAATTTAAGGTAAATTCAGTTAATAATAGCTGATAGTCCAGTGCTCCCACAGCTCATTTAAAGAGCTAAGCATTTCTTCCCTACAGTTCATTACAATGCCTGAGCACTCAGCAGAAACAATTTCTCATTTATAGAATGAAATGTTGTTGACATTACTTTTATTTAATCTTCAATAGTACTTTAATTGTGCTTTTCAGCTGCAACAGTAGACTGCAAGAGAGAAGGAACACAACACTAGAAAATTTTCAGGAGAACTCTAATTTGGCAAATCAATGACTAGCATGTATTTTTAGATGTGTCGTTTTAAGTATTCAGGTCTGAAAATGTGGACCTATGATTTATTGCTCTCTCACAAGAGGTATATCTGAAATTAGGGTAAATAATGTCCTGGGAAAAAACTGAAATATTTTGTGACAGGTCCTAAATTCAGCCAAAGCCTTGAGATGAGCATGTCTGCTATTTTTCTTAAGGAGAATATGTCAAAAGGAACATAAGAAAGAAAAGCTTTCTGAGCACAGCAAGCTTCTGGTCAATTGGCAGATCAAAATATAATGCTTTGGGAACACATACATCCCTCACAGCCAGAGTGACCTTGCATGTTGCTCCAAACTTAATCTCTGTCCAGCAAATTCCAGTGGCACTTGGTGTTGCAGGAAAAAACATCCCCACAGGGTCCATAGGAACCATCTGTCTTTGCTACACCTCAGAATTGTGACTCTGAGTGTTCTCCACTCCCATCTACAATTTCTTTTCCATGTCCTCTCTTGCTTTTTCCTACCCAGCAATCTAGATGTTCACACATACACACTGTGGCACGCACTTTGCCATGGCTAATTCATTCACCTGTGGAGCAATTATGCTGTATATAAACCCAATAATAGTGATTGCTTCTTCTGGAGAGAAGATTCCTAATAATGGCTCCTGATCATTACACATATGATTGGCTAAATGAATACAGACGTGCATAGGCATCACGGTATATTTAAATTTCCTTTAATTCAGTAATTTCATAGCTCAGTAATGATGCTACTGAGTTAAAACAAGCCAACCGTTCCATTTTATTTAATCCCCTAAAGCTTGTACTTGCAGTGAGATGTTTCTTTTCAGAAAGCCTTCAGAATATTGTGCAGTGATTGTGTACATGCAGGGTGTGATAGAGAGAAATTCTATCTTAATTAAGTGATGATTATTGTCTCAGAAGTTTCTGAAGACAAAAAATAGTAAGAAGTATGCACAGTTGATAACAAATATTTTAAACACTTGCTTGTTGCTTTAATTTAAGCGTTCACTGTGGGGAAGAGGGAGTTTAAAGCTGCTACTATGGAACAGCCCCAAAGCCCAAATGCTTCAAAGGAGATGGTCTTCACTACTTATAAGAGTCAGTTAACTTCTTTACATATTTCCAATATATGTGTCTGTAATTTTAGGTTCTGCGTGAAGTACAAATCTTTGGCGGCATCTGAGAATGTGATTTTCTGTTCTTTTATTTTTTAATTCCCATGCAGTGCTATACAAGCAAAAAAATTTTATACTCTAATAAATGATGTGATATTAAAGTCTGTAGAAAATCAACATTTTTTAAGTTCATTTATGTATAATAATTACTTTTAGCTTCAGTTGATTGTAGCACCTTCTGACAAAGAATAGATGGCAAAGACTTTCATATTTAGAGATTTCATTCAGAGCTGTACAGAATACTGGAGCCTGGAGTCTAGACTAGAAGTCTGACACAAAATTTAAATTTTAGTCAGATTTGTTTTTAAAATATGCTTCATTATATCTAATGTAGGTACCCACAGCTTCTTACCTGAGATGGCAAATTGTGGCAAGAAAAAAAAGTAGTCATTTAATTAAAAACTTCATTTGAAGCTGGCTTGAAATAAATCAGGTTGGGGGTTTTTTTGTTGTTGTTTTTGTTGTTGTTTTTTATCAGTAAATGCTCTAATTCCAATTAACTTAAAGAAAACCCAACACAATTTCAACTTATGAATAAATCATAAGGTCTGATCCTGCACATTTTATTCTGGTAAAATTGTCAGGAGTAGTTTCTTGAGTCCTAATAATTTGTGGCAGTGGGCTTCCTTACATTTGGGAGAAAAAAAATCAAAACCTATTTCTGCAAACAGAAGTGCGTCATACATTTTTTAGAAAGAAACCACACATTTTATCAATCTTCACATTTTCAGATTTCCATAAAATTATGAGGTATTTCTGACTTCACATTCTGAACAAAAGAAAGCCACCGATCAAGGATAGACCCATTTGGTTTCTTCTTAAAACTGATTTTTGTCTAAGTAGCAAAAGGAAGGGGCACTTTAGAAAGGAATCCATTTCCCATTAGGAACAGCACAAAACCTTTGGAAGTTTCCAAAACCAGAAAATTAATGAAAGGGAAAGAAAGAAGTTTAAAAAGTTAACTTCTCTTATGGAAGTGATTTTTGATTTTTTTTTTTTTTTAATCATTTTAGTAGTCAGTTGGAAGGGAGATTGGAGAAAGGATGAAAGAAAAGTCATGTTTGTCTAGTCTAAAGCATAATATTTTGTCAGAACAAGATGAGCTAAGTAAAGAAAGTGCTAATATTAGAGCTGAGGATTGTGAAAACTTGAAGAGAGTGGATTTTCACAAAATTAAAAAGAAAAAAAAATTGTTTCATCAATAAATAACATTTTTAGCTTCTTTTAGACATATAGGGATAGCATGAATTCCATGTTATTTCATGTAGTTTTTTTACAGGAGAGGTCTCATACAATTTCCAAAGAGTCCTAAAAAATTTAGCTTAAAAAAATATCTCTACTATCAATTATAGAAAAGATCCATTTTATCATAACCTGGGCTTAAACAGAATTATTCTTAGTGTCTGCATGCAGTTTGAAAATACACTGATCCCAAGTATTTGGCATCAGGTCTAAAGCATAGTTTAATCCTCTCCAGTCTCTTCACAGATGAGAGTAAAGGCTGAGAATGTTACTTTCCATAGACACAGCACAGGTCTACACATCTTCAGAGGCTTTGGGGTACAGCTTCACTCTCTTTTTCAGAGGCAGAAATACCTTCTGATGTAAAACTAGTATCAGTCAAATTCATAATCACTGGAAGTTTAGTCAAGTCAAAACAGGATTTTCAAGGTAAATGATAATTTTGAAATAGTCAATAATTTAATCTCAGGATGCATGATAGAACTACACATTCTGAAAATTACAGTATTCTAATAAAACATTACCATATTCAAAACAATTACAAATATTTCAAATAAAACAATATACCATTTTACTGCCTAAGGAAACGGAACAAGGAAGCAACAACAGTAGTCTAGCCTACATAAACAAGTTAATGCGATTTTTACTTTGGTTCTGGTATAAACATGGTCCATTCCCACACTAACATCAAGCCACATCCTGGAAGCCAGCTGTTCTACTTCTGCCACTTTTGTAACTCTTTAATTCTTGAGTAAATTATGATGTAGCCCTGAGGAGCTGCTTCACAGTTTAAGAGCAGTTGATACACTTTCATATTCACTGAGTTTAAACAACTTTTGTTTTCTCATCTTAAAAAGAAAACTGTGCGAAGAGCAATCATTATTGTGACTGTCCACAGTTAATCCCTTTTTCCTGGAGGCAGCTGGTTTGCATAAACCAGAAATATGGGCGTTGGTTGTCTCTTTGGTTTCCTTCCTGTCAGAGCTATTTCCCCCACTTTATTCCCAATGGCACCTCTAATTATTTTATAGGCAAGCAAGCTGTTAACTTCCAGCAGCAATCTGTGAATTAGTAAAAAGGTTTGTATTTCTTTTGTCTCATTAAATAACTTATTTTCTCTTGTTTCATATTTTAATTGAACTAACTTCTCTTCTTGGTCTTGAAATCTTCCAAATACATCAATATTGCTGTCTTTTTGTCTGGTTTTTTTTTTTTTTTTTTTTAATACTAATTTACCATTTATTGAATTAGGAACTATTACCTCATATTTATTTATTTTTCTCAATTGACTCTACCTATCAAGTCTTTCAAGAGATGCAGTCCTTTTAGCTCTCTTTTCTTAGTCAAACTTGTACAGACGTATATTTAAAAAAAAAAAAAAAAAAAATTTACCCCAAGTGTATGCAGAATATTTATCATTCATTTTGAAAATATGATCTCTCTGAATACTGAGACTATGCCCATGAGATTTTAGTTGAAAGTGAGTTCAAAGTTTCTTCTTATTTTATAATTGTGGTGTAGGTGGATTCTGGTGCTGTGCCTATATAAATGCCCCGTGCACACTTAATTAATTGAGGGGTTCAGTACTTCCCCAGTCATATGCATAGGTGAGATAATAAATCACCTTGAGGCAATGGAACAACCTGAAAACTGACTGACCCACCATAATTAAATATTCTATTGATTTTTACAGCAGCCCTACAGTTGGTAGTTTTGAATGGTTGCATCTTTTCCCCCACAGCACCTTCCCCTGTGTCTGGCCCAATTTGTTCTCCCAGATGTGCCAATTAACATCCATGGTGGTGTGTCCCGAAGTGTCCCTACTGCAGAAGTGTCAGACTATGACAGATGAGACATTTGCAAAAGTCAACAGAAACTGCTCCAGCAGAAATGATCACAGTCCTTAAGAGGCGCTTTGTGTGTAGTTAGGATGCATCCATAGCAATGAGTTGTACAGGCACTGGGATGGCCACAGAGCATCATGGTCAGATGACTTATAACAACAGAACAGAATGTTAATTTGGGGAGTCTCTCTGGATTCAGCTGAAACCTGCACTGTGAGGATCCCCTTGACTGAACCGCCTATCACCACTGGACAGACATCAGTCATTATGATTTAGAGATCTGGTTCTCCATACAAGTGTTACCCTATTCCAAGATTCCTATAAATTATTATTTTTTCTTTTTAAAAAGTACTTTGTCCAAAGGTGCAACAAGTCCAGATTTGGATTACAATGTAGTACAGAAATAAATAAAATTGCATTTCCTACTTTTGCCGAGTGTTTTTCAGTTCTATTGCCTCCTAATGGCAGATTTCTCTGCCAGGAGGCAGGTTTCTCCCTTTTACAGTGAATCTTTTTAATTCCTCTTGCAGGTGAGGTGTCATGGAAGGTAATATTTTCAGGCTGAAGCAGAACATGCATGGGGTATGGAAATAGTTCTGCAGCAATTACAGTTAATTGCAGTTAATTCTTAACTGTTTTATAGTGGGTTTTCCCTGCAGAAGGTTTTGTCATTGGATTTCTAAGACTGGAGACAGTTGATTCTCCTGAGACAGCATGAGCTGATCCTCATGAGCAGTAGCAACATGGAGTCAACTCCTGGTGTCAGTGTGTCAAGACAGTGCAGAATTGCTTCAAATTCAGTTACTCCACACATTTGCCCTGTAGAAGAGCAAGATCTTCTCTCATAAATTTAACTAAGGAATGAACTTCATAAACAGGCATGGATTTGTAACACAGATTGGCTTTCTCCCTTGGACAGGTGAAGTGTTTGCTCCCATGTCCTGTCTTTGCATCCCCACCGCACAATTCCCCTTTCTCTCTTGATGTCAGGCTGGACCATCACCTCTTTAGAAAACTAATATGAACATTGCTCTTTACTGTTTTCAACCATTCTCTGAGGCTTCCAAGATACTCTGTGGCTCTTGTTTCTCAAGTCTCCACTCTCTCAGTGCAACACTGAGTTAGCACTTCTTAAATTTAAGTGCTGGAGCACGTGGTGGCCTGACAATCTCAGGTCTCCTTAGGTAAGCTGCTTCACCAGTATTCCTTTGTCCAGTGACTAGCAAGACTAGTGAGGATTGATGGAGAGACAGGAAGACTGATTCAGTGATCAGAATTCCATTTTACTCAGGTTTCCCAAAAGCTTATATACCATTTCAGGAAGGTTAATAATTTTCCACTACAACAATTAGGTTAAAAGATCATGCAAATAACTCATATATTTACAACATGTTAAGCTTGCAGAAGGTTGATTGAATCTTCTCTCTTCCTTACTGTAAGCAGGTTTAATCCCATCTTCTGAAATCTTCAAGGCTCTGTTTGTTCCTGCCATAGCATCATGGTTATCAAACTAGCCATGCTAATTAAGTCTGTCTTACTCTCTGTCTTGTGTATTCCCACACGAGACTAATATTTTTCTCTAGGAAAAAAAAGGTGCATGGCAAGAAATCTATTTATTCCCCTTTCAGCTGCTACCTAGAAAAGGGGAAATGCTTCCAGGGAAAATGAAGGTATCAATGCTCAGTGTTCAGGGTTCCCTATCTTTGGGAAAAAGTCTCAAATGATTTCTCAGAGGGTTTGGTTCATTGTTGCTCCAAGTTCTCTTGATGATATGTCTCATTTTTAACCAAAAGATGGGCATTTTCTCCCCAGACATTTTCTCCTTTATATTTCTTATTTAATGAGGGCTCACAGGTATGTTATATATTTTCAAGATTACTCTTCTCCTTTTTGGGTAGCTGTGAAGTCCATATCTACTTCAAAGAGTTTTCTGAAAAAGCTGCTATACGATTTTCTAATTTTTTACAACAACTGTTCCTTGCAAATATCAAATTAATAGAGATTGCTTAATTCTTCTCCATTTGGTGTGTTACACTGCCATGGCATTTTAGTTTATTTGAAGCTGTTGCACAAACTTCTTAGTTTCTTGTGCTGTCAACTGGTATTCATTCACAATCACTGAGGTCCATAGAAGTCTGTTGCATTTAATGTCCTTTAAATGTCTTCTTTGTTTAACATGAATCTATGGCCTGACACACCACCACTGATATGTCTGGTAAAATGCATTTCCCTAAAAAATGCTTTATCTTTAAAAAGATTCATTTCCAAATTATTCTTGCTTTATCTCCACCATCCGTTCTGTCCACTAGCAGGAGAGACCTCCATCTCAGCACAACTCTGGCCAAAACACATTAGAACCAACAGTAAGGGTATCACATTCCCTCTGCTTATGTATGAATATAATGGAAGTAAACCCCATGTACCACTTCTAGAGAGTTCTACATTACTGTTGTGATATAAGAAGGTATTTAAGCTAACTGCTTAGAAGCAGCTGAAGCTGGAGGTCGGATATAAACTGAATATAAAATGAGTATTTTGTCTCCTTTTTGAGAATCCTTCTGATTGCTTTGTCACTGTTGTGCACAGGTAGTTTTTTCCTACTCAGACCATGGACACCTTGCTCACTGCTTTCAACTGTAAAAATTATCTCCCTAGGTTCTCTATACAATCAACAGTTATGGAGAGAGCATCTAAACCTATTCAAGTCAGTATTTGACAGAAGGTAATTTTTTGAATAAAATTCTTCAGTCTAAGTTTTAAAGTATCTGTTCCTATGTGGATTACTATTTAATAAAGTGATGTAAAAATTATGATGCAAACAAAACATCCCTTTGTGTTGAAGGAAGTTTCCATCCTTTTGCAACTGATGCAGAATTGTCAAAAATGAAGAAATATAGGAGTCACTTTGTGATTGTGTGTGAACTGAACTGACTTTTAAGAAAAGGGAGAACATTTTGCTTTTCTTGTGCTGATAATTCTTGACTACAGCCTTCTCCTTCCAATGTGCCTCCTTGACTAATTTAATGTTTTATTCTTCACATTTTTCAGAAATATGATTTGTTATTGTTGTTCCGCTTTCATTTTATACCTTAAAAAGTGACTTTTACAAAATTGACTATTGAGTTCTTAAAGACAACCCAGACATTGCATGTCAATTTTTTGGAACTATGTGTGGTTCATATGCTGAAAAAGTCTGGGATAAAATTATCTCCCATCAAATGCAGAGGACTTTTCTCTCAAAAGTAATTTGATTTGCATAAAGAGTTCTCACCTAAACTCTGAGGAAAACTCAGAATTAGTTCTCACCTAAACTCTGTTCATGGCCTCTTGGTTGAGATTTCAGTGAGAGCAGATTTCCCTCCCATGTCTTCACATAGCTTAAGAAAGTGGTAAAAATTAACTGCCATAAATCCTGAAATGAAGTTTGGCATAAAGATCCCAGGGAAAAAAAATCACATAAGTTCCAGAAAAGCAGCGAAATAACACCTCAAACCAGAACCATGGACATCAGGTACATTACTTATTTAGCCATGATTCCTATGCTGTAGACCATGGTTGGGTTCAATGCTCTTTCAGGCTGGAAGTTCGACATGCAAATCACACTCATTTAAAAGAATAAATCCATAAATAATTAGGAAATATGGACTAAGTTAGACATTTGTGTATATATTTTTGTCTTTTAAAGGGCAATTGGAAATTTAACTGATTTATATTATCACTGATAAATGATTTGTGAACCAGTTACTGAGTGGAAACTTGAGTAAATTGGACAGCTGTCATCGGATCTGCGAAAATATGGATGGCTGTCTGAAAATCACATTATTCATTTCATCAAGACAAATGAGGGCATGACATTAGTAGAATTAACATCTTCTGAAAAGGTTACAAAACATTTTTTGTCTTTAAAAAGCTATGTGGCATTTTCAACTGAAATAATACAGAAATAAACAATTAAAACAAAATAATTCTTTTTTTTTTTCTCTTTGCATTTCACAAACGTACTTCCTTCTTGCTATCTATGCTGCCTGACTCCTAGCCTTAATGAGTCGGCAACAATTGCATTTTTCATAGCTCTGAGTGCATTACTGATAGCATATAGCAGAAAATGTGAATGAGTGACCATAATCAGCTGTTGATAGAACATTTTTTGTCTGTCTATCTACTAAAATCTAGTCTGAGTACCGATATCCCACATATCTACTTTTCTCCCCTCTGGTCTATGCTGAAGAAGTAATTTGTAATTCAGCTGCATAAAAAAATATTAACAACATCCTTTTTTCTAGGGCAAAATGTGCTTTAGAATCCTCTTAGGGTGGGAGATTGCTTGGCAATGGGAAGTTATTTAAATTAGTTGCTGTTCTCCCTTCCATTTATAACACCTGCAGAATTTGAAATTAGCATGTTGGCTCCTCAGTGATGTATTTTCATAAAAACGGGTCATCCCTGCAGCTTTTGTTAGCACACACACTCAGAAATCCATGTATGGAATTACAAGGGCTCAATAAACAAAATGCCCACTTCCACACTGCATTAATTCTAAAAGGAAGAGAAGAAGGTTTATATACAAAAAGATGAGAATAATCATATCTTATGCCACTAAGAATAAATACACATGAGTACACTATGTCAACTAGTGAATCCCAGGGACTGCTGTTCTACATATTCATTTTACCTGTTGATTCTTTTTCCAATATGGAACACCATTTAAACCCAGCAGAAGAAACTCTTGGATCCTAGACCCACCAATAAAAGCAACTCCCATTATAAAAGACTTATAGCAAAATTCACCACCTTTGCAACTTGAATGACTTTTATTTTTGCTGAATTGTCCTAAATATGAGAACTGTACAAAAAAGAAGGGCATAGGACCCTGGTAAATATAAGGGCAAATTATATGCTCAAGAATAAACATATCCTTAACAACAAAAAACGTAACGTTTAAAACCTGCTTTAAATGCATAATTGCACCAAGATGTTTTGTCTTTCCTGAAATATGTTTTGTTATAAGGAGAGCCTCTTCAAGTGGTCCTATGATCATAATCATTATTGTAGTGGATATAAGATTAAACCTTGAGGAAAGCAGAGAGGCTTTAGACACAGGCTATTACTATCAGGTAAGAGAACTGGAAAACATCTTGGGCCAATAGAGCTGATGTTAATTACTCTGACGCAGATAGCAGTTTTCCAGATTATGATCTTATGATTTAAGATCATCTCTACTTCTGGAGATAGCAGGGCAGATTTTACTAGAATGTTTGATGCGTGTCTTAGCAATCATGCATAACACTGGGAACATCTCTGGACTCACTGATTAATTAGATTTACTGAGGGGTCATTTAATTTGTTGATGGATCCCTCAGCCACAAAGGATTAAGTAGATATGAAAGGAGGATGACATATGCATAGGCCTGATTAATCAATCATCAAAACCTAAAGCAACATGCCTCTGGTATAAGAGCAGCCTAAACTGAGTTTAGATTCATGATTCTGAATCCAGTGTGTATGTGAGGACCATAATGCAGACTAGGAAATTTACCCACACAATTATTTTGTTATACCACTTTATCAATAAAAGAGAAGATAAATTTTGTATATTTTCAGCTGGCTTAGTAAAACCTGTTGTGAAAAATGTCATTAACAATGGTGCCTAAAAGATAAACCACGTGGGAAATTGTACAATGTAAAATTTTGTTTCAATCTGAGGCTCAGCTCCAATTAAATAATATTTTAATGCTTGCATATGCATTATAATGAATATAAAATTACCGGGTTTCATATTACTGTTATATTTCAAAAAATAAAAAATAGTTTTAAAATATACAATGTATGACAATTTCTAAATATAAGTTCACGTGTGGACATAAAAACTTGCATGAAAGTGCTTTTTTTGCAAAAATGTAGCAATATACTAGGAAAAAGAAGGCTGCTGTATAAGAATAAAGGTTGTTCAGAAAAAATTTTCCCTGCAGAAATGCAGACCTTGATTATAAACTTTTCTAGTACAGGTCCTGACTGTTACCTCCGCTGAGGCGTAGTGACCTGGTTCAGGAACGACACGGCAGCCACAGCCAGGCTGCTCGGACCACAGCTCACAGACACCAGTGTGGTGGACGGCAAATGGCGTTTATTAACTGGTTACATGGGGTTATAAACTCTGTTTGCTACATCACATCCGTCTGCTTACGTTACAAGTTAGGTGTTGCTTACCTTATCAAGGACACTGACCAACTAAGAGTTGAGGGAGGGGTTCTGTCTGCCCGTACAACGCGGTATCTTCCGACCGCCTGTCCCTAATCTCCCACACCTGACAAAAGCATCATTAATGATACTTTGGTGGTTTGATATCCAGCACCAGCCTGGCAAAGCTCAAGAAGCATTTGGACAATATTCTCAGGAATATGGTGCAGCTCTTGGGGATGGTTCTTTACACGGCTGGGAGTTGGAGTCAGTGATCTTGGTGGGTCCCTTCCAACTCAGCTTATTCCAGAATTCTGTGATATGAGACTGAAGAGGGGGAACTACAAAATTAGATTGCTCTATGAGTCACCCATTTTATATGATAGAAAAAAATGCTAATGCAGTTTGAAGATTACACAGTCGAAAAAGTTAGTATATTCTAATAAGAATTTCTATGGAAATGCTGAACACTGTGTTGATAACTTTAGGGGGAGGGGCTGTAGTTCAATAAATACATCTATATTCTTTAAGGAGCACTATCAAGTGTTGTGTTGGTTTTGGCTGAGGTAGAGTTAACTTTCTTCACAGTGGCTGGGATGGGGCTTTGTTCTGGATTTGTGCTGAGCACAGGGCTGATAATACAGAGACGTTTGGTTACTGGGAGCAGGGGTTGCACAGAGCCAAGGCCTTTTCTGCTTTCCATGCTGCCAGACTAGTGAGGAAAGTGGGTGTGCGTGGGAAGTGAGGAAGAGACAGAGGGGACAAGTGAACCAAACCTACCAAAGGGATATTCCAGACTATATGGCATCACACCCAGTATATAAGGCATGGGGAAGAGCAAGGAAGGGCTGGATGTTTGGAGTGAAGGCTTTTGTCTTCTCAAGTCACCATTACACGTGATGGGGCTCTCCTGGAGATGGCTGAACACCTGCCTGCCTATGGGAAGCAATGAGTTAATTCTTTGTATCACTTTGCTTGTGCACTGCTTTTGCTTTCCCTATTTAACTGCCTTCATCTCAATCCATGAGTTTCTACCTTTTACCCTTCCCATTCTCTGCCCAATCCTGCTGGCTGGGGCTAAACCATGTCAAATATATTTGTGCATAAAACCTCTAAATCATTTCCAGAAATACTGGGGTTTCCATATAGTAAGAAATAACATTGATGCTTTATTTTATATTTATATAGGTTTTTCAAAAATATCTTAGCTGATATTGAAAGAAAAAAGCTTGTACCTACTGGTATTAGGTTTTAAGTACAACTTGTAGACCCCATATGTTAGAAATAACTGATGTCAATTATTCCCATTCCTGCCCAGACAGAGTCTTAATTGGAAGGAGTATAACAGTTATAACATGGAAAACAACCAATTGATAACAAACAGTCTCTTGAGTTTGCAGAGAACTGCAAAAGAAGAAACCTAAAGCAGAGTGGTTTTATCCCACCTTCTCTGATCCTGTTTCTCCCTTCTCAAACATTTCTGACTTTCCATATCTTTAAATGCTGACTGTAAGTCTGGCATTCTGTTGATTTTTTAATGAACAATTCATGAAACAGCCCCTCACTGCCCACAAATTGAGAACTCTTTGTGTCCTCATTTCATGTTTTGTAAGAAAGCAGGAATAATTAGACAATAATAAGGAAATCTTGGCAAGTCTCAAAAGAAAATTCTCAAAAGAGAGATTTTGCTTATCTTTTTATTGCTCAAATTGTGCCTACTCTTTGAGATGATCCAAAAACTCTGGTTCAATAAACATCGAAAGTACAAAGAATTCTTCCTCTCCTTCACTCCCATGTGCCTTTACACACATTAATGTAGGAGGCTCATAAAAGTGAAGCACCAGGGATGAGGGCCTTTATTTAGCTGAGGCATAATAATTTAATATAACTGTAATGCACATAATGTGTTGACTTGCAAATGGAATAATCTAGGATCTTCAAATGCACACTTTCAATAAAACAGTAATTTAAGAACACTTTTTTAAACTAATGCATTCAGACAATGTATGCCTTCTCTATTATCTATTCATGAAGTTGCTTCTCCCTCATACACTGGAAATAAATGTTGAATTTACTTTCTAACTAATTATAGAACAGTGTTAAGCAAGTCACAGCACAGTAACTTCAGCTGTAGTGTCCTGGGTGACTTCTGTAAGACTAGAGGCATTAGGATTTCTTGGAAATAAGGATCTAAGCAAGACAAACTCCTCATCCTGTATTTGTAATGCACTCTTTCAGCAGACAAGCATAAGCAGTGCTCTTTCTAGGTCACTCCTTCACATCAGGGAAATGGGAATGAGGTTTATTACCTGAAATTTACTTTCAGCTGTACATTCTTTTCAATCCTGAAAAGACACCATAAAATTGTCCCTTGTCTCTTCACACTGAAAGTGCATCACTCTCATCAACTAAATGGATACGAAAATAGCTGAACCACTACTAAAAATATGTGGTTATCTACATGCTTCCATACACTGCATAGTAATTTTTCAGACTGCAAATTATACAAATGAAAATTAACTTCAGTTAATCCATTTGATTATTACTAGCTAAAGCATATCAAAATAATAATATTGTATATAGCTGTGTCTCAGATATAAATTCTCAGGAGCTAAAAGCTAATAACACCAATCTCTCAGCATCCATTTGCCCAAGAATTTTCAAGTCATTAGATGTTCCAGTCCCTACAGCTAAAATGTTCATCAGGCTTAACAGATAAACAAATAAACAAATAAATAAATAAATAAATAAATAACTTCTGACTGTTTTACTGTAAAATTATGAACAACATCCACTAGTTCTGTGCCAAGATATTTGTCATGTTCTGTCAGAATCCCAGATAAACCTGAAGATTTTCTTTCTGATAATCTGCTGCAGCCAGTCAGTTTGTTTATTCATCTTCCTTTCATACTTTCAGCCTGCTTATTTGATGGCTCTGGTCTAATTTGAGACATCACTGTTTGTGCTCTTTAGTGGAAGGAAGAAAGAATTTAGCCCCCATTAACAATCTACTGCAGCACTTAAGGTTGCTTTCTCAGAAATTAGTAAAATTCATGCTCTCTCTGATGTTGCAGGTCAATGTTAAATTCAGGTTATTCCTCACACTACATCTTGTAGATGTCATTGTCCTGAGCAGTCAAAATATTTTGACATATATTTTCTTTTCTTTCAATGAAATACTGCATTTTTTTTTTTAATTATGTTTTCCCTAAAATTCACAACATTTTGAATTAAATGCACACATAGTCTCAAGGAGCTTTTGCTTGGCTACAGCCCATCACCACAAAGACCTCATCTACTTCAATGTAACGTGCACAAAACTGCAGGGCAGGGGTGAGGGAGGGACAGGACAACATTGCAACAAGGGAAGCAGTTTCTGAAAAGATTAGCTCATAAAAGCAGTCTTGAACAAAACTCCTGCTAGACATTCTAGGAACATATCCTGTCAACACATTTCAGGGATGCTATTTTTCAACCTAAAAGTCAAGGTTTTATTGAGGTAAAAGATTGTGCTGCAGTCCTGCCCCTTGTTTTACAGCCACATTGTGGTTTCTCTCAGTCCATTTTCCTTCTCTAGAGTTGGCTCAATATAAATGATAAGAGGGCCTGCTCTTTCTGAGCTTTTAATATGGCAAAGATTATTTCTTGGTCACAGCAAAATACTTTTGCACTGGGGGGGTGGGCAGGGAGGTGTTGGCTTTTTTTTTTTCTTTAACCAGAAAGATGTATGTCCTAAAGATAGGCTGATCTATTCTAGGCTTGAAATGACTTCTGCCTGTCCTGGCTGTCCTTTCTCTCTCATTTTCCTATTTCTGCATAAGTGCTAGAATGATATTTGTTCTTGGGGGGTTTTTTTGTTTGCTTTTGGGGGGGGGTGTTTTCTGTGGGGTTTTGGGTTTTTTTGTTGTTGGTTGGTTGGTTGGTTGGTTGGTTGGTTGGTTGGTTGGTTTTTTGTTGGTTTTTTTTTTTTAATTAGTGCAGAGAAAAACAAGGGGAGAGGAGAGAAGAGTGAATGAACATTGATAACAACTTAAACTCTGTGAGCCTTTGAGTCATAATGATCCTTACATATAATTAGGATTTCAGGTAGGCATGAATGACTGTCAGAACCATCCACCTTGTGATCCTTTTTGTTGTTTCAGTCTTTTTTTCTTCAAATCCATCATCAACGAGTTTACATTTATTTATTACAAAAAGCACTTTTGCTTTCTGTGTGTTCTCAAATGCCATAGATGCTTTAATGTCCAAAGGGAAGTGAAGGGACATCCATTTTCAGAATTAGTCATAAAAGCCTTATATAATTTTATAATGCCAAGCAGTTGATGCCTTTCAAGATTAATATCCAATGCTATGTTGTAAAATTACAGAATAAAAGTCAATCCTTACATAAGAGAGTTACAGCCTAAGCACATTTATCTCAGGAGGTCTGAGCTGACCAGCTTAGTTACTGGAGCTCTATTTTAGTGGTGAGTAGATATTTAAAAAGTGTTTATATTATAAAGGTGCTCCCTCCACACCAAAAAAAAAACCAAAAAACAACCCAACAAAAACTTAAATTCATAGTACAGTGACAGACACACAGAGAAACAAATTCATTTTTCCCCACTAAATACATAACAGTAATGGCAAAAAATTAATATTAATGTAGGACAATAATTATAACAGCAAGTAGACTAGCAGTGGAAGCAACAATTTATTTGCAAAATGCATTTTCATTTGTCAGTCTTTTGCAACCACATTAGAAAGAAATACAAAGGAATACTTCATCAAGAGAAATATGTCTCTGGAAAGCACAAAACATGAAAAAGGAGGAATTTTTTGTTCCAGTGTTTTGTTTTGGTTTATTTTTTCACAATTTGAGTTTTTATTTTGAAGGCAGACATTTTATTGTGACAGAATGTGGAGGTATTACTACATACAACATACAGTTACCTTTTCTTTTACAGAATCACAGAATTTTTAGGTTGGAAGAGACCTTCAAGATCATCGACTCCAACCCATCTCTAATACCTCAACTAGACCATGACACCAAGTGCCACATCCAGTCTTTTTTTAAACACTTCTAGGGATGGTGACTCCACCACCTCCCCAGGCAAGCCATTCCAGTACTTTATCACTCTTTCAGTGAAAAACTTTTTCCTAATATCCAGCCCATATCTCCCTTGTCGCAGCTTGAGACCGTGTCCTCTTGTTCTGTCTGTTGTTGCCTGAAGAAAGAGACCAACCCCCAGATGTCCACAGCCACCCTTCAGGAAGCTGTAGAGAGTGATAAGGTCACCTCTGAGTCTCCTTTTCTCCAGGCTGAACAACCCCAGCTCCCTCAGTCATTCTTCATACGGTTTGTGCTCCAAGCCCTTCACCAGCCTCGTTGCCTCCTCTGGACGCGCTCAAGCATCTCAACGTCCTTCCTAAACTGAGGGGCCAGAACTGGACACAGCACTCAAGGTGTGGCCTCACCAGTGCCGAGTACAGGGGAAGAATGACCACCCTGCTCCTGCTGGCCACACCATTCCTGATCCAGGCCAGGATGCCATTGGCCCTCTTGGCCACCTGGGCACACTGCTGGCTCCTGTTCAGCTGCTGTCACCAGTGCCCCCAGGTCTCTTTCCTCCTGGGCACTGTCCAGCCACACCGTCCCCAGCCTGTAACGCTGCAGGGGGTTATTGTGGCCAAAGTGCAGGACTCGGTGCTTGGACTTATTAAACCTCATCCTTACATTCAGTACTCCATTCCATCTATTACCTGCTTAAAATATGTTGGGAAAATACCTATTTAAAGGAACTTATGTCATCGTGTATTTTACCCCTAGTATCATTCTTTCATCTCTGGACTATTATGAAACAGTGAAACATGACTTTTGACTCATGGTTCTTAGAAAGTTATATAGTATCCAAACTAGGTTTATTGTAAGAACTTTTCACAGGTTCCAAATTTTTATTCAAAATGTAAAGTTGCTTTTTTTCAGATGAAGAAGCTACTCTCTATATAATGTTATAATGTGCAATAATGGAATTAAAACAAAAAAAATTTGTACATTTTATCAAAGAGAGGATTGAAAGCTAATTTAAACATAAATTTCAAAAATATTTTGAATGTGAGTTCTTTTGTTATTTCATACAAGTATTTAGTTGTGATAAGTAGAGTTCTTTAACTTTTTTTTTTTTTTTTTTTTTTTTTTTTTAAAGATATTAAGGAATTTACTCATTAAATTTCTTTTAAAAGTGAATTGAGTGGCAGTTTAGGATCCAAGATTTCAAACTGGCCAACATTTTGATGCCATGTCAATACTGCACCATCACCTTTTTCCTTCTCATTTGGCTCAATTAGCAAAAGTCTGTAAACTAGAGTCCAAAACACTCTGGGAGCCTGGCTTTTAGCTTTGACTCACAGAAGCAAAAAGCACATCTCCAGCTGCTTCCACCTATTGATCCACTTCTACAGTGCTGAAATACTTCTTGAAGTCGATGGAGCTGGATATTAAACAAAATGATGCAACCTCTTCAGACAGATCCTTGAAGAGAAGGTGGAATCAGCACTTTAAAACTTTACTTGTTATTAAGGTTGTGCATATCTAACTAGCACCTGATCTGCTGTTCATGGAGAAATTCAAGCTGGCACCAGTGGGAAAGATCTTTAAAGATGAAGGTGATCAACCAGAAAAAAAAATATTTTACTTTACTTTTAGGCTGTTTTACAGACTCGCCATTCCTGACTATTTCAAAGTCAGGATGAAATGATTTTTCACTTTTTGAAAAAAGAGCAACATAATACAAAAGGGAAGGGAAATCCGGGAAGGGAAGGGAAATCTGGGAAGGGAAGGGAAATCCGGGAAGGGAAGGGAAATCCGGGAAGGGAAGTCTGGGAAGGGAAGGGAAGTCTGGGAAGGGAAGGGAAATCCGGGAAGGGAAGGGAAATCTGAATACCTTTCTGAAAAGCTACTTCCAGTATTGCTGGATTTCTCCTGGACATCCAGGCTTCAGTCTGTCCTGGAGATGATCCCTGTAGAGTGGCTGACATCAAGCTGTACCTTGGTTCTCCTCGACAAACTGACAAAAGAGTTTTATCTTGCATCCTGTGGTTTTACCTCAACTAAACAAATAAAGTGAGATTATGTCATGTATCATAGTATAAATGAAAATTAATTTTTTGATGCCAAAAATGGTTGAGTTTGAAGGATACACAGTGGTTGTGACATAGCTAAGAAAAGCAACCTTTGAGTGCACAGGCCCTTTTTTATTCCTTTTATGAGCTACTCTAACATTATATATCTGTCCAGATCATGTTCTGTCATTTTGACTACAAGCACTTTTATAATTTTATTTTTGAGAAAAAGTCAATAGAGTGTCTCTGAGCATACCATCAAGTACTGTAAGTGGGAGCTGAATCTTCACTTTTGTCATAGGGCTGGGAAACAGCAGTTTCTCTCTTCACAGTTTCTGGAAGGGATAGAAGTGGGGGAAAAAAAAAAAAAAAATATGCTTTTCCATGACTTCCTCCCAAAACACTGATCTAATTCTCTCCCTTAGTAGTGATAGCTTCTTTCTATTACAAAAACCTATCTCCCAGTGATTACAAAAAGTATATTTCACATCTGCTACTGCCAGAACAGCTTAAAATGGCATATGACAGAGTGCATGACAAAAGAAATCCGACAGAATCCCTCCATCAATGAAGAGTCAGCCAGGGCAATGAACATGGTCATGGTCAAAATCTTCAGTCACCAGCTGTATGTGCAATAACCCGAGAAATGTTTTGCAAACAATATTAATCCTGGTAGAAATGTCTGAGTAAACCTTGTCTGAGTAAATTCCTTCATAGAAGAGTTGAGAAGTGACAATAACAGAGAGTCTGCTTTCAAGAAGAAATAATGAACTGTTATTTAAGATCATGAAAAAAAATGAAGAGAGATTTGGAGTTATTTTCAAGTATCAGAATGTTGTAATACCACAAAGAGATGTAACCCTAACAAAAAAATTACAAGGATATTACTTACTCCTAAGAACCCAAAATTAGTTTGATTTGCTGTTATATTTGCTCTTCATTCTTGCACTGAAAACCTGTTGCATTTACCTTGCTTCTGCAGAAAAAGCAAGTTTACAAAAAAAAAAAAAAAAAAGAAAAAAACAAAATCCCAAGTCACTGCAACAGCTTCTATCTTTAATCATCACTATTGTCCATCCACAATACGCAGTATGCTTACCTCACATACAGGCAAGAAAACTCTAGGAAGGAAATGTAACTTTACAGCATTTCTTTCAAATAATAACAACTGGGGAAAAAAGTTCATTATTATGAATTTCTGTCTCTAAATGGTAGAGCAGGAAGACTTCATCCTTCTTGAACCAAAACAAATGGTACAACTTTTTTCTATTTTGACTTGTAAATAGGATACGACTAGGACCAGGACACTATGACTTAAATTTCCTTTTAGGAAAGAAATGGAACTCTGTTATTGCTATACATGTGCTTGAGGTAAAGAGAAAAAAAATCTTTCTCAGGGCCAGCTCTCCATTCCTAACTTGGTTATGATGGTTGGATCTAACTTAGTATTTACATGCTGGCACAATTCTTGTGTCTAATACTTAAATTTTTCCAGATCGATAACAATATACAGATTAACTTAAAATAGATCTCTACTTAAAGACCTTATAACAGCAAAAAACAAACAGGCATTTCTTTTCTATTACAATTAATCATTGAGCAAACATTTGTACCTGTCTTGCCCAGACCGGCATATGAAATTATACTATTTTCCTGTTTTCCTTATTCTAAGTGGCATTTAAACTATGCAATATAGCTTCCCCTTCCTATTTATCTCAGCTTCTCTTTAACTCAATTAAATTTTGGCTTTCTCCTCCTCTCAAAGGTACATTGAATTGGCATTTACATCAAGAAAACAAACTTTTCCCTATTACTGAGATGTAAAAAACTGCAGCCCTTTGTTTGCAAGCGGTTTCATGTCCGTTTACCCACATTCTCTCAGGAGTTTTTATAGCAACATTAGATATTAATTAATGGAGCTGGTTCATTGCATACTCTGAAGAACTGGCACAAATCACTGTGAGTTGGCAGAGGTGCTGCCCAAATGCTGGGCTGATCACAGTAGAAGAGGATGCGGATGGCATGAGGACACCTCTCTAGAGCAGAGATTTCTGTCACATTGATGCCTTTACAAAAACCAGTCGTTTGCAGGGCCTAAGCAGATGAAAGTAAACAATATGCAGCCTTTCCTCCCCTCACCACTTTCTGAAAAAACAACAGTTTTCTGTTGGGGGGGGTGGGGGGGAAGGGGCAGGGTGTGAGCTTTGGCAGCTTATCAGCTCCTTAAGCCTGTTCTGCACCCCAAGGTTTGGCTCTATAAGGACAGAAGCAGCTTAAGCTCAGTGAGTAGTACAGAAACTTGTCACTTTTTTTCCCCCCCAGTGTTTCCTGAATCTGGTATTTCACATGTGTAATAATAATAAGGCTACAGCATCTCTTTCTTCTGTGATTTCAAGCATCTTCAAAGAGAGTAACACTCACCTTCTTGCAACTATGGTGTTATCTTTCCCTCTTCATTTACAACATGGGCTTATAGAAAAAGGCGTTAGAGGGCTTTTTCCTAGCTTGCACTCCAAGTCACATCAGACCTTGAAGTGACTAAAGGAAGAATGTGATGCACATACAACATTACCTTTGAGGAGGTCTTAAATTTTTCAAATACTTTTTTTTTTTAAAGAAAAATAATACACATTCAGAAAAGAAAACCCAAACCCACACAGCAACTCCACCACAGGCAACATGGAATACCAGTTTATTTTTCGAGGCCAAAAATAAGTCAGACAAAACATTGATTAATTCTTTATTAATAAAAAAAATCTTAGTATAAAAAAAGGTCATTCTGTACACTTAGAGAACAGACCTTTGTCTGGTGAAACTACACAATAGGAGTAAAGAAAGACATAAGTCAATTTAAAGACCCTTGAAATCAAGTTTTCAGAATTGTGCTCTTTTCTGTTGTCATCTGCCATGCATTTATTGCCTCCACCAAGAGTGAAAACTCCCCGAAGCAGCCACTGGATACACCTTGGGGTTATGCATAACCATGACAACCATTAACCTACAATAAAAATATGTCGGCTACATTAATGTTTGCTACTGTTTGTTCATCCAGTGATGGACAACTATCCAGCAGGTTTAATGATAGCATATCAAAAAGTTGCATAGTTGTCACAAATAGTATCATCCAACCAAATACTTATTTTCCATAATCCTTGATGCATTTCAGTCATGCCCAGTAGAATAAATAATCATGGCACTAATTAGGTCATTTAGTCATCATCACTGCAATGTTCTAGTACCTCTCAAGAGCATGACAAAGGTACACTTGGATAACAACAATGTGATTTCTTTGAGTGGAATCCTTCGCCAGATCTAGCCCTCATAACTAATCTGACAGAGAGCGGAATATTGATAGAATTCGTCACTTAGGAACAAGTAGATATTTAAGCCCTGAACAAAGCAGGCAGAAGAAATCTAAAATGAACTAGCAGTATCAACTCTTATTAAGGTTGCTCTTCTCCTTGGAAGAGATCAGTTTCCATCAGGATTACTGGTTTCTTGTGCATCTCTTCTATTCTGTCCTCAAACACCAGCTTGCATAGGTAGGAATGAAAGTGATACCTGAGTATTTGAAGTGGGGATCATGCACTCTGCTTGATCGAAGAAACCAAACTGATTATTGCTTGCTCATATAATTGGGCTTTCTAAAAGAAAAGCTATTGACAAGCATTCTTGTAAACTTACACCCTGCAACTGGTGCACAAATTCTGCATAAAAGCCATGTACCACGCAGCAGTCCTGATCTGGATTATAGATCTGATTCTTGTTCACAACAGCATGACTGCCTATACAGCTGGTATCTTGAAGGCAACTTAGCTGAATCACCTATTGCAAAGTTATTCAATACACATCTTCCTCCTACACCTATAACGTCTTAGTTTTACTGTCACATTTCTCTAATTATTGAAGTAAGTCATCAGGATGTTTACTCCTGCAAACTTCCCTTAGAGAGACATCACAAATTATGGCAAATCTGGAAAAAACACATGGTAACCCAACCCATGGATATGTCCATTAAGCAGTATCATTTTAGCTACTGACAAATATTTTGAAAATACACTTTTCGACTCTCGTAAAGGTTTTGTTTTCTTCTTGCAGCTGAACTCAGACATTAGGAAGACCCCAAGCCTCTTGGAAAAACAAGTCTGTACGTAGCATCTCAGTCAGAAAAGCCATCACGCTGTCCTTTTCAACTGTTGGTACTGCAGAAATATATATGAAAAGGTTATAAATAGAATTTTCATTGTATTTACTTCAAAGACTTATATTTATCTACCTAAGTATTTTGCATGCATTCACAGCAGCTTTTTAACATAAAGTAAAATGACCAAACTGTGTAAATGGTTGTGCAAGTTCTATAGATAGATGATCAAATAAAGATCACCTTAAGTGTGAAAGAGGCATTTCCACCTGCATAATGTGAAGTAGCTTATGAGTTCATTTGTTAAAATGAAAACCTGGAAAGGTTTTTAGCTTTACACTTGATCCATATTTATCTAAATCATCAAAACAGCATTGCACCCCACCAGACGGTTTTAGCTGATTATGACTTGTTTACTAACACTTTTACCAAACAGAAAGCAGAGCAAGTATGTTATCTTAAAAACAGGACTCACCTGCTTGCTGAGAGTGTTTTTCTGCTAACAGTTGGTGGAGAGGGTTCACTATGGAAGAAACTTTTTATCCACCAATATTTATCAATTAACTCTGGTAACCCTGCCACAGGAGAAAAGCCCACAACATTAGACACTGGATGAATAACAGGAAAAACTGAAAAGTGTTTCAAAGACGGGAACAATACCATGCAATGTTTTGTCCTGGTCTGTGATGTTCACAGCATCCAAACAGCAGGAGGAGCTGGAAGAAGCACTGGATTCCGAATTCAGTCTTGCTGTTCATGGAAAACAGAGGCACACACACAATGAAAAAAAATGCTTTGAGAGAGTGCACTATTTATATGTCAGGAGTTTTTCAGACATGCTGCTACCCCAGAGGAAACAATTTCACTGAGCTACAGAGTGTGACTTCTATAGTATATACACTGTTCTACTACAGTAGTTTTCATAAGAACTTTTATATCAGTTTCTCTCTCACTCTAATTATATTTCCCTTAAAAGCATATTGAGATCTGTCTGTGTAACTTTCACTGAGATCACTGACAAAACTTAAGATCATGGCCACACTGCTATCAAGACAAGCGAGTACATCTCTGAACGTTCAAGTCCACAACAACCCAATTGCTATACTTTTCCTTGTGACACAGCTAAATACTAAACTCACACTAGTGTCCATCCTGGATCTCAGAATCCTAATACACCACATGTACTCTCAAAGCAATGATTACTTTACATATTTAGAAATAAAAATGTGAAATGATTTTGTATTGTGTCTAAATTTGAAAAGTAAATAGTATGTAAAGTAAATGGAAAGTACAGGGAGAAACCATGACTTGCTAGGCTAGCACTTTTTCTAGGCCATGTTTTATATGTTTTTTTTAATATTTTCTAGCTCACGTTTCATTATTAAATATATACATGTATATATGTGTATATGATAACCCAAATAAATAATTCTAAATAGGTTAATTTAAAAAAAGATAGATTAATAGCCAGAAACAGATGATCTTTAAAGCTAAAGTTCTGTGCTATGAAAAACTTTCCAAGCAATCAAAAGATAATTGTGCTATGACAACTCTTTGCCTCCAGCTCCTCCAGACATCACCCGAAACACACTCCGACGCTTTTCCTGAGTGCCAACAGCCCGGCCACTTTCTCGGGAGAGGCTCGGGGGCTCATCCTCCCTCCTCCAGAGGCGCTCCCCAGACAGAAAGAAAGGACGAGGGGAGAGAAGGGCGGGGGGGTGTTTGGGGACAACACGCAGCACTCACTCCTGTAGTACTGGTTCTTGGCCAGGAGGCAGCCGGCAGAGGGGACGGAGGCCATGGCAGCGACTCGACGGGGAATCCGGCTTTCTCCGGGAGGAGCCTGCGGGGGAAAGAATGCGCCGTGCCGGGGGAAAGGAGAGGATGCGCCCGGCGCGGGGAGCGGTGCCGCGGCCCCGTCCCTGCGGCTCACCTGCGCGTCCCACGGCGGAGAGGCACAAACGCGACCCCGCTCCGCGGCGAGCAGCGCCGGGCCCGGCCGCCCTTTATGGGACTCGCAGGCGGCTCCCCCCTCCCCGGGGGCGGTGACACAGGCGGGACGGGAGGGAGGGAGGGGAGGGGACGGGACGGGAGGGAGGGAGGGAGGGGAAGGAGCCCTCGGCCGCGGCCGCCCAGCGCCCGCCCGGGTCGGCCCGGGACAGTCCGCAGCGATTGCCCTCGGCCCTGGCTGCTGCGTGCCATCCCAAACACGTCCGTGGAGCGCCTCGGGCGGGACTAGGAGCTGCTCTTCCCGCTGGGGAACGGGAAGAGCGGAGGGAAGCAGACAGGTGCCTGTTTGGGTGAAGATTTTTGCTGAGAAACGCGAACGTGGCACAGGCGTATACACTAATTTCTTTAGTGAGGCCAAAGGCATGATCTCCACTCTTACGGTAATGAGAAAAACCTGCCATCATGTAGTCTTGGTAAAATTAGAATTAAGTCCAAGATAGATCAAAAAACTACTTTTACCTTCCCAAGACAGATGCACAGCTCTTTATCATTGTGATAATATTGCATTGCAAACCTAGTCCAACAGTGTGTGTCCTGACCTTTCAGAATTGTCAACAGAAAAAGTAACAAACAGCTTGGGCTATTTGATTTGTTCCTGCTCCGTGATAAAACTTTTTGGGGTTTTTGGGTTTTTTTTCCCAGCAGGAGCTGTGGGTAGGAGCACAAAGGTGTAGTGTGTTACTGTCACATCTGCTTGAGTAGTGCATTCTATCTCAAATGATAAGGACATAGCTCACAATGGCTCCTAGCGTATTTATAGGGGTGTAAACCACAGTGCAGGGAAACCACCTCTAAAACAATACCCACACAGCATTTGTAACAGGGAAGCAGAGTGTATTTTCATAGGCCTTTTTACGGATGTGCTGTTGGTCTGGACAATGTGGCGGTCTCTCCTGAGCAAAGATTGAGGGCTCATCACTGAGAAATCTGCAAGATTGACACAGGAAATACTTTGCAGATGAGTTCATAGCAAGAACTAGCACCAGTTACCCATAGATTTATCCTGTTATGTAAAAAAGAACTGTAAAAGTAGTAGTACTCACTGTTGCAGCTTTTTGTTTATGGATACATAAATGTATTAGCTTATTAATACTATTAGCTATTATTTTGCTGTATCAGTCACCTCGTGTCTTGCCTTAGTAATCAATTTCCATCTTCAGTCTTGTTCTAATTGAGGGCAATAAAACTTCTGCAACACCCTATTTGTTTTTGTCACCATAAATGCCGTCACAGTGAGTGCTCTGTTGAATTGTCAGATCCGTTCCTGAAAGAGAGGAAGCTTCTTCCCAAGGAGCCATAGGAAATGGTCTTCCTGAGCTGTGAGGGTGGCATTTGTAGTGATAGCACTGTGTCCTAGACAGAGCTAGTTATCATTTATTGTTTCTGCTTTTGTCTTTCAGCTTTTAAATCCTATTTTAATATACTCATTGGTTTTTCAAGGACATTATCAGAAAAGCTGTTTAGGCTCTAACGAGCCCATGGTATGGGCTTTGTATTTGGCAAGGAAACACACATAAGTATCTTTTGCAAACCTCACAAACATCCATCCATTTCAAAGCCATGCCAAAATACTCAGGAGCTGGGGAACACCAGGTCTGTAAAATTTTCAATTGCTTCACTTCTGCATGTGTATAATTTGGCTTTATCATTTAGGATACGTAGTGATTTACCACTTTTGTTCTGGAGCCCTGTTTAATGCACTGGAATACAAAGGCTTATTTATTGAGAAATTTTCCACTATATCTCTCACTCAATCTGTTGTTATTGTACCTATCTATTGTATTTTCTTCTAGTAAGAATACAGAATCCTCTGAATATAGAACTGCAGGTTTCCCCAGTGGTTTTTTTTTTCCTGCATGGTCATTTTGGCAGACTCTTTCTAAAATACTGGCACAATTATTTTAAAGCATTGCTACAAAATCAAGGCATGCTGTTATCTTCAGCTAACAAGAGGGAATTCTGAGATCCAAAGGAGCTGAGATAAAATTATCCACAAATCTTACATGTCTCATATGAGAACAGTTTAGGACTTTCTTTTTTTTTTCTTTTTTTTTTTTTTTTTTTTAATAGAATACTTCATGCCATACTTCATTTACCCACTTATAGCTGTCATTTACTTCAGATCCAGATTTAATTAGTCAGTGTGTTGATAAATCAGATTCTCAGTAAGACATTGAAAAACTTGGTTAGTGGCCACCTATGATTGAGTAACTCACATAGCATCAATTACAAACTCAGGGGCAAGGTTACAATTTAGCTTTCAAGACAGCATTCAATTGCCTTAACCACTGACCTGTTCTTTTCTCCCTGGAAGCTTTGGCTACATTACTACTCAAATTCTGTCATGAACATGGAGGTAGTCCTATTAAATACATGCTATAGTCTCTTGAATATAAAAAACGCAGTTCATATCCTTTCTTTATGCAAAAAGAGGAAGGGACCCTATGAAATAAATTGTATATAATCCCCAATTTTGTAAAAATGTATGTACAAAAGGTACATTTCCAGTCTTTTGAATGACTAATACTGTGACCTTAAGAAGTGTTAATATAACATTTGTGTATGCATAACTATTAAATAGACACAGTACTGAATTATTTGTGATCCCATGAAACATGGATACTTACCAGAAGGTAACTTGTAATTAAAAATTATATCAATATCATTGATTAAATGGATAAATCGCCCACCTTATTGTGCCAGGATTACCTGATATAACCCTTTATTGGACATTAAAAGCAAAATGTAACTCTCACAAAAAGAAAAACAAACAAACAGTCTATATTGAGTTACATTTGAAGCTGACCTGTTAATTATTCACTAAACAAAGTTTATCTAATAAACTTAGCTACTCTTTCATTTCTTGGAACATTTGTGAGCCTTTCTTTCTGGGGACTTGTTTTGGATATTTTCTTCCATGTACTTTTATGACTTTTTTTTTTTTTTAACTTTTTTTTTTTTTTTTTACTTTTCCTGCCACTTAACCTTCTGTAAGACTAGTGTGGCATTAGAAATTCTACAGTGTTGCCCCAGGGCTGTGTCCTTTATATGATTGTATGGGTACTCTGACAATGTTTTGAGAGATGTGAACAATTTGAGTGAAACCATCTTTCCAAATGCATATGCAGAAAGGTACAGTTTCGGCACATGAGGGTTGAGTATTCTCTCCCCTGGAAAAGCAGATTTTGCACCTTTTCATAAATCACAGAATCACAAAATAGTCTGAGTTTAAAGGTACCTAGAAGGATCATCGAGTCCAGCTCTTAGGTGAATGGCATATACAGGGACTGAACCCACAACCTTGGGATTATCACCACCATGTTCTAACTAAATGGGCTAATCTCAAAATTAGTCTTACTACCCATTGGCAGCAAAGATTTCATTCCAATATTTTACAGAATGTATAAATCACTCTTTTTTTTAAGGGAAGTGTATACCTGTTTGACCATATGGTTCTCCATGAGAAGACTAAACGTCCCTGAGTAGTATTTTGTAATGGAGGTATTAACATTTTTAGAGAACTTTCAGAACCTTTTCCTTCATGGATCTGTTAGTAAACTCTAATCATTCACTATTATCTCAACAAATTGCTGTGCATACCTATTCTGGCAAAATTGGAAAGGAGTCTATAAAAGAGGCTTGAATTAAAGGAATTTCATAGTTCCACTATGTGAAGTAAAAAAGCCTTGCCATGCAAAAATTACTTATCAAAACCTGCTTAGTTTGTTAGCTGCTTCCAAGGACCAGTGCCATCACTTACTTTTTTTCATTCATTTGTTTTATTCTTCAATTATTCCTCCAAGCCAAACAGCTCAGCAGGAATGCAGGGCTCATCTATCAAAACCAAGAGGAACTGAGTTACTGATGAAGAATTAAATGGCAGAGTGAGAGCAGAGGAATGGAAATTCGTATTGTATGTAGCCTGCAAAAGATACGTAGGGCCGTAGAGCTGCTGGGGAGGGCCTGAGCACAGAAGGGACAAGAAACATTTTTCTTCACCACTCCAGTGTATGGAGTGTATGGCACCACTGCAAATCATCAGCTCTGTAGTAATGACCGCTCCCAGTAATGAAGTGATTATTTACTGGGAGCTCCAGCACTTTTTAAATAACTTTTCCAGATGAGAAAAGTTGGCTTGTTCTTAAATTTCACGTCTGTCACCGAGACACACAAAGCAGCCACACGCAGACAAGCGGTTTTGCAGAGCAGAGGCTTCTCTGTCCAGCCCAAAAGCTGAAATCCAGGCGGAGAGAGCCTCTTTGTTTTATTTCTTACTTTTTATACATTTGTGGGTCTAGCAGAAGATTGGCTTCTGGGGTTTTTCACCCCTCAGCCAAGCGGCTAAACCAACTGTCAGTTACAATTGTTTTCAGGTTAGAAATATGCAAAGGACAGAGAATGAAAAACAAAGGATTTGTTTATGTTACATATGTGGGAAAAAGGTAAAACTGCTTCTAATATTGTACCATAGCTAAAATGTCTGACTCCATTTCAAAAGGCTTTAAAAAACTCAGAAAAACCAGGGTAACACACATCCGTCACAGAGATTCAGGGCCAAATTGCATATTTTAATATTCTTGTCTATTTTGGTTAAAACAAACTTTTTATTGAATAGCATCCACTTTTTCAAATTGCTGTAAAGGGTACTGTGTGTTTTGATGCACACATACAGACTCTTCTCTCATTCACTTCTCTACCTGCTCTCTCTCTGTCCTTGCAGGTAGAATGGACTCAGGCTCACCAGTTTGAACACAACCTGATACCTCTTCAAATGTATCCTAGAAGGTGGTAGTAGCCCATCATGCCTCACAGTGCATAGACACTATTCCTCACATAGCACTGAGATATGCTGGCATCCTCATTTCTTGACAAGTTGTTCTGTCACCAGGCCAGATGCTCAGAATGGAGCAGCATGAGGTGCAAAAGGAACCAGGGAACTTGTGAATAAGAAGAACATATTCATAATTTTGCAGCTGGAAAATTTCCCATTAACCTAGCAACAGAGCTGGCCCAGGACATCACAGAGCAGAACTGTTCCAAAATTAAGAAGCCAAAGTGAACTTGTACAGTTGTGTTTGACCAAACTGTCAGTCCTGAAGGCAGACTTGCCTCTACATGGTGAGATTGTGACAGCAACACCTGAAGAAACATGAAAACCTTAATTCGCTCACAAATCCCTCCAGCCTGCAGAGGAGAAGTGCTGTCTGTGTAGGACTTATCGTGCGAGGACAGTTCCTCTGTTCATTATGCTTGTTGTTTCCTTCTTCACTCAAAATTTAACCAGTTGACCTCAGAAGTGCAAACACCATTCAGGCTGACCAAGGAATCTGCCTTTTTTTCCAGACTTCTGCACACTTAATTTTGTCTGAAACCATAGTTTAAATATGCTTAGTACCATTCTTTGGCCCTGAAGACAGCTGATATAAAATGGCCAACAGCCACACTGCAAAATAAGATGTTTACAACCACAATGGTGAAGAATTCTCTCTTGCTTGTGTTAAAACCCAAGCTGCTTGGCAGTTTTTTGGGAAAAAGCCAGGGAAAGCCCTAAGCCTAAGCCATTCCAGGACACTTCTAATATCTTAATAGTACGAACAATCACGTTCTGTCTCCTGTCAAGGTTCCCTTGCATTAATTTAAGCGTTAGTTAATTTAATGTGATGTCACCAGTGCCTAGTGTAAGATCCAGAGTCCGATAATCTGGCAAACAAATGACTCTTCTAGGCATCCGTTTGAAAACCTGCCATGTTTAACATTTGGGTGTAGATGGCTAATCAGGGTCCAGTTACTGAATTTCTTTAGATCTTAATGAATCTAATGCAGTGGCTGTTTCCATCTCCACAGATGCTGCTGGTGGGAAGTCTTTCTCTGAGGTTTCTGCAAAGCTGCCTCCACACGCACAGTGCCAACTCTTTTAGCGCAGTAAGGGCTTGAGCACAGTCCCTTTCACACAACCAGGGAGGGCCTTCTGCCTTAAATATGCAACCTATTAGCAATAAAAAAGAACAGGCACTGCCAATCTCTGCTTCTATGACCATTTAGGAGCCAAAACAAAACAAAAACAAAAACAAAAACAAACAAACAAACAAACAAACAAACAAACAAAAAAAGAGAGAGAGAGAGAGAGAGCAAAAGAGCCAGACATTCCACTTCTTTGGGAGACCGGGAGATCGTTCTTCGCAGTTTCAATCTGGACACCATTGCTGAGCCTCTAAGTATGACATACTGAGACTGCACTTCAAGTTGCCTTATGAAAAAGGAAAGGTAGCCAAGCTGAGCACTTCACAGGGTAAAAGAGCCCAGCATCCCAGCAGAATTTGCTACAACTATGAACTCATCTCCCTGGCAGTGAAGGCATTGTTGGTGGCATTTCCTGGAGCTGAGGAAAGACAGTGAGGAGCTTCTTCGTCCCACCGAAGTATAAGGTGGATGCAAGTGGCTGGTCTGTGTCAGGATATACTGTTTACATGCCACAAGACTTGGGAATCTGAGCTCATATTCACTCCTACTGAACCACTAGACGTACAGGTTTGAGGCAGTCCAAGAAACACAGAAGAGGAAATGAAATGAAGGATGGCAAGGGGTCCTTTAATCCAGAGTTTCTTAAACTGTAGGATGTATTTTGCCAAGGCACAAACAAGAAGATATAAACAACCATTCTCACCTCAGAGTTATGTTCTGTAGGAGTGTGTTAAAGAGACACTAATTAACTCCAAATAAAACCAACTCAGTTGAGATGTGTTGCTCCAATCTTCTGCCTCTTACGACACGATCTGTGCTGACAGGGGCTTGTCTACTTCCTGTGATGCTGAATCATATCAAAACTGATGAAGAATCAGAGGAATTGTCATTGATGTGCTGCTGATGGAGGGGATCTCCTTCAGGTAAATGGGAGTCTGACCACACTGGTGATATTATAGGTACCTCTCCTCAGAGTGACTAGACTCTACTCTGAATACAGCTGCTAGACACAAAACACCTAGTTCCCTGAATTGCACTTTTCTTATAGTTTAAATAATTCCCATGCTTACAGAACTTTAGTCCATTTCTTTCTGACAAATGGAAACTGAGGCCTACATGCAGCCTTGCAATTTTGGGAACACAATAGTATGCTTTTATTGGCTAGGCTCATAGTAGGTTTTCTTAGCAAATGTCAATATTGAAAAACAAACTTAGACAAGGGTCTAAAGGTTAGAGTTGATCATGCAGTCAAAGTTTGATACTGTTTAATGAAGTTCTCATATTATTTTCATTTGGTCCCTGTTCTGACTGCTTCTTATCACTAGATCTGTTGTCAAGGGTTGAGTTTATCTACTTTCTGATTTTCCAGTGAAAATAGTGATATGCAGTTTTTCATTTATCTTCACCCTACTGAAGTAAAACAATTGTAAAATAGTTTTACAAGGGTTAGTCTCAGGTATGAGGAGTCTGATCAGACAGAAAATGCATAGCCCATTTTCCTCACCCTGCTTAAATTATTTTTTTTCCCTTTATCTTGCATTGCAGTTAGCTGCAATTTTCTGAAGTGAATTCAAGTCCAACAGATCCTTTATACATTTTGAATGGAAAGTAATTCACACTCTGTATGCAAGTTGACTTTTGGCAGAATATTGGAACTAGCTGTAATCGAAAGGTACACTAAATAATTATGTATGTGATCACAGGTTATGATTACTGCTAATTTGTTCCCTCCTTTCCTCCTCCTATTTCCTATCTTACATCTGTGACAGTGCAATCTACTCCCTTTAAAGAATTTTGTTGAGAAAATAAAGCTATAGAAGGCTGCGAAATTAATGGAGACCACCAAAACTGCTTATAGACCAAAGCTACAAAAGGTATTGTAGAACATACCAAGCTTTATCATGAAACAGGGCAAGAAGGTGAAGCAGTTACGCCAATAAAACTGCAAACAATTAGTTGATAGTTAATACTTGAAAATGTTCTAGAGGATATGATACAGGACAGGTGTCTGTCTTTTGATAGAGTAAAAGAAGCTGTGAGAAATGCTGGATTAATTTCACGTATCACTGTCAGAACAAATGCAGAGAATAGATTGTTTGAACTCAGGAAGAGAATCTTGAAATTCGTGAAATGTCTAGGACTGGTTTATGCAAATCTGAAAATGTCACCTCCATTTGGTTCATCTCATTTACCTTCAATTAGACTTTCCAGCGTCATAGAACCTCCATGTCCGTCAAGAGAGAAGAGTTTATAATTGGCTACCAGAGTTCATGTTCACTCCTTTGCCTTGGAGAAAATAAACTGCTGTCAGAAATTTAAGGTGTTTATCAATCCTGCAGCCACAGTCTTAGGGTGTCCTCACTTGTTAATGCTGCTGCTATCGTGAGAGGGAATTGCTGCCACATGATATTTGATCAACCCAGTTTAGGCCCTTTCAGGACTGCCAAAAAGGTACGGATCTGCACTTTGAGAAATAATTGTTGAAAAGAACAGTTTTCCATTATACCTACAGTTTTCCTTTAAGTCGCCTTTGGGAGGAAGTAGTTCTGTGTGCCTGAAAGAGCTTTGGTATTGGAGCTGGGCAATGCACAGCAAGGTTAAAGTCAGGCAAGCTGCCAGAACAAAGTCATTTTGCTCAGCATTGGCTTCAACTCTCACACATCTGCTCTGTAATTCACCAGCTTGGTGCTGTCAGTCTTTGGAAGGACCATTGCCCGAAGAGAATACAAGACAACTATTTCTAAATACTTCTGAGGATCTGGGTTCAGATCCTTTTTTGTTTAATACTATCTATCTAGATAGATATCTAGATATCTAGTTCTAACAGAACTCTATCCCTGTAATTTCATCTGAAACAACTGAATTTATTTTTATGAATATTGTTGGAGAGATTCATTCTCAAAACCCTACCCATTTTTAAATTTTATTCCATAAAATGTTGTAACTTTTTAATAATGCTTTTTTCTTTCTCCTGACTTGCTTGTTAAACAAAATAGTCACAAATAAGTGCAGCTCAGATTCAATAGTTTAAATCTTGAGGCATATTATTTTATGCACAATTTGCAATTGTGCATAATTGCAGAATTTCAGGCACATGTGGACAAGATGGTTCTGCATCAATCAAAACAGGCACGTAGAGCAGGGGCAGTTAGTCAGCAATAAATTAAAAGCCAACAAGAACAAGTCTTATCCTCAAACACTCACATTTTGCACATAATTACTGTGATTGTGTCTGTATATCACAGAGAGAGTTTTCTATTTTTTTATTTGTCTGCAAGTGTAGTGCATAAAATAGCATCTGAACCAAACAGCATTTCTGGATATAAAAGCAGTGTTTCAGATACAGTTCATTAACCTCATTCATTTTAATTGTTACCCAGTCCAAAATTATATCCTTTTCTATTACACCATAATGACTTCTTTCATTTGCCAGAAGTACAAAAAATGAGCGAAAGGAAGAGCAGAAAAATCTTACTGCAGAATTTCACAGTTTTCTCACAAAATATAATTGCAAAATATTGTTCTAATAGAAATTTGTATTAAAATCTGAGTGATTTTATGGTTTTAAAATTGATGGGGACGTTGATAGTTCTGAAATGGGTAGTGTTTTGTTAATTTTAAAGCCCTTTCTCCTTTTCCTTGATGGATTTATTTAGGATTTCCCAAATGAATTGTTTAAACTCAAGCACTTAGTCCACATCAACACTTTATGTCATAGTTAAGTAAGTTCAGAAATTAGGAGTAAATAGTGTAGTTTGGCCCTGTCACCCCCTCACTACAAACACTGGAGCTCAAAACCAGGAGATGGAACTGGTGCAGGTGTCTGCCTGAGGAATGGGGTTCGTAAGAATCACCAGGGTGGCCCTGGCAGCACCTGAGAAGCACAAGAGGGCCTGTGAAGCATCTGTGTTACCAGTGAATAAACACCTCTCCCTGTGGTTTCCCTGCTGTACTATTCCAGGTAGTAAGTGAAATCTGGCTCACCTTGTTCTTTGCGCTGGCAGCAGGCTCAGCTTGGAAAGGAGCATCTCTTGGCTGCCTTAGGGCTCCAGATTTCACCTTCTGTAAATTTGCATCTTGCCAAAGGTTCATTTAGGTATTTTTTGTCATTTTTGGTTTGTAAGAGGAAAAAGGGACATTCTTAAAACCTCCCTTAAAGAACTCACTTTTTAAATTTTTTTATTATTTTTTTACTGAATGGGAGATCTGAAAGGAAGTATTTGAGCCTTATGAAATCTTTAATAAATGCACCATTAGCACTGGCCTTTTTATATGTGCACCTATCTGAGCTACGTGGAAATCTGACAAAGGCAGATATTGACCTGCTCAGCTGTTTCTTTCACGGATCTGCAGTGCTGCAAGATGAGCAGGCAGAATTAACCCCTGTCAGCACCATTCCCAGGATCACAGTAAGGAGGCCCCAAGCTGCAGTGCCTTGTCTGTGTCTGCAGTTCTCTCAGTTTGCCACAGGCATGTTCCTGCTTTGCCAAGGATGAAGTCCTCAAGGCCATGACTGCAATGGTGCAAGCTCTTCCATCTCCTTTGAAAGATGTCTCTTGCTGCTGCACAGAGTTACAGGACCTGCAAGATCACTGCCTGCTGCTACCTTACAGCATCTACAATCTGATCACTCTATTACAGCAAGCTACAGCTTGTGACATTGTCAAAGGATGACAGAGGTGGCAAAAACTCCAAGTATCTCCAGATTCAAGGACAGTAAAACTCATCTCCCCAGATGGTTTATGGAGGCCATTGGGTTTTTGTATCTTCTTCACTGTGCTCTTCAAAAATTGTGCCAATACCAAATGAATTTTCTGATGCACTAAAAGCGTGGCAGGTGCACCATCAAACTCAGTTTTGCTAAGTCTTTATAGTTCTGGATATGCATCATGAGCCCCTCCTGCTACTAATTTCTGGACACAATAAGATTGCCTTCATGGTACCATCTCAGAAACTGCTTAGTGCTGGAGAGGTATCACACCTGCTTCTCCTTCCATTTTCCAAGACTAGAAATGCATGGGCATTTTTTCTTGAAAGCCATTTCTGCCAGACTCCTTTAGATCCATGGCACAGCAGTCTGGTGTTAGTAAGTCTGGCTGTGGATGTAATGAAAGTCTGCAGGCCACCATCAACTGCTATTTTCCTGTCCGGTGAAAGTCTACACCATCCTGGACATCTTTGCTGTATTCAGAGGGGGTAGCACACTCAGTTGTGCTATGTAAGATGTGATGATGACATTTTTCCTTGCTCAGTGTTCTCTGGGCAAGGCCGGTGCTTAATGCACTCTCGTGGGCAGAGAACCCATAGGCAATGCATGCACACAAGACTGAGCCATGCACATCTGCTACAGGTAGAAAATCTGAAAAAGAGCATTACACAATCTATTAATTTTCTTTTTATTGTTTTCAGGTCTGCATATTAAAAAAAAAAAAAAAAAAAAAAAAAAAAAAGCCAAGCCTGTGTACCCATTTCAGTACAATCTATTTAAATTTTTTGACCAAACCGTGACAAACACATTTCTTCAATTTTTTAAATACAATACAGTTTGACAGGTAAGACTATGAAAGTAGTAACTCATTATTTTTTATTTATGAACCAAGCTGAGATTCTATAATATCCTGTCCTGATTTGATCTATTGTTGTACACTTATTTCCAGCCATTTTTATCTGACTGCTGCTAGAAATTCCACCTATAGCTACTGATGTGTTGCCTTTGAATACAATCACATATTGTTGCCCGTTCTCTCCCTTTGATTTATTTCGGGTGATAAATGAACATCTTGAGGCAGTCCTCAGACTTTAATTTGACTGAACAGATCATAACTGAAAAATCACAATTTTCCTAGAGCACTGTTGAGGAGCAGCCAGTCATTTCACATTACCCATACATTGTTGGCTGTTTATTGGTTCTCTGCAACATGAACTAGAATCCTTTTTGCAGTATTTACAACACTATTCACATATTTTACTATCAATGTTTTATAAGCTACCAGCAGCAGGAAAAAAAAAATACTCACGGAGCATGTGATACTGGGAGGAACATAGAAATGCAACACATATATACACTATACACATCCAAAAATACGTTGCATCACAGACTATGAAAGCTTAAAAATCCTTTTTTGCTGAATATTATATAAAACGTTTTTACTTTTTTTTTTCTTCCTTGAAAGCCTCTAAAGAGCCTCAGGTTTGAGAAACACTATACTTTCCGTTGCAAGGCTTTTATATGTCTTGTTCTGCTGTTACATTGATGTAAAACTTTTGCTGACAATTTATTTCTGATTTATAAGACTGGAAATGTTCTATCTCTTTGCTGCCTTTTCTTTCCCTTGCCTTTTTTCAGCTTGGCATGGAGTTTAAGGACTAGTAAATAAACTCATCAGCCACAGCATATTGGCCTCTGCTGAGCGCAAAGGCTTCTCTCTGGCTGAATAATATCTTCCAAAAACACCTGATGTCACTTTGAAGGCAGGAAAAGAGGGAGACCTTGCCACTTCTTTGCCAGCCTGCCTGCGTTTTCCTGTGATCTAAGTTTTCCGATTTATAGACAATGGCATCCAGAATGGTATCTTTTGTTACTTTTGCTCACTCTTAATTGCTAAACATGTGTAGAGTTCTAGTAAAGCTGACACGAAAGAAAGGAGCCTTCCTTATTATAGCAATCACATCAGCAGCAGCTGATTTTAACATAAATTTACTTTAAAAGAGCAAAATTTTCTGGATGAGTTCTGATACGACAGAATAAGCATGGTCAGCTTTCATGAGAGAAACTTTCCTCGGGCTAGAATCTCTTAGCTATTTTCATATGAAACTCACCAGAGTGCTCTTCCCTCCCCTGTAAGCCCGGTACCACTGCAGGCTCTACACTCTGAGACACATGGGCTGCACCATTGACCTCTCTGCTAGGACAGGGCTGTAAGGCTCCACAGGGACAGGACGGGGCTTGGGTGGTACATTTTTTTTCTGTACCTCTAATGCTCAGCATAGCAAGGCATCTTTTGTGCCATTTGATTCATTTCATAAAAGATTCATGTGAACTCAGCACTTTTGTGTGGCAATCCCTCTGTACTACTATAACTCCAAGTTAGCCTCCGTAACAAAAGTTTAAAACTTACACTGTCTTCACAAAGGTTTTGAACCCTCAAAACTACAACTTTTGAAGTTTGATCCTTTGTACCTACTTGGTACAAAGTTTTGCTGCTACTACTTAGCAGTGGTTTTACCACTGTGAGATAAAAAGCAAGACTTTGTTGTAGTCCTCAACAGTTGAAATCCCTTGCTAGGTCCACCCTACAGTAGCTGATGCTTTAGATAATTTTCTGTTCAGATATTCATGCATCATTCTTTCTGATAAAAATATTTATTTTTGCTACAGATACAAGAGAAAGACTGGAATTTTCTACCACTTTTGATGGGAAATATGTTTTTATACCAGTGTTTGGATTTCTTTAGTTATTGTGCATGTCATTCAGAAGAAGGTCCTGAAACAAAGTTTCACTTGTCAAAATCCATTAATTTCCTGCTAAATTAATTTAAATAATACAAAGGATTAAAAAAAAAAAAAAATTGTGTGACCTGCTGCCACGAGCAGATCGTTCTTCAGGGAAAACCATTTGTTGCCATGCTTTGCTTTGAAACCATCATGGGGTGCAGCTGAGAAATATTTTTCACTGCTCATGCTTCCTTAACTCAGGACACAAAGTAAAAAACATGGTGATGATGATAACTAGGTATGGACGCTGTGCTGAGCCTCTTTAAGGAAGTAACTTTCAAAGACACACGTGGAAGAAAATACCTTCTGGTTTCATGTTGTAGCATACATCTTTTGTGTAGTTTGACCTACAGATCCTATTTATTCAGTCTCAGTGCAATCCCTTCTGCAGTTACCTTATGTTTTATGGTGTGGCTGAAAAGTATATGATGTAATTATGAGAAAATCTGTTTGGAAGGTGAAAGGACTTACATTTCAAATAGCTTATAACTTCTTGTGTAAAATACTTTTATTTTACTTAGAGCAAAACATCAAGTGCTGATTCTCTTGCATCAAGGACTGCTGCAGTCAGTCCCTGGCGTTAAATCAGTTGGAGAGAGACTGGTGACTAAACTGAGTTCAGAATATTGCTCCATCTTTCAAAAACGTGTTCAAAACATCATGTACTTTACAGCTGTAATCTCTCCTGCCTCTCTTCCCATCATCAGGTGAGTGAGATACAGAGGATTGCTGGAAAAACCGGAGCAAATATGAATTAGTATCTGTAAGCACAGCATGCCAAGTTACATACTGCACAGCTCAAAGTCCACTGGAATTCTGAGAAACAGAAAACAACACTAACTTTACCCTGAAAATCCCTGCTCTTCAGACATAAACAAAGTTCTACTATCTGCCCAGCCTTCTGTGAGTCATCTCTACATAGCATTCTTTAAGGAAAATTTGACTTGACTAAAACACAGTGTCCAGTGAATATAAAACTAATAATGAATACATGTTCCATGAGCTATTGTAAATTCTTATGTAATTCACTGGCAGTGAAATACTGCACTCCATAAACTGAGCATGAGATGGGCTGCCAGGCTTAGAGGTGCCTCAAACCTGGCTTTGCAAGGCGGGCAGGATGGCCTTCCCATTCTGTGGGACACACTCAGGACTAAAGTCCTGCCTTGGCAGGAGTGTCAGCCCAGGCTGCAAGGCCAGCTCAAGGCCTATTTAAATACTCATCCATACTGGCAAAGCTTTGCACTTCACTCTGAGTCATTCACAAGGTTGAACTTAGGCTGTCAAATAAAGGGACAGTTTTCAACTCAAATGCTGCTGATGCTCATCTGGAGAGCAGAGCTCATGTGGTCCCTCTGCTAGAACTACACTTTTTCTGTGCTCCAAACCATGTCTCTTCATCTCTCTGCTTGCTTTTTTTATTTACATGCCTTTGATACTTTCCCTGTCAGTATTATTCAAGTAGGGTAATTTAAGACAACTGGTCAGTAAAGTCATGCCCCAAAAGAATATTATCTTGTTTCTGCTGAACCACATGTTGGAGGAGTAACAGGAATAAATTGGTTCATCCTATTTTATATTTCCAGCCAAGGTATTCAGCTGCCCTGATATGAAATAGATCAAAATTAAATTTTTTTCATTTAAGATATGTAACAGTGGCGTTACATTCAAAAGATCTGTGTCAGCAGCTCCTTGTTTCAAGCCTTCGTATTAAAAAACATGATGAATGTTATTTTATGCCTGCATGTTCAAGCCAAGCAATTTATGTTGTTAAAAATTAATACAGAATGAAAAGCCTTTGATAACGCAAAGCTCAGCACTCTGGATTTCCTTTTGCTCCTTTATATGTGCTGCCAAAATATTTGCTAACCAACCATGACCTTTACCCCAGTTTCACTGGGTACTAAAATAGACTGTTGTGCTGTAGATGTGTTCCTCTGCTTTTAATTTGCTGTTCACGTATTTTACAGCATGTAGTAACCAAGAGCCTTTTGTAGGGCAAAGGTAGCCCAAAGGAATACAGCGAAAACAGCAAGAGGAAAACATCGAAAGTTGAATCCTACGCACAAGCAACATCCTCTGACATTTAGGCAAACCCGAGTTCAGATGTCTGAACTGAAACTCATGATCATGAGTCATATCTAAAGCATTTTCTATCTAATCTCTTTTTTTTTCTTTGCTACAAACTGTCTATATTCTGATTAAATGTATAAGCAAGGAATTTTAATGTGTATTAAACTAACATGCTTAATACATGGACCTCACCACAACTATGAGGAAAATGAATTATTCTGATTTTGTCTTCTTTACTGCAGCTTAGAACAGTTTAAATCCTCCTGAAAATAGGCAAAACAAGCTTGGATATTTTTCTTGGTATATATTAATAATAATATACAGACAAAATGCTAATTCAACTAAAATCCTCTTGATCAGGTTAACTGAAAAAAAAAAAAGGCTTCAGGGAAAAGTCCTATAACTGCAATTTGCAATATGCAGTGCCTTTTGACCAAGGTTTTTATAAATATTAGAGCCCAGAATGCAGTACATCGTTGTAGTCTTGACTAATGGGAGTACTTACCGTCAAACAGAGAGTCAAGGTCACAGTCACAATTTCAGAAGTCAGGACTATTCCCTCATTCAACAACCACATCCCAAAAGACCAGCAAGAAGAGAAGCCATTGCAGACTGGACAAGGTTGCCCAAAGGTAGCAGTTATAGGCTACATCAGCCTGCAGAATAAATGATCTGCATCATCCTGATTAGCCTGCAGATTGGGAAGGCGTTATGCATCATTGTATTGCAAATTCCTAATTACATTCTGCCTCTCATTCATGCAAGGCTCTTTGTGGCTGGAAGCCACACCTTAAGCTTTTTTCTCTCTTTTGGGCTTCTTAACATGTTTTTTTTCACAGGAAACCAATGGGATATTTCTCAAAAATATATTGTTTTAAGAATGTTTACATTCTGGGATTCCTAGCAGCATGAAGAATACCAAACCTCTGTGGATTTTAATGGCTTATCCAAGTTTGTTGATATTGGATTTAAAGCTGAGAAAGAGCACATCTCTGCTGCTGGAAACATTGGGAGAGTTCTGCCCTTAAATTATTTTCTGTGGTATGAAAATTCTCCCTTTTCAATTATCCCTAGGTGCCTGTGTAAGTCTTTTTAAAATACTATATTTTAGCAACAAAATTTTCTCTTAATGTAGTTTCTCTGTATTTATGTATTCTAACGCGTACACTCCACCTTAAAACTAAATGCTGAAAAGTCACACATACACATATATAATTTAATTATTCATAAATAAAAGTGATATTTAAGAAGTTTACCATAAGATTGAAATCAGCAAGTTGCCAGAGGAAAGCAATATACTTCACAGAAAATGAAAAGAAAACCTCACTATTCTTCCTCAGCCTTATGCCCAGATGTCAAAAAGAAAGATGTATTTAAAGCCAAGCTTCCATAAGAAAGGTTTTTTTCTTACATATAGACATGTCAATCTTCTACATTTATAAAATACACATGTTCTGAGGAAAAAAAAATCCTACTCTTTGACTGATAGAACAGTATAATTTGAAAAGGTTTGAATGGTTATGTTTAAAGCACTGAGATGGACTGCTTCAGTGTACAGCAGGTGTTTTTCTGGTACCTGTTACTTGTCTATCAATACAGAGTTGGTTTTAGACTTGTTCAAAAACAAAAGAACAGAATCCATAGGCTAAAGACACTATACACTTAAGCATTATCTCCAATTTCTTCCATTTCTTTAAGAAGCTTTAGAATCCTACTGCAAATTAGGAAGCTTGTTTTCATTATCATGTCATGTATTCAGAATATTAATGTATGCATAGAAGTGAAAAGAGACACAGTAAAGGTTCTGAGAAAAATGTGTCACAGTTCTACCTAGCTCATTACTTGATTTTTATTTTATTCAGTTGGTAGGGATGGGGATTCTTTGGTAGAATAATGTGTTCACTGTTTTAATGTGGATGCAAGCATAAAAGCTAGAAAATTAATTGTTAGACCAAAACCTGCTGACTCAACCACTCAGCAGTATTTCTTGTTCTTAAAATTATCTTGTATCAGCACGTAGTTTTATGACTCATATATGCTATGAAGGATGAATATTAAGATTAGATTAGAGAAGGTATTAAACCTAAATTTGTGTACTTTTCCAGTTTTTTAGTTTATCTTTAGTATTAAGGAAGGGTAAAGTCTTAAATTTCAATCACACGTGAAAGATATTGAATCATTACCCTCCACTGAGGAAACTGATATTGGTTAGAAACATAGAGAAAAAAGCAGAAAAGAGGAAAGATAAAATGTCAGGTGAAAGATAAACGTTTGACCTAAATTCAACTTTTACCTATGTGGGCACCTCTACATGGGGACATCAGTATGCTAGGTTATGCCATGTTCCACTTCCTCCATACTGTACATTAAGACTGTATAATTTGCCCCATAATTAATGACAAGTCAGCTGCAACACACAGAACTATCTCTGGGGCTAACACAAGAAATCACATTTTTGAGAAATGAGGGAGTGTATGAAATGAGAGGGCATTACCTTTCCTGCGCCTCACACATATCCTTCTCCTGGAGATCTCGTTCCTTTATGAACCTACTTGTGCATGGACTCACTAACTAAAAGAACCTCATATCCAACATTTAGACCTTTTTAGGAGCCAGGGTGATTACTCTGCAGCTAGCAGGCCCCTCTAGGCACCAGACAGTGGCCACGTACAGCCTTGTGCTGGTGCTGTGTTTCTTCTGCGTCATATTGCATCTGAGCTCCTGCCAGGTCACCCAAGGCACAGGGTGGTCTGATTTCCGTGCTGTTACCCAGTACACAGCGCTCCATAATTGGGTCAGGAAAACAGGGAGAAGTATTTTAATTAGTCAGCCTGCTGCTCCTTCATTCCTGATTTTCTGCGCATGCCTCCTGCACAGATATTTCTTATGGAGCAGCCATGCCTGTCTCCTGACTTGACTCACACTCACCTCCCCATGCCAGCAGTCCTTTAGTACTAAAAAAGGCAGCTCTGGAAGGATGTGAGTTTGCTCTGGCTGCGTTATGAGTTAACACAGACCAGCAGGCTCAACGACACTGTCCTGCTAAGGTGATCCATCCCACGCAGCTAGCAATGCCCACTCTGTGGCCAGGGCAGAAGGAGTACAGAGTATTTGTCTGCTTGCATTGGGAAATGTTGTGGGGATGTACCAGCAGGTTTAAATGAACACTTTAGCTTTCTGTTCAGGAACTTGTAAAGACAGACAACTCATTACATGAGTTTAACTGGACACGCCTCCCAGCTTTTTGCTGGGTTTGGGAAAACAGTATGGCCCTTGCCACAGTCTCCATGTAGAGCACTCTCCTAAGAGTGTTCTGCTCTTCTGCAGCACATGCTTGTTGCAAAGAGAAAGGGAATAAACCTCTTTTTTTTTGTATCTTGATCGAGCAACAACAGGAAAAGAAGCAGGGTCTTGCAGTACAGTGAGAGATAAACTCCCTAATGGGAAGATCATTGAGTGATGAAGACTGCCCAGGGAGCTATCACGTCTGCCTCACTGGGGGCTTTTTGAGTAGGACATAGCACAGCCATCTGTCAGAGATGATTTATATAGAGCTTATTCTGCCTCGGAGCAGGGCATAGTCTGATTGACCTTTTTGGATCCATTCCAGTCCAGTTTTCTGTTAATCCCCGTGTTAAGATTCTTGTGTAGATATGAAGTATGCTTTTACATATTGTATTTCTTTGGCACTCAGGGGGGACAGCCCCTACCTCTTATAATTTATATATTTCTTGAAAGAGATTCTGTTTCATTAAGTGTAATTACAGTTTAATGCACTTTTCTTCATCCTATATGTACAGTATTCATATATATATATATATATAAAAAAAAATTCATCAGTAACTCTGCCGTACTGGACCATAGTCACCTTTAGTTTTCCCTTTAATCTGAGGTTCACAACTCTGCCAGAGTCTAGGATTAGGACTCTGCCCAGATCTGTCCAAACTGTAAAGGTGAAGGATAAAGCTGATTTTCTACAGAGATGATTGTTTATGTGCTGTTGTTTGAACCTGGCAATTAAAGCCAGGCTGAAATACAAGAAAAATTTGTGGCACAGGCAAAGGAGAAAAAGGCAATGCACAAGCAGCCTTCTGTAATGGCTGGCTGATCACTGCCACATGATGGTGTGCAGTATCTTTGCCAATAACCCTGTTTTTCTCATCCACAGCCATGTAGAACCCAGCAATTCAGCAGGTCATCTTAAATTGTTTGTCCTGACTGCACAGTGAGATAGGCAAAGGCAGATTACTTCAAGCTAGTAATATCTAATGTTGTCAAAGATATCCTGAAAGCAAAATTAATTTCTGTATTAATGCATAGTGCCATAGGCACCGTGTCCAATTCATTACCTTCTTCAAAGGGTTTTTTAATGGAATTTATCAGTTTCTATTGACTGATTAATAGTCCAGTCTCCACTTTTCTCTGGTGTACACAAATTAGCTTGTGTTAGACATTTAATACACTCTCCTTTATGTTACGCAGAACATCTTTTGAAAAACCAGTAAGAATCAGATTTGCATGCAGGATATCCTGGCATGTTCTTCTTGTGCCATTGAAATAGTTCTAACATGCTGATAAATTAGTTGATGATGCTGTAAGTGTGTTTTCTGCTCAAAATCTCATCCCTGTCATGAACATAAATTATTTTTACATACTTTCTATTAAGACACATAACTAAGTAAGCTATTCTTCACCATAAGCCAGTCTCAACTATATTCTTTAAAGCATGCACATAATCTGTGAGGTATTACATAGAAGAACATGCTAGGAATATTATTTTAACAGTAACTGTGACCCACTAACACCAACTGCTTATGAGACATCTAGTGTAGACCTCCCTAGTATTTATATTATTAAAATACGTGCATATGCAAGTGCATATGTATGCTTAGAATTTCAGAAAGTCTTTTATCATGCTTTTCTTCTTGAAAATCCCAGAAAGGGGGCAGAGTTGGGCTAATTGGTGTGTAATGACTCATATCACTAGCTGAGTTATTAACTTCAGTCCTTACCAAAATACTATTGTTTCACCTTTTCCCCAATTAGCTCATCTGATTGTAGTGAGACCTTTTCATTTTCTTGTCTTCTCAGCTGAGGCACTGAAGTCAGCAACACTCTTCCCCTACCACCTCTCTCCTACTGCAGACCAAAGAAAATTAGAGGCAGAGCATGTTCATTACTGTTTGCTCTTGCTCCTTCTCCTGCTCAAGATTGTATCGAGTCCTTAGCTCCTCTTCTCAAAGGCTCATAATACTTGATGTCAGTGGGAGAAAAGAGAGAACCTGTTTCATACGCATGACCTGTTAAAGAGGACATGTCATCTAAGGTGAGCTGGCAAGCAGAGTGAGATCACCGGCTGCATAGCTATAAACACACAGAACCAGGTCTGGTTTCTGGGAAAGGTCATAGAGTGCTTTCTAAACATAGCATGTGGATATACTTTCTGCTTTCCAGAGCAGTCTGCCTCACATTGACCTGTGGACTGAAGCCCTTCTCTATGCCAGCCCCAACACCACACTCAGGAATTGTGTAAGAAAAATTACTTGCCCTGAACTGAAGTTATGCCAGGAAGCATGCTAACAAATTTTTATTTGTTTCAGCAACATGCTGGAATTATGTGATGATAATTGAGATAGTTCCATGTCCTGTGTCATTAACTTGAATAGTTATGGAGTCAGTTTCTACACAAGGCTCAAATCCTAGAAGTCACAAGAAATTATGTGCTCACAGCATGTAAAGAAGGGGCTATATCTCAACTATAGTGACAAAAGCAACACTGCTTCTACCATTTCCCCTCATGGAAAACTCTCCTCTGGATCCATAACAATGCTACGGTAGGATGTGTACCTAAGGGACAGAAACAAGCTTAACAGGAGCACAAACTCTGTCAGTCTGCAAGGTCTGATATTTACTATATCTTCCCATTAACTTGTCCATGTACAAACACAAAGAAAGGCACAGGTATACTCCTAGGACCCACCAATCAGGCAATTTACTTAGATGTTGCTGTGAATGAGTGTCTGGTCTTCAAGTACTACAGTTCCTATTCCCAACTGGACATTTTCCAAAATGTATGGTGCATGAATTTCAACAGATGCTTTCTGCTTTTTACAATGTTTTTACAAAATGAAATATTGCTGACTATTTTTATTACTGTAAGTGCTCTTGGGTAATAGGCTGATAAATAAAGTTTTATAATTGGTTTACAGGTTTAAAATAGGGAATCAATAAATTTCATTAACAGATGAATTAATGACTTCATATTATCGACTTCTTATATAAACTTAACAGAAAAAAGCTTTGATTCCTTACTACATCCACATTGAGAATCTGAGGCTGTGGATCTTACAAAAGGTAAGTTACTGCTCTCTTAAGTACCAGCCCATGCTTATTTAAAGATTTAATGCCACACAAAGGCTTCTGTACCTGCCATAGTCTTTCCTGTCTTGTCTTCACTGTGTCCCACACATAAATTTACCAAACACTGGCATCTCTCTTTCAGGGAGAGGCAACATCCTGTCCTGTCTCTGGAGTGGCAGGGTCATCACCAGCAGATGCACAAAATGTTAGCCATGGGGTATTGTTCACTGCCGTCATTATTCACTGTAAGGTTGCTGTAATACTGCAGAATTTTTCTGTATTTGTACTGCTTAGTATAATTTAAAAATAGTAATAACCTCTGCACTTCGTATTGTACTAATTCTGATTTTACAGTCTTTTCACATGAGAAATTGCAGCTGAAATTCACCAACAGATTGCATTTACCATTATTTGCATAATGCCAGTAATGTTGAGGTTTCTTGCATTTCAACATATAAGAAAAAGTCTGAACTACATTTCTCTCTCATCTAACCATTTTAGCTTTCCAAAGTGCTTTTCCCTTTCAATTTCTACCCGAATTTTTAACAAGCCCAAAATAATTGGGATAAGAAAATTTAAGAAATTAAATATTTTTTTGTTATTTCAATCTGAGTCTTGTAGTGTGCTCATCAGTTTTGAAATTAGGGTTATTAGCCTCCAAAACATAGACTTTCTAAACAAAATGGCAATACATTTGCACTCTTATTAGCATTAATAAAATGTTCATCACCAACTCCCTGATCTTTAAGCTGATAAAATTTATGCTTTTTTGTTCTTCTTTGGTTTTATTTAATTTTCCAGCACTTACAATCTATGTTATAAATACCTTCAGAGCTTTGATAATTGGCTGGTTTACCTGCTCAGTTCTGGAAGGGCAGAGATTACTTGCCAGGGTTGCTTGGAGAATATCCATTAAGGAACAGAAGGGACAGAAAAAAATCTCAGATCCCTGGGTACATAGGACAGTTGTCTCTTAGATGTTGGTTTTTTTTTAAAAAAAACCTCAACAATCTAAATCACCTTGGGAAGATTAAGGGTGACAAAGAGCAGCTGTTCTTTTATGATGAACCAGCCTCAACACAAACAAAAGTGAGCCTGGGGAGCAGAAAAACATCATGATGCAGATATTAAGCTTGATGGCAGGTGTGACCTACAGTGAACTTTATCCTATTTTGGTGCATTACTTATATGACATTTATAATCGCTCTATTATTTTAAGGACACTGAGTTGTGATTATATTTAGGGTTGAGTTTCTTACTTAAAAAAAAGGAAAGCTCAATATAAAGCAAAGACCGCATCTAGTACTGACCCCTACATGCTGAAATAGTAGAGCTTTTTATTCTGCTGACTTGAGCAATATGAAGCTGAAATTAAGAAATAACAAGCATAACTTTTGAAACATTTATTTTATAGCACAGCTGTCTATTGCAAAATGTTGTTTGGTCAAAAAACAAGGTGCTCATTTTGAGTATGTTTCTGGTGGGAAATTATTAGATTATTCAAACCTAAAACACAATGTTTAGTATTGATTTCTCTCTACAGTTCCATCTAGAATCTTAAATTCTATGCCACAGAGGGAAATTTGGAGCTAGTGTTGTTACAGCAGGCATTACCAAGATTAAGTATTTGGACATAACCCGCGAGAAGAAAGCATTTTAGCGTGATGATTTTGGTAATTCCAAATCAAAATTCTCTGGAAAAAGTTTTGTCTCCTGAGAGAAACTTAAAATTTTATTATTTAGAATGAAAACACTACAGACTGGGAGAATTTACCCCCAGGGTAAAATCTGGTGTTCCAGCCAGCTCAGCAGCCACTCACTGTCCCCTGGAGCAGAAGTGCCCCAGAGCCCTCATTCTCCAGCAAGTCACCAGAAAGGCAAGCAGAAATCTCATTAACCAGCACTGCTATAACACTGTTTTAATAACAGATTTAAATACAAGAAGATATCCTATACATCAGCAACAGTACAGCTTGCTTGAAAATACAGAAACACGTTTTTTAAGTTCTGGAAAGAGAGAGAGAAAGAGAGCGAGAGAAGCAGAAACCGTTTCTCTACTTAGCACATTGAACAGTTAAACTGCTTATGTTACATACAGCTCTATAAACAAGGTAAAATCCTGTCCTGGGTATTTACAGTCAGGTTCTCTTTGAACTCATCTGACATTTGCCAAAGTGCAAAATCTTTTCCATTATTTCAATTCAATATATATATTTATCTTGTATTATAGGCAATTCATTCTTTTTACCCCACTACTCAACTTTCAAACAAGTTAAAAATCATTCCAAATCAGAAAATATAGTCCAAGCTTGTGAAGAGACAAGCAAAAGATGGATTTAAAAGTGTAGACCAACCTATTAACTCCACTTCTGAAAACTGAAGGCAAGCTTCCACTTTTTCAGCTTTGTGTTCTCTCTGATTTTCGAGTGAAGGAAATGAAACATTGGTCTCATTTAGATACTTTCTAGACCTTCAAGCTAGCAAATAGACTTTCACACATTTTGGCCATCACAATATAAGAAAGATCTAAATCTATTAGAAAGCATCCAAAACAGGGCCACAAAGATGAAGGGATTGGAGAGGAAGCCATACCAGTGGAGGAGGAGGGAATACAGGTGACCTTGTCCCTGATAAGTAACAGCTGTGTTAATTACCCAACACAGCCTCGTCCCTGGTGAGTCACAGCTGTATCCAATAAAGATAAGTGTGAGAAAAGGGATCATGAAGGAGGGGGAGTCTTGGGGAAGGGGGAATCATGAAAGAGAAGGATTCTAGGCAAAGAGAATCAGTGCTGTGAGGTCAGTCTGGGTCTGCAGTTAGAGCCTGTTGTTGGAACTTGCAGTCACAGTCTAGCTGGGTAAAAGCCTGCAGTCAGAGTCTGCGAACATACCTGCAGTCACAGTTTAGCAGGAAACAACCAGCAGTCAGAGACTGCAAGGGAAACCTACAGTAGGCGCTTGCTTCAGGCAGAGTCAGTGAATAGTTGGAGTGAAGCCGACTGAGCTGTAAAGAGGAATAAACCAGGGCTCTTTTCATGCTGTGATAAACAAGAGCCATGTGTCTTGGCTTATTTCTACCCCTCTAATGGGAGGGCTGCTGCAACATACAAGGAGTGGCTGAGGTCACTTAGCCTGGCAAAGAGGAGACTCAGGGGAGACCTCATTGCTGACTACAACTTTCTCATGAGGGGAAGAGGAGGGGCAAACAGTGATTTCTCTCTTGAGACCAGTGACAGGACTCGAGGGAATGACGTGGAGCAATATCAGAACAGGTTTAGGTTGGATGTTGGGAAAAGATTATTCACCCAGAGCATGATTGGGCACTGGAACAGTTTTCCCAGGGAAATGATCACTTGCCAGAGTTTAAGATTTTGGATGACATTCTTAAGCCCATGGTGTGATTCTTGGGGCTGTCCTGTGCATGGCCAGAGCTGGACTTTGATGATCCTTGTGGGTCCCTCCCAGCTCAGGATATTCTATGATTCTAAGATGTGCTGATAACCTTAGACTCTTATTCCATATATTTGCTGACATGGTGCATTTAGCAAAAGCTAGCAAGCTTCCCTTTGTTTACAAGCTGTTGTGTTTGTTCTGTGCCTCTAGAATAATACAGGGTTTATAAAATTGTTCCCAAAAGAGTATATTTTCTTCTAGGCAAGTGCAGTGTGTTTTGTTCCTGAAAAGGGGTGTACAGATCTATGTATTTTTAATTGTTTGGGGGCCATTTTGTTTAAGTATCCTGGGCTGTGCAAAGGTGACCTGTAAACAGTACACTTAAAAGTATAAAGCACTGATTTATTGGTCAACACATACAGAAGGTGGTGGCTGGGATTTCAGAGCCTTCTAGGCTAGATATTAGGACATTCTCCACCCCAACAAGATACTCAAAAGATATTTTGCCAGTGAGGAGAGGATCAGTCTGTGGGGGAGGAGAATCAGGGAGCTGGAAATGAGCCCCTGACTGATGCTGAGCTGCTGTCATAAATCAGTTTATCAATACTGACACGCCAATAGCACTGACAGCTGGATGAATCCTCATCACCTTCTACCCTTGAAGATTTTATACCCTGCTGGGCCAATATTTTTCTCATCAAATGCTGGGCTCCTCATTAGCCGTGTCTTAAAAATTCTTAAAGATTTGGCAGACTATGTCACAACTTTGTCTCAACTTGGCAACTTTCTGAGCAGTCTGAGTGAAGGCTGTGCACCCAAAACATATCAGAGATGGGCTGTCAATTCTTGAAATGTTGAGCTGAAGGTCACACACCCAGTTTGTTACAAAGAAGGCTGAAGATGGAAGAGGTTATATTGAGGAGAGCTGCCATCACCGTACAAATCTAGATGTATCAGTCTTCATATTTTATCTAGAAATAGCAAAAGGTGACAACTACTGATGTGAAATGAGGCCCTGGCCACATGTCAGGCTCCACAACCATTAGTTAACTTATAAGCCATAAAACTATATGTTTTGATTAAAAACTTATAGCCATCATCATTTGGCTAATGGCATGGTCTTTTAATTTTATTCCTGGAATAGAATAATGATGAGCAATTTACTGCTTTTGAATACACACAGCAATAGCACAGGCATTTATTTATTGTATTCATTATCATCTAGGAAACCTAATCAAATCCTCCTATACGAGAAGAGTACCAAAGTTTATAACACCATTATTAAACAACTTTGAAACAAACGGGTGTGATGGATATAGGGCATAAAGACATCATCACCCAATCATACCTGGCCTCATGCCCAGAAAGCTTAGGGCAGTGAGTGTCATTGTGTCACCAAGGTGTCATCGTGGTCAAAATATGCCATGCTAAAGAAATAACTGCTTTCTCTTCTCTTGTCAGGGACTTTCACGTGGATCACCTGCCCTTTTTTTTTTTTTTTTTTTTTTTTTTTTTAAATGCTGAACTTATGCTGTCCTATGTTTCTGTTATGTTGAGAAACAGCAGGATTCTCAGTCATGTTTAGCACCAGGCTTATAAGGAACCCTCTTCTGTTTCTTTCTGATTGCTTTTTTAGTGGTCTTAGGTAAAAGACTCCTCTGTTGCTGAAGGAAACGAGACAAATACAAAATAAAGAGAATTAACAAGTTCTAAAACAGGTTCTTAGGGAAAAGGGAATCGAGCTTCCTTTTATGGGTGGTTCAAGGTATATTTGGGGCTGCCCTGCACATTTCAGGAAATGCTGAAAATTTAATTTCACATACTGTGTATCCATACTCCTGAAACACATCTAGTTATTCCACAGTCTCCCAGATGAAAAAATAGAATTAATTTAAAATGGAAGATCAGAGGAGCAGAGATGAAGCTTGAAAGAAGTATCATTTGAAACTGAGAGAGAAAATCTATCACTGAGGATAAGGTTAGAGAATGTAAGGGACCCTGTATGTCGTGCTCCCGCTTCTTCTGCAATATGATCCTAAACATATAACCAAATTATGTCTGCATTGAGGCATTTTCCCTCATAAGAACAAACTAGGTAAGATGTTCAGCTGCATATCCTTTCCTGCACCTCAGATTTATTGTCAGATTTATTGACCACTAGCTCTTGAGAGGAACAATTTGGGGCCTTTGAACAGTACTTTAATTTCAGTAAAATGTAGAATTAGTTTCAAGTCCTACACTATTATTCATGCTAACCATTATATACCAGTCAAGGCAAAAATAACTGTGTGCATTAATATTGAGTCAAAGCCTTTGACATCAAGAAGTCTCCTATGGTAAATTTACATCCTTAAGAACTGTCCTGAAAGAAGATGTCATTGACCTGGCACTGTTCTGCATCAGGTCTCCAGATCAGTCAATACTAGTGGTTCTGAAGATGTGCAAAGTGTTTCTCTTGTTTGACAAAATGTCATACAAACACACAGAACAAGCCTTACCCAAATGAAGGTAGAAAGGAAATCATAATTTCCTCAGTCAAATAAACAAGACAGATGATGCCTAGAAAATGCCTTGCTTTGTTTATATAGAGACTAAAGGACATTATATAGCCTACTCAGATTCTGTGCCAGTTTAATTTCAACTGAAGAATCATAAAAAATGTGTTAATAATGAGAAAATCTGGGAAGTATCTGGTCTGGCAAAATGTAATTTCCAAACAGTTTAACCCCAATACTACTCTGTTGATTCCGTTATGTCACCCCAGATTTACCTCTGACACGAGGCATAGGATAATTGATGTCTTATATTAAGTGGGATATTTCATTTTTAATGAAGAGAGGTTGCTTGAGGATTGTAACTGAATTTATCCCCCAGGGTATTGCACTGAAGTCAGCATAATAATAGGGTGAAGTAAGACCATCCTATACCTTTGTAGAATTTTTAAAAAGTGAAACTAATAGCAGTCTTATTGCACCACTACAATTTTAATGAATTACATTTTTTTCTCATTCACATGTTGTACATTGCTTGTCATCTTAATTTGCATATTTTTGTGATAGATATATGTATTCATATAAAAGGTGTCACAAAACACTCCTCTGTGGATGGTCCTGTAGACTACTTGGAGTGCTTGGGAAAAGCAGCTCATGCAAACATGGAACAGTGTCTCAGAGAGCACCAGATAATGAGAAATTTAGTGTTCCAATGTTTCTTCCCCTTCCTGTGCATGTGTACCCATCCTGCTGTGTTTGTTTCTGCTCATCTCACTCTTGCCATTTCTGGTGAGGTGAGTCATTCATGGTAGGAAGAACCATCAATAGCATTTTCCTTGGCATATAAACACAATATAGAGCATGTTTTCAGGTAAGAAAATATAACAGACCTGAAGCACTACGATTATTTTCACTGTATCTTGTATGCTGATCATCACAGGACCCAGGGCCTCTTTGACCTGGAATGAAGACTCAGAAAAAAATAATCACAACAAAATGGGAAATAGTTAAGGAAGCGTTGTATTATTTTTAGGGTATTATACTTTTATCTATTAGGAGTTATCTCTTAGTCAGACCTGCAGCTGTGTACTTAAATGTGAAGAAAGGGAACTCAGCATCAAAGTAACATACTGCCAAGCCACCAAACATTTGAACCTGCTTATGAGACTGCAGGAAAAAAAGAACAGTGCACAAACATGCCTGTGAGGTTTAAATTACCACACTGTAACCAGAGTTTATGTAGCTACATATTTGTAAAGATTGCTTTGGTACCATATCTATAAATCCTCACAAATCCATTTCTGCAGGGGCAAAGGCCATTTTTGAAGGAGGATTTTGTACTGTGTTAGAGAAAATTCATGTTCTGTTGTCATAAAAGTTTCAGGTTCATTCTCAGTTTTGCTATTTTCCCTTAAATTGAGTTAAGATTGAAAACTACTGTGTTCTCCAGCTGTGAGAAATATAACAGCCCTCAGTGACTGCTTGGCTATACAGCATAACCAAGAGCAAAATTTGTTCACTGGCTCTAATTTGCAAGTTTCAATTAGCAGTCAAAATATTCAACTTCTATTAGGAACTCACAAAATCTCACTTTTTTGAAGGATTGCATAATAAGGGCTTTCTTCAGAATCAGACTGAGGTAGAGAAAAACTTGATTTCCTGAAAAACTCTTGTGTCTTGACTCTTCAGACCCCTGGCACAGTTCACGTTACTAAAGCAAAAGCTGCCTCTCTCACTTATATTTTTGGGGATAAGGATAAGTAATCAAATATCGACTGTTCAAGAAAATTTCTTTTGTTGAATTAAAAAAAAAAAATCAACACTAATTTGTGCCTAAATTAAAAAAAATTATCTGTTTGATGTAAGCCTATATTTACCCAGCATTTTACCCTACTCCAGAATTTTCTCCCTGTTTCAGAAAGAATCAGAGAGAATTATATATATATATATATATATATATATATATATATTTTTTTTTTTTTTTTTTTTTTTTTTTTTTTTTTTTTACCCTTTCCAACAGATAACATCATGAAGCAGATATGTATCACCTCCTTATTCTAGCAGATGTTAATTTCCTATAAAGGAAGTTTGAAAGTCTATATATGTTTGTTAGAAATGACCACGAACTTGGAGGAGTTATCTCTGTTACTAGGTTAAAACGCAGAAAATCAGATGTGTTTTTCATTAAAGCAGTCAACAGAGAAGATGAAGAAATTTAAATGAATCACCAGGTGCTCATGACAGGTCTTCCTTCTGTGGCAACATGAGCACTTTAGTTGAGCCCAGAAGAGCTCTTCTGAAGTAACTGTCTCTACTTGGTTCACAGGATGAACTGTACTTGCATGTAGTGAAGGTGATTTCTTTAGCTAAAGATAAGCCAGAAAAGTTGCTCCACAAGCAAACATAAAATCTCCTGCTACTTATTAAGTGTACGGGATGAAACTTGAAAAACTACAAAAAAAGAAATAAATAAATTTTTAAAAAGGTATGGTGTTGCTATCCTATTAGGTTTATGTATTTATTTTACTATGAGAGGTGAAAGGGAATCTAAATAACCTTAGAGATAGTTAAAATAAAAGTACAAATACTTAGCAATTGAATTGAGATAGACCTGCTTTGAGCAGGATTTTGAACTAGGTGACCTCCAGAGTGCCCCTCAGATCTAAATATCATGGATACAGGGTTATGAGGTGGAGTTTAGTATCAAGGGTGACTGGCAAGGAGGATTGTAAATATGCTCAAGTGATTTTGCAGTTGGAAATAACCCTTGATAAACAAGTGTGAACAGCAGGCTAGTAATCCTCTGGTGTGGACTGAGTTCAACAGCATGTGCATGTCCGCTTGTGTGCCTCTGCCCTGGTTTTGCTTCAGGCATACCCCAGTAGTGAGGTAAAGGATATAAATTTACTGCTTGTGCTCTAGCTGTGGGTTTGTGGTTGTTCCTGCTGCTTGCCTGTGCTAACTCACACAATAAGTATACTAAAAATTTTAGGTACAGCAAATTATTAGGATGTAGTAAAGGTCAAGACTGATAGAAGAGAGAAATTTGAGAAACCAAGGCAAGAGAATGTCAAAGAAATAATTAGGAACAGCAGTACATTAAACTTTTTAATGAAATTTGCATCCAAATTTTCCTGGATTTATGCCAAGTTGAAATAATTCAAAAAATTTGCAGTCTGTCCTTTCTCACTTTAAATCTTAGCAAACCAATTTGTAAAATACTAGTCAATCTTTATTAATATCTATCATTATTATGGATTCAAGATTTGTTTTAGAATAGCAAGTAGTATCTTTCTTAGTGATATTTTAAAATACACTTTTAATTACAACAAAATTTGGCATACTCAAAGTTTATTGATTTGGTTGTGCCTTCACGTAACCCAATATGGTTGATGTCCTATGACTCCACATTTATCTCACCTACAGTATGAATATTTGAAATAGTTTGGAAATCAGCTATTTTTTTTATTAATATAAATCATAGAAAACCGTACTTATGAGGGGCAGCTGAGAGAGCTGGGTTTGTTTAACTGGAAGAAGAAAAGGAGGCTCAGAGGCGAGACCTTATCGCTCTCTACAACTGCCTGAAAGGAGGCTGTGGCAAAGCAGGCATCTGTTGGAGTCCAGGGCATTCCTTTGGCTGCCCTGGAGGGTCAGAGACCTGGACAGGGAGCTCTGGGACCCTGGCCCAGAGCCCAGAGGGACACTGGCTTTGATCTCAGTCCATGGGCTTCCTGCACTGCGGGAGGGATTGCAGGCCACAAAAGTGTGAAAGATAGTAGTAGTTTAGCTTATCACAGGTGATTAAACCGTAGATTTGGGGTTTTAGCATTGAAGTGAATGGGGGTAAGATGGAGGATTTGGGGCGTTGTCTCCTGCTTCTTCTTTCTTCTTCCCTCACTCCATTTTCAGCAGTGACGATGGCACAAAGTAGTTTACAGAGATTGGGTCGAGGTAGGTATGACCTGTTTAGTATAAGTGATAGGTATTGGCAAGTAATGATAAATAAAAAATATGTAGCAATTGGTGTAAAAGATAACGACAGCCCTGGGTGGGAGGAGTCGGGGAGTCACCAGATGCCCGAGCAGCTGCACAGACCTTTGTTGGGCACTGAGAAAATTGTAAGATAAGAAATAATAAATGAAGCATGCAACCTTGAAAAATCAGGACCTGGAGACTCCGTCTCTTTCTTGCATTTGGCTCAGAGCTTTGCAGAGGGCAAAAGACTGTAAAACCACCTGAATCTCGGGGAAAAAACCCGACAGGAGTCAGTCTCTGCGCAAATAGCAAGTGATAGGACAAGAGGAAACAATCTCAAGTTGTGCAAGGAGAGGTTTAGTTCGGATACTAGGAAAAATTTCTTCACCAAACATGTTGTCAAGCATTGGAACAGATTACCCAGGTAAGTAATTGAGTCACCAGCCCTGAAGATATTTGAAAGACATGTGAACCTGGGGCTTAAGGACATGATTTAGTGGTTGTAGAGTTGGACCTGGTCTGAAGGGACCTTTCAAACACAAATGCTTCTATAGTTCTGTACAGGTTCATTTGAATGGAAGGTTTTAAACACTTCATTAACATAAACAAAATATTGATAATCTCAGAGAAAATAAATAATAATTTTATCATAATTATTAACTTATATCATTGACTATTTATTGGGAGTATCCGACATTTTTGTGGTATGAAAATGCAATAACACCTGTCCTGACAAAACAGAAGTTATTCAAAACCAAATCTAATAATAATTTGGTAAGGAAATCTATAGTGTTTTCAACATTTTAATATCAAGTAATTCTTCCTACAGTGCTAAAATTAAATGAAGTTAAATTAAATATGAGAACAGGTTAATGAAACTTTGGTATGCAGTTGTGAAATTGCACAAAGCATCCAAGCAGCCAAAAATGTCTGTACTGAACTCTCATTTTACACATATGCTCAGGTGAAATCTAATATTTGTAAGACATTCATCCTTAATTACAAATTGCATAAATGTTCACACAGGGAGACAGAGCTTTGGACACTCTTATTTGAAGGGGAAATAAAAATAAGGGCAAGGAAAATATCAGTTGAATGTTTCCATGATGAAAATTATATGGATTGCACTATTTCTTACTGCCATTCATTATTTTCTAATCAAAAAGGTTTCTTTTCATTTTGAAGTCCCTAAAACACTTTCTGAGGTCCTTTCTTTTGTAAAATTTGCCTTTGTAAAAATCTGCAAAGCCAAGCCTATTCATAATATCCAGTACCAATGCATATTTAAATTAGGAGTCTGTGTACTCCTTTTCTGCTGTAATGTGACAGAAGTTCTTTGCTGCAATTCAAGTCCATCTCACCTCTGCAAGAGATGTGGTATATATATATATAGGTTACAAATCCAAATTGCAGTTAAGCACAAAAAGATGTAAAAGTAATTATGGATCTAATGAAAACCCCACATTCCTGAAATAAGTGAGACTTACTTTATTGAAAAAACTGTGGGTTTATTGAGTATGAAATGGGGTCTCCATGTTTTCTGTTTTCCACCTTTTCTATATCATTCATCTCCCTCAGTGTATGTCTACCTATTAACACAGCACAGAATCTATAATATTACCAACATTAACTACAAAGGCATTGAGAGTATATAACTACTTAGATGAAGGTGATGTCTTGTATTTGGGAAAAGAAATTGCCAGAATTTCAATGGGCAACTGTCACCCAGACACACAAAGCAGTCACACACAGGCAAGAGATTTTTGCAGAGGTCTTTCCGATCCCAGCTCACAGCTGAGAGACCCGAGAGAAGAAGAGAAGCCCCTTTGTTTATTTTTACTTTTTTTACATTTGTGGGTCTAGCAGAAGATTGGCTTTTTGGTGTTTCCACCCCTCAGCCTCAGTGGCCAGACCAATTGTCAGTTACAATTGTTTTCAGGTTAGAAATATGCAAACAAAGGACAGAGAATGAAAAACAATGGATTTGTTTATATTACTTCTGTGGGAAAGGTAGAAAACTGCTCTAATATTGTACAGTAACTAAAAGATCTGACTCCATTTATGAAAATCAAAAGGCTAATAAAGAAACTCAGAAAAACCAGGGTAACAGGCAACTCCTTTGCAGTAGTTTCCAAGACATAGGAGTGGCACAAAGAGGATAGAAAAAGGAGCTCCTTACTTCAAAGGAAATGGTTACCAGAACAAGAAAATGAAGCTACGGAGAGGCCTTCTGCAGCCAGATGCTTATGTACATTTGTGCTCATCTTACCAGGTTACTGCTGATCAAATTCTCACTGAAAATTTTAGAAACTGAAAGAATTGAAGAAGGCCGAGTCTTGTGATATTGCAACAGGTAGTACAAAAGCAAACTTTCAAAGGATGCTTCCAAGAAGGTCCTTAGTATAAATGAAATTAATGTGCTTTCTTTCCATGCAAGAACAGAAGCTACTATAGAGACCTGTATCCTGTGGCAACAGTGAAAGAAGGCTCTGAAACACGAAACCTACCTTTTTTTTTTTTAATAATTTACCTTTTAAACTCCCCCCACCCCCCACCTGCAATATCAAAATGTTGCCTATTGTTTTAACTCTTAGAAGAAGAATTTTTGGAAGAAAGTCTCAAGCAAACAGGATCACAGCCTGGAGCAAGGAGATTCACAGTGTGTAAAGCTGGATTTTCCTCACATTCAATGGCACAAAGTTAGAAAAGAAACAACAACAAAAGTGACCAACTATTCCTCTCTCTTAATGGTTTTAATGAACAGTCAGAAAACATTTTTCTCACACACCAGCTCAAAATGCTGCTTTGTGACACATGGATGTTGTTACTTTGATGTGATAAGTGCATAAAGCAGCAGGTTTTGAAAATTATTTATTGCCTGATTTTTCATTCATATGAATATTTCCTGAGAATTTTTTACTTCAACACTTATTTACTGTTACTTCTATTTTCATCATAATTTTTGTGAAGCACTAAAACTTCACTAAACACACCAACCCTTTCTCGCATATCAACCAAAAAATTAATAAAAACATGCCAAAGGCAACTGCTTTTTAACTTCCATCCAGTTTCTCATTACCATTCCCCCTCTCATCTCTTCCTTCATTTGGATGCTTGGATCAGAGAGACAGTTGCTCCAAGGCTTGCTTCATAGGTAACAGGCACTTGTTCATTTTAATGACTGTCACTTTCTCAACATGAATACAAGAAAGGCTTTACTCTTTAATTCAAATAATGGTCCAAGTATTATGAAAATAAGTTACATGTAAAGTATTTCATGCTAGGTATGTAATGGACTTGAGAACAGCAATTGTTTTCAGTCCTACTCACAATTTCTTGTCTGTCTCTTGGAAGATGTGATAGTCAAGGAGCACAAGGTCAACCAGTGAAAAGGTGCAGATGAAAATGCAGAAGTGCTAGGCCTGGATAAGGCAAAACCCAACACTTTTTGACATTTCTCATAAAACTGGAACTTCTTGGGCCTGTGGCAAAATCAATGCCTCAGTGAAATCAACATCCTTGTCAGTTCTATTATGAGTAGTTTCTTCAGATTCTTAAGGCTCTGGGGACTTCCTGACTTTCATAGACTTTCCTCTGTGACAGACCCTCCTGGCTCAGTTATCAAGACCTAGAGCTTCTGTTTTGCCTCATCAGATAGCATCTCATCAAAGATCAATTTTAGACTAACATTAAATTCAAACTGTGTATATTGCCCTCTCAGTGTTTTCAGCGTGTGTTTGTCTTAGCCTGTATTTGTATTTGTGTTACAGGCAGAATTAAGGGGGAAAAAAGGTTTAGTTTTAACATTCACCACTGCATAATATCTGTAGTGTCTCAAAATGCTAGCTTAACATCAGCAAACACATGTAAAATGCCACTGAATATTCTTGCTCTTCTATTACAGGATATTGTTATGATAGCAATGACCTTTCACGGATTAGTATCAAATTAGTGTGGTGTTCTGGGAGCTGAATCACTGCTTGAGATTTGGAACCTAATAGCAAAATGATAGGAGTTAAGTAATCCTGAGCTTCCGTCCTGGATTAAGTGCAAGAAGCCAAATGTTCTCCCCTTTTTCATCCAAGAAAATGTTGTAGTTAGGACTGACAGTTTCTCTCACCACAGTTATAATCAGGGAGCTAGCCAGTTCCTTTGGAAGTAGGGAGGAGTTTGTTGTTTCTTGCTACAAAACTGGATTTCAACATATCCCTTGGCCCACTCTTCCAGGATGAGATTGTCCTAAGGCTTCCACCATCAAAGTACCAGTGCCAGTGATCCATGCCAGGTTCTCACTGTCCAAGCCAAACCTCACATTTGAACAAGTCCCCAACCTGTCCTCAGCACAGCGCAGAGACTGGGTTTACACCCTGCCCCTAGGACTTAGCTTGTTAGTAACCCAGCATCAGTAAGAAAACTACACAAAGATTCACAACTGTCCTAAAGATTCTCTTCAAGGTCCCTTCTTTCCCCCAATTTAATTTTTGCTTTGCCTTGAGAGCTACCAAATTTTTAATTCTCCCTTGCATGTAATATTTGAAAAAATTCACAGGGGGAGAGAACACCAAACCAAATATAATTCTTTCATAAGGAGTTGACCTGTGGATATATTAAGAACAAGAGAAAAGTGGAATAGCTGACTGTATTTTGCCCAGCTTTTAAAGAAACATTATCAAGCAAGGTTTTGACAGCATCTAAGAGATATATTTGAGGCACCAGAGTCACGCCTTCAAATCTTGCCAAATTACGATCATAAAAAAGTAGCTTTGCATGCAGAGCGGTGCAGATAATCACCTGAGCAGGAATGTTGCAGCTTTATTAGCAGAAATTCACTTTTTATCACCCATTGCACACCACCAAATGTCACTGTAAACAACTCTGAAAGGCAACTTTAATTTCATTACTGGTTTCATTTCATGTTTCTTGTAAGCTCAGGTACAAAGATTATCAAGAAATTTAATTCATAACCTTGTCTTTTTCATATCATTACAGTTGTTTCTCTCAGTTTCACCTTGAGTTCTACAGTTTTATATGTTCTATTTCTCCTTGTCAAGATAGTTCCAAAGGGCTAAAACTAGAGAGCAGAGAACAGATATAAAGCATGAAGTAATTTATAGGTTATTTTAATCTGGTCTCTCTGATGGCTAAAATATGATCTCTAGAAAAGTGACATAATTTTTTGATGTCATAAAACCATCCCTTGACTCACACTGTGTTTCACTGTTTATTTTCAGTGAGTTTAGGAGGTTTATATTCTGTGTATTTGGATAAAACTCTCATGATTGTATACTCATATGTTGCAAGAATCACTGCTGGAAGACCCTGCAGCTGGCATGTTTTGCAGGTATTTGTTAAAATTTCTCTCTGTTAACCCTTCTAAATAGACTTCATAAACCCGGCAGACATAATCCATGAAATTTTATATTTTTAAAATCTTTTCCATTATCCTTCCAACCCATTTGTAATACCACCTTATCCCTGGCCAAATAGTTGATGCATCTCTGGCACAAATTCTGGTCAGAGGTGCTTGTCCACAGTGCAGTTCTTCCATTTTCCCACTTGCATGTCTGCAACTCAGCAGCAAAGCCATGCAGGACACTATGACCAAGAGAACAACCCCATCCTGCAGAAGGCCACAGTGTGGAGCCACAGGATTAGAGAAGGGGATTGCTTTCAGGAAAAGAAATGGAATCTTGTGACTCCAACGAGGACTAATTGGGCAAGCTTTGGTCCACTTCCCCAGGTCTTCTCATCCCATTAACTTTTGTTGTTTTCACTTGGTTTCACAATTCTTCTTACTTTATTTTTAATATTTCATTTCTTTAGATTCATATGCTCTATGTTTATCTTTCTTCCCTAACTTAATAATGTTAATTGGAGTAATTTTGGCAAGTTTTAATCTGTATCATTGCCCCTCTTTCCATCTCCGTCCATTTGGTTGTAGTCTTTCACATTCCAAATATTCTGATTTTTTTCAGTTGTGTTTTATTTGATCATATCTCCTTTGCAGAGCATTTTTTTAGACTTTGTGCTCTGATTTCAGAATTTCATTCCCTTTCCTGAAAGGAAGAATTTCCCTTCAGGAAAGGGAATGAAATCTGGAGATTTCAATGACAGTTAATTGGGCAAGCTTTGGTCCACTTCCCCACACGTCTTCTCATCCCATTCACTTTTATTCTCATCCCATTTCACCAGTTTCTGGAAATTTCATTTTTTGTTTTTTAACCTTTCATTTCTTTAGATTCATCTGTTCTCTCTTAGTTTTCCTTTCTTCCCTGATTTCAAGATTTTAATTGGAGTAATATTGGCAAGTTTTTGTTGTTTTCACTACCCCTCTTTTCGTGTCAATCGATTTGGTTATAGACACACCCTCTCCAAATTTTCTGTTTTTTTTCAATTGCATTTTATTTGGTCTTATCTCCTTTCCAGGGCATTTGATAGACTTTGTTCTCTGATTTCAGGATTTCCTTCCCTTGCCTGAAAGGAAGAATTTCAGACAAGAGAATGAAATCTTGAAATTTCCTTTCAGGAAAAGGCATGAAATCTTGCGATTTCAATGAGAATTAATTGGGCAAGCTTTGGTCCATTTCCCTGCAATTCTTTTTGTCCCATTCACTTTTATTGTATTATTTTGGTTTCAGAATTTTTCATATTTTATTTTTCACATTTCATTTCTTTCAATTTCTCTCTCTTTGTTTTCCTGTCTTCCCTGATTTAATGATGTTAATTGAATTAATTTTGTCAAGTTTTGGTCCCTTTCTCTGTCCCTCTCTTCATCTCAGTCCATTTGGTTGTAGTCACTCCCTTTCCAAATTTTCTGATTTTTTTTCAATTGCATTTTATTTATCATATCTCCTTGCCAGACCGTTTGTCAGACTTTGTTCTCTGATTTCAAGATTTCATTCCCTTTCCTGAAAAGGAAATGTGGAGATAAGGTGTTGGTTTTTATCAGTCTTAAATAAGAAATAACCCTGTATCTGGAACTGACACCCAAGGGAGCACAGTGAGTCTCTCTCTGCAGCCTCTTCATGCACAATTAACAGGAATATGTGAACAGTATTGCACCTCCCAAGCCTAAACCACTGAGAGCTGTTAGAACTGATCTGGCAGCTGTTCTGAATGAGTGGTTTGGTCACTTAAAGAAACACAGTTAAAAAAATTGGCAAAATCAAGGTTTAATACGAATTTGTAAAAATACAACTTTACAGAGTTTGATGGCAAGGTTTTACTCTATTACTTACTACACAGGGCAAAGCATACAAAGGATTATCAAATTATAGGCAGTTTGGAATTTTTTGCATGGAAACTAGAAATGTAAAATGGAGTAAGGGCGCAAAGGATTTGGATGCAGATAAGGGTGAAAAAGGGCTTAGTAGTACTTAATCATTGAGTTCTTTAACATTTACAAAGTGATTCAATGTGATTTTCTACAATTATAGCAATGGTTTAACTGTAAATTTGAGCTAGAAACATGCATACCATAACCAATTCACACACACACAAAAGTAAAATGATGTATACACCAATTTTGCGCCTACATGTTTAAAAGTTCCTATCAAAAATTACCCTTGGGTTGAAATACTCGCATCCAATCCCTTTGTTTTTCCCAACAGGCGAGGGTTGCACCTTGAGGAGTGTGGAGAAATGTGGCAAGATGGGTATAAGGGGGATTTAGGGGGGGATTTAGGCACCGTCTTCACCAGTGGTTCTTCAAGTCTTGCAAGCTTGAGAATTTGTGAGCTCTGAGAGGCATCCAACCCTGAGAGAGGTGCTGGCATGGCTACTGCAGTCCAGGAGAGCTCAAAGAACCTCTCTTAGGATTGCTGTTTATAAGGTCTCAAGATTGACTTTGATCATCAATAAGTTTCCATCCTGGCCGTAACCTCAGTCAGTAACTGCCCGGCTTTTTTCCCAAAGTGCAGTAACAATGGTGGCTTTCCCCCAGGGCTGGGACTCACAACTTCCACTACCAGGATAGAATGTGGGTAAATGGTTTACCCAGGCAATACAGAACTCCTTATCCTTTGTTTCACTTGATGGGGCATTCAGTGTTTCTGATTATTCCCACCTCTACCATGCAAGGTCTCCTGCTACGATCAGAGAGTGAGTGCCTCACAGTAAGGTCCAGGAGTGCTTCACTGTTCAGACAGTCTGGTCTAGGCTTAGCAGGAGCTGCTGAGATCAGACTCCGGGAGAATCCCATCCACAGGTGTGGAATATCATCAAGTGCAGTGAGCAGTCATGTGCATGCCCAGAGGCTGCCAGGATGTACAGCTGGAAATCTGGTTTCTCATGTTGCCTTCTAGCCTATCCTTTTAATATTCCTTGCCTAAAACTTAATTTCTCCTTTTTTCCTTTCTGATTATCATTTTTTCCTGCCTTTCTGGTCTTGACCCTTTTTTTTTTACTAGGTTAGTACTCTTTCTTGAAGCTGAAAAATAATACCCAGCAATCTCTCTCAGCTTTTTTTTCAGCAATTCTCATCTTCCTTACAGACACAATAGGAAATACCTCAGCCTCTACTTTTTCAATGTAGGGTTTGTGAATCATATTTTTCTATGAAGAATATTTTCCAAACCATTCAGTAATGTAGAAATTTGAACATTTCAAACCTGGAAGGACATGTAAAGCAAATATATGAATTCTGAAATTCTCAATCACTGCTTGCATTTTAATGTTTCATGATCTGCAGTATCATGCACGATACTTTTCAAAGTTATGTGTAATGAAGGTGACCTTTTCACTTCTCAGAAAAGAACCCTAAATAATTAATTATCTGTCTGGTGCTAACATCAATAAACATAGTCATAATTTCTTGAGCTTTCTGACAGCAGTGGGGGGAAACATCGCATTTGGGTCTCATGAGCTTTGCTGAAGCTGGCCTTCTCTGGATTTACAGTGCTCTCTTGTGGCTAGATCCGGCCTCTACAAGACAATGCTTAGCTACCCGAAGAGTTGTTTTTTTGGCCAGTACAGTCATTCTCGAGCCGTCACAGAATATTACAAATGTCAAAATATGCACAAACAGATGTTTTAGAGAATTTTTCTCCCTCTTTGCACCCCCACCCCCCGGGAAAATGACCTAAGTTAATTTATTAAAAATAGCCTCCATATACTTAATTACCTGAAAACAATGTAGAGAAAAGATTACTCCTGCCATTGAAAGAATAATTTAATATGAAATTCTCGTTAACCAATATTAATATTTATCATGGATTTTTTAAGTCTATCATTCACAGGTTTTCACAGTATTGCAGTATGGTTTGAGTTGGTTGTTCAAAGCACAATCCAACTGGGCCTTGAACACTTTCAGGGGTGGGGCATCCAAAATGTCACTGAGAAACCTGTTTCGGTGCCCCACCATCCTTACAGTAAAAAATTTCTTCCTTGTATTTAGTCTAAATCTACCTTCTTTTAGTTTAAAGCCATTATCCCATATCCTGTCACTCTGTGTCCTTGTATAAAGTCCCTCTCTGTCTTTCTTGTAGTACCTTTAGGTGCTGGAAGGCTGCTATAAGATCTCCCTGGATCCTTCTCTTCTTCAGTCTGAATAATCCCAAGTCTCTCAGCCTGATTTCATAGGTGAACCGCTCTAGCCCTCTGATCATTTTTGTGGCTCTGAGTTCCCTCAGGATCCACAGATCTGTCCCACTGGGTGCTGTGGACTTGTGCACCTTCAGGCTCCTGGCACAGTCTCAAATTTGGTCTCCTACGATGGAATCCAATATATTCTCTCAGTCTCTGCCTTTACTTTTTATGATTTGGCAATGTGGCTGGAGCACTTGCTGGTGAAGATTGAGGTAAAAGGTCTTGGAATACCTGAGCCTTCTCCATATGGCAGGTAACCAAATCTCATATTTCCTTTTGGTGAGTTGGTGAGGGACCACATAGCCTTCCTTTATTCACCAATATAGCTATTGAAGCTTTTCTTGTTGCACACAATATCCCTGGCCAGCTTTAGCTCTACCAAGGTTTTAGCTTTCATAACCTGGTCCCTGGCTGCTAGGACAATTCCATTGCATTCCTCCCAGCTTACCTGTCCTTGCTTCTTCTCCCTGTAGGCTTCCCTTTTTTTTTTTTTTTTTTTTTCTGTCTGAGTTTGTCCTGGAGCTCCTTTTTATTTACACAGGACTCCTGGCATTTTGCTGACTTCTTCCTCATTGGGATGCATCACTGCTGAGCTTGGAGATGATCCTTGAATATCATCCAGCTTTCTTGGATTCCTTTTCCATCCCCAGGGCTTTATCCCTTGGTGTGGCTGTGCTCTATCTCCGCACCGGGCGGATGCTGGCCCCTGGCTGGCTCAGATCTGCACAGCAGCCAGGACATTTTCAGTCTGGATATGCAAGCAGGTTAACTTTACCTGCTGGGCTCGGCTTCTCAGCGGTGGCTGGTCCAAATTTTATCGTGACAACAGCCGCAATAGGAAAAGGATGGCTCTTGGCTAAGCAAGTTTAAAGATGTTTATTCAAGCCAAGCTGCAGGAGGTCCGCAACTCATCCAGACTGCCGGCCAGAGAGAGTTTGAATCTCCCTCTCTCATCTTATAAGCAGGGGAGGGTTCAGGGGAGGTCACAACAGGATAGCAAATCAGGGCATTCAGGGGCAGACGGGGGGTGTCCACCTCCAAGCCTCTGACCACCGACACCAAGAGAAAAGGAATTCCCCCGGGGCGACGTATCACTCGATGCCCTCCCTGGGAATTTCCCAATCTGGGGAGGGGTCCCAAAGTGATAGACAGGCTGCCCCAGAGCCAGGGGGGGAGAGGGGATGGACACGGATAGGTGGGGGGTGGGATGATTGACATACAACACCTTTTTATACAGAAAACTCAAAAGGGGATGGACGGTTACAGAACTGGGGGCACAGTGAACTGAACCATAACATAAAACTTCTTATAAAAACTTAATAAAACAATTCTTGCACTGCCACACCATGGTACTCTACCAGGCAGATCCCTGAAGAGACAAAAGTCTGCTTTCCTGAAGTCCAGTTTATATTACATGGCCTATCATTTTTCAGATATACCACTGTCTCCTTGAGAATTGCAGGCACACTATTTAAAAAAACCCCAAAACCTAAAACTGAAGAAAATCATTCATCTTGTCAGTGTGTGCTCAGCCCAGACCTACCTCCATGCTCCCCATTTCAAATGTACCCTGAGCAATGTTTCCAGAACTGCATCTTCTCGTGCTCTCAGGTAGGATGCAAGAGTGGCAATGCAAGAGTGCTCTTGAGGCAAGCTCAGCAGGGCTGAAGGCAGATTGGTACCACAGAACCACTCTCTGGTGACACTCATGCCCTCGTGATGAGGCACAGCAGGGATGGGCTCCATCCTGCAGCAGAGGCTGCTGTCATCCCCTTCACAGCACCATCCAGCTCTTCACAGTGCTCCTCCTTGGAGATGTCTGATTATAACTCTCATTAATCTCAGATGCAGAGAAAGGTGGGCGATAAACTGCCATTGTGCTTAAGGGCACACCCAAATCAAATGAATTGGTGGGAAATACCTTCTCTGTTCCTCTGCAATGGGGTAGTACATTTAGGAAGATAATGCTAAAGCCTGCAGTAGCGTAGTATCTCACCTGGTCTTCACTTCTGCCTAATTAAACATACACCATAAACTCTTCCATGTGTACATAATACTAGCAAGGGTCCCTCAAGTGCTCAAAATCTTTCAAATACATTGACACACAGACATTCACAGGGAAAAGAAAAATATTATTGGTGACATTAAATTATTCATTTGAAGAGTGAAACAGTTTAATTATAGAGTCATAAATTAAGAATCTCTGAATTAGGCTATAACAATTTTGTATTTACCAAATTCAACATCATCCATAAACTAGGAAAAAATATACATAGGGAAGTAATAAAGGAAACCCAGAATCAAGAGGAGAAAAAAATGAACATCTAGTTATTACTAATTAACATCTCTCACTGATTTGGGTGTTTTGCTTTAAAAAAAAAAATCTAATTTTATTTCACTGGTTTTATTAGTGCTGTAAAGATAACTGCTCAAAGGACACATAAAATGCACTATATCAAGTGCAATATTTAAACCTGTTTCATATCCAGCTTTCAAAGAGAAAATTCAAGGACAAAGTTTTTCTGCTCCTGATGTTCTCTTCATGCTAAATTTGGATTGTCCTTCAAATATTTCAGAGTTTGTATATAACCTTGACACTCTTCCTTTCTCTTACTGTGTAGGTAATTTTAACATGACTCTTCAACAGTTGGTGAATAAATACCTCCTAAAATAAAGAATCAGAAAACTAACCCATAAGAAGATTTTCATTTTTACAGACAAGTCAAATTACCAAATATAAAACAAAGGATAAGACTTAAAATTCTTCCTTGAGATTATTATGTCTTTGGAATACCAAACTCCCTCTTTTAAAGAGCAGATATACTTGTTTCAAAGACACTTTAACCTTCTATCAGCTTACATAATTAAAAAACATGCTGCAGAGTGTTAAGTGAAGAACATAAAACTATTTTGTTTAATAATTTATTGGTTAGCATTTTATAACATCATTAAAATATTTCTTGCTATGTTACATGCTAAATATGTTCGCATGTACTAGATAACTTTAAACATCTTGAAATCTGAAGATATAATTCTTAGTCCAGTACAGAGAACTATGCACATAAACACCAGAAAGTGGACGGATGAAGCAGTTTAACTTTTTTTTTCCTACTAATCTCCTTATTTTTCAAGCTTCTGGCAAGCCATAATTCATTTTTATCACAAAGACACAAGAATTATGCAATTACTTTTTATGTATATATATCATATGTGAATTTGCACATCCTGTAATTTTTGTTTATAGTATACACAATTAAATTTGACAGATAGAGCAAGTCGTAATCTGCTCGTTTCTAAAATTTAAAGAGGAAAAATGTCAGCCAGTTGGATGAGAATGGCTTTCTTAGTACCATCACTGAGACCATGCAGTTTGATCTCTCAAAAACACATCCAGAAATCTTTTGCCACAAGGAATGTTATGAGATTTTCAGCCATGGAAATGCTATAGTTGGAAGTTACTGCTTATTTGACACAAGCAGAAGAAGAAAAGGAAGCAATTTTAAAAAACCAGACTTCACCATTTCTAGTTTCCATGATGCTGGTTACTTTTCCCTGAAGGCATTATATTTGTAAACTATTGCCACGTCTGTGCCATTCATATGCCAATTCATGGAACAGAGCTGTGAATTAACTAAGATTATAAGGTATTTTTAAGATAAACCTTACCAAAATTTGTTTTACTGTATAAGCATGCTGAAATGCCAATATTACATCAGATGAGCCACAAAAAAGATTCTTCTGCAAACATTTACACTCGGGTCTTTCAGTACAGTGCTGTGTTATGTAGTTTTTTGTTGTGGGTGAGCAGCTGCTCCTGTCACCTGCTAAAGCAGATGTGAGCTTTAATACAGTGAACCATCTTTTTGCCTCTGGCTTTGCAGAGGGCCCATTCAGGTTTCTTTTTGACATAGCTGACTTTAAAAATACACCCAAAGTTCTGCACTTCTTGTAGTTCCTCTTAGTTTCATTCTTTGGTGTTCCTTTAGCTCATTGTTAAAAATTAAATTGGTGGACAGCTTTCAGAGAACACTTTATGAAAGGAAGGAACATATCAACTGGTGTTAATATGAGATAGCACTAAGGTGGCTCCTTAGCATTTCAAACAAGAAAAATTCAGAAATATAGTTGGGCCCTCTGGGCTCACAGAACAATAAAATATGTGCAGTTATTGGCTTTCATTTTGTGGTGGGGGTTTTTTTGGGGCGGTTGGTTGATTTTTGCTTGTTTTGTGTTTTGGAGGTGTTTGTTTGATTGATTGTTTGTTTGATTGATTTTTTTTGTTTTGTTGGGGGATCTGTTTGTTTGGGTTATGTTTTTATTTTTGCGAAGTTTTTTGAAAGCAAGGCAACCAGAAGGAAACACATTAAAATTCAGTGCAAGAAATCCTGATGTATCAGAGCCTGAGGGTTGGTGCAGTGTGTTGAGTACACTGCTGCGCTGATAGAATAGGGCACAGCCGTGATGCCACTACACACAACCTGAAGACTTAATTGGAAAAACATTATAGAATATTACAAAATTCGTACAATACTCTAATGAACAAGGAAGGAAAGGCTTAAGCTCCACATTATGTGACCACAGGATGTGCTTTAAGCCAATTTAACTTGCCCTTTGATAAGACCCTCTCTACAGCTCCTGGCAGAAAACATGAGGGGGAACAGACAGCAAGTGCTAATTCACTTCCACTATTACCAAAGAACTGGAGCCTCAAAAACAATTTGCATCTACGCTCAAAAGCATGGATGGGCAAGGCCTCTTCCTGTGAATTGTACATACTGCTATCTTGCGGAAGAAGAGGATCACTCTTAAAACAGAAAAAACTTCTGAGAGTTATATGGCATTTTGTCAGTCTTATCCAGAGGTGTACTGATAGACCTCACTAAAGCTTGGTAATAAACCTAAATTTCTTTATATCACAATGGAAATTTAGAACAGTATTTGGAGGGGTAAAAAGTAATAGCTAAGAAAATATACTGAGCTTTAAATTGCAGTTTCTGGTAACTTAGGGTAGAGAAGCTGCAGTTTCACTACACTACAGCTTTAGCATGCCTATGTACTTTATACAATTTTTTTTTTCTTTCAGAATATTGGATAATGTTGCAGCAACAATATAAGCTGATTAACATTTCCATTTTAATATGTGTTGGTCTTTTACATCAGTAGGATTTACATTTGTTTTTTTCTCAAAGCAGAAAGTCACAGAGGTAGATAGTGAGCAAATCTAAGATTTAGTCATCTCTCTGCATTGTAAACAATGGCAGAAATTTATGAGTGAATTATGGATTTAAACCATATAGATATTGTTGGGTATCTCATAAAGCTTTATTTTTTCACTATTCTTTTACTGGTTTTATAGCAGAACCTTTATTCTAAATTTTATACATAAATATGTGACTACTAAATGTGATTGCTTTGTCTCTCTTATTGAAAGGAAGCTCAAAATGTAAACAATTCATCTCAATAGACACAAATTTAAGATGGCCAATGGGACAGGCAGGTATGAAAATGCTACACTCTTAAAAATTTGCACATTTGTTTTGGATCTCTTTGAGGTTTCACTCTAGAATGAGAGGCTTTCAAACAGAAAGTTACTTTTCTATAGTGAACGCATGGAAATTACGACAATGTGAATGAAAAAGCAAAGTGCATAATTTCTGGATATCAATGCTAATGGATGAAGAATTTTATGAGTCATAAGCCTCTTCAGACATATCAAATTATACTAAAGATTAACTGATTTTCCAAAGTTTAGGCAGAAGCTGCTTTATATCAGAATCACAAGATAGTCATATGGTGGCAGATACAGTCATATCTTGCTTTCATAACATTAAATGCATGACTCCAAACAGGGGAAAGATCAGTTGCAACAACGTACTCTTTGTTTCACCATCTTACTGAGATACCGTTTTCAGCATAAAAATACTCCTCTTTCTTTTGTTTTCTTCTTAGTCATAGCAGAGAGACACACATGAATCTTTGTTGAAATTTTTAGGGAGTAATTTTGTTTTTTCTCTGAGCTTAGAATAAATAAATCCAAAAGAACTGCCAGTCATAGACACAATGACTAAATTTTACAAAATTCATCCAATACACCCCTCTGCTACAGCAGCTTAGATATAGTCTCCTTCCCTTATTACACTCCTAGGTTTAAAAAGGGGTGGATTTCCCAAATGTGATGAGTTATCACAGTCCCACAGACCTTACACCATTTGGAATTCTTCCATTCCTGAGCACTCTGGGACTGCAAAATTCATTTCATGTAATGTAAAAGCTGGAAAACACAATTTCTCTGAAGTCAAACTATTAACAATGTGATATGCATTCCCTTTTTTTTCCTTAGAATATTTCACATATAAGGGCTGGTAAGAAAAACCTTATTGCCAAAATCATATATATAAACATAAGCTTATCACAGCTTAGCTATACTTGTGGAAGGGAAACTTACAGATGTGCTTAATTTTTTTTTACCTTTGTCATTCTCTCTCTTTCTGAAGACACAAATTTGAAGGTAAAATTTCTGAACACAGTTATTTTATTGCAGCATTCATTCATACATTTTTTTAATAGTGTATACTTATGGATTTTTTTCAATATTGTAGTTTAAATTATTTGCTTTAATGTCATGGGACATAAGTGTCTTTAAATTTCTTTACCTACTCCTTCCTTTTCATTTAAAATTTGTCATTGTTCCCTTTTACATCCTTCTACATTGCTACATTTTCAGTAATTATCTCCCTCCCCTTCTTAATGGTTTTGTCTACTTTTTTTCATTTGACATTGTGTGCCCTATCTTATTATATTCTCTTTTCCTTTAATTTCATTTGTCTTCTCTCCAATGTGATTTTTACCCACCTCATTCATTTGTATTGTTGTGTTCTGTGTCACTCTATCTTTTTCAGAGTCTGTTTTCACTTCCCTTCAGGTTTTCATTTATTTCAGTTTCATTATCTAACCTTTTTGGTGAGGAGGGAGAATACCTATTTCAAAATGTATTTTTTGCCATTAAGCTAATTTTTTCCTTGGATTTTAAGACAAAATATCAACACTTTCATGTAAATTTCAAACCTAATACAATCTACAGCATACCATTGAAATTTCTGGTGTTACTAGTAGTCTTAGCAAAAGGTGTAATTTACAGGATTGGATAAAAACAGGTCACTACATTTTAGGGAGATGGGTACCATATGTCTGTATATGCAAAGAGAGTTTATTACATAGCTGTTCATTTGACATTACAATAAAGCTCTTTTCCCTTCACAAATTGTGTATTAACATCCTTAAAAAAAACCCAAACAAAAAAACCCACCAGCTCTTGAGGAAGTAAAGTATAGGGATTTCTGCTGGCTGCTGGCTTAGAGATTCTACATCCTTCTCCTTGCATTCTGCTTGTCTTCTCTTGGTCTACATCATTTCTCTGCAGATCAGTGCAAAGCTTTAGGTGTTACATCCTAATTACCGTTAAATTGTTTCCTCTTTTCAAACGTTGTTGACGTGGCAAGATTACAGGGAGGATTTTTGAGGTGTCTGTAAAGCCTTTTCTTTTGGCTTAGAGGTGTTATTCTTTCTCACTCTTTAATGGCATGATAAGTAATATATGATAGAATACATATGCTGCATACCAATTTAGGTGAAAACCTTCCTCGTGAAAACTAAAGACACAATAATGGATGAAGAATAAGAAGCTACATAACACAAATATTGTTAAGGCAGACTTGAAAGGTAACAGTTCCAAAGATGATTCAATAAAAGAAATGATGGAGTGAATTATCTAACTGGAAAAGAAGTAAAAGATGTTTTTCCCTCGTGGTCTCCCTCCACACCCTCCCCATACAATCTTCTTTGGTTTTAGGCTGTTTTGCCAGTAATGTCACCAGCGTGTCTACATCACAGACCAAATGGCATAATTTGGCCAGGCCATGCATGGCTGGAGGTACTTTCCTCATCTTCTTCACTGATGAAGTGGCTTTCACAAGGAAATCCCAAACACAGTATCATAACCTGTAGGTTGGGGGAGTCCTCCTAATTCAAGGTTGGTTCTCTCCGATCACCCAATCATATATCTACTCATGAACACCTCTAAGAGGCAGTTTGCCGCGACATATTTTTATGTCAGTAGAGTGGGTGGTTGCTGGATTTTGCTGTGTCTGATTATGTTTGGTGATCAGTTCTGAAGATCTGCAGCTTAACTTTCAAGGAGCTCTACTAAACATCTGTGATTTATTATCAGAGGTAGATGTGATTTGGTTCAGTGTTAGATGCAGTGTTGCTTACTACACCATATTTTCACATCTTGACGACAGCACTGTGTTTGTTAAGCAAGTCTGTATAACCTTTTCTTCTTCTGTACCCATGCTGTGCTTGCAGAAAGGACATCTAGGGAGTGTAGTGACTTCTTTATTCCTGGGTTTCTGTGCTTCTATGAAATTAGAGAGAGAAATTCTGTGATCACTTTTAAAGATGTAGCTTGATTCCACTAAAACTGTTTTAACTAAGCCTATTTCAGTACGTGCTGAAATTGCCAATATCTGATTCTTTAGCAAAGGACTGATTCTAGCCCCAGTATTTGCATTTAGAGAGGACGTAAGGATCATAAATTTGCATCTGACCCTGTGAATACTGATTATATGATTCACCCAAGTTATTTCATTTCTGGAAACCACACAATCTTTCATTGGAAGGAGGATGACAGGCTGCTTTCTGTCTTCCCCTGCCGTGATTCTGTCTTTGTAGACTCATTAATAATCTTAAAACTAATTCTCATCTATATGCAGCTAACAAATGCACCTACATCAAAGTCATGCTTTAGAGCAGGACTGCTGATGAGCTATGAGGGAGGTAGTATCCAGATGAGAATGTTGAACGTAAGGCCATATATTATATTTTCTGTAGTGCCCTGAAACAAGAATATCTGAGCATGACTAATTCATTTTCAAAGCCAGCATTGACCTATCAGACAGATTCTTCTTTTCTTTTAAAAGTAATTTTTTAAGTGATCAAAAAGGGCCTATCACTGTGACAGACACAAAAGGGCTGAAATTATAAAGGAAATGCATTTGCTAATCAAGGCATGGAGAAAGACCAAAACCTAAGTTTCAGATGACAAAAAGCAATAACTTGTCACATGTCATTCACCAAGAAAGTCCCTTTGATAATACAAGGATAATAAATCATCCCATTCATCACACCTAGTGTTTTTAAACAGTCAGGTTTAAAAATTAGAAGACACAAAACTGCCCTCATACATTATGAGAAGCTGAATGTATATAAGAAAAAGGCCTTTAATGAGTAAATTTTAGGTGTTTCTCTCTGACAAGGCACATGGTTTACTGTCGACCTGTTGCTTTCTGTATTACCATCCTTCACATAGAAAAGAAACAGCTGAATCACAGAATCACAGAATCACAGAATAATGAGGTTGGAAGAGACCTCTAAGATCATCAAGTCCAACCTATGCCTTAACACCTCAACTAGACTATAGCACTAAGTGCCATGTCCAGTCTTTTTTTAAACACATCCAGAGATGGTGACTCCACCACCTCCCTGGGAAGACAATTCCAGTGCTTTATTATTCTTTCAGTGAAAAATTTTTTCCTAATATCTAACCTGTACCTTCCCTGTGGTGATTCTTCAGCTCTCATCGACCAGTACCGATCTATTCTAAATCAAATGGCAAGATTGGGATTTTTTGTGAAGGATGGAAAAAAATCTCAAGAAATTAAATACTCTCAGTCATAGAATTAAAGAACCGTGGAATTGTAGAAAGGTTTGGTTGGAAGGGACTTTAAAGATCATCTAGTTCTAACTGCATTGCCTTGAGTAAGGAATATTCATTACTCTGTTACTCAGAACCCCATCCAATCTGGTCTTGAACATCTCCAGGGACAGGAAGTCTACAACTTTTCAGAGCAGCTTGCTCCAGTGCCTCAACCTCCTTATAGTAAAGAATTTCTTCCAAATAACTAATCCTAAACCATAAGGCCACTACCCCCTGCCCTATCACTATATGACCTTCTGAAAAGTTCTCCTCCAGCTCTCTCTCAGGCCCCTTTAGGTGCTGGACAGCTGCTGTAAGATCTTCCCAAAGTCTTCTCTCCGGGCTGAACAGCCCCAACTCTCTCAGCTTGTCTTCACAGGAGAGCTGTTCTGGGCCTCTTCAAGGCTTGGATTTGCTTATCCTCTGGACTTGCTCCAGAAGGTCAACATCTTTCTTGTGTTCAGGGTCTCGGAGCTGGACACAGAATTCCAGCTGGGGTCTCACAAAGGCAAAGTAGAAGAGCAGGAACCTCCTCCCTTGTCCTAAAGGTCGCATTTCTTTTGATGCAGACCAGGACATGGTTGGTTTCTGGGACGTAAGTACATGTCAGCAGGTCATGTCCAGCCTTTCATCTAAAACCCCCGGTCCTTCTCTTCTGGGCTGCTCTAAATCCATTCTCACCCAGCCCATGTTTGTGCTTGGGATTGTGCTGGCCCAGGTGCAGAACTTTGCACTTGGCTTTTTTGAACTTCACGGGATTTGCACAGGCCCAGCCCTCAAGCCTGTCAGTGTCCTTCTGGACGGCATCCCTTCCCTTCAGATTAATTGCAAGCTAGGTAGAAATAGTGCACACTATCAGTGTCCTGGTTGTGGCTGGGAGAGGGTTAATATTATGCTTATTATCTGGTACAGTGCTGTGTTTTGAGTTTAATATGAGAATCATGTTGCTTTAGCTGTTGCTAAGGAGTGCTTACCCTAAGCCAAGGACTTTTCAGTTTCACATGATCTCCCCAAGAAATTCTATGGTGCATCACTTGTGTCTCTTGCATTTTATTCATCTCCTTCTTATTTTCATTATTTTTATTAGTTTTCTATTTCACTTCATTTCAAGCAAAGTGAGTAAGCAGCTGTGTGGGACTCGGTTGCTGGCTGGGGTTAAACCACAGCAGTCCAAAAAGGCATCCTCACTCCTCATGTCCCCTCCTCCACCACTCCCTCCCCCTTTGCCTGTGGGACAGGGAGGAGAATCAGAAAATGGTGAAAACTGCGGGTTGAGATATGAACAGTTTGATACAATTGCTCACCACTCCTGTCCACAAGCAGAGATGAGCCACTCACAGCCAGCCCTCTGCCAGTTTATACACTGAGTATAATATTCTATAGCACAGAATATCCCTTTGGTTCAGGTCAGCTGTTCTGGCTGTGCTCCCGCCTTACTTCTTATGCACCTGCTATTGGCAGAGCATGAGAAAATGAGAAACTGAGAAGTCCTTGGCTTAGGGTAAGCACTACTTAGCAACAGCTAAAACATCAGTGTGTTATCAACATTATCCTCATCCTGATTCCAAACCACAGCACTGTGCCAGCTGCTAAGAAGAAATTAACTCCGTCCCATCTGAAACCAGGACAATGAGAATATGAAACATATTTGTCAGACATAGGAAGACACAGCAATAGAATTTCACGTTATTATAATTTATTACTCCAGCCCAGAGTCCTAGTCCCTGGTGTAGGAGTTGGCTCTGTAATAGAAAAGCTAGGAAGATTCAGTGGTGTGGGTCATGGAGCCACTCAGTCAATTCCTGAGCAATTCATGTGTTAACATAATGTATTAAAATTTTCATTCCCTACTTAAAATGCTTTTTAATGTGATCCAATGAACTGGAACAGCTCTTTCCTCTGATGAATGCCCTAGTTTACCTCTGATTCAGTAGGCTCCAGGTACAGGCCATAACCACAAGTCTTGCAAGCTATCTCCACAACTGCTTTATCAGCAGGAGAGGATAAATTCTGCTCTTCTACTCTCCACAAATGACTGACAAGAAATATCTGCAAGGAGAACACCAGAAGTCACTTTCTTCAGCTGCTTTTTTCCTACCCTCTCCACACACATACCCCAAAGTGGGCTTTTGTACAGGGAAGGTACGATCAAGAGAGAAAAAGGTAATAAGACAGGGAGTGAAAGTATTTTTTAGCTGAATCATGCCCTTAAATATTCAACCTATGCATTAATCATTGAGTGACATCAAGGTTTCACTTCAAAATTGGATCTGACTAGTGCTCTTAATTTACCTACTGCATCAAACAGCTGTTCAGCTTCTGTTGAATTTGAAAGCAAATGTAATTAGTGTATGTTCACTGATGCTTCCTCATTACATTGCCAGCCCATATCATTGGAACAGTTAATTACTGCAGAGACAAAGGCTTGACTTACCTGGTATAGTACATGATTATTCATCATTGACTCATTTTTTCTTCTTCACCGGTAATTTTGTTAACATCCCTGACAGTGCTTAAAAATGAATCTCCTTGATCTTTTGTGCTATTATGTCTTCTCAAATGCTACTCAAATTCTCCAGGTAGCTTCATTCTCTAGATTTTATTGAGACATGAGGCATCACATCAGTTGACACCGCATGTAACTGGAGAAATAACTTGATTACCTGGATCATAGCAAAATGTGCTATTCAGTCACTGTCCATTGCAGCTGTCCTTGCACTTGGGGACTTTCCCAAGTGCATGCAGTCCAAAGGCCTGCTGATGGAACCACCTTCTTTCAAGGATGTCTTTAAAATAATGCTGAGGAAAAGGAAGGTTATTGCATAGTTACTCTTGTTTTTAATAGATCCGCTCCACTCCTATATAGTGGGGTTTTTTTGTTGGCTCTGCTTGTGTTTTTTCAAATGGCCTCAGCACTCCACTCCGTCACCAAAATGGTGTTAGCTAATTTCTAATTTCCCATCCCTGCCTACCCAATGTCACAGCCAACCCCTTTTCTCAAAAGGAGTTTGTGTCTGCATGAAATGTGAAGACTCTACATTTATTGGTAACCTCTAGGCTGGTGAAGGACAAGTTGTTCAGTTCAGCTGCCAGTTCTGGGTATTTCTGCAGTGCATGTGCAGATCAGCTCAGCTGTGCTGACATGCTAATATACCACACTCCTCAGAAAGGCCAGATTTAGTCATTTACTGCACATGTTTGACATATTGCCAGGCATATCCAAAAGAGCCCTAAGATGTCATGCTGCATCCCTCTCCCATCACCTTGCAGATATACCTGGCTACTCTGGCAAAGGAAGGTTACCTAAATTGCTAAGGCAGGTTTTTAGTAATTTGCATAGCACTGCACATTTCATTTGTCATCTTCTCATATGTGAAAATTTGTAACAATTCACAGAAGAACAAAATGTAAAGAACCCAAGAAATATATAAAAGAAAGGTGTATGATCATTTAGGATAGAGAAGCTGTGGAAAGTTCTTACCAATGATGCTGGAAGAAAAAGGAATGTTTTTAAAAGAGAGATGTTCATTCAGGAACATCTGAGGAACATCTGAGGAACATCTGAGGAAACTTAAAGAACTGAAATACTGCTCCTAAAGCAATTCAGGTGGCAAAAGTTCTGTCCACAGCATTATGGTGATGCTTAGAGGTCAGTCAAGCAGACTTGAAAGGATTCTGCCACCTGAAAGAGATTTCATATTTTTCAATGGCTTTGCATGATTGGAGAGATCAAAACGTTGACATTTATTTGGTTTGTTCATTCTGTCTTCTCATGGGTATGCTTCTCTTTTTTTACCTGAATCTACCGCATGAATTTTTCTTATCATTATACATTTCACAAAGAATCACAACAAAAATGCTGCAAGGACAGACCACAAACAATAAACTGTACAGCAATATCTGATCTGCACAACAAACTCATATGGTGTCTGGGAGAAGCCTAGAACAGTCGATACTTGCTTTTATATGCTATACCACTCAGCCATCTCTGTTCATTTCATTAGGGTTTTGTTTCAGTTTTGCCTTTTTCTTTTTAAGCTGCCTTAGATCACAAGGTTATTTTTGGGTACATCATTATATTCCATAAGAAAAAATGATCGAATGAGTAAAATCACCCTGTGGAATGTAGGTAACTTGGCAGTCATGCTGATGGGGGCATAGATCAAGTCAAATTTAAGGCAAAGTTGCCTTTCACCTCCTCAAGGATCAGCATCTACAAACTGTTCAAGTCACTAAAAAAGTGTAAACCTCACTTCAAATCAATCTATTCTTCATGGGGATAAATAAACTGCGAATTAGGCAATTTCAAAACAGGTAATTGCCTGAAATGAACAATTTCCAGCAGCTGGTATAGCCAGTGTTATTACCCACATAAATATGACTCATTGACTTGTATTAAGAGTAATTAATGACAAAACAGCAATAAAGGAAAGAAAAAGTAAAAAGCAATCCTCTCAGAGGCCCTGAAGGCCTCTCTTTTCTATATTTTGTATTTATCAATGTTCTAAACTGAATTTTTTAATGCACATTTTCTTTGTTGATCTGTAAAATTTCAGCAAAGCATTTCATAGTTATTTCAAGTCATGAATTATGCAATAGCACATGACAGGAGCAATTCATTCATATCTCAGGAGGCAGAGGAACTAAAACCTCAGCTTTAGCATGAGAGTTTGGGGGTTTTTTTGTCCAGAGAACAGTCTCTTAAAATGGTACTTCAGAGACACAAGAAAAATGTTGACCTGTTGGAACAAATCCAGAGAAGGAGCACAAAAAATCATTCATTGTGCACTTCCTAATTATTTTGCCAAGGGATAAGAGCATGTTCACAAAAGGTACAGGGGCAAAATGGCAGAAGGGAGAAGCACACAGTAACACAGGACCGCCTCTTGCTTCTGGGGCTTCTGGGAGGGAATTGTCACAACCTTGAAGGAATTTCAGGCTGCAGATCTGTGGGAGCTGGCCAAGCTGAAGCAACTATAAACCTAAGGCCACAGGAAACCCCTCTCTAGTTGTGGCGAGTAGTAAATGTTCATGGGAGTTTGCATGTTAATGAAGTTATTCCAAATAAGGTTATGCTTTTATGATTGGTCACTTATGTTTTACAAATATGGTTATGATCTCAGTTTGCATTTCTGATTGGACCCTTACCCTCAGACCTACCCTATATATTGTCATGTTTTCCTCAGTTCTGGGTCTTCGAAGGAGCTCTATATGTACAGCTTATTTCTTTGTTTTACTATTAAAATCTTTGCTTTTTGGGCTTCCTTCGGCATTCCTGCTTCTTGATCATCGACATTGGTGACTCCCGTTGACAGGAACTCCTATCCCTTGTCTCCCTGCTGACAAGGATCTATTGCCACTCCCCGGAGCTAGATCCGAGCAGTGACACATACTCAAGCTTCATCTCTCTCCTCCTCCCTCTGTTCCTCCTCGCCCACATCCGAATTTTCTTCCAGACTTCATTCCACTCCAAGGCACTACTAATATCCTTATTAATGTTGTCTGTGATTTAAAGCACTAGTCCTGAAAACTTCTTAGAAGATATTGGATTGCCATAAGCCCCATTCTAGAAACGAGAAACATCGGCTAATACACTGAGAAACGAGAAACATCAGCTGATTCAGAAATGTGCTGTGAAACAGGGACCTGTTTCTCAGGTTGATTAAACATGAAACTTTTCTGAAGATGAAGTGAATCAAGCCTTAACTATAGAGTTATTTTTCATCTTGAAAACCTGCTGTTTGGACTCCTGATCTATCATGAATGAAAAAGATGTAAGGTAATCTTTAAGGTTTTAAGGATGTGACTCTTCCAAGGTTCAAACAGCTCTCCACTTGAAATGCAGGCTATCATATACAGTGTTCCCACAAAATGTTTGCTTTCTTTACTGAAATATATCAGCCACAGAATGCTTGCTAGCACTGATTTTGCAACAGGCCACTTCCTCTTTCAAGTCTATATTGCTTCTACTTCAAAAGATGTTAAGCTGGTCATACTGGTTACTCATTCTTCTTCCTGGAGATGCTTATAACATTGTACTCATGATTTTCCTCTTATCATCTGCCTCTATCACATTTGCCATGAAGAGATATCTGGGATCAACAGTAGTTGTTCCCCAGATGTCATGAATATCTATATCTTCTTTAAGTCATTTACCAAGTACCTAGAGGTTTCTCAGTAGCTGTGAGCATAAGAGGCTAGGAGGATAGTAATGGGTAAGAGGCTAGGACTAAACTGAAATAGATGTTTCATAATAGTGGATGAAGCTTCAATAAGGTTTTAAAGCAGGGAGTAACAGTGGAAAAATCTATAACCTGAATTCTTGAAATTCACTGGCTGAATTAGAAGTTTGGAAATTACATCAAAGAAAGTTACATCATAATTTGAATAAAACATATCAATTTTATTTTTCTTTTTTCTCCCTGAAGAGATATGTGTCAGGACATAATACACAATGCATATAACTTGTTAGGAAGAAAAGAAGTTATAAAGAAAGGTGTGTATGAGACACTAGAGAGAATTTTCTCCTGTTTAATACACCTGCATTCAACATCTTGGCAAACATTTCCTTCAATGTAGAATCAGCCTGATTTCAGGAATATGAACGATGTCTTTATTAGCAGATGAAACAGAGTTAAGGCACAGGATTCCAAATGTCTAAACTGCTTCATTTTTAGCATTTTCCTAGCTTGGCTTTGGACAGGAAGTATTAGCATCCTCTCAGCTAAGGTCTAGACATCCTTCAGCATTTAATAAGACTGTCTGTAATAGACAGTTTAGCTGTAGCCACCCTACTTTAGGCCAGTTTACACACAAAGACATGAGTCAGCTGTGAGCCTAAACCTCAAGGCAGTCTCTAACCTCTTCCATGTAGAAACATGTATATTAGTATCTGTACACACACAATTCATCTGTGGCAATGTGGTTTCTCAGTGTTCTTATCTATCTTATTCATAAACGCTGGTAGTGGTAGGTCCAGGAAAGATCTGCCACTCTGTCTTTTATAGCAGGGAAGCTAAAAGGTACAATTCACAAAGAACTAAAATATGAACAAGAATTGGAGGAAAAGGCGCTACTCATAACACAGACACTCCACAAGCCAATACAAATCCTCAGCAGCCTCTGTGGGGAAGGCTGCTGAGATGCTGGTGAGACCACACCATGAAGTCACAGCTCTGGGGAAGAATGAGCAGCATTAAACAGAACAGGACTGCAGAGAAACACTGGTTTCATAACCCCAAAAAGGAAAAAAATAAAGACTTTCATCAGAAAATTGAGATTGCTGCAATTTTCGTGCAGTATTGGAGGCATTAAATGATCTCCCCAGAGACAGACATTCATTGTGCACTTCATAGCACCTTGCAGAGCTGAACACTGATGAAACACTAATCTGGCATGTTTCTAAACAGGAAGAACAGGAAAAGTACATGAGCACTGAGCTATTGCAGAAGAAATATTCAGGGCCATGGAAAAGTGTGCTAGAGATACATACCATCAGAAATTCAGCTGATCATTCAACCATACTAACACAGCTTTAATTGAACTTTGAGATCAGTTCTAGGCAATGTGCAGAGTCAGCTGTAGCTCACTCCCACCACAACCAAGAGGATGCAGAACATGAGGGCAAGAAGTGTGGCCAAGTGCTGGTAATGTGCTATAAAATGCTTTTGAAGCCAGCTGTTAACACAGAAATTAAACAAACTAATAAACAAGGCTATTACTTGAAATGTACAATTGTTGGTGCAAAGGCTGTACTGTTGCCACAAAACATTAGTAAAGCAAACCAGCAGTTCAGCTGAAATGCTGTGTCTGAGTGTCCACACCATGAAAGGAAAAGATAACAGTCCTTTGGTGCCCTCTCTAGTAGCCTAACAGAGATGTACTGTAGGGAGATCTATTCCTCCAGCACATACTGTAGTCAGATGAAGGCTCTCAGAAGAGCTGGTAAGAAACTCGAACTACAGACATCCCTCAGGTCTGGTGGAGGTGCTGAGGAAGGAAGTGGGGAGAGCAGAAAGCCCAGACACCCTCAAACTCATGGAAATCAGAGCTGACAGCAGTGTTTTTTCATTTTTGCCATCTTTAGCATTCTTATGATGGTGGAAAGCCCTCAAAAATATCTTGATATTTGGGAAACCTCCCATCAGGGAACACAGCCCTGCAAAGAAGTCACTGTGTGGTAATCCTGAAGATATAGTGTTTGATTTGTCTGGAGCTTTAAAAAGGCCTCTGGTTGCAATGTCAAAAATAGGTTCTGGCATGCTGAATCACCCAGTCCCTTGCAATCTGCACTACGTCTTTTGCCAGGTACTGCTGAAGGAAAAAAAAAAGGCTCCAGACATCAGCCTGCCCTCAAAGCTATTCCAGCGATAACAGATAAAGACAAAACAGGACTTTCAGACATCAGGCCTGCAGCTGGCAATGATTATTGTCTAAGAAGATAGCAGAGGATACCACAGGATATCTTTATCGAGCTTAACAGAGCCAGAAGCAGAGTACTAGTCTAAATGCAAAGAAGCTGGTTCTCAAGAGAAGAGATCTGCACTGTCAGAAATCTCTAAGATCCTGGGAACTTCCAAACAGTCCTTGAGAAAGACAAAGTTCTTAGAGTCAATGTGAGAAGTTATAAGAATAGCCAAGTGCAGCATCTGCCTGCAATCCAATGTAGAAGCAATAGATGAAGTTAGAGAGGGAATGAAGAATAGGCAATACAGGTTGTGAACCAGCATTGTAACATTACTGTCGTTTTAACAGAAGGGATTGCAGGAGGTGCTTAGGCATCAGGACGAAGCAGAAGAGTGACACTGCAGCAAATCTAGTAGTTCTCATCTTCTGTTGACACAGCAATATGATGGCTTTATACTGAAACAGAAATACTAGCTTTGCTGCAGAGGACAGCCCCAAAAGTTACATAATGTGCCTGAGGGCATTGTCCAAACACTTCTTGAATTCTGTCAGGCTTGGTGCTGTGATCACTTCCCTGGGGAACCTGTTCCAGCACCCAACCACCCTCCAAGAGAAGAACATTTTAATAATTTCTAACCCAAACCTCCCCTGACAGGACTTCAGGCCATTCCCTCGGGTCCAGTCACAGGTCACCACAGAGAAGAGATCAGTGCCTGCCACTCTGCTTCCCCTTGTGAGGATGTTACAGACTGTAATGTGGAATGTACGATACATGCCAAGTAAGCGTATAGAGAGGGTCCTGTGCAGACCTTGGAGCAGCCTTCCAGTGCCTAAAGAGAGACTGCAAGAAAGAGAGGGATTCTTAGAGGTTTTTATAGTGATAGGACAAGATAGAAAATGGCCTCAAACTAAAAGAGGGTAGGTTTAGATTATAGGAAGAAATTGTTAATATAAACTGAAAAAGGTTACCAAAAGAGGTTGTGGATACCCTCTCCCTGGAAGTATTCAAGAGCAGGCTGGATAAGGATCTGAGCAACCCGGTCTAGTGAAATGCATTCATGACAGCAGGGCTGGAACTAGTTGATTTTTAAGATCCCTTTCAGAGCAAACCATTCCATGATCTCTGTTGGATGCTCACACACATAGAGAGACATACATTTTCCAGAGCAGGAAATCTCTTATGTATCTCACATTGTAGACAGCGAACAACAACGATGAAAAGGTACGCAAGTCAGAGACGGCCGTGGGGGGAAAAAAAAAAAAAGGGACGCGATGATTGCGATTTAGCCGCCTCGTTGCCGGTGCTGTGCCCCTGCCCTTCTCTTCCCGGAGCCCCCATCAGCGGGCGGGGCGGCGGTCCATCCCCGTTTCCCGGGCTGGCCACACGGTGGGGCGGCCGGCCCGGGGCTGGCTCCGCGGAGCAGCCGCGTCCCGGCGGCGGCTGTGCCCGGCAGGTGGCTCTTCGCAACCGCGGAACGCCGTGCAAACCCCGCTTCGCTCCCCGCGTCCCCAGGGCAGCCTTCTCAAGCCTTTTTGTTCCTCCGGTGAATAACGCGGCGGCGCGCTGGAAGGTCGGCATTGCTCTCCGGAGCGGGATGGCTTGGGCCGGGACGTAACGCGGTTTTGGGTAGCGAGGACTCGTTACGGCGCTGCGCGCATAAACAGGGCTCGTATTCATTGGGCCGGAATCGCATCTCAGTTCTGCTTGAGTAAATCTGAAATAGGTCAGCTGCAGCCAGTGGAGATACTACAGATGGTAATGACAGGGGAATTTGGCCCATTGTTAAAATATCTTCATGTAGAAACAATGTAGGAAAATTGAACTGTGACCAGGTTCCTTCATGATGGGCTAATGTGACTCTAAAATGACCCCTCTTAAGTCTGTGAAGCTACACAGGTGTGAAGGAGACTGCGCACAGAAGCCAGGACTGTTTGAACTGCTTGATCCAAAAGGAACCATTTTGCATCTATTAATAAATGCAAGTTTATATTTTAAGGAAAATTATTTTCACGTAGATATAACTAAAATATAGACGGGCTTAGATTTTAAGAGACACTCTTCAAAGGGCCTTGACTTATTGGAAAGTTCAGACTGAATCAGATGTTTGCTCTTCAATTGCCATCTCTTAAATATGCCTAACTCTGACAAAGTTACTGATTTTAGGAAAAAAAAATGTATTTACTTGTGAAAAACATTCAAAACTTGGAGATTTTTTTCTCTACTCACTTGGAGAAAATCTTCCAAAATGCATGGATTTATTGAACTTAGGGCCTAAAAGACTGAAGCTTGATGTGATTTCATAACAGTCCTTCATTAAATTTGCTGCCATTTCTGTTGATAGTATTTGGAAAGAAGATCAAAATGTGAAAGAAAAAGTATTCTTAGAATTTGTTTCAAAATTTATTAAGGCGTATATGTTGGGGTGATGGAAGGGAATACCTTTGCTTGATTGTTTTCCCTCTACTCTGTTAATTTTGGCGTTATTTCCCTCAGACATCCAATCTGAAGTACTTCTCAGTTTCTAGTGCTACTGAAGTTTTCCTGCTTCTGAAAAGTCACACCATGTCTTTACTTTCCAGGATATATCAGCTGGCACTAAGGGGGAAATATGAAAGCACAGGGTAACACTGAAGCTGAGTTGATATGTTCCACATTCAGCTGACTATTGAAAACCCGCCCTTCTTTTTCCCCTATTAACCATTTCACACTTTCCCTTGAAATGTAGGAGGCTTATGAATTACAAGAGCTATGCTGTAGGTGTGAGTTACTTGAGCTTCTACCTCTTCCAGGATGAAGTCGTCACCTGCATCAATAAACCTCCAGAGCTATTTTTGGTAAGCTCCGCTGGGCTCAGTGCCTCCTGGGGGCTCTTCCAAACCTCGCTGTGCTGCCTTCCATGGACTCTATGGCAGTCAAAATGAGTAAGAGCACTGCCTGAGAAATATGGGAGCAGCGATCCAACATAACCCATTTAATATTCTGAAACTATTTTTCTTGATTCTGCTGTGGTTTATCCAGATATTTAAATTTTTCTGATCCACACTCTTGCTAGTATTGATGTTTGGTAGGGACACTAGTACTGTAATGAGAAGAACTAAGCTATTGATGGCTCAGCTTGGGCTCTTCTTCCCTCTTTGATAATAAACATAATTCTGGCACCCTTCCATTTCCAGAAAACCAAGTAAATAAGTTACTGCCCTTCTCAGAAAGCCTGACAAGGAAAGGGATTTGATGGAGCTGCTAGAAATGTCAGAAACTCACAGTTTGTTATCTGTGCACAGGAACAAGTGGCCTGATGTTAAAAAAGGTGGGGGGGGGGGGAGAGGTGTGTGGGGGGAGAAGCCATTTCTGCTATAGGGCTGAAGCTCTGGTCCTAATCATTTAGTTGCTGCAAAGCACATGCCAAGGTTTCAGGCTTGGATCATTTCCTATGCACTTTGCAGAGTGGCAATTAGCAGCACAGTGGCATTAACAAGACAGCTTTAGGTGAGGTTTCAAAGTAAAAACATAAAGAATCCCTAAAAGACCAACTACTCGTAAAATGTGATAGGGGAGCTGTTGGCCTGATTTTTCAGAGGAGGGTGCAAGGCTTTGCCTGCAGGCAGCGTGACCATCAATCAGAGCCACCCACCACCTTCTACATGTCCCTGGCTCCTCCAAGGAGGGGAAACCTCCTGTCTTCTGCACTCGACCTTTGTGTTGCCTTTCCTGCATGGGGATGGATGCCACACATCTCCAAGTGCCCTCTCATCCACATTTGCAGTAAACACCCAGAACACCTGTTTGCTCTGACTCACCCACTCCTCATGCAGACTCTCCCTTTTTTTGACAGCAGACCTCACTCAGGTAGTATGTACTGCTAATATCCTTTCAGGACCATGTAATAACATGCCTTCTCTCCAATTCCTAACATCCTTCAATCAGCTCAGCCAGTGGGCTAACTGCTTACACTCCTGTGATTTATATAAGTGCAATTAATTTAAACTGCATCACTCCGGTGTTATGCTGGTGAAAATGCCCCGAGAGGGAGAACCTGACTGGTGAATCAGACCCTTTACTTTTAACAAACACACAAAAGAACAGATCCCGAGCCAGTGAAAATCTGCATGGCTCCATTCATTTCAACACACAGACTTAAACCAGCTCAAGGTCTGAATCACAGCTCATGTAACAGACTATTTAGATACAGACTAATGCCTCACATCCTGAAATGCTATGCTTTCCCAGAGCTGGCAGGGGACAAGGACTTGTCAGATGGAACAGAGATGAGAGGGAAGCAGGACTGCAAATGAAACCTTTTGAAAATGCTTTGTGGATTTCTTCATCTCTGTGGAGATGAGGAAAGTAATGGATTGTGCCTCTGCAAGTACTTTCTCTCTTTTGGAAAAACCGCCTCTGTTCCTTTTGCTCCAGCTGCAAAGCAAGTACCTGCAAAGTCCCTTTCTTTGCCACTTTCCCTTTCCTCCCACAGCCTGGATGTCTTCTCTGCCACTTGGAAATCCATATACCACCTTTCACTAACAGACACCAAAGTCAGATGCTGAACAGATGAATCTTTTTAATCAGTTCTTGAAAATGGCTAACATTCCCTGCACTTGTTTTGGTATTCCCCAAGATTAAGAAGTCAGGCAGCTTGACAAAGCACTTTGCTCTTGCATGTCTTAACAGACACATTGGGCTTTTTTTTTTTTTTTTTTTTTTTTTTTTTTTTTTTTTTTTTTTTTTTTTTTCTTCCCCCTTCACATCTATTCCAACACCTGCTGCAAAAACGGGCTGGGGTGGTCTCTGTCAAACACCCTCCACGCCTCCTCCCAAGAGGAGAGAGAGCTCCGGCGTCACAGCAGCACGGCATGCCGGTATGTGCCCAGGCAGGTGGAGGTAATACACAGCGAGGGGGGGAAGGGGTGGGGAGCGCAGACCAAGAGTCAATCAGAGTGTAATTTGTGTTAGAAATTTACCAGCGTTCAGCTGTCCATATTTCCAAAATGCAAATATTTTAAAATTAAAAAACCTATCTGTGGCTAAATATCTCCTCTAAATCAATCTAGATAACCAGAACACTCCGTGGCACATTTAAGAGGCTTTCATCTTAAATGAAATACATAACATAGATTATACCGCCATAGGAAATCAAGAGGTCCTGAAATATACTAATGGAGAAGGACATTTAAGAGACATTTAAATTACCCTGTCCATAATTTGGAGGAGGGGGGAGGGCTGCTTATCTATGCATCTTTTAACTGCTTTGGATAATTAGGAAAATTTCCTTGGCAGTGTCCTAAGAGGATAGGCAAAAGAGTGACATAACTACTCCCAAGGAAGGTAAGGTGGAGGTTTTGCATTCTGCAGATTTTTAAAGTAAAAGAGAAAGTATTCTTCAGATGAGCAGTCTGAAGCAGCATGCATATTATATAAATACTATCACCCTGCTCTGAAATATAATCCTCCCAAGGCTTCTCCCTCTCCTTGAATTCACTTGCAGTGTCTGTCTGGTCCTTCTGCCTGAAAGGGTGCAGGTTAGGGAGGCAGGCTGCTCGTTTCCAGCCTTTCCTAAACACAACTATTCAAAGACTGCTCCCGAATGGTGCAGGCACACATTCAGTTCAAAGCCTTCCATTAGGTCTTGTTATCTTGTAGTGTCGTGTGTGTGTGTGTTTACCCCTTCTGCTCTTAGTGAACAGTTTGTCCCATTGTAAGTCTCATATCAAACATCTGGAAACCAGACTCGTTTAAAAGAAAAACAAAAAGCAAAAGAAGAATAAAAAGAAGAATAAAAAGAAGAAAAGGAGGGGAAGAAAAAAAAGAAAAGGAGGGGAAGGGGGGAAAATGCAGGGGAAAAGAAAAAGGTGGGAGGAAGAAAAAGACGTTTCAGTGCCTATGACTTATCCAGGTCTCTGTCAGAAAGAAAAAAATAAAAATTATCTTCAGCTGAATCAATAAACTGACCTTTATTTTCAAGAATTTTGAGCAATACATTTTTGTGGACTGCAGTTCTACAGAGCCACTACAGAGCCACATCCCCCCACTTCGGAGCAGGGTAACGCGCTCTGCTGGAGCTCTTTCCCCCGTTCACAGCTGTCTCCAGGGGGAGGAGCTGAAACCTGAACCAAACCCTCCGAGTGGGATTGGATCCCTAAACCAGCAGCCCCAGACCCCTCCCAGAAAAACAGCCTCTTTGGAAAAGCGCTTGAGAACATCCCGAAGCGATTGGAGGAGCGGAAAACCCTTCCCCCCTGCACCTGACTCGTGGGTATTTACGGCACTTTTCAAGGCGCCTCGGCACTGCCACTGCACAAGCGGGAGTGGATGGGCTGCGCGGGGCCGGCAGCGCCGTAGGGACCAGGAGCGGGACCGATGCGCCCGCAGTGACACCGCGTGTGCCTGTGCTGCGCCCCCGGGACCGCGACACCCACCCGCAAGGACAGAGAGTCTGCGAGAAGCACAAACGCCGCGTCCAAAATGCCACGCTCCTTCCTGGTCAAGAAGCATTTCAACTCGTCCAAGAAGCCGAATTACAGCGAGCTGGACACTCATACAGGTAACAAAACGAAATCCTGGTGCCGCCGCGTCGCTTCTGAGGCTGCGGTCGTTGCGTGGCAGTGCTGAGGAGGGGTGGGATTGCTCTGCAGGCTGGAGGGGACGGGTTAGTTCATTGCTTGCTCTGTGTTCTCCTGCTTACAAGGAGAGAGTTTTGAGAAATCCGTCAGTGCTGGCCAGAATGAATCGTGAAAGTTTGCTCATCCACTTGAACGCGAGTTACGTAGAAAGGATTTGCAGTTTTCCTGTTCTGTATCTGTTGGTGGTGGAATTGAAACTTTTGTTCAAATCCTTCAGGAAGTTTCACTGCTTCATTGTGTCAGGCTGCTCAGATTTAGAAGCAGCATGACGCCTTGAAGAGACTCTTCAGCTGCAATTTGCCTGTTCAAGGACACTGTCTCTACCCATCAGAACATATGCATGAAACGGTATTTCCTGAATCCCCTTTACACTCAGATTACTCTACCGAGTGTTTCGCTTATGCAGCTGCAGCTTTTAATCCTCAAAGTGTTAATTTTGCTGGTTTTTGAAGTATGCTTTGGTTCTCTTACCTTAAAATGTTCTTCTTTCTGCAGTGATTATATCCCCATACCTGTACGAAAGCTATCCAGTCCCAATCATACCACAGCCAGAGATCCTGAGCTCAGTAGCTTACAATCCCATTACTGTGTGGACTACAACTGGGCTGCTACCGTCTCCATTACCCAGTGACCTCTCTCCGCTTTCTGGATACCCCTCATCTTTGGGAAGAGTCAGCCCACCTCCACCTTCTGACACCTCCTCCAAAGATCACAGCGGTTCAGAAAGCCCCATTAGCGACGAAGAAGAGAGAATCCAGTCGAAGCTTTCTGACCCTCATGCAATCGAAGCTGAAAAGTTCCAGTGCAGTTTGTGCAACAAGACCTATTCGACTTTCTCTGGGTTGGCCAAGCACAAGCAGCTGCACTGTGATGCCCAGTCTAGGAAATCGTTCAGCTGCAAGTACTGTGACAAGGAGTATGTCAGCCTGGGAGCGCTTAAGATGCACATCAGGACCCACACGCTACCTTGTGTCTGCAAGATCTGCGGCAAGGCTTTCTCTAGACCCTGGCTACTTCAAGGACACATTAGAACTCACACTGGTAAGAGCAGGCGTTACATTTGCAGTTTCTTGTTGCTAAATCATCCGGATGCCTTTTTTGTTATTTTTCTCCTCAGGTGGAAAAAGCAGCAGCGTTTCTTAACTAACCTTGAAATGCATCCGCAGAATTTCAAATGAATCGTTAAAAGGCTAAATTGTCCCTCTTGCAGGGGAAGGGGGAAGGTGTGGGGGGTGGGTTTAGCATGGTCTCATAACTGCAGGCCAGGTACTGGAATAAATCAGCATTTCTTCCTTGATAATTTTAGGATGGTTTAAGCCCACTTCCACTAGCTGAAGCTTTTGCATCAAGTATTTTATGTTGACTTTTGGGCTTTGGAAATGGCTAATTTTGAGAAGGTTCCAGCTGACTCTGAAATCAGGCAGCAAGTAACAGGCAATGCATGAGGGGCTGCTTTCTGACTCCTTAAGCAGCTGGCAAGTTTTGCATGTGCTACCTCAAGTCCTTAAGAACTAGAAACCCATCATCAGCAAAGTGGTTGAGTTTTTTTCTATTGAGGCAAAAATGGGTTTTGAGTCTAACACTGGGTACAGTGTAATGTCTGTACAGCTGTTTGCTGCTTTTCAGGAAAAGCCCTTGTTCCCCAGTAATTCACACAGCACTAAGCATAAAATGTTCTCTGAAAATATTTGAAAATGTTGGAAGGAGCCCAGTCTAAAAGTACTGCATGCACCTGTAGATGCAGAAGGTGTCAGCAGCTTGTTTTCAGAGACTGCACTTCACAACATATTCTCAATAGACTGGGGTAGTGCAAAAGAGCCAGCAGTGCTGAAAGCTGCTGTATCTGTGGCCTGATTAACTTTTTTTTTTTTTTCTTATAAAAAGTAATTTCTGTTTGTTCTTTTTTGTCTTAGGATAAAAGCAGGTTTTACCTGTCCCAATCATTTTTTCTTTTTTTTTTTTTTTTTTTTCTTTTTAAGATTTATCCTATTTTCTCTTGATGTTTCCTTTGTAGGAGAGAAGCCATTTTCCTGTCCTCACTGCAACAGAGCTTTTGCAGACAGATCCAATCTGAGGGCTCATCTGCAGACCCACTCAGATGTGAAGAAATACCAGTGCAAAAATTGCTCCAAAACTTTCTCCAGAATGTCTCTTCTGCACAAACATGAGGAATCTGGCTGCTGTGTAGCACACTGAGTCATGCAGTCAATGTTTACCTGGACTTGATGCATTTCTCCACTTCTGTTCCAAATGATAAGTGGAAATCCAAAGGCGTTTTCTTGTCTACTTTTCAGCCAAAAGAAAACAAAAGCAAAAAACAAAAGCAAACCAACAAAACACCACCAAACAAGCAAACAAATAAACTAGTGGAAGAATTTAGAATGTCAGTAGAAATGAGCTTTAAGTAGTTTCTGTTCTGCCATACATTTGCATTCTTAAGTGTGAATTCTGAAATAGGGGGAAAGACGCCATGCGTGACATTTCAAGTAGACCTAAAGGAAGAAGCATTATCAGCTTTCTTTATAGATGAAGCCAAATGTAGGTCGTCTTTTCTTGCTTAGAAAAGGCTTCAAAGTTAACAATACATTCCTGCCAAGCCATTTCAACCAAAGAAACAGTATTTTAAGTGGGAATTTTAAAGGAAATACTACCCAAGTGAATTTTGCTAGACACCATTTATCTCAGGTGCCTTAAAAAGTATTCCAAGTTTACCTTAGTAAATGTTTAATATTCTTCATTGCTGTTTTTTTTATTATTATTTTATTAGAAGCCAAGGCCTTTATTAATGACCTGAAATGCTTTAAAACTGCATAACTAAAAGAGGGAAAAAAGTGAAGAGAATGTACGAAAAAATTAAAAGCCACAAATTAACTGCATGTGCCTTAAAAATAAATAAATAAAGAGATAATACTGTAGCTTCAAACATTCCTGGTGCATGCTTGACCATCCTTTAATATGGAATAGTTCCTCTAAACTTCATTTTTGTTTTTAAAAAACGGGAATAAGTGCAAGAGAGGGGATCCACGGGAGTTTTACAATTTTTTTTTTTTTTAATGCACAAAGGAAATGCAATATTTTCAGCATTACCCCTCCAAGTGCCTTTTTTATTGATGATTTTGTAAAGTATGTGGACATAATGTAAATATTTTTATTTTTATATGATTGAATGTGTTATGTATGAAAGCAAATTGTTGCCCATAGCAGCGTCTATAGATAACTTGAAGAAAGTGTGAAGTGAAATTGATGTTGTTTTCTAGCCACTTTTTTACAATAAACATTTTTAAGTAAGATTTCTGTTGTTTGGTCTAATTAAACAGCTGTGTGCACGCTTTGGAACATAGAAAAATATGAAGGTCTCTTCATGACCAAATGAAGATAAAAGTGAATTTCAGATGTGAAGACTTACTCCACAAGTTCTAAGCATTAGAAAGGCATATATACATTGCATTTTAAAAGACTTTACACCTTACAGTGCATTTTCTAATTCGTGTTTTAAAACACTTGCTTTTCTCCTACTTTTAACACTATGACAACATGGTGAAATATATTTTATCAAAAAGAGTTAAGAGTAATGCATTTCTCTTGCATTTTAACAGATGAAAGGATGCTATTAGAGAGGCCTTATAGTACTTTCCCTGAGACTTTCGCATCAGGAAACATGGGCCTGATCCAAAACTCATTAAAGTCAGTGGAGCCTTACAGGAGTTCAGCGATGTTTGCATGATGCTCTTTTAAAGTAGTAGTCAAGTCACAGTACAATATACTTTATATGGCAATTTCAAGATGATTAAAGGTATTTTATTAAAATGTATTATAGATCAGAACTGCCAAGTGAATGCATTACAACTGTATATCAGCTAATATATCACAGGAAATAAATTATTCTGTAATAAAAAGTAGAAATCTTTTTTCTTCGGGTGATTTGACTAAGCACTCCAAGACCTGAACTACATGAAAGTATTACAACTTCAACAAATCATGTCTCATCATTACTGACTGGTGTGAAACAACACCATTTTCAACTTTTAGCAAAGTGCAAAGCTAGAGAACAGACAAGCACCAGCTGGCATCCAGTCTGAAAACCCCTACATCCACACTAGGGCACCAACCGGAACAAGTGATAGCAAAAATAAAATTCCAACACTTCCAAGAACATTACTGATGTGTAAACACAAGGTGAACATTTATTGGAAAAGAGTATGTTTCAGCAAAATAGTCCAATAGGTCATACATGCCTTCTGTCTCCCGCAGCCCAGTTCTGGAGGACGGCTTCAGCAGGACTGCACTGGAATAATGCAGGCAATAGGCAGAAGTCTTGCACCTTTTCTCCACAGAAATTACGATACTGAAATACAAAGCTCAAATGAAGCTTTCATATTCTCCAAACATTATAGCAAGGATTCCCTAGGAGCTGCTAGATTTTTGATTTTTTTTTTTTTTTTTTTTTTTCTTCAGGAAATAGCTGAAGAGTTCAAGAAAGATAGGCTTAGTGGGAATTTGTGAGGTAACATTTCAAAATGAACACATGAAGGCATCAAATATCCTTGAAAAGTTTCATGTGGTTTCTCTATTGATTTGCACTTCCATGTCATTCTCTTTGAAGTTTGTAGGCTCCAGCAGCTCTTTGTGCAGCTCCTTCTTCCCATAGCAAAGTTTACTGGGGTATGAGTAAAGCTCTGGCAGTCAACAGCTATTTGTACTGTTCTAGGTTTGCTCTCCTGTGCTGTGCCACAAAGATGTTTCCATTGTTTGAATTCACACTTTAAACTCTCTACACCCATAGTAAATTAAATAGTATAAGAGCTTGACTTCTTGAGTGGAAATGCTACTGCTGTCCTCAAGGGAAATCAGATGAAAACTTCATCAAAATACAGTATGCTAAACCAAACACAAGTGGAACTGGTCTGATTTGGAGATGACAATTAAGATATGCTACTTTGCATGCCTGTAACACCTGTACTCATAAAATACAAAGATGGGAAAGGCTAGAAGCTCTTTTGGCTCATCTTTGTAATTGAAACAGAGCACCCTATCACAGATCCCAGCTCTCTGTCCAGTTGCAGCATAAACTTCCCAAGCAGCTAAATTTCTCTGCTTTTCCTGTGTGACTGCTTTCTATTCCCTGTCAAGACTTTCTCTAAAACATATCCCATTAATTGTTTTACCTCATTACCTTAGAAATGCCCTTCTGCACCTGCACAAGCTATTTATCAATGTAAATTTTATTCTGTTCTGAGCTGCTTGTTGATGACTCCTATGACTTTCTCAACACACAATGGAGAAAATCCCTCCAAGGTCAATCTGCCCATTGAATCTCTTTGTCCATTGCAACATTTTTCACAAGGCATCTCTTATTCTACATCCAAATAATCTTTTAAACTTTTAAAATCTTTCTTAGGAAAGCGTGGTTCATGTACTCTGAATGTCTTCATTGCTTCTTTTCTGAAATCTGTCACATTTTAACTTTTTTTTTCTTTACAGAATGTGGTCCGGGTCCTTGCTTTAGGATGTTCTGTCAACCTACTTTCAATGTTCCTTTCAGTGTTCCGAGAAGAGCGGAACCACCTCAGCACTTGTGAAGTTACAAGTTAAATATGTGAATTTCTCAAGGCTGAAGGCAATAATTGATTCACTTTGGTTTCCGCGTCTTTCTTCTCTTGCTTCTGTGCGGGCATGCTTTTCACTTCAGAGGCTGCAGAATGGAGGGAGGTGCGCATGAAATGAAGACAGAACAAAGTACACTCTTGGACTCAAAGCACTGCAATTATCCTACCATGTAATGCAGAGTTAGGAGAAGCATGTTATACACTCACCAAAGGGTTAAAAGAAGTGCCTCTCAGATTAAGGCACCATGAAATTTTCTTCTGTATTTTGCTCGATTATTTGGATTATTATAGTTCCTGTTGTCATTAAGAAAACTCAGGGCCTATTACTCTAAGCCCCATAAAATCATAAAAATGAAACACCGTAAAGATCCCATAATTTGAATTAAAAAGAAAACAATGGGAAACCTGGTAATTTAATTCTGATGTCTTGTGCTACAGTTCATTTCCCCTGCCACAAAATAAATCAATGTTTAATTTGAAAACATATTTTTATTCTTGAATAAGACATTTTCAGTTGCAAGTATTATTGCTTTAGAAATAATGGGTTTACTAGTCGTCCCAAGTGTTTGGTTTTGTCTCTTTGAAGTAAGTGTTCTAAAAGTAAAATCTGGAAGTTTATACGAATTATAACTCCAGTTCACAGAAATATGAGTAGAAGGTGGGAAGTGTACTCCAACCTGCGTATATTGTAGCACCAAATGATAGGTGCAAGAAGTAAGAACAGATTGTTCTGGTTAATCATGAATCATGGAATGATTGAGGTGGGAAATCACCTCTGCATATGGACTAGTCCAACCCTCCTGCTCAGAGCAGGGTCAGGAAAGCAGTTTATCCAGGACTGTGTTCAGATGGGGTTTTGATATCTCAAAAAATGGAGACTCCATGACCTCTCCAGGCAACCTGTGCCAGTATTCAGACACCCTTAAAGTACCAAAGGGGTTTTTCTTGCATTTAAATGGAATTTTTTGTGCTTCAGATGGTGTGCACTGCCTCTTGTCCTGTCACTTGCAGGACTCCCTCACATCAGGAATTTATACACATTAATAAGATCTTCCTTGAGCTTTATCTTTTCAAGTTGTCTCGGTGACTCCAATATTAGAGATGCTCCTTCACAGGACTCTAGTATTCTCATCTCAGCCTTGTACCGGTGAGCCCAGAACTGAACCCAAAGCTGCAGATGGGCTGCACCAGTGCTGAGCAGAGGTTGAAATACCATTCAGTTCCCCTTGGGAGGCTGACAGGATGCATAAAATTTTTGGGAACAGCCAAAACAGTAGAAAAGAAACAAAAAATGATACTTGCATTCTCTGTTGCATCTTCCCAAAAATTTTCATTCATTCCAAATTCATACAAAGTTCTCAGGAACCTTGAAGGTTGTGGAGTCTGGGACTTTGTTTTCCAGGGACAGCAAGAATTGCCCTGTCCCGTTGCAAACTGCAGCATAAGGATGCCTCAGCCAAACCAGACTAGAGATAAAAAATAAAAATAAAAAAATAAATACATAAAAATTAAAAAAAAAAGTAGAATTAATAAGTGCATAAAGGTGTTTTTACATGTTCAGCAGTTTGGTCACCTTGTTCCCCTTCACTTACATTTCCAATACTTCGAGAATGCCATCCAAACCAATGTTTGGGTTTTTTTCTTCTTCTGGTGCACTCACCATTTTGGGTACAAAAACATAAGGCTCATGCATGGCCTTCCTTCTTTTGTTCTCCCCACATCTCTGCAAGACAAAAGTTATGCAAAAGTTGCTTTCTGTTACATCTGTCACCTTTACCTGGGAATTGAATATTCCCATCTCTTGCTTGTGTACCTCTTTGGTCTACTGTCCATGCATACACTAAGAAACTGAAAGGATGAAGGCCACAGGCAGCCCTTGCTAAGAAGGAATAAAAGACCTTTTATATCTTTCAGTTATACTTTTTTTTTTTTTTTTTTTTTGTAGAAAGAGGACATGGAAAACAGGAATCACATGAATACCACTCAAATTCACATGTTTCCAATATTTTTAGTAGCATTCACTCTGTAAACTTGGAAGAGCAACCAAGGTACATGCAGATATACACACTTCTTTTTCACACATGTAGACATAGAGCCTCACATTTAAACACACAAATACATTCACTGCAGCCCTGGCTTGGGGGATCTACTTCAGAAAATCCTTCAGAGAGGTCTCTCATTTTGTTGCTAGAGCACCCCTTAATTTAAAAAGTGGATTTAAGTGCAAACACAAGGGTGCTGTCTAGCAGGGTAAAGGCAAAAGAGGGTATTCCTCAAGCTGTTTGTCCATCCACCCGGCATAGGATGCTGCACATTCTGGATCAGAATAGTTTCCTAGAAGTTTATCTTTATTTTACTTATCCTATAAGACCGAGCCTTTTGCCTAACCAAAGGAGACTACTGAAAGCCTTTCTTCACTTTGAAAAGCCCCTACATTCTCCTTACCTCCCATGTTTCAGCACATTCCATTACTGCTTTCTCTGCCTTGCATGGGAATCATCTCCTTCCCAGATGTGTCTAACAGGGAATCAGAGTCAGGGGATCACGGATCTTTTAATGCTAGAGAGATGTGGGCATTGCTGTGGCTTCTACACAGCCCCAGACATGGGTCTGAACAACAAATATTCCATGCTGGGCCATCAAAAGGCAGCAGCCCCTGACCATCACCTCTCCACACCTTTTCTAAGCCAGACCTGGCAATGCAGGAGCTTGGCTAACTGATCCCTCTCAGGGAAGTGTCTGCATCTCACTGAGTCCAATGGGCTCCCAGTACAAGCTCTGAACATCAGAGTACCATCAGACATCTGCTAAGTCACTAATAAGAAGCAGTTAAAGTATAAAGTTGCACTGCAATTAGCTCAGATTTTGCACATGTCCCTAAACCAAAGAAAATTCCTTTGAATGTAACCTGCCCTCTCATGTGGGCTGGCAGATCATCCACAGCTGACAATGAATAAAGAGTTGGAAGAATTAAAAGTGACATTTATTAAGTCACTTCAGTGAAAATTAAATGAAAAACAATCAGCAACTCAAAGTAATAATATTATGCATAAAAGACTAATAAAAATCCCCTCATCTCAGTTAAAGCTTCATTGTATTTGGCATTAAGTCATTAATTTTTTTACATTTTTAAGCATTATAAAAAGGTATTTTGCAAGACAGTTCACCCAGATTTATAGCAAAGTATTCACTATTCATCTGTAATACATGAAACCAGGCCAGGTTGCTATGTCCTAAGGAAATTGAAAAAATAATCTTGTGACTCGTGATGGACATTTCGTGGTGTTTGTAGAACAGCTTGGCATCTCAGCCCAGATCCTAACTAGCTCTGACTGGACAAGGACAACATTCAAAAACAATCAGGATTTTTTGACAGCTCTCACTAAATGACAGAAAAATCATTTTTTATTTGGAAAATGGCTTTGTGCTCCTACCTAGTTTCAAGAAATTGCTCCACCCCTCTTCTATGTCCCCACTTTTTCAGCCATTGACATAAAAAAAATAGTTGCAATTGCCGATAATTTTATTTCCAAGGGACATTTTCTCAGGGGTTTGAAAGTCATGGCTGTAGTTTGGTGGCCACAGCAGATGACTGAGAGCTGCTCCTGAATATTTGAACCCATATGCTGCATCAGTCCACAGACAAATATGCCAGCTTGTCACACTGGCAGGACAACAGTGGTTCTGGGAAAAAGGATAAGACAAAAAGGTCCCAGGGGTTGTTGAAATGTCAGCCTTCAATTAATAGGAGGACATGGTAGTTAAAAGATATTTAAAAACAGTAAATATCAATTATAAATAACCTTCCAGGACAATCTTCTGTACCAGAAAAAAAAATCAAAAATTCATCACTGCTTAAATTTGAGAAGAAATTTTGACTGCAGTTGAGACTGATGTGATAAATCAAGTATGTCTCATCATTGCTCTTATTGCCACAAAATATAGTTAGAACTAAGGCTGTAGTAGATCTTTTTTAATTACGCATGTAAAAACTACTAATAACAAGAACATCCAAAATCATGATAAACTGTATATTTTTGTATCTATATAAAAACCAGTAAAATTAAATATGCGGAATTAAAATTGGGGAAATATTTTAAGAAACAGCCCTGCCACACTGCTTGATAGTTTTTATGTTAACCTAAAGCTTTTAACCTAAAGCGTTGGGGTTTTTTTGTTTTTGGGGGGTTTTTTTTTTTTTTTTTTTTTTTTTGTGGGGTTTTTTTTTTGTTTTTTTTTTTTTGTTTTTTTTTTTTTTTTTTTTTTTTTTTTTTTTTTTGGTTTTTTTTTTTTTCCCAGCTTTTAAAAACAGGTATCTCAGATATAGGATTCTTTTCCTGTTTTCCAGTTTAAAAAAAAAAAAAAAGAGTACGCCTCACGCCTCTCTTTTACCAAAATTGCATAGATCCCTGAAGGAAACCAAGTTATTTTGACAATCATGATAGAAAGCTCCTACAGTTTTTATGTCTATGTGTACTGTTCTGGTGGATGCAATTCTATGTACGGGGCACCCTGGGATTGTCCCATACGGTGGTTTTCTCACCTTGAACTTAGCCTTTGCCCCTGTCAAAAGGTTTTCAATCTACATGGACATTTGCTGACAGAAATGGAATAATCCTTTGCTGCAGTGTGAACCCATGTTCTGCATCACATGTATTTGTTTTGGTATATGATGCTAAGAAGGGAGCATAGCCAGAAGTATGCAAGCCTAGGTATCGTCTTCTTCTTAAAACATAGACCTATTTAGACCTCTATGGATCCATTCTCTAGTACATCCCTTTTTCCTTCCTCTGTAGTTGCCCAGGCTGAATAGGGATCAGAATGATCTGTGACAAGTTCTTGCCTTTTCCTGTGTTGCTACAGTTTGTCAGACTGTGCTAACAATGATGAGGTTGCAAATCCAAGCTTCTCTGGTAAGTTTATAGCCTTTTTTAACATCTTTCTCCTTGGTCTTTGTTACATACTAATGGAAAGAATGCACAATATGGACTTATTATGTAGGCCAAGTACAAGTGATTTTTGGAAGCATAATTCCTCACCATTTTTCAGATAACTTGCAGACATGATATTCCATCTGATCTCCTGTATGCTTGAGAAAATTTTTCTGTTCATCTTTGTGTCCTGGTTTCAGCTGGGAGATAATTAATTTCCTTCTTAGTAGTTGTTAAAAGTGCTCTGTTTTGGCTCTATTATGAGAATAATGTTGATAACACACTGTTGTTGTTGCTAAGTGGTGCTTACCCTAAATCAAGGACTTTCAGCCTCCCATGCTCTGCCAGCGAGCAGCTGCACAGAAAGATTTCAGAACTTACCTAGACTGGCCAAAGGGATATTCCTTACCACAGAACAGCATGCCCAGTATATAAATGAGGGGCATTGGCTAGGGAGTGCCAACCATAGGTAGGGAACTGGCAGGACATCAGTCAGCAGGCGGTGAGCAATTTTATCGTGCATCACTTATTTCTCTTGGGTTTTATTCCTCTCTCTATCTTTCTCTCTTTACTTTTCACCATGTTTTTAACTCTGAATTATCAAACTGTTCTCAACCCACCACCTCTTTCTGATTCTCTTCCCCATCCCACCAGGCGTGCAGGGATATGAGAAAACGGCTGGCGTGGAACTTACTTGCTGGCTGGGGTTAGATCACAACACTTTGGTAAATGCCTTTCCCCCTTGTTTATAACTCCCTGCTTAAAATAAAAAGTAAAAAATTCACAAGAGATCTCTGGAAGACAACCTGGAATTATGGCTCTTCTCTTTGCACTTTAAGTTGATATGTTTGAGAAGGGAACTGCTGCATGTACAATGCTTGCTGCTTTGACACTGTGGGAAGTTTCATAGTTCTTAAAGAAAATAAATGATTGCTTGCTTCTTAGGTCACTAATAGAAAGATCTGTTCCATGGCATTTGTAAAAACACAAATATGTTGACATCATATAAGTGATTTTTTTTTTCCCCCTCTTTAAACAGGAAACAGTTTTTAGAACTTCCAGTCCAGATAATTTTTCCTTACTCACATTGTTTTGTTCCTAAACATAAGAGAGGTTTTATCTGAGAAAGATCTTAGAATCTGGCATTGTACTTTTTTTAGGAGCCCATAACTAAAATTGCAGTATATATTACCTACACAGATGAACACTATAGTACATTATCCGTACAGTCCCTCATTTTGAAAGAGGGAAGGCATATTTTGAAGGGGTGCCATGTGAAGTCAAACCATGCATTTGTATTGCTCCTTTGCCGGCAGGGTATGACCAAGTCAAACTCTACAGGAGCAGGACTCTCTCCTCCCTTGAACCAGAGCTACTCTTGTGAATGACTTGTCCTTTGGCCTTATTCTCATTCTCTTTAAATCACCAGCCTAACACATTGTCAGGAGCCATCATGCTCTGATCTGGTGCAGCTGGGAAAAAAAGCAGGCCAGTATTTCAGTGAAGTATCCAAAAAGAATCCTTCCCTCCAGAAGATTTTGCTGATGTAACTGTGCAGCAAACTCCACCAGCATATATGCAACTCATAATAGCAAAGTGTCCAGCAGTGCTTCTCCTGGCTGCCCAAGCACAAGAGTAACTTGCAAGCTAATATCACACCACTAGACTTTAGCTTTTTTCGGTACAGAAATGTTGGAGGAAAAAAAAAAATTAGAAAAAAGAGAGAGAAGAAAGCATAAAACCATCAGTGCTACAATCTTGGAAAAAGTTCCGGACACTGACCTGATCTAATGACAGTATAGCTTACACACCTTGCTCCAAGGATTTGGCCTAAGGAACAGCCCAGACATTAATGCTTAAGTGGTAGGATTTTGACATGACTTGTAAAGGGAATAAGGTTCAGAAAATGTCCATTTAATGGCAGAAGAAGAGCTAGAAACAGAATGCCTCATGGTGATACTACAGCAAATATACAAGAGTTAATACTTTTGCATTCATTTTATTTATTCCTTGCCTGGTTTTAGTGAGGATGAATAACGTCCATGTCTTGAAACACCTCGGTAATAGTTCAGCAGGATTGCTGTGACCTTTCCTGGTTGGACCAGCACTGATTAGCTGCAGATTTCAATGTATGATCAGGTGACAAGCCAGGCTCGCAGAGTCTGAACTGTTGCAGTTGCTGTTAAGGAATGTAAAATGATAATTTCTGCTGCTCTTTGAAGGGAAAACTAGTAAGTTGGTGGGGAAATGTAGAGTAGAAGTGAAATGCATTTCTTTAGTTACTCCTTCTGATTTAGATTTTGTGCATCACTATATATGCATGGACTATGCTGAGCTAGGAATGCTGCATTTTGGTTTTAGCTGTTTGAACCTCCCAGTAACTTATGCCAAAGATGAACCTTTCAAGGTAATCTAAAATGTAGACTTCTTAACTGATGTGAATGGCAGCCTTCCTGTTTTAAATTACAAGTTGTAAAAAGAGAGTTACATTGTCAATCAGACAGCAAATGATGCTGCACTGGCCTTTCTAGAAAAACAGGCAACGGGTAATAAATTACTTTATGGTAGGATTGAATTAAAAACAAAAAGTCCTTATCAGTGCAATATGTTTTCTGGTCCACCTAGAGTCATCTGTTTTAATATGTTCCAGCTATGTTACATTTCCCATTTCTTTTTTTAATTTAAGCAAGTCCTTTTAAGCATATATGTGTATACATACATGCAAATGTGAGTACCTAGGTACAGACATATACATGGAAACATTTTCTGCACATAAGGAGAGACAGAATTAAAGTGACACTGTAAATGATAATTTATTTTTTGAGCAGTATTATTAATATGAGGTACATTCTCATTCTCTCTATTCCAAAATCTTACTTTTCATTAAAAAACCCCCGAAAACTACAAGGCATCTCTTGTTCCTATAGTCACTGAGAAAAAAACCCAGACTTTTGACAGCAATAAAATGTAACCAAGTAGACTTGTAGTCACTTTCAAGCAGCTGAAAAATAGACTGCAACGGCAGACAATTCTCAAAGAGAAATATTGGCACTGCTTCATTCAGAAAGGCTTCAATGGGGACAGTCCCCAAGGACATGACAAATATTATCAGAGAAACCTGTCTCGGGCTGACCAAAGCATGGAATGAAAGCATGGGAGAACACCATAGTGAAGATCTTCACTATTTAATATGACCTTTTATCTTCATGTTGTAGGCAACAGCCTAGTGGATTACATTTGTAAAAGCAGAAAGCTTTCACTGGGAGTAGCATCTTCTTGGAAGGCTTCTGAGATTCTCAGCACTGAAAAAAATAATGTTTCCACTTTCCCTTTCCATTTGGTTCCTGCTTCTGAGCCACATAAAGTGCATGGCCCAATGAACCAGCCTGTGGACTGGCTTCCAGAGCCAATATGCTGGCAACTAGTTCCCATATTAGTCAAGAAATCTTCCTTATGCTTATGGAATATGGGCAGTTTTTGTTCTTTAGTCAGACTTTTCCCTGACTCTTTAATGGCAGCACTTGACTACACTGTCCCTGTGTAGGTTTACCACACACCTGCATTATCCTCTTTCTCTAGCTGAAATTAGGCTGGGACACAGCTGAGGTTTTGGGGTTGGATTTCTCCTACATGTTCAGCAAGCTTCAGCTGAGTGAAATAAAGAGCCAGGTATCTTCCTGTGCACATTAATATATCATGTGTGCTCAGGAAATCTGATGCATTCAGGAAACACTGGTCTTACCAGGTGTGAGCAATACAGCTGTGCAGAGCACTCACGGCATCACATCAGACCTATTCCCAATCTGCACTGAAGCAAGAATTCACATGAAACTATGAATTTTTACATTTTCTAAACACTCTGAAACCTTCCAGAAAATCAAGATCAATCTAAAATCTTAGTTCTACACAGATGCTCTGAAAAGGGGGAACCTGAACCATGCAGCTCTGCAGTCCACTTTTTAAGAGAGATAACTATGAGAGATAAGACTCTTCCTACACATACAAAGGACAATCACCACAAATTCGATCCTCCTTCATCCACACCTCAGCCCAGGAGCTGAGAACTATAACCTCTCACTCCATATGGCACACAATCAGCATTCAGCTGCCAAGGGCTGTGCTAGTCTTATGCCGGAGTTTTCAAAGCACCAGGTTCCAGTGAATAGACACAGTCTTCTCTTTTCTGGCTCCCCACTAAGTAGTGCCTGCAGAACATGCCAGACAAATGGTGGAAAGGTCAGGGGGTAACGGCTAACAGGAAAGGGGATTCTCATGGCTCCATCCACAGGACAGGGTGGATGCGTTTTGCGTTTCCCTGTGTACCCCAGAGTCCCGGTCTCTAGGTGCACATCTGGTTACATTCGCACTGTGCGTCAGGTCAAAACATCAGTGAGCAATCTCACTTTCCTACAGAGGAAATCCTGGGCATATAAACAAGGTGCGTTTTGGTGGGTTTTCACCCCTACAGTAGGTGTGAAACAAACACTGTAATGTGGGAATTTGCTCCAAAGCCTAGTTGGATCCATTGTATCCCAAATTTTATTAATATTATATCTACTTTCTATAGGCCAAAGGTCAAGAATGTTTCTGTCAAGAAAAGTTTTCCAAAGGCAGTGTGGAAACAGTGTGTTATGCAACGTGTTACATATGTTTCAGAGAAAGGACAGTAGAAGATCTGCATCTGTCCCTGTGTCTTGTCCTTCAGGCTGCTCCGTTCCACAGGTAGCTGTCATTGTGCAAATTTTATTTGGAAAACTCATAGGACAGCAGACCTGAAGAGAATTGCAGGCAGGGACTTAACAGCAAAAGCCTTCCACCTCTCTACTGCTATTTTTAAAAGGGTTTCAGAAGCTTTCAGGAAAAAAAAATGCACTTAAATGCTGGTCTACCTAAAATCTAGCCTTATGCATGCTGACTCAAATAGCAGATTTGGAAGGCGCCATCAAGGAAGTCATGCTCTAATTTAAACCCTCCTATCAGGCATAATACAGACTTGAATTCATCTCCCTGGTCTGTGGCTGGATTGGTTTGTATGAGTCAGAGTCCAACCTCCTCTTTTTCCTTTTTGCACCTGGATACCTTGCACAGGTGGCTGGACCACTTGGAGGGAAAAAACTGATTCAAATTTGACCAGATGGGTGATGTTTAATCCAGGAAATTCCCAGGACTAACCAGACACAAATGCTCACAACAGGGCATGAATCAGTGCAAGAGGATGGCTTCTTTCTAGAACCTGTGAATATTGTCTCATACCTCCTTAACTTTTATTGCAGGCAGCTGCAAAGAAATAACTTGAATGCAACACACACTGGAAGAGGTTGCCCAGAGAGGCTGTGGAGTGTTCATCCTTGGAGACATTAAAAACCTGACTGGATAGGGTCCTGGGAAATCTTCTCTAGCTGGCCATGCTTGAACAGGGGGCTTCAATGAAACAATCTCTAGATATGCCTTCCAACACCAAGAATTCTGCAATTCCATGGTTTAAAATAAGTGAAAAGGGGCCGGGGGGGGTGGGGGGGGGGGGGGGGTGGCATTATACTTTCATGTGAACAAAAAAGCCCTAGAGAAAAACTCAATTATTTGGATCAGATTTATGAAATGTATTTATTGTTCCAGCCATGGAACTCTAAATTCATTTATGGCCTTAATTCAAGTCACTGAACCCTTCTAAATTCTAGCCTTGTTTTCATTCTGTTGAGGTACAACAGAATTGATGGATGTGTGTGGCAGCAGTGTGACTGGATGTGAAATCATGTGCTTTCCCCTCACATGAAGAGGCATTTCAGCAATGACTAATCATGTATTTTCTCCTTTGCCAGCTATTCACAGAGGTTTTCATTTGCAAGGCAAGAATTCTTGTTCTTTTTACTGTCATAGTGGTGAAGTCCCTAAAAACTGACATTTACTGAGGGGACTAGATTTGTCTGAGAGGTGTAGGAGATGGGCTAATTCCATATGTTATCAACCTGACTTCAGGAAGTTTCAGAAATAAGTCTTCCAAGTGAAATTTATTGAAGTCCTGAATTGTTTTCCCCTGAAGCATTTAGTTCAGTAGATCTTTATCAATCTATACCTGTACATACATGAAAATCCTTACACAAGGACACATGTTTACAACAGATTGCTGAGACTCTCCACATCTGAGGTTGTTTCTGCATATTCATGAATATACCTAAGGGCTGAAATATTTTTTCTGTGTGACAGATTTTGCCCTAATAATTTGTACAGTATATTGCTAAAAAAAAAAAAATAAAAAACCACCACCTCCTTCTGTACAGACATTTATTCCATGGTTCCCTGAAATGTTCTTGGTATATTTAATTAAAACAGATGTTATTCTGATGAAGTAAATGATAAAATCTTACAGAATATTTCAGGAGAAGGGAATGAGAAGATTGGAAATCCCACAAACTACCGCAATTTTTTTTCTTTCTATTGCTCATTGACATGTTTCCTATCATCTCATCCTCCGAGTCCCAGAAAAATCATATTAATAGGCAAAATTACTAAATAAGCATTGCGAATTGACAGCAAGCTGGTTGTTGAAATACAGGTTCCTGTCATTAAAAATATATTCTCATCTTATTTATTTCTGATTATTATTTATTTATGGTAAAACTCTTTAAAAGAGATGAATTAAGTTTCTTATCCTGATTTGTGTAAATTAGGCAAATACACCACTCACCTTTTCTTTTAATTTGGTACACAATCTATTTAAGCCTGTATCAGTAGAGCAGCAAGACAGCCCTGTTCCTTTTTTTATTGATTTAAAAATTTGCTGCATATATAGTTATTCCTTCAGGTCTTTTGTCTCATAAAGAGAGCCTCCTCAACCAAAGTGGGTAATATTGGCCATAATTAATTATACTTTATTTTTCCCAGGGCATCCAAAGCACAACAAGCTCTATATCATCACTGACAATCATCTCTAAAACATAATATTCTAACCATACATGCTTAATAAACCAATGTATTCAAGTAAACCAAAGAAAATTTACCGTTCTTAACAATATCACTTGTTCCAGTAGTGTAAAGAATCAAAAGTGTATATATATATATATATATATATACACACACATATATATGTATATTATCCTATTTATTGTTTTATTAATGGTAGTGGAAAGAGAATATATTTCCTCTAGTTTCCCTGCTCCCAGAGTTCTTTCTTCAAGCCAATTTGTTCTTGGTCTAACATCTTCCCTGATTTGGAATCCAAGGTTGTAAAATAGGCAGGAGCAAAATCTGGAAGATGAAGCAGTGTTTTAGATGCAGCTCAGAGTAGGACTGCCTCTGAACTGTACAGACACATTTCCTGTGTGTGTCATGCAGGGGTTAATTGACAGCTGTTTCGGCAGGAGAAGTGAATGTGTACTTCAAGCAGTGAAACACAACTGGAAAATACTTGTTCTCATCTTTCTCCTAGGTTCTATTTCACATTCTGAACTTTCAACTAAAAAGATTCCCAGGCTGTTAAATAGATCATTATTAAGATGTTAAAGTTATTCTTTTTTTTCTTTTTTTTTTTTTTTTTTTAATTGAAGTCTCACATGCCCTTTGTTCATTAAACATCTTCTATACCAATGGCTGAACACCCGCAGTGGCCAGAGCTTAGAAAGCAGCTTAAGCGAGTATGTGTTTAACTTTTTGCTACTGTTCAAATCACTGCAGTGTAAAATGTACCTGATTTACAAGAGTTTGAGTTGGGCTTTGCTCCACTTTTGATGTCCAGACACATGGATTTCTGCAGCCGTAGTGTGAGGACTTTCTGTTGTGAGATATTTCCAGTTTTTGTGTCATATAAAGTGGTGCTAGAGGAATAAAGAGGAGTAGAAATCTTCCTGTTTGGATTCCTCCTTTCACTGGGAAATCTTTTCCAAAAAAAAAAGCAATGCACTAGTACTTTACAGATCAAAATGCATTTTGATCTGAAAATGTTAGTTGCAGGATTTGTCATAATCAAAGTTTTCTCACAACCTCTTATTGCTGAAGGAGGAAAAAATTATGCCTAATAATAAAATCATAAAAAAATAAAACCCTGAGTATAAACATTTTATCTCATTCTACTACATCCCAATGTTTCCTGCAAATTCAAATAGCCCAACATTTATATTAAGTTTAAAATGTCATCAATCCAGTTCTGTAGAGCAAGACATCAGAGTCCCACTGATTATTTCTGCCTCTCAAGAGCAAACTCTGGATAAATTAGCACCACTATTAATCATAATAATACATCTATTTCTTGCTTCTGGGATTCTTGAGATGTTTTCCAGAAACTTCAAACTGGCATGATGTTAGCGAAAAAAACATTAAAGCATGGATCTTAACTCTCCAGTGAATCCTTCAGAAACTGAACAGCTCTCACAGCATAATATTTCTGACAGGAAATATACACTTGAGATGTTTTAAGCCTGAAATGTCACATACACAACAGAGCTTAAGCCAGAGAAGCCTCCCCTGTTTCTGAGATCATAACAGTAGTATTATCATTAAGAGGATAAAAATGCCACTTCCTAGCTTCCCATACCCCAATCCAAATGAAACGTGAGTCACTAAATGAATTTCATCTAAGCCTAATGGAACAATTTCAGCCTGTCCTGGACAACTCTCCTGCCCAATTCCCTCACACACATTATTTCTGCTCTCTTGGTTTTCATATCCGCTTCTGCCCAATCACTTGTGGCAGGTTCTACTGGTAAAGCAAATGCTTTGCTGCTGTTTTTCCCCTTAGAATTACAGATCACTGAAGAAGTAGCTTGAAACATTTCCACTGGAGAAAAATGTGATGAAATTGTTAAAGGTTCAGCAGCCTTGAAACACTAGTAGACTATTGGCATGAGGATTATTCCCAGACATGATCTTTCCTTTGGAACCTGGTGTCGAAGTTTGCAATGTTTGTTCGCTTCATGCCTCCTCAGCACAGCCTTTCTCTCTGGCTGATTTTCTTCCTTTCTTTATCTGAATCTGGCATTTTTTCCACTCTCAATAATTAAGCTGTCTCGATGCTAGAGACATGCCTATTTTATCACATGTATGTCTCGTACACAGTTGAAAAAGGAGAACTCCAAGGGAGAAGGCGGCTGGCGTCTCTGCTGTTGAAACGGTTTCAATCTGGCCTGAATACTTTGCCTGCAGTGCTGCAACCCACAAGGGGGTCTTAACCTCTGAAACCTGCTGACTCAAGAGTAATTGGCCAGCATGATGCCACTGTGACCATCAAGTGGAACAAATAAAATTACCCACCATTTCAGTGCCATGATTGTCCTCTCCCACTGCGTGATTCCATGAATACCCCCGAGGACTGACCTGCTTATAATAAACAAATTGTTTTCTGGGCTCCTTTTCCATTGCCTGTAGGGGAGTAACAAGAAGACAGAGCCAAGCTGTGTTAACTATATTTAATGGTCTTTTTTCTTTTCCTTAAATTGCATCAGATGGTGAAGATGACTAGATATAGTATGATCTTTTAAAATTATATCCTCAAGAAGCAATTAGAGAACAGCATCTCTACAAGGAAAGTCAAGTTTACATAGCAAGAGAAAGTTGTAAATTTGAAGAATTCGAGAGGATTACACATATCCAAGTTGGATGACTTAATTCCTCTTCTCAAGAATGACAGCTTAAAAGCAGGGATTCTCTTACTCTATACACAATTTTGTAATTTGTTTGCATGAGAGCAAGCTGTTTACATTGTGCTACCTAAAGGTTGTTGCCAAAACTTACTATCTCCTATAATAGTGTAAAACCAGAATATCTCTCGTGATGGCAGTGGGTTTAATCAGATACACACCAGCGTAACCAAAAACTAAATTTGGGTTTACACCCCGTCTAAAAGGAGGCCACTAAAGATCAGAGGGGGAGAGCTAGGGGGAGGGCGGGATAGTGGGTGAGGAGATGGTTCTTGTTCTCTTGGTTTTCCTTCTTTATGGTCGTGTAACAGCATCCTCAGTATCTGGATTCATGCGGAGGAGATAATATGGCCTGGTAAACACATCAGCAGGACAAGTAGTGTGAAACTTTATTTTAGTGTTTTCAGTAACTGCCTGAGCTGATAATGGCCCTAATGTGGCCACAATTGACTGCAGAAGTGCAGATTTAGTCCCAGTCCCGTAAAGTTTTGTACTAACACTCTGTGAAATTGCAGTTATGTTGAGTTTTCAACCTTCCATTGAACAAGAGCAAAACTTGGAGCATGAAGATATATGTGAAGAGCTTCTTGAGGCAAGCAGATAGAGGAGCCCAATGACTTTTGCAGAATCAAATCATGATACAGAATAAACTGAGGAGACTGAGAAGTACAGTGAGCTACCCTGCCGTGACTAACAATAACCATCTTAAAAAACTGTTGATGTATTTCTGAAAACACGATTTGCTGTTTGATGCCAGTTATTTAATTTAGACCAAATTACTTAAATTGTGTGCCTAAATGTAGGGACTATGAAGCACATTGTTAAAACAAAGTCTTGAAAAAACGAGAAAAAAATAAACACTTTCTCTTCCCTGCATTTTTTTTAATTGTAATTTGTGATCACTTTATATCATTGCTTAATCTACTTAATTTATCTTGTTAAGGGATTTTGAGGGGTATTTTACACACAGTTTCAGTTTTCTTTCTGAGTTTTGAAACCAATACAGTAAGAGCATTTTAAAAAAATAGCGAGTGCTTATCTAGTTCTTTCCATCCAAACTAATCTCCAAGTCTGAACAGAACCATTTAATCTGGAACAGTTCTTGTAAATTGGAAGGAATCTGACCCCTGTTTCAAATTTAGCATGCATCCTCCTGTTCATTTTATTTCCCAGCAGATAAGGAGTAAATCAAGTCTTCAATGCTTCTATCATACAGAAGTCTTCTCCTTATCTATATACAGTTTCTTTCTCCCTAGCTCCCCTTTTACTGCTGCAAACCTTTGTATGTCAAACAAGGAAAATAATAAAACCAGAGAAATTTGTATTTGGGACCCAAAAACTGCCAAGATGGGAAGGACATATCTGTTTTGCTTTTCACCAAGCTGCTTCTCTCATTTATATTCTGTTACATTACTTCTCCTGGCTGTTTCAAATCCTACTTTCAAGTGGTTTATAGTTATGAAGCACATTTGTCTGCATCTCTGCTGTAAGGGATAACAAGCATTGACTGGTGGATCTACTTGTCTTATACATGAAGCATCATTCTCAGTCAGACTCTATAACAGACAGATAAAACATGTGGCACAAGAATTCCTTTCTATAAATAAGCCCATGGAAAAATAGTCTTCATCACTGCGAGGTATTTGATTCACAGTGGAGAGCTCTTTGGGACTGGAGGAATGCATCACCTCATGGAAAGGATTTGAGACCTCAGGGGTAATGTGCACCTGAGTATCACAATCAAAATTGTTCAGTGTCCAGACATGTGTAACTTGTCATGTTATGGAGCAATCATATGCTTAAGCCCCAATATGTGAAAAATTTTCCAAGTATTTTCGTAGCCAGTAGGCAGCTCATGCATTTGCCATATCACACACACAATGTGTAGATCATATGCTACCCACAGAGGTCTTTTGTCATTCACAGAGCTCTTTGGCTCTCTGCTCCAGAGGTTTTGGAGGGCTGTCATCTGTCTCAGAAGTCATACAACCTTCTGATTGCTTAGCATACAATTGCATACACAAACATATTGAATACTAATGCACTAGTACCTCCTCCTTACCTAGAACTAGGTGAAATTGGAAGGGGAGCATGAAATCAGGGCAGTGTAGATTCATTTCCTTTATTAAGAGGTCTTTGGTGGTGACATTATTTGTGGAATGTTTTTTAGTCAAGTATCCTTGAACAGGAGCATTTTTTTCCTTTTTGTTTCCTATGGTTTTCTCTTGAAGTTGGTTGTATTAGCTCAGTCTTTCAATGATCTTTGCTGATACTCAGACCATTTGGGCAAACTTAAGCAAGCTGCCCAGCAAGGAGCTGCCTGAACACCAGCACCAGAAGGATGCTGGCTCTTGACTCACCAAACTCTCTGAGAGGGCTGCCAGGAACAGTCAGCTTGGGCAGAGAAAGGTATGTTGAAATCTGGAAGAGAAGACATTTGCACAGTTGGTTTTAATGCCTTAGGAAATATGGAAGGTTATAGACTTTACTAGGAAAGAGAGAAAACAGATACAAACATGAAGAGCAGTCTCTGGTGGATAGATCTGCTTCTCTGGGAAACGTAATCCCCAAATACTCTGGCAAGAAGATAGATCATTATACCATAATGACAAGCATTAGTCGCAGGTTTCGGTTTTTCAAAGAAACTAAGTTTAAAAATAGACTTCCGAAACCTTAAGGCCTGGAACCTTGTGCAGACATTAAGATTTGTCTGCAGCTCCTTGCCTTACTCCTACATTTTTTCCATTTGCAAACAACTGCTGCGAACCACTGCATAAGACAGACCTGCACTTTATAGTTCTCGTGAAGCATATGTCACCTCTATTTATACTACTGTGATCTTATGAAAAAAGGAAATCCTGTCAGTAGTAATCTCAGATTCCTTCAGTTATCATAAATTAAAATTGCCCATTTCTGTCTTGCAACATGAAAATGTGTACATGCTTTTTAAAGTCTTTGTTGTATTTTTCAGTAAAATCCTAATGACAACTTACTGTAGTAATTCTCTAAATGTTAGCTAGCATCTACTGAGACATAAACTCACAAAAACCTTAACTAAGTCTTGCTGATAAACATATCCTTGATGTAATTATTGGCTTAAATCATAGGAAGTGTAAGTTTGTGTCTGTAGCAGTCGAATGGCACCTGGAAGCTCTGAGAATTTTTTTTGTGGCCTTGCTACAGGAGTCTTCGCGAATTTGGTAAATGTAAACTTTCCAAGCCTATGTATCCCCTTCTGTGAGAAAATTACATCTACTCTGCCCAGTTTCAAAAGAAGAATATGCAGCCTCCAGTCACAAAGATGAGCAGAGTCTATTGCAGTTCCAGGTAGAGCGTATTAGGAGCCCACAGTTAATATTGTACAGCAGGGACAAGATTCTAATGACATTTTACCTTGCAAAAAGTGACAAAATATTTTCTGGTTTTCATCATTTTTTGTATCTCATACTGAACTCCTGTTGTGTTTGTTAAAGTCAGTGATGTTTGTTATATTTTTGTATGACAGCCAAAAGAGTAGTCATAACAAATACATTCATTCTGCCTTATTTGACTAGTCCAGATTCTCAGAGATTTTTTTGTTTTTCAAACGCAGTGAAGTCACCTTTATTAAAAATAAAAATAGGTTTATACTTTCTATGAGGATACCAGGAGTCAGATTCTAGGAGTGACGTTGCATAATTATAGGGATTTCTTGTACAGATCTGGTGGTGTCAAAATATGATGTGGTTCCAGAAACTGCAGGTAAACAAAAGGCCTTTCTGTATTTTGATCCACTGTGAGTAGTCCTTATAACCGCAGCAAATTTAGGGCCAGCAGAAAAAGGCTAAGAGTCATGATGATTAATGTGACAAGAAAATTAAGAGTTTAACTAAAGGCATTGCCATCATCCACAGTCTTTGTCACAACAGGTGATTTGTGGGGTAAATCCACTGCAGAGGAAAACATAATATAAACACTGAAAATTCCCTGCCAGCAAACCTTGGGAAAGAGGGCGATGGATTCTGATGACAAAATGGCAGGTGGGTTTGATGCTGTGCGAGGACCACAAGCCATGCAAGCACCTGGAATCTGCTATTAGTGCATCCACTCACCTGTCTCTAGCCGCGGCCAGTGACTAAATGCTTCAAAGGAACGAAAAAAAATAAACAATGTAGAGGCCAAGATATACATCAAGGGAGAAACGGAAATGGGAATTCCTCCTCAGCCAGTGGAATAAATCAATCATACAACAAATAGAAATCACACATCTCCTTGGGAATACCAGTAGATCACCCACTTACAAACTTGCACTTTTAAGTCCTGAATTTTCTTTTCTCTAAACACGAAAAACTCTACTTGTAGCAACATTGTAGTCTTTTCTGTTCGCTACCTGTTTGAAAGGTCTTTCCAGGATATTGCCCCCAAAATACTTAGAAACCTCTGAGATCTAGTCCCCAAGCCCAGGCTGCAGCATTGGGCAGCAATGCAGGTTTGCAACTAGAATAAAGCCAGTAGATAATTCGCACTCTTTGTCCAGCATGTCAGAAATAGAAGACGTAGGTGAGTTAAGTTAATTTACAGTCCTTCCTATGGCCTTTGTCTCCTTTGCAGCATTCATCCCCAGAACTGCTCTGAGTGCATGGGAGAGGTGCTGCCAGGGGAACACAAAAACGTTGATTGAAGTGGTCACAGCCTTTTGGACTTGGATGGATTTCAACTCCTATCTTGGATAGGTTCAGAAAATAGTCGCGACATTACTTAGTTCAGCTGCAGTGCACACTGGGGAGATATGCAGGGGAGACTGTTTTACATCTTCCACTCTGGGCAGTTGTGGAGTCACACAAGGTGATAGGCACAAGTGTTATGTCATTGTGATGAAGGTCAGTCTTAGTTCCATCTTGCAGCTATGCAATTTTTCTTGCGGGATCTTCATTTCTCATATATTAGGATGTTTGTATGACTCTTTGGGGCAGACTTTTTTATTTTGGGGGGAGGGAGAGGAGTTTGGTTGGTTTATTGTTTTGGATTTTTTCTACCCAGTATTTTATCTTTGACTCGTAAATGCTTCAATGTAAAACTAGTGATACTGTAAGAGAGTTTCATTTATCACAGGCCTTTGGTGATACCAGCATTTTGTGACTAATCACTTTTAAGTGAAATATTGATAATACAGCTGCTGTGATTGCAAACCTGGGATAATAGAAGTGCTGTCATTTTAAAAATTAATATTGCAGAAATGATGTAGAATTGAGAGGCAGTTAAAGGGACAGTTTCATCACACTTTAATCACAAAAAGATTGTTAGAATATTTTTATAGAATTATAGAATCATAGAATGTTCTGTGTTGGAAGGAGTCTTAAAGACCATATATTTAGATCCTACCTATCATTGGCAGGGACATTTCCCACTCGACCAGGTTGCTCAAAGCTCCATCCAACCTGTCCTTGAACACTGCTAGAAATGGGGTGTCCACAACTACTCTGGACAACCTGTCCCAACCCTCACAATAAAGAAATTCTTTTGTGTACCTAATTGAAATTCCCCCTCTTTCACTTTGAACCCATTACTCTTTGTCCTGTCACTACAGTTCAAGTGTAGTTCAAAAAACTGAAGTATTTATTGAAAATAATAATGCTGTGTAGACACTGCAAGCTATTAAATGGAAAACAAACGTTCTGTCTCTATATGCAGGGTGAAATTAAGTATTTTCTTCACAGTGTAATTTTTTAACAAGACCAGCAGGGCAAGAACAGGGAGGCTGCATTTTGGGGACTCCAGATCTACAAAACATTACCTCAGAAAAGATTAGGTAGGCAACATAAACAAAGATTAAATATGAATTGAACACATTTCTTATCTGCTTGTGAATGGTGGTGCTTTTCCTTAAAGACTACTGAGGAACTGGGAGATACAAATTAATGATCCCCAATAATGGATGCTGGGCATATAAAGAGATGGGCCCAGTTACTGGGAATTTTTAAGTATCATTTTATACATGAAAAAAAGAGATTCTGAGAAAGCAGAGAGGGAGGTGGTGAGAACTATAACAAGTTATTCATCTGTGGCACCTGCACATCTTGCTAATTCATCTGTGGTGGTTTGTATGTTTGGGATTCTTCAGAATGGTTAATTTACCACTATGAAATCCCATCTTTTCAGTCAGCTGTACAGGGGCCCTCTCAAAATTGAAACCCAGTGATGACCTTTTGCCTAATGTATGAGGCCAAACAAACACAATGATTTTAAAGGCTCCCTCTGCTTATTTTAAGTGCTATAAAACATACTTTACAGAATATAAAATGTCTTTAGTAACTGAAATTAAAGGCTTCTTTAGATTTTGATCCATTCCTTCTGGTCCACTTGTTTCCACAGATACATGCTTTACAAGAAATACAGCCTACTTTCTTTCACATACTCCAGGCAATAAAGGAATAAACCAAAGTAAAGCCTGATCCTGCAATGCAATGGGAACCTTCCGGGAGTAGATGTGGCATCCACCTCCTTTGTTTCACACAGCTGTGTACTTCATACATGGGCAAGATGGATGGAGGCAGTGTCACTGGAGGCAATTCACACCTTTTGTCAGAGAAGGTGAAAGGAGTCCATTTACATCATCTTCACAAGGATGATTTAGAAAATGCTTTCCCATAAGCTGGAAGGACCTTCAAAGACTTGCTTTCAAGCACTGATGTTCCTTACTGTGAAGGATATCTTGCAATTCACTAATAGCAATATTCTTAGTTGGTCGTTTCCAGATGCTTGACTGTGGTGGAAATCTCAGGGCAGATGTGCATTTGAGATTAATTTATTCCTTTTTGTTGCCTTAGAGGACACAGTGGTAACATATTACCTCACTTGAATAAAATAGCACAGATATGGGAAAGTCATCTAGTCCCTCTCGCTGACAGTGCAGGCTTGCCCTCTGCAGTGTGCTCCCTAGTGCTTAGTCCAGTCTATTTTTAAATGGCCTTAAGTGATGAGAATTTCTGCAGAGGAGGGTTCACAGGCAAGCCTCTTTTCTTTAACAAAGCTTTGAATAGATAAAGAATAATAATAGTAGTTCTATTTATTAAGCTTTTTCTCTTTCACCCAGCAAAGTCCTTGGGGTGCTGAGCAGACACCTCAAACCCATTTCTTGTCCCAACCAAGCTCAGCAAAATTTTGAAGAGATCAGGAAACAAAAAACAACACTAAAGCGAAAGATCTCTTTTAGACATGCCACTCAGGAGTAAATGGCTCTTATAGCAAGGACTGTTGCAGAAAACCCTCTCAGAAGAACCCCAAACTGTTCAAGCTCTATGGCCAAATTCATGGAGGTTTGTCAGTGCTTAGCAGAAGATTCAAGGCTCTTGTGGGTCCTCAGTATCTCAAATCTAGACCTGCACTAAGGGAAACTTAAAAAGACCATATTTCTGGGCAAAGCTATCAAGGAAAAAGAAAAACAAAGAAGAGTTGTCATTTTGTTTTCCTAATTTGCATTAAATTTATAAATTCAGTGTTACAATTTTAATTATATTGAAAATCTTCCATTTGTATCTGCTAAATCCCAATTTACTTGCAAATGCAGTTATTAGCCTTGTAATATTAAATGTGAAGAGTAGAACCAAAAGCTTCACTATCATCAAATTCAAACAAATGTCTTCAGGAAAAAGCTTTAACCAAAAGCTAAGTCAAGAGCCTGTCTTTTCCACCCATGTTTATCAATGCTAAAACCCTACTGGTAGCAACCAGAAGAATATTGCAACTTCTGTAGGGGAAAAAAAGAGGTTATATTTCTTTTTGACAGAACCATTAAGGAACTCTGTAATGTTTCAATCTGTGGTCACTGCTCTGTTTTGCTTGGCTCACTAAACCCGCAGCCTCAGCTGGCATTTCCTAAATTAACAGCACATTCACTCCCCACATTAAGACAGTCAGGCAAATGGTTCAGCCTAAACTAAGCAGTTTGACACTCATGTGCTTCAGCAAAGCTGAACAGCATCTCATGACGCTTACATGATTAGATGATATCATAATCATATGATAAAAAGCCATTAGGCCAGGACCAAAATCTAAAACATAGGTCATTATGTTAGATGTAAAAAAGCATACCCATTTAACAGGGGAAAAAAAAAAAAAAAAAAAGGAACAAAAAAGAGTTCTGACACCAGGGAACATCTGGCTAATATTTACATCTCCTGTTTAATTTGGATGCTTCAGTTTAGTTTTCAAGATGGCAGTGTATAGAAACAAATTAAGCCAATCACTCTATCCGCAGTTTAGAAAACCAAGGTTTGTTTATAGTTTCTCATATTAATACCTCATCCACTTGGCCAAAATGCCTTGTGAAAAATATACCTCAAACACACAATTCCCCTTTAGTAACAAAGCTGTAATTCAGCATAATTCTTTGTTGATGGGATGAAAAAGGGAGTCGTGTAAACTTGGGGTATTGAGATGAACAGATAAAGCTGAGCCATAGGAAATGAAACAGTCTTCAGTGTGGTAGGGTTAAACTGAAGTCCAACAAGAAAGTCAACAGAATTAGCATTTTGGGCTCCATCCTATTTTCCTTTAAATCAATGGGATTTTGTCACTGACATCAGTTAAGAGTACCAACACAGACATGTTCAGTGTTAAAAGAACATGAGCTGGATACCATCTTGCTGGATAAGACCTGTGCCTGGGAATCTGCAAGTCTAATTCTGTGATGAGTTTGATAAAATGCTTATTTCCGAAAGCAGTTCAAAACAAGAAGCAATTCAGCAATGCATATGTAGAATTTAATAAAATATTATCTCTTAGAGGAAAACTGGCCAAGTGACAATATACTTATGTCATAGGTAATTAGGTAAGCTTCAGAACATTCACATTAATAAAAGGAGGTACCTATTTCAAAATACTAGAAAGAATCCAAGGCCCGAAGTCAAAACTTTTTGTTACAAACCCAGGACAGGCACAGAAATTATTTCATCAGTCTTCCCTATTTTTGGATATACAAAGATATCTACCAGGCCAAAATCTATCCAACATTATTGAGTATTTTTGGAGTTTGGAGAGTATAATAATAGCATGAGTGACCTACAGTATCCAAACACCAAATCTAGATAAACAGCCCCAATGGTTTGAGCTCTTTCTAGTCTAGTTTCCAGAGGCAGCAGAAAAGCCCAAGCAATCCTCCTGAATGTTTCTCATGTCTGTCTAGACTGCCATGACAAAAACGCAGCATAGACACTCAAAAATCAGTGCTAAATTATACTAGCAAGCAATTCACCCACAACTGCAAGGAGCTTAGGGCTGTTTTTCAGAGTGCCAGCAACAAGATCCTGATGTCAGGTTTGTATTGCCCAGCAAGCCCATGGCCCGAGCTGAGGGGATCCCTGTGTGTCTGAGTGTGTCTGTGTGTCTGCTGCTGCCTGGCTCACTGGAGGTGGTGGCAGAGGCAGGGCAGGGGCGGCAGAAACAACATCAGAAAAAGCAATGGGAGCAGCAGACTGGTGCAACAAAGGCGTCAGACCATGGTAGTGAATTTGATGGAGGCAGTAATGGGTCAGTTCCCCCCAGGGATCACTTCCAAAGCACATTGTTGGGTGAGTTGGAATCACATTTGTCTCCCCACATCTTCTGCTACCCCAGAAGACATTGCTCTTGAAAGCACTTCCCATGTCCTCCTGGCACACCTCTGTGTATGCAGCACACACATTCAATCTGTGCTATAAAAACACTTATTGCAACATAGCCCTCAGCTATTTCCAATACTTTGAACTGAATAACCAAGACTGACATGGTAATTATGTCTTGGGGTCACAGAGATGCCCCACAGCCCAGAGGAAACCCAAGGTTTCTTGCAGGGGTGCAAAGTCCAGCTACTCATAGTGGTAATTAAGCATGCCTGGGACTGGCCTCTGGCTCTGAGGCCAGCTGGCAAGGAAGAGCACCCCCATCCCACTAGAAGAGGGGGGCTGTGCCCAGTTGGCCTACTGGGAACTGTCTCAGGACCATGATGACCTCTGGACCATCTCTGGCAAATGTCTGACCGTTCTGGTGGGCACTGCTCAGAGACAGGGACCAGCCTCATAACGCAGCCATCCCACCAATTCCCCTTTTTTTCAATCCAAACATCTCATTTACTAGTAAAGCTGTAGTTCACCAGACCCTCCTGCCCTGAGGACAGCTGACCCTGAGCAGGCTGGGGGCCAGAGGAAGATCCATGGCCATCTTTTGTTTTTAGAGGAATAAATATAGCCACAAGGGCTATATGCTGTGTGGGTATGGGCATGTGGTGCTTTAAGCCCTGCTTTTCCAAGGAGGCAGAGACATGTGCCTCTCTGCAGTACTGACAGGGCATCTATTTCTTCATTCATAAAAAGTGACAGTTATGATTTATTTGAACGGGGTGGGGGGGGGGGGGGGGAGTGGTGTCACCTGTGTGCCACCTCCGTCACTTTGGTGAGCGTGCATCGCGTTTCACCCTCCTAAAGGTGATGGAATGGTGCAGCCAGATGCAGCAGGAAGTGGGCGTAGGAGGTGGGAGGGAGGGAGAACTGCTGTGCCCAGATTAATGGTGATTCTCTGCACCTCTGCAGGAAAAAAAAAAAAAAAATTCTCCTGTAGCAATGAGTGTGGGCACTAGAAATATTTCTTGTTCAGTGAGGCATGAGACAGAGGTACAAGAGCAGGTAAACATGCTTTCTTGCACTCAGTCAGACCTGACGATTCTTATACATTGATTTATACTTTCTTCAGAACCAATGCAGGAGAGTAACAGATGAAAAGCGTGTGCCAGTTTGTAGTAGTGAGGAACCATTCCTCCTAACCCAATCCTCAAAATTAACCCTTTTATGAAGTAAAATTTTATTTTCCATTTCCTAGAGCAGTTGGTTTAGCAATGCTTTGCTGATTTGCTGGTTGATATCCTCCTTTGTTAAGGTATTTAACATGCCTTTGCAAATTTGAGTGGCCAAAAGTTTGTCTTCCATTTAAATATCTGCTTCATTCTTTTCCTTCATTTTTTTTTCTTCCTCTGTCTTAGTGGATAATAGAAATGGAGTGACAGAAATAGGAAGTTCAGGTCTATCCCTTCCAAATTGCTCAATCTGTGCTTCCAAAAATGCTCAAGGAAAATGAATGGGGACTTGCAGGCAGGATATAAAGCTTTCGGTGTTGCAGAAGTGACGCAGCCATTTAAAAGGCCAGCTTAGAAAACAGTGTGCTTCTTCCTTTGACATCTTCCCAAGAATGTCTGCATCAGCCAACTTGCTCAAAGTGGCAAAAGTCATTACAGATAAACACAGTGGATTGTTTATTTTGGAAAGGGACTGGGGCATAACTCTCTGAAGTAAAGCACGGGGCCGTTCTCTACCTGCTGCAGGACCCAGCAGAGAGGCAAGGTGCTGCATGCTTTGTGTTCAAATGACTAACAAGACCTTTGTCTAGGCTTGAACTCTCATACCTGTTTTCAGTTCCTGACATACCTCGGATCCCCCCTACCGCCCGCTGAGCCCACGTTGGTGCACTCCGATGGTGAGCCTCTGGATACAGAATGCCACTGGGATCCACGGGGAAGACAAAGCCCCTCAGAAAGGAAAGCAGCCTCGGGCCACTCTAATTACAAGTCCCTGCACTGCTTGAAGGTACTCAGCTGACATGCCTGAACTGTGCAAAGACCTTCAAGTGAACTATTATACAAAGCTCAATGTATCACATGGTTGCGAAGCAGCTGCTACGTCTCACTGTAAATGAGGCACAGAGATGATAAGTCACATACTCTCATATACAATGTGCTTAAGGAAACCCCCACCCTACGGATTTTACTGCCTTAGGCTAGGATGAATCTTGGGAGGTGAAGGGGAGGGAGTGGGATGTGGGAAAGAGTTTTATGTGAAGACATCCTAGTCTGCATTAAGGATGTGTTTACTCCTAGTAGCTTTGGCAAGTTAATCATAACATGCATTTAAGTTCTTTCAATAACATCCCCCAAAGTGGATTTTTTCTAAATGTCACTTCCCTGTTTGAACCAGCATAAAACTGTATATCCAGATAAATCTTCCACAGGAGTTGCAGAAAGCAGTAGTTGTTAACATCTGGGTTCTCCTTTGCCCACTTTGCCTGGATACATACAAGCCTGAAATGTATGTTCTCAGTTCAGATCGTAGCAGTGTAAAGGACATGCATCTGATTGCACAGATATGAAACACAGCAAGAGCAACATGGTTAAGAGCAAAAAACTCGCAAAACAGAGAAGACAGATGCCATAACCAGCTGCAATATATACATTGCCTGTGATCATCTTAAAAACTACTGAATACTGCGGTGAATGGCTGCAGAGTAGTGCCTTTAACACACCCAGGAAGGGGTTTCCCATAACCCAGCAACACCCTTGGACTGCAGTTATTTCTGAAATCGCAGATCAATAGAAATGCAGGTTTGGGAGGGAGCTGGATAAGTCATCCAGCTTGTTGTGCTGAGATGCTGAGGTGGGTGCTACAGTCAGAGTGTGATGCTGAAATGGGAACTCAAATGCCTCGGAGCTACTATTTCAGGCTCTCTACACTGTCAGTAGGTGGCTCATCTTTTCAAGATTTTCCATCCATCCATAATAAAAATTAAATATATGCCTACCGAAGATTTAAAAAAAAAAAAAAAAAAAAAAAAAAGCCACCACACCACCCACCAGTTTGTATATCAAGAAAATATTGCAAATCAATAATGCAAATGCAGATTTAATTCTCTTTTGAAAATGTCTGGATTTTTTTTCCTTGTCTGGAGAATAAATCATGAAGCTTACCTAACTGGCATGTGTATGTTTCTGGACAAGCAAACCCACACTAGCTTTCCACACATTCTTCAATCATTCTTCAAACAACAGTTTTGATGCAAAATTTTCCCCATGTAAAAGATGAGTGTATGAAAGTTGTTTTTCAATCAAAAAGTGATAGCACATTACCATGTATAAATGATTCCTTAGATTGTGTTATAAAACCCTTTGAAGCAATGCAAAAAACCCATAAAGTATGAAAGTATAGCAAGGAGCAGGTGATCAGAGGTTACAGGAGCAGACTACGAGAACTAGACAGCCCTAATTGCACTTCCAAATCTCACTGTTCCCTATGGATTTGTTAGAAAAGAAAGATCTGTGAGACTATAAGCAAATCTGGGGCCATGAGAATGACAGCAGGAGATTCGCATTCTAGCCATTATGAAGGAAAAGATTTCATCATTAAAACTGAAGCCAGAGCTTTGTCTCCTTTACAGAAGGTCTCAAACCATACTTGGCTCCCTTGGCACTATCTGATTAATCAACCATTTGCTTAGGTGATTTGATCCTGCTCTCATTCAAGGCAGATGCGTCTCCCTCAACTTCAAAGAGAGCACAATGACACCTTCGTGAACTGTGTTTCAATCTGGCTAACAGAGGGCTGCACTTGAAACATTTTCTAATAGACTTACTACAGAAAGCAGAATTAGGTCCAAACTATGTTAAAAATTCACTTTTAGCAAATAAAAAAAAAAAACATTACAACATCCCAAAGTTGGACAAACAGGTTTAAAACTATCACAGATGGCCCAATGTGCCTTTTATCCCTTATCACAGACATTTATATTACATGTCAAAATACTGCAGAATACAGTGATAGTCAGTGTTGGAACTCTCTGTCTGGGTCATGCAGATTCATCACCAGCTGAAACAAAGTGTATTTTTTCCTGGAGTGGGTCACTGTTCTCCTCAATCATCTCACGCTTTTGTTGTGTTTATTTTCAGCACAGAGTTTAATCTTAAAGATGCCATTTAACAAAGAATTTTTCCTGATACTAGCAACATATGGAAGCAGCTGTTTGCAGTTCTTGTTCATAAAATGAGTTACATCTTCCTTTAAACAAGACAGCTTTTTATTTTGTTGTTAAACCTGCATTTGAATCGTAACACAATGATAATAAACATGTCTAGAAAGGTCTCCAGCTCAAAGCAAGTTACTGTCCTTGAACTTTGCCACCCTTTGCTTCTTATTTCCTAGCACAGGACATTTGTCTGATTTGGAGAATAGCTATAACATGCAAAACACGAGCTAGATTTTGGCTCTCATTTCTTAATTATTGCTATTATTGTCATTAAAAAAAAATCTTGTGGTTGAAAATATGCTAAAAAACATTAGTGTCTGATATGTTACACATTGCCTTACTACATGAGAGCAAAAATAAAGCAGATAATGGTCTGTACAGCATGTTCAAAACATAGACTATAACTGTATCACTAAACAAATCAAGGCCAGGGAGTGAACTTGATCACTGAGCTGCCTGTGCCAACTACCACTTTTCAATAAGAATGCCCAGACATGACTGATGGGAGAGCACATATGCTAGGGAGCACTTCCCAGCAAGTAATGTGGGTGAGATTGCAAGAGATGAGAGCTTGTGCTGCCCTCTGATACTACCTGCATGGGCTTTGTGCATTCAAAGATCTCTGCACGCCTTTGCACCAAAATGTGCAACATAACCCCACAATGTTCACCCTATGTAACCTTGGTACTGGTAGAAAGAGAGTCTTCACCTTACTGAACACACCTGAAGAAAATCACTTAAAGTAACAGTTATACCTTAGATCCACCGAGAAACCGTACGCTCAGAGGAGACACAGCACCACATGCTGTGTGACAGGGACGAGAGAACAGTCCCTGTCCGTGCCAAGTTTATCTGCATAAACACAGCTATATCTTGGATACTTAAAGATGTTTTGGTCATGACTACTTGGAGAGAAGGGCATTATGTCAAACAGTATTTGAGAAGAAAATGTAATTAATAATTCTGATGCCTAAACCTTTACTAGAGAACCTGCTGTGTGATGGGGTGCTGTCTCTTTACAAGAGAAAGCAGTTTGCAGTCCATGTGGAGACAAGGAATAGCCAGCTAAACTGGGAGTGAGGTACACTAGAGACATCAAAAACGAAATAAATGGATAAAGACACGTAGAGAAGGGTTGCCCTAAGACAGTGACCAAGAAGAAGACAATGAATGGAGTTGAAATATGTGAGTCAATGAGGAGTTTCAAGCAGGGTGAGAAAGGTGAGAGCTGAAAGTTCACCTGGACATGGACTCCAGTAAGGTATCTTATGGATGCTTTCAGGATCAAGGTGGGTATGTGCAATGATTTAGGGATCACCGAAAAGCCAGCTCTCCAGCAGTGTTGTGTCTAGCATTTGTGCAATAGGTGCTAATAAGCTAGGTAAAAGAACAGCTTTTGTGGACCTTGTAGGTTAAAAAAATACAAAGTTTAAGGCTGAATTGAGGATGCAGCATCTTTGTGCTCCTTTGCTCTGGATAAATTGTAACACTGTCCAGCTTAGTATTTGTAAATGGCTGATTTCTCACGGGCAGGACAAAAGTAGACTATTAAGAGGACATGCAAAGGAAAGAGGCCTGGTTCAAGCCTGGAAACTGCTTTTGATTACTGACTCTTCTGTCAGACATAGGTGCTATATTTCCTGGGGGTTCCATAATCCTCAGGGGGAAAGGAAGTGGTCATACAACATTTTAAGTAGGCAAAACGTGAAAGAGGGTGAATAATAGAGGAGTCTATCCAGATCAGTTGAAAAGGTAATACAGACATATGAGAAAAGAATTTTTGACAAAAAAATTTACCTGGTCTTAACTGCAATTTCATGCAAAAACATGTAATTAAACATATAAATGGATTGATACCAAATGATTACAGCCAACTCAGCTGCAAACAAAAGTTCTCATACCTCTTATTTGTTGTTTATTGAAATGTTTTCCTAACCCCTTTAACTTGCTTCCTTCCAATAGATTAATCAGTTTAATGCAACAACCTAGAAATGAGAAACATTCATCTATCAGTTCCTTCCCTGCTTTTGACCTGCAGTCCCAGCTGGGAAATGCTAGACATGCACTTGGCTGAACTTTTTACTGCTATTCATGGTTAGTTTTAGGACAGATGGAATGAAAATTTGCAGTAACGGGTCTGGGTTCTGTGACACAGGAAATCCCTTTGGGTTCCATCTGTAGGTATTAATCTGTAACAAATAGGTATCTCCTTTTCCTTTAGCTAACCTGTGTTGAAAATAAATCACAATTAACTGAATGGGATGGCAAAAAAACAGCAACAGAAGAGAATTAAACACCTTGTTTTATGCCTCCTGAACACATGGCAAGAGCTCAGCCATAGGCCTTTGGCACTTGGCTCTGGAATATCTTCCTCTGGTGGTTTCAGGTGCTGTGTTTTCTCACCTATCCTGTCATGTCTTTGCTGGAACTTAGCACTCTCAAAGCAGATTCAGCAGAAGGGAATGTCTGCCTATCAGTCTCTGCAATATACAGTCTAGGTTTACCTCACCTTCACTGATATCTTCCTTGCTAATGTGCTGGGAAGGTCAGATGGTGATAATGATGTTTTCATATTTGCTGTTCTATAGGGAAAATTCCATAGTTACAAGTATATCAGAAACAGAAAAATAAGTTAATGCCATCTGGAAAATAAATACACCCACTAGGTCACTGATGGCCTTTGTGTGTAGCAAGCCATCACTGCCATTTTTATCTGAAGTTTTTGTTAAGCTAAGCAAATGAGGCATTTGCAGTTTTAAGTTTATCTCTTATAGCACAGAGTTGATTTTTTTTGTGTGTGTTTTGTTTGGGTTTTTTTAAATAAGTACTTTAAATTCTTTTGAACCACTGTACCCCTGTCTTTCAGGGGAAAAAAAAAAAATAAGGCAAATTCAGACATGCAAATAAAGTTAATTACCCTAGCATAAATTAGGAAATTCATTAGTTCTTGCATTGCTGAAGCTTACGTAACTTCTGCAAAGCAGATTATTCTTCAGAAATCAGAGAATATAAGACATAAAAGGAACTCTAGTACTTTACCTAGTGGATCCCTGCACTGAAAATACCTGCATTTTCTATGAACCTTACTTATTTTATTAATGAATTGTTAAAAATCTCTTGAAATGTCCTCAGTGTCTGGTTCAAGTGCTTAGTTATCCTCAGTGTGGTAAAAGGATTTTTATTTTTGTGGGATTTTTCCAATATCTGACCTAAAATTTCTTAATTTCATGTTAAAGCAATCTTTTTTTTTTTTTTTCCTGTGCTCTGTCAGTGGACTTGGAGAATAATTGATCACTGTCTACTTTAAAACAACCTTCTACATACTTGAAGACTGTTATCATGTCCCTCTCAGGCTCTTCTGTTGTAGACTAAACAAATCCAATTCCTTCAATCTTTCCTCACAGGTCATGTTTTCTAAACCGCTTATCATTCCTGTTCCTCTCCTCTGGACACTCGCCAATTTGCCTGCAACTCTCTGAAAAAGAGGTGCCCAAAGCTGGCTCGAGTTCCTAGCTCAGAACCCAAAGCACCAAGTAGGATGGAACTCCTACCTCTGCCTGACACACAGCCTTTCTTTTAATTCACCACTGAACCAAGCGGCTGTTCAAAAAAAGACACTGTGCTCTTGAGTCATCCTTGGTCTGTAGTCCATAATCATCCTCGCCCCCTTCTCTGCAGCTCTGCTGTCTAGCCAGATACTCCCTGCTTTGCTTTTGTGTGTGATTGTCCCTCCCTGGAAACAGCGCTTCACACAAATATTTATTGACCCTCGTTTCAGATCATTCTTCCAATTTTTCACAATGACTTTCAATGTCCTTTATGCCTTAGAAAGCACCTACAATCTCCCTCATTCTCAGGACATTGGAGATTTTGTTAGGACAGTCTGTACGCTCAGCCAAAACACTGAGTAGAATGGATTTACCAACTACCCATTTTAATAGTAGCTACTCACACCTGTTTCCAGACACTGACTTTCAGCCACTTTGTAATGCTTTCATTTAGTCCATTTTCCTTTAATTTGCTTGTGAGAAAACTGTGTGAGGATGAGTCAAAATGAAAGATTAACATATATATCATATGTACTCCTTCCCTTTATTTACAAAGAGAGCTACCTTGTCAAAGAAAATAATTAGAATGCCTTGACATTCTTTTTCCTGATAAATCCTTATTGGTTTTTTCTTATCATCCCTAAGTAATTATAAATTGACTGCTTAGTAAATTGTTTCAGTATCTTTCACAGTATTGATATGAGGCCAGCTGGACTTAATTTTTCAAGTCTTCTTCCTCTCCCTGTTTAAAAGTCAGACACTATATTTCTTTCTCCTCTCTTGCTCCTTTCTTCAGAGCATCATTTGTTTATTAGCATTCCCAAAAGGTACTCAGTAATGTTACAGTGGGTGCTTTACTCATTCTGTTGCCTGTTCCTTATTAGTGAGGGTAGAAGGAACACAGATATTACATGAAGGTGCTTTGAATTACGCTTTCAACCAATAAGACATAGGTATAACACTCTTATCCCTTTTATGAAAAATATCAAGTGATACAAGGAAAAAAAAGTCTTTTTAAGGTATGACGACAGATCTTTCTCAGAACTGTGAGAAAAAGTCTCTATAGGCAACATTTTTCATAAGAAAACTATGATTTCTTGATCTAAATCACTCCTAAAATTTTATCACTTTCTCCAGACTAACAATTGGACTATGAGGTACAAGCATCCAAGTCTCACTAGGCTTCCCTAGAAGTGCCTTAATCACTGGTCTATTAACTATATTCATATTCTAGTTAATGAAGCAACACAGCTGTTTTAGTTCCTACAATTAAATTTTGTAGGGGACAAGGGGACGGTAGAAAGTTTCTGAACCCTTCAGTGTCCTATAGCAAAATTTGATTCAATTTAATCCCATTTATTAATCTTCATTACTTGCACTCTGTAAGTGCCAGAAGCCTTTGTTAAGGATCTCAGGCTTATTATTTTACATGCTTCAAGTTCTCGTTGATTACCTCTTTTCTTTGCCCTTGAGTATCAGTGCAGCCCCTGAGTGAACCTAGACTTGTTTTAATTTTGCCATTTTCTCCCTCAGTTACATTGGTAAAATGTCAAATTCTGGTTTTTTCTGGCAAACACATACCCTCTGAAAAGGCAGAGAAGATGAATACTTCTGCCAGTCTCTTAAACTCTGCAAAAAGATAATTGGAAGGTGAATAAGACAATAAAAAATGATAATTTATCCATTTATTCTCCACATGTAAAAGTTTAAATTCAACTAAACAGAGGTGCCTCAGCTCTGAGACCTGTCCCCTTGCTGTGTGAGCATGCAAAACTCTGGTCAAAGCCATTCAGTTGGGCAGGGATATATGAGACCTGAGAAACATGCGTCTTCATCAGTGGTCCTACATATTGCCTTTCACGAAGGTCTATTTGCTGCCAAGTGCATTGGGAAGCGAGAGAGATCCCTAGTAGGATGCTTCCATGAAAAATATTTATATAAAGAAATGTGGATAAAATCTTGTCAGCATGATGAGCTAGAGGACAAGGACCTTTTCAGTCAAAAATTACTTCTACCCACCTCTCTAAGAGCCATGCTTTTAAAGTTCTTCTATAGCTTACCTCAGAAATTATTTCCACAATAGAAAAGCTGCAGTTGAAAAGTTTCAGAGCTATTATAGAGGAGAAAAATGTTAAGACAGCTTTTTTTCACTACTGTTTCAGCATCTTTTAGCACTTAGATGATGAGCACCATAAATTCTTAAATGCCAGTGCCTAATTTCATGAGAAATTAGGTATCTGTCCAGAAATTATTTTCATAAACGCTATTTTCATAAGGAGCTAGGCCTTTGTGTCTAAACACAGATAAAATGCTCCATCTAAACAGACAATATGCACTAAGTGGAGTTTTTCTCTGTTTAGGTGGGACACCATTACTGACTTTCTCCTTTCCTGTTGAAAGCATGCAGGACAATACCTTGAATCTGCTTCATCAGAGTGAACAGAAGATGTAACTGCAGTCATGGGCTTGGTACCACTTGCTTATGTTTCCATTCTTAAAAGTCACAAAACTCAGGCATCAAGAAGGCTTCCAAACTCTTGAGCCGAAACCCAAATGGAACATCTCAAGATAGGTCAGATATGTGACTAAATTTAAAAGTTTCTGTGACAGCTGTCTGCTGTCAATGCTTTTTCTTTACAAGCAATGATGAAAGAGTATCATATTTGTGTCTTAACAATGCTAAACTATTGAACATATATTCAGCTTCCAAAGTTTCTGTCCTCCAGCAATGTCTACTGCCTGAGGGTTTAACCTAAACTCATCTCCTGTAAAAACATGCAAATCTAGACACAAAAAGATCACACAACATCTTCACTGTTGGTAAAGCTAATTTGTCCTCTGTTTTTGCTGTAAATTCAAAGGGAGTAGAAACCCCCAATCTACCTTTCTGCATTATTACCTAGTATTTGATTTGGCAATTTTTTAAGCTCATTCACCTAATGCTCTTACCAGTTCTCCGTTCTATATCACAGAATGAATTACCGAGCAATAATTCACACCCAGAAAACCCACTCATCCTTGATCTTTTGTCATGGTGCCTCAAAGCTTACTACCTTTGAAGTATGTTGAGTGTTGATGTGACCTGCTATTTATTGTATTTTTTTGCTACAATTGGAACTGCAAGTGTTCCAAGCTGAAGATGTTCAATAACCTGAATTGGCGTATTTACTGTAAAGGCCGATTCACTATGGAAACTTCTAATTTGTAGTTAATAGCTCCCTTCTACATACATATAAGGATGTAGATTCAGGCTAGAATCTGAAAATAAAAAATTGTCAGTCAGTCTTTATGAGTCATAATCTAACCTTTCACATAGGCTTTAAATTATCTATTGGGACTTCTGAGAGTAAAGTACTGAAGGGTGAATTTTTCGACATTTTACTGGGAGACAACTCTAGCTAGATTTTTACTCTTATCTAGAAAAAGAAAACAAAAAAATCACTGCATCTAAACAACTGCAACCTATTTCAGCACACAGGAATAATAATCTAAAATTACTCTATCAAGTCTTTCTATTCTTTCTTTACAAGACCCGTCATGTCAAAATGCTAATATATGTATATATATATGTGTGTGTGTGTCTATGTGTGTGTGTGTGTGTGTGTGTGTGTGTGTGTGTGTGTGTATATATATATATATATGTAAAATAAGGGGGGGGAGGAGGGTTATAATTTTAAATTCATATAGTTATTTTAAATTTCATTTTTAAAGATTACAAAGCTTTTCTCCTTACACAGGCATGTATAAAGTACCTATACTGAGCAAAAGTTAGCCTCAAGCGTAAGCCTGAAGTGCGCTTAAAGATAAAATTTTGATGTCAAGTACTTTAATTCAGTACCTCAGCACAAACTGGGCTAAGACTGAGCCCATTACAGGCTTTGTACCTGAGTCAGGAGCACAGAAAAAGTACTCATCTTCTTCCAACATCCAATGCCTAGGCATCAGATTATTAACTAGTAACACATGCAACCCACATGGAAAAATTTCTAGAGAAATAATCTAGAGCTGGTTACTTTGGGTTGAAATATCATAGGGGAAAAAAAAAAAAAAAAAAGGCAAAAATTTCTTTTTATTTCAGATTTGTAGTGTTTACCCTGATCTAACAGACTGCAGCCACATTTGATTTAACTGAAATTTGTCATAAGTGGAATTTTTTATTCTTGTGCTTAGTGCTACCACTTAGGTAAGCCCTCAGAAATTATAACACCAAAAAAGCATGTGATACTTGGAGGTAACTGTTCACTGTGGTTGTACATTTGTACATGGCTAGCAATAAGTGTCTACTCAGGTGTCTACTGAGTCTCATTCCAACCAGCAGAGCTCAGAGTGTGCTTCTCTGAGTAGCTTTCTGGGCCAAGTAAGAGACGTAAGTAGAAGCTGAGAGCACCTTCACTCAAGTTAGTGATTTACTGGTGCCATATGTCTGGGACAAAAGGCAGATTCAAATGATAACTTCTCCCTTCCATCTCTCAAGGCAACAAGACAGCCGGGCAGTGAGCGGCTGGTGCCCACACGCTCCTTCTGCTGGCTCCTTGCCTCCTCCTCCCCCACTCAGCCCTCCAGCATCAGAGGTAAAATGTGGCAGGTTTCAGTTCTGGGGTTTTTTGAGCTCTCTCAGATCTGCAACATGACACATCATGTCTGCCTGATGCTCATGTACTGTTCTCCATAAGACTGGATTAGAACAAAAGTCTACTATTTCATTTTGAAACTCGTGTCTTAGATCATCAGGAGATCCTGACATGCTTCAAGGTTCAACAAAACAAAGATTCAATTTGTTAGAAAAACAGAACGGATCCCTTCAGCAGAAGTCTCTCACTTTCATTTTAACACACAGCAAACAGAGCTTCTTTCTGATGAACCTTGGCTGGCAACGGGAATGCAAGACTCATTAGGGTCACGAGGCACAATGAATTCTGCCCTTGTAGTTTGAGGTGTTTCCTTTAGAAAGCTCCACAGACTGCTGATCCTTCAGCCGATTCCCCTTATTCTTCAGGTCATAAATTTATTCCACTGCCCTCTAACAACTTCAAAACAGTTGTAAAGATGAAAAACAATGTTTTGTACTGCCCAGGGCCCTTTCAGAAGCAGTGATTTTGGTAGAGAAAGCACAACAGACCACACCACAGTACACAGGAAAGCAATCCAGGAGCTTTCCCCCACAGCTTTTCCTTAGCCTGATACATAACAATAATAAAAAGCAAACCCCTTCCTAACCTCATTTTAGCAGGCAATTTAAGTAGCCCAATTATAAGTTGCATTTCAAGGAAACATTGGTTGTTTATTGGGGTTTTCCATCTCTGTCCTCAATAGTATTTCACAAAGTTCTCTCTAATGTATTCATTTATTGGATTTCTCTTTGGTCTCTTTACTGATCTGTTAATGAAGCTGCAAATGAAAACCAGACTTTAAACTGTTCAGTACCAGAATTAGAAACTTTGTCACATTTTGTTTTCTGTTGGTTTGTTATCCTTGTGATAATTTTCTTATACAAGCTAATATGAATCAATCTTTACAGAAAAAGCTCATGACCTAGTGAAGCCAATGCTTTAGGAAAAGTTCACTTGTAACTCCGAGGGTCTCTTCCTTGCTTAAAGACAGACCGGTTCACCCTTACAAAAATTTGAAGAAAGGTCCGGGCAACAGGTTTCTCCTGCAGAATTCCCTTCAGCAGAAAGTATTCATTTGGTGGCCATGGTCAAGTTAAGGGTTACAGAGACCTGGCCATGGGATTTCTTGAGATCCACGGGGAAAAAAATTCTTATACTGTATAGAATCTGGAATAGAAAAGACAAAGTGAGTGGCAGATAGCGGCTTCTCCGCAGTTGCATGTGTGTCTGAACACCGGTTCTGCCCTGCAAATCACTGATTTAAATAGTCTTTCTCTCTCCCACAGTTCCACTGATGACAGCCAGGACTCTGGGGAAAAAGGCCTACTGCATTCACTTTTTTTTCAAGTACTCTTTAACTGTGAGAGGTGTTTGGCTCTTCTCAGTTGCTCATCCAAAGATATTTTCTAAGAAACATTTTGAAGTACATGCTATTTCACATTTCTACTTCTACAGCAGAAAGAGCAATATATCTGTATACAGACATAACACATATATCTATATGAATATATCTATGTACACGTATGCACATATATATATCTGTTAGACTTCAACACTAGGTTATCCAGTTCAATAAAAAAAAGTATATCTCAGAGTTTTGCCCATGGTAATAGGAATGAGATTGGCAGTTTCCTCAGGATAAGCAAGGAATAGTCTCTGCTTGGGGCCATTGGCAGCCCCTTGACATCTACATTACCATCACGTTTTTGTTGTAGCGGAGTCTGACACTGAAGAACCTATAAGAATGCTGTATTCATGTTCGATAATAATTAAAATTGTAGAATCAATTAACTCACCATTTGGGGAGAAATCAAAGCAGAAACCAAAGATATACTTCAATTAGGCAATGATATCGTTGCTTAGAGGGAGTCCTGTAAACCCTTCCATCTTTCAAGAAAAAATGTCTCTGGGAAAAAAGTATTGGGGCTCTTTAATTATTTTATATGTGATTTTATAAAGCAGTTATAATATTCAGAAACACAGTATCCTAATCATACAGAGGTCTGTCTTTCATTAATAATGTCTCCAAAACTTACCAAGCTATTATGATAGAAAAACTAACGTCATTAATTATCTCCCAAGTCACTGGTTCAGACCCTGTCTGCCTAGGATCTCATGCTTCATGGTAGCATACATGTAGAAAATCAATTTTGCACTTAGAAAATAAGGCATTCAGAAGATCATTTGATCACAAGTAGTCAGACCTAAAAATGCTAAACGTTTATGTAGAAAAAGTAAAGGCTTACATTTCAGAAAAAAAAAAATCATAGCAGAGTAAAACTTTATCAGGTATGTAGTCATTTACATTTTCAGTCATTAATTCAATTGCCTAAACAGTGGTTAGCATATATTTTCAAGCTATCTAGTTTAAAATTAGAATACACAGTGCTACCAGTGAGAACTGCAAAGTAATAATCAATAATAATGTAACAAAAAATATATCCTAATGTTTTCAGCACTGTACAGCTGATCATGTGCCGAAAAATGGGATATTTTTCCCCCTCTGAAGTGTCAGGTTCAATGTACACATTTCAGGCAACACTTGAAAAACACTTTTGGGGAACAATCAAGGTTTTGTGCTCTTTAATAAATTTAATAATAGTATTTCAGGTAAAAAGTTCATGTTTTACAGTGCCTGAGTGTGATATGTGATGAGTTTCTGTGAGGAACTTTCTACAGGTTTTTAGTTTTTCCTGAGTTTTGTTGTCCCTCCCAGTAGGAAGAGAACTCCATGTTGGGAGCCCGACAGGATTGCATGATTCTTCGAGAAAGGAGGAAAGGTGCTTGACATATAAAACCGGGAGAGTTTCCCCTAATGTGTAATTGTGATCACAACATTTAAGCCCTTGGAAATAACAAGACACATTCCTCCAGGCTGTGAATGAGCGCAGAGGATATACAGAGCAGTATAGAAGTAAGGAGTGAGGTCTGATGCAGGTTGAGGAAGGGGTAAAACATTAGTAAAAGAGCATAAGCACCAGTGAAAAAGACTGGAAGATGAAAAAAACTGCTAGAATATGTGGAGGCAGGAAGTGTAGCATTGCGAGAGAGTAGAGTGGCATAGTCAGCAAAACCCTGCTCAGTGACAGCAAGAATCCAGAAAATGCAGGAAATTCCTGGATCCACAAAGGGGCAAATTTTAATAGCAGGATGGTGGAGAAATTTGATATTTTTACACACCTACACAAGAAGAAATCTTAATATTTGCAAAAATATATCTATACATGTACATGTAGGAGGCAGGAGAGTAGACAGAAGAGGTAAATATCCAAATAGTCCACTTACCGCTATGAGTAACTAGAAATTTTTCTAGAAGTGATAGCAAGAGAAAAGATATCAGTTCTATCAATGGTTTCTGACATACTCAGCCATACCAATGTGAACACAGAATAAAACAAAAATAAAAGAAATAAGATCAGACTGTATTATGCCCCTCTCCAAACTTCAGATGAAGATGAAAGTGCAGCATTATTTATTTTTTTTAACACAGGAACAAGATGCCCATCCTTCAGCAGCCATAATGTAGTATTAACCTAAGCTACAAGATTCTTGTGCCTTGGTACAGACATAAAACACAGGCTTCTGTCTGTGCATAGTCAATGAGCTAAGAGGTAGAAAATACATTTCTGCAGCCTCAGTCTCCTGAGAAGCATCTACCCTGGACTATAGCTGGAGAGAGGAAAGACAGTAAACTTCAGCTAGTTTACTGCTCTGCTCCAGGATGGCAATTCACGCAATTACAGTTCAAGTTAAGGTAGAAAAATACAAACCAAATACCATACAAATTAATTTCTCTTCTGAAAAAGATATAATAAAACACATATTTTTCCTCACACTGAAAGTGAACAGCAGTTTATGCTGTAGTTACATGCTGTGTATAATAGTAAGGAACAATTTACCTTGGTAAATTTTAAGATTTTTTTTATCTCTAAAAGGCAAGTTTTGTCACATCAGGTTGCAAAGCAGAAGAACAAATACAGAAAGAGTTAATTGGGAAGTGCCTCCTGTGCCCATAGATACTGTCTGCTCTGATAGCAAAGGCTTTGCAGTGAAAGAAGCCAGAGTAACCTACTGGAACAGGAAGAGGCTGGTAGCAATTAATGGGGAAGTTTGTTTCTGCTCTGCAGAAAGGCAATTGTCTAGTTAATCCCTTTCCTGCGGGGACTAACAATGACCTGCTCCCAGCAACACTAGGCTGTTGTGTGACACTTTGCCTTCTGTGGGTTGAGAGCCAGCCAAATACCTCGCACAGCTCAGCTCACAACCATACTATTTTAAGACTTCCTCCTCCATAGAATTCCTTTGGTCCTGCTCATTAGATGCCCACTTAAAATATATTTAGGGCAAGGGCAGTTCCATGTTTGCTACTACGTACTACGTTTTTTCTTCTGCTGCTTTTTTCCACTGCCATGGTTCAGGGCAAGGGCTGAATTTCTACCTGTATTAAATAAGCCGCAGGTACTAGAGATGCTATGTTTTGTTATAGGGTAATGAACAGTAACTCCAAACCACAGAGAAAGCTGAAAAGTCACATTAGATTTTGTAGTTCAGCAAGTATTTGGACTCCTTTCGACAGTTTTCTATATTTCACACTTAGTCATTCATGCCACCAAGCTTAAATTATATGAATTAAAAACTGTTTGGCAATCTTCCATTGTGTGGAACTCTGTGGCAGGGCATCGTTTAAGAAGCTTGCTGTCGGACCAGTGCCATGATATGCAGACATGCCTGACAGCTGAATTCAGGCTTTTTCATGTTGTGGCTTATATTTTAATTACTTTGAAGAGTACTGTACTAAAAAGGAAATGCCAGATAGACTGTATCATGGCAGCCAGGGGAATATTGCAAAGCATCAAAACCTTCTGAGGTGAAACAATCAGTGCGGGGAATGCTGGGTGGAGGAAGGGTTTAGGGAATATAACAAATTTGGTAATAAAAAACAAAAAGTCTAAACAGCCCCTACTGCGTGATCATTGCATTAGACAACATTGTTTTAGCCAAAACCCAAAGGCAAAATTTGTATTGTAATTTCCATAGCATAAATGATTAGGCAAATTAGCCATTTCTTCAAAGACCAAAACTTAAAAATTCAACATAAGATATGAAAACTTTATGTTCTTTCTTAAATGCTAAATGTTAGGAATAGACCACAATCAGTCAGTTTAAAATTGATACTTTTTTTCACTCAGCAAAACACTAATTTAGCATTTTTAAAACACAGTGAGGAAAAACTTGACCAGCTCCACGTAGAGAAAAGCATCAAGAAAGAATGTAGAGCTGACTGAAAACATTGCACAGACAAGATAGATGATATGCACAGGAAGGTACTCATGTTTAGAAAGCTGAATATACAGAAAACTAATTTTGACATCCTTTCCTTTCTATTCAACTAATACCTGCACAAGTGAACCATGCTTATTGCTCCACCAGATGCTTCACTTTGACCTGTATGAGAAGAGTACTCCATTATTTCCACCATTTGCACCACCCAACATGGTACAAAATACAGTTCAGTATGAGTTTCACGCCATTCACTGCCCTTGATCCAGGTGAGGAACTCCCAATGATCTCAGGGAGAAATGTGAGAACTAGGAAGGCCTCCAAACTAAACTGCAGACCAATCCTGCAGCAGCAGGAAATGGACTAGATCAATGAATACGTCTGTTCCATCTCTAATTTCTGTGATTAAAGTATGTGATCAAAGGCAACACAAGGCTCTAAGTATTACCACATTCAAAGAAGGAACCATGTCCAAGGAGTAACACATTTCAGTGAGTGAGAGGCAAATGCCTTAGAAATTCCTCCAGTCAACGGCTGCAGTTTCCCTTGAATTTTGCCAGGTTATTCTTCTATGTAGAGGAAATCAAAGCTTGTTGCATAGACCTTCTAATTCTTGACAGAGACTATATCAGGTCTCCCTCCACCAATGCTATTTTTAGAAAAGGGGAATGTAATTTGTATCTCTCTGAAAAGAATTCTACTAAAGTTGAATCCAGACAAAGGTACTTACTGTTTAAATTATCACTTGAAAAAAAAACTGATATAATGAAAGTTCAAAGTAAAATAAAGGCTCTTACAGGGAGGAAACAGATATATTATTCATGTAAGAAACACATATGATTAGATCCTGGTTGTTCAGTTAGAAATGTGTGAAGCAATGAGCTATGTGGGAATGACTGTCTACCTGTATCTTTTCCACTAACTTTTCAACAGTCCAGAGGATCAAGGCCTGGCTTGAGTTCTGAGGCAACATCATGACATAGTGCACCCTTCAGCAGACTCCTGCGCCTGGATGTCAGAAAGCAAAGAGTGATTCAGGACACCTACAAGGGCTTCCAGATCCTCAGCCTTGCACAATCCTTGAAGTCAAGATTACATTCAGGCCATGTTGCAGAGGAATATGATATTATCACCATCTCATTTATCCCACTTTTTTGCTGGGGGCTTTCTGCAAAGTGGATCATGATCTTGAAGCCAGACTCTAGAATGGACATTTAAATACATTTAGGCATGTTTGTGGATCCAACTGCATCTTAGACATCTGCAGTTTTGAGTTTCTGTGAAATTTGCAGGTAGCTTGTGTTGCTGGTACATCCTCTTACTGCCACAAACTATTACTTGGAGTGTTCACAGAAAGGAAAAGGATCAGAGAAAGGAAGGGTTGTTGTTGCGTTGATATTTTTCTTCTACTTTCAGACATCACTGTGAAGTTTACCTCTATAGAAGCCCACCAAATATTTACTCATTCTTGTCTCAGGATTCTAGAAGCTTATTTAAATCCACAGGTTTCAATCAGCACATGCAGAAATACAGAATCACTGACATGAAAATTCCACACATGCTGAAATAAGAATAAATTCCTGGCAGGATGTGCATTTTTTCCATACCTAAAATTTCTGTCTGTGTTTCCAAGAGTGCATATTCCCTTCTACCTTCCTAACTCTTTCCGTTACACTTTGTTGCTCGCTAACGCTTGGCATGGTACACCCTTTTGCAAAGAAGAGGGTAACAAGAGCATATATTTGTAACAGTATGCTTCTATTAACAAAATATTGATGTCTGCTAGTGCCATAAATATGCTAGTAATTGTTGAACTGAGGTCCAGAAGAGTAAGAATATTATGATGAAATTTATGCTTTTGGGGTCATTCTGAGATGACTAGTTTATTAAGACATGCAAATGAAGGCTTCAACAAAAATTAGTAGAAGAAGGAATCTGTTTTGGCAATTTACAAGAGGCAGGAATTTGTTGTGCTCCTGTTTTAGGGTCCTGTTAGCTATCCATATAGTGTCCATGTTACAGCTCATGCAAATTTTGAACAAAAATCCTTCCTCATTATAAAGTGTTTGGGATGATCACCCAACCATAAATTGTGTAAAAGCCACACTCAAACAGAATGAATGACAGGATAACCCTCTGTTTCATAGGATTCCTCTTCTCCTTCTGTCTCCTTCTCCTCCCCTCTTTCAAGCCCCACACACTTTTCAGCAAATCACTGAACTGTCTCCACTGGCTTTCCTACTGCCATGGTTTTATTATGCTTACAATCATTTTGTGTTCTAGTGCTTGATTATACACAGAGACTCAGATTAAATACATTGATAACAATCACCCTTGAAGGTATAACTAGGCACAAAGCAAATTGTTTTTTCATGCACATTTTAATAGCTGCTTCATTTTATATGGCACATTCTTGGCTCCCAAAGGCAATCAGAAAAAGGCTCTTACTCTGAGGAGGGAGCGCACACTGTAGCGTCACGCAGAACACTTCAGCAAGTGAACAAGTTCTAACAATAGCATGGCAGAGCCAGGGCTGTTAAAAACGGCTTCTAATTTTACTCATCTGAAACAGTACTGTTCAGATTTTTATTTTTATCCTTCTTTACTCTGGGGACAAGGTGTTAACTCATTGGAAGGGTATGGCCCTTGAAGTCCTCACCGCAGAACAACCACAAGACAATTGCTCTTTCTGTTTGTCCTTCTTTACCATGAGTTACTCAAATCTTCAATTAACTAAACAGAGAAGTGGCAATCATGTCACTGTGAGACACTGGAGACTTGCAGTCAATAATCCCCAGGAAGCAGCCTGACAACTTTGGCAACCAAGTCCTAGCACAAGATTGCATGTCATTTTCCAAACCGATATTTCAGATTCTTTGGGATGCTGTTTCTGGGTATATTTTGGCTCTAACTCCAGTGATTTTTAAAATCATCATTGTTTCTATTCCCCAAATAAAAATATCATGCTTGTTAGACTCCTTTCAGAAGTTTAAATACAATTTCATTTTTGTTTATTCTAACAGATACTGACCAAACTTTTTTCAAATGTATTGTGCAGACTTGGCCTGACAATTCTGATCTATTTATAAAACAGAGAAAGTAATCAGAAATTCTAGAAATGTAAGAATAGATACAACAGCTTACAAAACCAAGACTTTTCCTGCAAGAGAAGATTTCATGTACCTCTACTGTCAGTTCTAGGGGACATTTGTGGCAGAAAAGCATTGATGATACAGCAAAATGTAATGGTGAATAGTAAAGTATCACTGTAGTTCAACAAGAATTTTAACAAGGAAAATGAAAATATCTTGTCAGTGAAGCCGGTTTTAGCAAAAAAAAAAAAAAAATAGACTTTAACTAAACTCTAAAACTCTTCAACTTTTTAACCAAAAGTTGAAATTTTAGAAATTAAGATGAATGGTTATAAAAAAATATTTAAATACTAAAATTCTAAATACTACTTCTTTGGTGCAAGCTTTTTTCATTGTCAGCTGACACTTATGTCAATTCTTTTGTCCTTAGATCACCTGGGGAGTAACCCCCATTTTCTTCTGAACTTTTGTAACTGAAATAATGCCTAGAAAATAAACATTACAAAACTAAATCTCATGAATTTAAAAAAAAAAAATCAATTTTTATTCTGTTTCCAGCCATTTCCATATGAGTATCATGATGTCTGTCAATTTGACACTTTTAGCTTTACCAATATGTACCAGCACAGGAGAGCATTGGGGAAAATGTTCATTTTCAAGAATAATGAAAGTCGGCTTTGGTCTTATGTGAAATATTGACAAACTCAGGCTGAAATTCAGATTATTCCCATTCAAAAATCAATGAATTTGTGTTTTAACTCCTATTTCCTTGAGTGTCTGAGCTGCTGTCTTCGTGTATAAACTTCTCCCTTAACTTCCAGTTTGCCTCTGCCTCTCTTTGCATGACTGTGTTAGGGGTCCGTGTTAGCTCTGGGGTCTTCCAAGTGTTCCTTCTGATTTATCATGTTTTGCAAGAACAACATGTTTATTAGTCTCTTTCTCTTCGTTGCAGAAATTATCTAATTTGGTCAATCAGTGAAAGCAGATTAGAAGAGAATTAAATGGAGCAATCACAGAGTATTGAGTGTCCTTCAGGTCATGTATGTCTTGATCTTGGTAACTGCTGCCAGTTTCCTAGAGGGAAATTAAATACATACAGTATGACAAGGTAGACACTCTTTTTCACAGATCTCAATCTGATACCTGACAGGAATATAACTTCCTTCCATTGTGCAGCTTCTTATGATGACAAACCTGTTGCCTCTTATCATTTCTAAAATCCTTTGTCAGCCTCTCCTGTCCTCTCTCCCCACTGAAGCCGCATGGCGGGAAGGGTGTCTCTGATCAGAGAACTGTTTCTTTTCCATCTCTTTCTGCCTTGCCCATGCAATCCAAGGAAACTGAAATAACTTGCAACCACAACAAAACAGATGGTCTCCTTTGGAAACCTATTTTTCAATATTTGTACCTCTAGTCAAATGACCAGCCGTGAAAAGAAGTAGTATGTAAAAGGATTAAAGCAATTGGAGGAAGAAATTTCAGAGGAGCTAAGAAAAAGAAGAGTCAGTGAAAATGTCCAGTTTTTATAGACTTCTTCCAGCCCTGCCAAATCATCTACAAATGTGTGCATGGATCTGGTTGGATGAAGAATATTAGTGTGTAAAATAAAAAGTATTCTATTTTTTCTTATAACGAGTCTGCAGTCTCCGTTATTCTAAATGTTCTGCAGTTCTGCCCTAAGCCTTTCTGTGCCATTCATTGTCAGGCTCGTTCAATAAGCCTAAGGTCATGAGACTTCACAGATCAGGCTTAAAATGAGGCTGGAAAGTCCAAAACTAGCACCCTGCTTGTCTGTTCTAACAGAGGAAGTGAAATTTAAGCGGGCATGGAAACTGAATTTCCTTGCATCCCTAGAAGTTTGCTACAGGCAGGCCAGATGTGGTTGTGTTGCTGCTAGCCATGCTCTTTCTGTTATGTGTTTGAAGGAGGTCTGTCACTACAGCTGTTTTCAGAAATAGGAACCTACTTTGAGAGTAAATACACTTTTTATAAAGTTTCAGGAAAATTGGGAAGAATCTTGCACTGTCTTTTGATTTGGCATGTCACCATTACACTGTAAGGAAATTGTAGTGGATGGACACTGAAGTCCATCTTTTGCAGACAAGAGTTATGAGACTGACTAGAAATGATTGCACAGATTGGCTGAAGGTCTAATGAAGGATTTAGAAGAGGAGCCAAACAGACATGTAACATTCACTGAATGGCATCTACAGCTACTTGCTGTAATGATTTTCCAACCATAGCAAGTCAAAGTTCAGAAGAGGAAAAACATTTATAACCAGTATACAGAATAATGGAAAGTTCATACTTGTCTGTCTCCGTTTTACGGAGTCAATATCATCCTGGTACTTCTGCTTTCTCAATTAAGATGCTTGCCATGAGATGGGAGCATTTAATGAATTGATGATATAAATCAGGAGGATGGCAATCAACAGAGGCATGAAGAGATTAAATGGTTGCTAGTTTAGAGTTAGCTTTGAGATATGATTCTAATTCAGTGTACAGTATCAGCACAGTGGATTAAGGGTGAATGTGTTGTTTAAATCAACACAATGTGCTGGATTTTTAGTTTCTAAAACTAAAAACTGTGGCTCAGAATTAATTCATAAAATCCTCAACCTCTTGACTTCTGACCTCCTCCAAATGAGGTGCGTTTGTCTTACAAGACAAGCTTTAAAATGTTCTGAAATGAAAGAAGAGCCAGATGAGCTCCAAAAATCTGATTTTTTTGCTACTGTTTTTCCATTTTGGTTGGGTTTTTAACCCATTAATTCTAAAAATAGGCTAATGTTTAATCTTTATATTACAATTTGTTTATGAAAAGATGACGTCTGTCTGTCATTTGAGACAGAGGAAATAACAAAATCTCATGCAGTAGAAATTTGAAATTAAAAACCCACAGGCCACACTCTTTTTCATAAGTTGATTCTCTGTAAACATCCATATTCTCTTTTTTCTCTTAGTATAATTTTTACTTTTCCCACCCAGGCAGATTACTTTTCATCATGGCCTAGTATGACATTATTCTTCAAATAAAATGTAGGTTTGAAAAATGAAACATTGTCATTACAGATTTATCAAGAACAATGTTCCAGGGAGCATCTGCAAATTTGGTGCAAGGAAAAATGGTCATTTCCTCTCATAAACATAGAAGAAATGGCAATATCCTGAATCTGTTCTGTGAAAATTCACTCCTTTTCACTGATGTTTTCTAGGCAGTAAAATTAGACCTCAGTCTGCCAATGTCAAGATGTATCATTGCATCTGTCAATGGCATTAGAAGGCAATGTGAATATCCAGAAGAGTCAGCAGAAAACCATGTGCAACTTGATAGCAGTGGCACAGCAGAGAACAAGGAACTGTCTACAGACCCAAAAACACTGTGAGTGAAATCCCATTTATTGCCTCTGGTAGTCTTGTCTTCTCTCCTCTCTGCTTTACATGCAGTAGTTACTCCAACAAATGCAATAAAACAATATTGGTCTCAAAATCAGTCTGAGAAGAGAATCAGACCTTAGTCTCCAAAAGTAGGTCAAGGACTCTGTTTGTCAATACAGGAAAATGTTGGAGCTGGCAGGCCATAAGCAGCAAACGGGCACAACCAGCCAGTGATACCAGCCAGTGGCACACAGCCATTCCCCCAAAAAAAAGGTACATTCAGAGTCTGGGCCCCAGAAGAGGAAATTAGTGGCCATATCTCTGGACACTCAAAATAAATCTTCTTCATTAGATTGCACTTTATATGCACTTGATTTTTCACTGGAGTTAAATTTCCATTACCTTATTTTCCTTGCAGACTGAGGAAGAAAATACAAATTGAGTATTTTGGCACTTTAAATGAAAAGGTAGTGAATATGCAGCCTGAAGGAGCTCAGGGGGTTGATTTCTATTCCCTCCAGTAGGTATAAGAAAAACAAAATAATGGAAGCTTGACTCAAGTAAGTGAATAAATGAATTTACAAGGGATAAGCTAATTTCTGTCTTGGACTGCCTGCAATTATGAATGTTTATTAACTAGTCTGTCTGGCTTTTAGAGGGGAAGAGTGCAGGAATCCCTGGAGCAATGCAGCTCAAACAGAATTATCAGTCAAAATTTTTAAAAAAGAATCCCGAGCAGAATGACAAAAAGTACAAAACTTCCAGTGCTACTGGTGGGCTTAACATTGCCTGAAGTGAGCCAGCCTTGCACACGAAGTGGGCCTACTGACTGCTCAGGGACCACTAGCATGAGTAAGGGGATGTCAGGAATTACTGGGTGCTCTGTCCTGCTGAGATAAAAAACAGGTGGTCAAAGCCCAATCCAGCAGCAGACGAAAGCATGTGAGTACACTTACTGACTTCAAAGGCACAGCCCACATGTTTAATGTTAAGGATGTGCTAAAGTCTTTTGCTAAACTGCAGCTCATGAGATTTCAGAGGTCTTCACTCCCAATGACTTTGAGGTTAGCTGAAGTATCCTGTTAAGTCCGTATTTCCCCAAAGGATAGCATCAAGATTTTCTCCTGCTGTTTCGGTAATAAAATAAGGACATCTTAGAAAATGTTTTCCTTTAGAAAGGCATCCAATAAGTCTTAGGAGGGGACTTTCCTACTAACAGTCTTTAAAAAAAAAAAACAGAAAAAAAACCCCAAATGCTAAAATATTTATTTCTGTGTTGCCAATATGTTACAGATAGGTTAATTAATGTCCATATCTCATATGCCAAGGCTTAGAGAATGCTGGAATCAGCAATGAAACAAAGTCTATTTGAGTGCACAACCACTTCTGTACCTGCAAGCCACATGGTTGCACAAAGCAGAAGATAGATGCCCAAGTGGTCATTTGTACATAAATATCCCAATTACAGACCAGCCTTGGCAGCAATACCTACAGCTGTAAACAGTTACACTTAGCATATTTGAATGCAAATCTTGGTAATCCCTTTTTTAAGATACAGGAATGTAGGAAGAAAAGGGAAATCCTGGAGCTCTGAATCTACCTCCTGCAAACTCAGAAAATGTTGTCCCATCCCGAGTTGATTGAACTTCTTACTGAACTAGATACAGCCCTTTTTTACCCCTCCTATTCCTTGTTAGTAAGAAATTCATTCTAATTTTCCAATCTGAATGTATTCTTGTTCAGTTTTGGAACAGTTACTTTTGAACAGCCCTTTACCTTAATCAGCTCTTCTGAATTCCTTGGGCTTCCTGCTTTCATGTGTATGTATGTTGAGAAAAAAATCATTTCTCTCCCCTCTCAATATTTTTCTCTTTATGGACTAATTGGATTCATATTTCTTCATCTGTGCAGGCACAGCCCTTAGACAGGTGTGGTGTTCAGACTGCATCACCCGAGGAACAATTCAAGCTGGCAGAGTGATTAAGTGACACTCCTGTGAGTCAACAGTTCTGCCCAGCTTTCCCTGTGCCAAAAGTTGGTAGTCATCTGTCTTATGCTCTTTCCAGCAGTCACTGGCTCCTGGCTGCTTAAAGTACCGCATTATAACTAGTGGAAAAAAAATAGCCCTGTAAGACAAAGATTTCATCTAAAAAGAGAATCCGTCTTTTAGAAATTGAATTATAATTTATTTTAACAATGCAATTTCTGCTCTGCAGTATGAACAGAGCACTTCACAGTGCTTCCCTGGGCTGTCATCAGATAGAAGGCTCTGGCTGCTGCCAGCACTTTGCACTATGCACACTGTTCTATGTATGCCTTTCATGTCTGGCTACTGAGTATGTTTCCTGGCTCGTCTCTAGAAGACCTACATTTTCATTTACGCTTTCATGCCTACCCTAAATCCAACAGTATGATTGTTTGGCTCCCTGCACTCAGGATCATGTGTTGCACACCATAGTCACTACTCACCAAACAAAAATTAACATCCTGTGGTCTTTTATTATGAAGCGATTAATGCAGGAGCATGAGTCATTTTGCTGTTCCTAGCTCATTTGTTTCAGCTGCCTGAAGTGTCTCATGAGGGATGGAAAGGTACTGTTGCCTACTTTGGGATTTTGTCCTCTGTTCCAGGGTCCCAGATGCTTTATATTGACAATGGGATATACTGCATATGTGTCTGTCAGCCGTCAAAATGCTCATGAGCCTTACTCTTTCCTCCATGATCAATGTAGTTTCAATTACTACACTGGATAGCTGTTTTTATGTATTTAGTATCAGCTTATTCACACATTGCTTTTTACTGGATTTGGTGCGATCACATGTTCATATTCCACTCAAAGGTAAAGTATTTGGATTTCTGTATTCCAACATCTCAGTAATTTCATCCTTTGCAGCACTGAGATACCTCTTTCCCTGTGTGTCAGAGCTCTGGTGACAATTGCTGTAGTCTGCTTCCTTTACATCTTACAGGCCATCTTCTAAGACCCTGCAAGGTGTATCCATGCAACATCTTACCTTGCTCGTCAGTTCTAAGAGGAGCCTAAATTCATCTTGTGCCCACATGGGCAAACACCTTTGTTCCTCCAATGGCAGAAATAACCTTTTGGAAGTCTAGCCCTCCAGCAACACTGGCCGGCCTTCAATTCCAAAGTAAAAGACTTCCCCCCATCTAGTGCCAGGTGCACTTAAAAATTAATCAATATACAAATCCTGAACAAGGGCATCATCACCATTCTTTGTTCGTGTGAGAGCCAGTCAGACAAACACCTCTGCTTTTCTCATACATCTTCCCAGTCTGCTTTATCCCCAGTCTGGGTTGGCACAGAAGAAAATCCAAACAGCTTTATATTATCAGAAACAATCTTGTTGACTTTTTTTTTTTTCCCTCCTGAAGACTTTTTACTTTATAGACATTATATATATGTGATGTCCTCTAAATTTAATATATATATATATATAAAACATTATATATACACATACATACATGCATACATACATATATGTATATGTGTGTGTGTGTATATATATATATATAAATACTTGTAATAATTTACTGCAAACATTTAAGGGAGAAGGAACCAGACTGTGGACAGTAGGGTATATCGCTTCAATGGTTTATGCTTTGGGCATAAATTTGTGGTACATGGTCCAGAGGAACTATTACAGTTACTTAGAAGTGTGTCTATGTAGACATAGTCACCATAGTTCCAGGGCTGCTTTGCTTGATAGTACTTAAAGCCTGATATATCACTTACATTTTTCTTTACTCCTTCAAATGCCTGTTTGTTGGTATCTTGCCATACGCCCACTATGTGCTAACTGTCTCAAGAGTTCACAGGCTTCTGATAAGCATGTGCAGAATCTAGAAAGATAAGTTAGGCATCCCTATAAATCACTGAACTTCTTCCCACCCTTTAGTTCCTAAACACTCTACATTTTTCAGAGTGCAGCTGGAGTCTCTCAAAAGTCAGCAGATGTCTAGGATCAGAAGCACGGGTTTTCTGACTGGTTCTGTGCTTGTTCCAACAGGTGTACTGTTCCCTCTCCACTGTAGGACTGACAGTTCCCTCTGCCCACTGCTCCCTGAAGCTAAAGAAATTCTCTGTATCTTCACTGTCTACACGTCCAATGTTCTTCTATCTTCAGCTCACCGTGGAGCAGCCTCCATGTCCTCCAATATATGCTTTTTTGGCTTTGCATGTTAGGTGAAAGCCAGGCTGACTGTTCTTCCTTTTTCACACTGAGGATGTTTTGGTGTTGAACCAGAGCACAGTCCAACACAGTCTACAAAGATTTGTAGTTCCTTATCTTTCTACATGAGAAGTCCCACATGTGTTTCTTGTGTGACAACTAATTGAAAATTTAATTTTTCTAATTATGATCATTGCCTAAGATCAAGCCACAAGTATTCACACATACATAGTGCCATACTATCTCCTAGAAAGTCCCTGCTCTAGCTCAGGGTTATTGATCTCTCCAATATCTTGTTTCATTAATTTCTGGTTGCCTACCTATGGACTCAGTCTGTTTTCATTGTAAACTGCTTGACCTTGGTCACATTTTTGCAGTCTAACTTATTGTAACCACTGGGACAATATGGCTATATAATACTGTTGAAATTAGAAAGATTTCTAGCCATCAAAGTAAATAGAGGAGAACCTAAATAGTTTTACAGCAAGCACCAGTGAAATTATAAGCCAGATCATGCACAGTACAAGGGGATCCCAGGGTATGGTTTGAGTTTCATGTTAGTCTAACTGCAAGGTTGAAAGATTCATTTTCCCAAAAAAGCATGGGGACTGCATATAGACTGCTTATTCAGAGAGATCCTTTCTTTGTGACATTGCCTAACTCACATGCAGAGATTAAAAGGAAAATATTTGATGATAGTGTGCAAACAACTCAGCTGCTTGAACAATCATCAGCCACTACTCCAAGCTTGACTCTGTGTGTGTGTGTGTAAGCAGTATAGATGTAGCCTACAGCACCCACAGAAATGTGTTCTCTTTGTCATCCATGTAGCCTTGTTGCCAGCAGAATCTACATTTGTCTCTTTAGGCATTCATATTTCTTCATTTTTGTTCAGATTGTGCCTAGGTTTCTATCATTTGAGGACACAGTGTTTTACAGCCATCACCTTAATGAAGAGAATCCTGGATATCCTTTATGTCATCTGGAACTTGTTTTATTCCACTGTATCATTTCTAACTTCTCTCCTTGACTCTTTACAGAGACTACAAACTCTTCTGTGATGTAAAGGATAGTTTTATTTGGAAACCCATCAGTCCTAACATCTCTCCCTTTTATATTTTTTACTCTAAGTCCATAATGCTTTGTTTGATTCCAAGACCTATTTTCTACTTCATTACCAACCTTAGGGTACCCCAGCAGGCAACAATACAAAAAAGACCATGTTCTCTAAGTGATCCCTTTTGAACAGGGCTGTTTTCAAAGATGCTGCACTTGCTACCCAACAGCTGGGCAAAGGCTGATTTCCTCATGCTTCTCTCGAGCTCTTCTTCCTTACAGCCTGTAGTCCTTAGACTAGGTATTAGGGAGAAATTATTTGCAGCAAGCATGGTGAAACACTAGAACAGGCTTGCTAGGGAGGTGGTTGATGCCCCGAGTCTATCAGTGTTTAAGAGGCATTTGGACAATGTCCTTAATAACATGATTCAACTTTTGGTCAGCCCTGAAGTGCTCAGGCAGCTGGACCAGATGATCCTTGTAGGTCCCTTCTGGCTGAAATATTCTGTTCCATTTTGTTCTATTCTATTCTATTCTATTCTATTCTATTCTATTCCCTTTCTTCAGGTTCTCAGCGTAGGTTGCTGCATTGCTGCAGGAAGGAAGCCACCACTTAAGATATTCTCTCACCCACTTTCCTCTGGTAAGCCGTCCGGTAAGAGTAAGCCAAAAGATCCCTACCTATTCTTTCACCCCAGGTTCCAAGCTGCCTCAGATAACCTGCAAAGAGGAAAGGGATCCTTGCTCCACTCCACTCAGACATAGTTCAAGTCACAATCTAGAAACAGTTCTTTAGGTACCAGCCTTTAAACAATATCACAAAATGTCCATTGCTGAAGAAAGACATCTGCATCCTCTGGATTATGTAAAACAAACATCTGGCATCCATGGCTTCCTCTTAGCTTTGCTGTTGTATGTAGTAAATGGAAGTCTCAGCTCCCACAACTGTCATTTGTCTTCAGCAAGCACTATGACTCCCCTTTTGTGAGAAATGAAGAATAATCTGGCTAAATCCCAGTTCAGAGCTAGCAAACACGAAAGGTCCAGTCCCTCCTGCTGTTGCTAAAAGCTGACTTCCCACTTCCAGGGATTAACAAACTATGCAGACATTCTTAGGAACTGAAAAATCAGCAGACTTTTGCTTTGCAAGCTCCATCATAAATAAGTAGAGCTACTCCCCATTTCACTGCCATAAGCAGCAATTTTCAAGGCCTTGTATCAACAGCGATATTGATATCAAGAAAAATTTTGATTCTCATCTTTTGAATCTTGATGCATCTCAAGTGAAGTGAAGTCTTCAGGAAAGTCTGACCTAAGCAAATAAATACTCAAACATCTCATAACAATAAGCTAGATCCTGAGATCTTGCACCCAATAAAAACAATGAAAAATGCATCAGTATCTGCAAGAGCCTTCTGGGGTCTCAACACTCTCAGGGAAGAACATGGCCCTGGTTCACTCTGTATTCCCATAAACCATTCCCGTACCAGAAGTCCCCGCTGAGGCTGTAACAATGCACACTGTGTACACTGCCCTGCCATTGTCTCTTTTGCCTTTGCCTAGGGAAAATACACTGACTGCTGACAGAAAAGGCTCTGTGGCCACAGAGCTGAAAACTAGATTTTTCTCCAACACAAACAAAACTAAGTTAAAAGGGAGAGAAAACACACAGGGGAAGAGTGCCTGTATCTCAGCAGAGCTATATCCTTTCTCACCTCTACTGTGCTCTGGGAGATGAAAACATAGGTGACACAGGCAATGATTACAGAGCCCTTTTTAAAAGGTAGGGCTGCACAGACCCTCTAAAAGTTTCTTTCCTACTTTATGTATAAAACCCCAAAATGAAACATATATCTTTACTTCCCAAACAGATTTATCTTATCTGTCTTATTACCTCAGATTCCTTCAAGCCTCAAGAGGAAAAAGCATTGTGGTTTCATAATTAGCAGCATTCAGGCAGAAAGTGGTCATGGAGTGGTCTGTGAATTGCATAAAATCATTTGTACCATTTTGAGACCTCTCAATAATTGAATTATGGCTTCAAGAACCCATCTTCTACTAAAACAGTTGTCTCTGCTGATCACCAAAAGAAGACTTTTGGTATTTTTCCTGTAAATCCAGATACTCTATTATTCCATGGGGGCTATCAAGCTACTACAACTACAGTAAGAGTCAAAAGATTTGGGTGTTTTACCTCCCCCAAAGCACACATCCACCTCCTCCCACTATATTTCAAGAAATTTTTTTATCAATATATTTATCATTTGGTCACATTTCTATGCCTACACAGCTAATGGTACCAGAATGAACAGAACTGTGGTCAGATCTGCTACTAGCAAAAAGTAGAATAAGTGAGATGCAGCAGCTGAGATAGTTTGTAAGGTGATTAGTGGAGGTCGAACAAGGTTTGCTTATTATACAAGTTTGCCTTTGACATTTCTCAGTGCACAGTCTGTCTCTTAAGATGAAAATTTGGTGATCTACTGCAACAATGACAATAAAGACCCTGTTAACCACTGTTGAATCAATGGCCTTTGCACTGTACATACAGTACAAAACACATGCATAAGCCTGGCAGCTGCTAAACTCATTGATATATAACACCAATCCCAAAATAGTGATATTTCACTTCTGGAGCTTTATAAATTGTTAAAGAAATAAAATCTGCCTTTGGGAAATAATGTTTCTCTATGTATCATTGAATCCATTCCCTTCCTCCTCCTCTCCCTCTGAGATTAAAACAAATAGTGCTGAAGCTATAAATCATCTCTACTGGCACTGGAAAGCCCTCAGAGATGTTCTTTTTGTGCCATTTCAGTAGACAGAAAGTCTAATGTACAGAGGTGATGTTGCTTTTTTTTTCTTTTTTTTGTAAGTAGAGTCAGAAAAACATGTCCCTCCTTGATCTCTTCAGTGTACATCAATATTTCTTCAGTCATATTAAAGTCGTTGCACACACTCCAAGTGGTTTCAGGGAAAATCACTGGGAAATGGAGCATGCCTGGGAATTTTTACTATAATTTTCTTGTGTAGAGAGATGCATCTTGAAACACCATTTAAACACTGTAAGCAATGCCAGCAATAGGACTGAGTCAGTCACTCTGTCCTGAAATAAATATGGTTTTGAAAAATTCATTTGCAGAAATTCAACCTCCATTGCTTGTTTTTCACTGAGCTCAGTCTCCCAGCCTATATAACTGGATAAGTAATGATCCAAGAACTGGATTTGTATGATGAAGATTCAGGTTGAGAATTTCAGTAGTTTACTTAAAATTAATTTTCTCCTATTATTCCTGAGAGTAAACTACTTTCTTAGATATTGGTCCTGGCTTTTTGCAAACACTGATCAAGCATTTCTGAAACATTCACCCACTTCCATTTTTCAGTAATACGAACTGTCTTTTTTTTTGCCCACCCATCATTTCTTTAGTCTCATTTCCTTCGCTTTCATTTGAAGAAATAAGGAAAACTGAAAGATTTTTAAGAGCTTCTGAGCTTGGTAAACATAAGCTTTACATTAGAATTCCCATCAGTTACAGTAAATCCGTAACCGAAAAGAGACAGGCTTTTCCCCTCCCTCTTTTTTTCCCCCTCATTTCCAGAGGAAAAAAAAAAAACAACCTCCCAAAAAACCTAGGACAAAACTAACATTTTCTAGTAAGAGATCAGAAAGCTAATTTACTCATGGAAGCAAGTAAGTAAAATAACTGTGTAGGCAGCAGCTTTTTCGCTATTAACTGTGCATAGTACAATCAAAGCTGAATTCCCAGTCATGGTGTGTTCCTTTCCACTGCAATTGCTCTCCTCAGTGGAGAGTCACCTTTGGAGGAAATGCTAAAGCATGAATGGTGTAGATCCACCTAAGTGCATCACTGCAGCACCTGAAACACCTCAGGCATAAATACAAGTACATAAAACTAGCTGATAGAAGTCTGAGTCCTTGAACCCTACTTGGTTAACTGAGCATATGGAGAGCCCATCAGTAACTGTGGTATTACTCTGTGTGCAGTTAAGAGCATGGAAGTATTTTTGCAGCACTGGAACTAAAGAGAGGGAAAAATACCCTGCTTTATCACAGCAAATTGTACTACTTTGATCTTAGGCATATTTAGGCCTTTATAAGCTTTCTCTGCTAATCTGTGCTTTAATGGTCATGAGCTGGATTCCTGTTCTTACGTCAGCTGAGGTAAGCACAGTCTCTGCAGAGCAGGTCTGCGAGTCTGCAAGACCCCAGGAAGGGATGGAGGAGCTCTGCAGTCACATACATGTTTTATTCTCCAACTGAGCATTTTTCACAAGTGCTCTGTCCGTATACAGGCATGTCCCAAGCCTGTCCTTGTCTCTGAACAGCTCCCTTCCTGCCTTCTGGCACAGGTACTTGGAAATCATTTTTGCTGAGAAGTTTAAGCCTTGGTTTACTCTGTGCTCACCCCCATACTGAATCAGCATCTGCTACCATCACATAATACAGGTACAGACCTCATCCCAGCAAGGCCGATCGTATCACATCATCTGGCCTGGCATTTGTCTGTCACGCTGGGGCAGGGAATGTGATACCAAGCTGACAAAAAGCAGCACACGGCCCTGCCTGGACAGCCCCTTTGTTCATCTAAGCCTCCCCTGCTGCTTTTGTAACTCCAAATGGATTTCTGATTCCCTATCTCCTGGCCTTTTCAAGCCAAATGGTTTGGTGAGATCACAAGGCAGCAGGTGCTGCTCCGCTCAACATTTGCACCTTCCAATCCAAACACACCTCTCCCCACCGACCCTTAAAATCAATCAAAGGGACTTATCAGTTTGTTTTAAGCTTTGATGTTTGTCTGGGGTTTGTTTATCTAGCAGTTTATTCCTGGGAGTATGTTCTTGACATCTTGGAGTAGGTGGTAATTAGCAACAAGGAAGAAGGGCTGAGATAAGAAGTGGAATTTGAAAGTGGTGATACTTGGTGAGGCAGCTGTGCCACATCCCCTCCTGCTTTCACCTCGACCACTGAAGCGAGCCAGAGACAGCCAAGGGGCGAACAGCAGCCACCCTGCCCTTTCAACAAACACTGCCTGGTTGTGTTGTGCTGCCTGGAGTGTTCCTCAGTGGACAAGGAGCACATGAAGGAGCCTCTTTGGCCCCCTTGCTGTGCTGCCGCCTCCTATGCTTCACTTGCACTCCTGAGGCTGCCTTTTTTTTTTTTTTTTTTTTTTTTTTTTTTTTTTTTTTTTTTTTTTTTTTTTTGTCTGAGCCATCTTTCTACCTGTTGGCTTTACTGCAAGAGCGATTTGTTTTAAAAAAGGCGTGAAGATCAGGTCTTGCTGTCATGTGACAACCTATACTTCTACATATAGATCAAATATGACTCCATTTCTTCTTCTTTTATAGGAAGAACAAATGCTTCTGTATCTCTGCATTTCTGATATTCCCTATACCTACATGCAGGGGTTTATGTGGGAATGGAAACAAGAACACACATAGCCACACACTGTACAGACTGCCTGGTGTATTCTTTCTGATATGGGCTAACTCCATGCAGCTCACTCCTCCCACCCTCCATGGGATGGGCAGGAAAATCAAGGCAAAAGAAGGTAAAACGCATGAGTTAAGAACAGCTTAATAATTGGAATATTATAATAATAATGACAAGTAGGGAGAGAAAGAAGTAAAACCCAAGAGAAAGAACTGATGCACAATACAATCACTCATGCCCCACTCACTGATGCCCATCTTGCCCATCAACAAGCAGCTCCCAGTCAATACCCTCCAGTTAATACAGTGGCCATTGCATTCTGTAGCAAGGAGTATCCCTTTGGCCAGTTCAGGTCAGCTGCCTGGCTGTGCTCCCTCCTGGTTTCTGGTACACCTGCTCGAAAGCAGAGCATGAGACCTGAAAAGTCCTTGATTTAGAATAAGCACTACTTAGCAACAACCAAAACATCGGTGTGTTATCGACATTGTTGTAATACTAAATCCAAAACACAGCACTGTACCAGTTACTAGGAAGAAAATTAACTATCCCAGCCCAAACCAGGACACATACACATACGCGGACACACATACATAGAGGCAGAGAGCCGTGAGAGGCCAGAGCAAACATTTTTGCTCTGAACAGCCTTGGACTTAGCAGATTTAAAATATGAAGCCAGTCCTGGACCTGGATTTTCTGATAGCCTCTATCTTTATAACCTTCCCAAAAGAATTCCATACAGTAATGCAAGCATTGAGCACATGATATGGAAGCAGAAACACAGTAACCTAGTCCCACACTGCATAGCCTGCAAAAGAATAGGGTAGCCCACATTGTACACATCGCATTCTCAGAAGAGGAAGGGACTCTTGCAATCGTGATGCCTCTCAAGTATGCTAGCAGGATACAAAATGATATTTATTCTCTATCCTGGCTTGTGGAGCAAAGCCAGAGTTCAGAGAGTAGTGTAAAGCAGAAGGTTTTTAGAGGCTGGCTGAAATAAAAGGCTCCTGGTCTGAGCTAGGCCACAAAGTTGCTTTCATAGGTCAGTGAGTAAACCCTAATGGATAAAGAGAAGACCACTATGTTTTGGGACAACCCAAATCGTGATTTATCTTATAAGCAGGATTTCATTTAGAACAACCAGATCATGATCAACTCCCACTTGAAATTGTCTATTTCCAGGGTGGGGACCAGTACTTTGAATCCACATCTTTATTATGTTTATTGCATTTCGCAAGGCTCCAAAACACTGATGTTTCTAAAAAACAGAGAAAGGCTTTTTGATTCGAGTTTGGGTTTTTATTTTTTCTTTGGTCGGTTGGTTAGTTTTGGATGCTTTGTTTGTTGATTTTTTTCTTTTTTTTTTTTTTTTTTCCAAGGAAAAATTATGCATTGAAATTAACCTGAATAACTATATGAGTGAAAATCCTCTGCTTTTCTCAAGAACAGGCTCTAGGCAAACTATTTCACCCAGCTGTACTTTGGAGGATCCCTGTGGGAGGGAAGCTCTCTTGGCAAGACACTCCCTGTTCAAGTAGTAGATGACTTCACTCTCATTATGCACATAATCTTTTCCTACACAGTGTACATCAAACCAAAATTATACTGCATGTGTTAAGCTTGTAAGTGCACCATTTTATAATGATCACATTGCTTGTGTCCCAGGGACATTATAAAGGGGGTAATTCTGCCACTGCTTGTGATTCTGTGTGTTGCCAATAAGCAGCTGGGCTGTAGCTTCATACACTAAAAAGAGAGTTCTTAATAAAAAACAGCCTGAGCTTTGAGGTTGCCCTCTAAATTAAATGTCTTTTATGACAATTCTTGCTCCATAACAGTATCTCCATTTACAAGTGACAAGTCACCATTCCTAAATACCATGTATAATCACAGTTTGTATTGAAATGGTGCCTCCAAAACTCTGCAAATACCTGTCACTAGATATTGTGTTAGAACCATTTGTTTCTAATGGAGCTGTCTTTTCCTGTTGGCACTGATTTATCTTACAGACATCAGAATATTAACAGATGTCATCCTTTCACATGTGTAGGAAGACAGTATGACAATGTGGAGTTCATGATCCTGAGACTATTAAGTCCTTTTCTTTACTATATTAGACATCAAACCCCATAAAAAATAAACAACAACACTAAAAAAAAATTTAAAACCCTCTGCAAGATCATGTATTTGCATTCTGTGTATCCTTTATAGCTTATGAACATAGAGTTTCAGGTCTTTTTTGTTCTACATACAACTCAGCAACATAGTCCACTTCCTGTTCCAATGTTTAGTGTCAACAGAAGTTTAGGATCTAGTTCTGGTCCCCACTGAAGTCATGGGAACATTATACTTGATGTTAATGGAAATTGGATCAGGCCAGTAACTGGAGACGCTGAAAAGAATCCCAGATGCTGCATAACAAATGAACTATCCACTGGGGTAGTCCCTCTGCTCTGGGAAGCTGCCACTGGGAATTGCTGCTACCTTTCTGTTGAAAGGCTGAAAAAAGAACAAAACAAAAAAAACTGATGTTAGATGTCAGATGTCAAAGCTGCAGTTTTAGTGACACAGAAAATTCTAAAAACTCTAAACAAATAGGACCTCGCCAAATGAAAGAGCTGTTTGGGCTTTGACTGGGGAATAGAGACTTTTGTAAACAGCAAATCATACCGCAAATTTTTTCGTTAATAAAACAGGTTAGCATGGTTTGAATCTGGTTCCCTGAACAACTGTGAGACAGAATTCTTCAGCTCTTCACATGTCAAATTTAAAACAAAACAAAACAGGTTAATAATTTTATTTTCTTTTTTTTTTTTTTTATGACTCAGATCCCATATTATTTGCCTAGAAGTTTCCATGCTTGATCACTTGTGAAAATTGAAAGTGTACTTTGCATGCTTTCTGACTTCTTCCAAAAGCTTTGCAAAGGGGGCAGCCACTCTGCTGCAGTGTGTGGCATTTACCTGCTGTTAACATTAAAAAGGTGCATCCACCTCAGATCTAGTCATGGCATTGATATGCAGAGGCAGAACCGCAGTCAAAAAGAGAGGATGTAGTGATTCAACCTTTCTTGCAAAATGACTCAAAGAGGAAATTGCACGCTCTGAAATGACATACCTCACTGTAACCTGTTGTGACCATGCCTGCCTGCCATTCCATACTCTCTGTTTCTCTTGGAAATTAGACATGTGCCAAGCACAATTCAGGTATAAACCAGTACCAAGGCAGAGAGCTCCCTATTTGTCTGCCATACTTTAAATAGCTGACAGGTCCCAAAATCTTGCTGTCACTATGATCTAATTTAGTGTCACTGTCACACCCAAGGGAAGTTTATGTGAGTAAGAGGGGTATGGAAACAAACACAAAATGCACTGAAAAGTTAGCAGAAAACAAAAGGGACTGTGAAAAGGAAAAAAGTGCACCTAGTGTGAATTATTTACTTCTCTTCATTCATAATTGTCACCAAATATAATAGGAATTAATCCTTTGTTAGAAAACAAACAAACAAAAACAAACAAACAAACAAAAACTGATGGCAGTGACAGGAGGTTTTCACATCAGTGTGGTCTCCTGTTATGTTCTAATCCTACAAAACAATAAAATGATATTGTAATTAAGATATGTCTGTTCCTAGTCATTTGCTACAGACTTTCCGCTACAATTTGCATAAATTGCTTTCCTTTCTTGGTTTTTAAAAGAAACCTTCTACCTTGCTCATTGTGACAATGAGTACAAATCAACATTAAGTTAGCACAGAACAAATGTCCTAAAAGGACTAAGTTAGTCTTAGCACTGCACTACTGCCGTTCAGGAAAAGTAGCTGGTTTATGAGTAGGACTCTTTGGTTATCTAATGCTCTACACAGCATACAGAATATGAACTTCAGCTGTGTTTTCTGAGAATAGGGTAGCAATATATTATTCTTTGTATGTTTGAGGGGACATCATAGAACACTGACATTTTGTTGCATTGAAAGAAGCCTGAGATTTCCCTACTCAAATATCTTAAAAAACTAGCAGAAAAAACACACTTGAAAGTTTCCTATTGTCCTTCTGCTCACCACAAAAGAAAATTCATTATAACCAGATTCTTTGCATGGACAGTGAGTTTCGCCTCATTGACTTGGGTGAATCCGTCTGGTTTCATCAAGGCTTTCAATACGTACTCAGCAAGGCTTAATACTGATTCTGAGACAGGTAAAAGAAGAATAAAAGAGTTAATTAGGATAAATTCTCATTTAAAAATTCTCATGAATCTCCAAAAAGCTTCTTCACAGAATCATTGCAGGATTACACTCCTAGATCATTAGTCCAACTTTTGACCAATCACTTGTCAACTAGACCACAGCACTAAGTGCCATGTCTAGTCATTTCTTGAACAGCTCCAGGGATGTTGACTTCACTACCTCCCTAGACAGTCTGTTCCAATGCTTAAAAACCCTTTCCACAAAGAAATTCTTCCTGGTCCCTGATCTGAGCCTCCCCTGGTGGAATGTGAGGCCATTTCCTCTTGTTCTATCACTTGTCATCTGAGAGAAGGGACTGACCACCACTTGTCTACAACCTCCTCTCAGGTGGTTTTAGAGAGTAATAATGTCTCCCTGAAGCCTCCTCTCCAGGTTAAACACTCCCAGCCCCCTTAGCTGCTCCTCATACAGCTTAACTCTCTAGACCCTCACCGTCTTCTCTGGACACACGTGAGGTTTGGCCTCATCTGTGCTGAGTACAGTAGGACAACCCCCTGCCCTGGTCCTGCTGGCCACGCTATTTTTTGATACTATTTTTGATACTTCTCATAATCCAAATCAAGATTTTTCTTAGAGCAGTGATGATTTATTGTGAAAGGTTTGAGAAACTTATTTAGTCTCTTTCTACATCAGATTCTGGGCTGTGAAATATGGGTTTGCTCCTCCATTTTGCACATGTTTAAACTCCAGTTTCTCCCAAAGGCATATCTTTTTGTACTTAGTAGCATGTTAACATTCACATTGGGTGACAGATACAAATATTTCTGTAACAGCAACAATAATGAGTCCTCAAGTATTCCTAAAGAGACTTAAAGATAAACTTTCAGCTGGAGAAAAAGCTCCTATCTTTTGTTCTAGAGAGAAAAAAAAAAAAAGTCCCTGAAACTGCCCTACTAATTCCAAGTGAATCTTCTCACTCAGTTACGTTTAGGATGAAGGGGATGTTTACACAAGCAAAGAAATCTCACCAGAATTTTTCTGGGGAATAAGGACTTTGTGAAATCTTAGTATCTCTGAAAAGTCATTAGGAGGCTGAAGTAACATGCTTTCTTAGCAAAGTCCTAGTATAAACTGTGGCAGAGGGAACTGATACGAGAGTTCTTGAATATGTCTCATGAAAGGCTTATACCAAAGGCCTCTCAGAAATGTGCCCTTTCAAAGAGGACCATAACCATGAAAATACAGAAGAGCTTATGATTTTATGTTTTCCTCATAGTTTTGCAGCATTCTGGTGTTTTATAGCACTAACAAACTATGACATTTGGCTTTCTCATGAGACTTTCCTAACTTGTGGGGATACCACAAAAGAACCAGATGACATGATAGTCTGGCAACACATATCGCTCACTTAGGCATTAAAAAGGCCAATAAAAATCATAAAACAACTAACACACTGAGTTACTCAATTATATAAGTGGTTCGGTCAAAATTTAATTTTTTCCCTTCTTTCCTTTCTGTCTGTCTCCCGTTTTGATCTCATAGCACAGAGCCCTAGTAAGAGTTCAACAAGAAAGGCCAGTCTTGCTCTCAGAGGCAGAAGGCTTAATTTGGGGATCATTTTTAGCCAACTAGCTATGACGATGGCCAGTACCCACTAACAGTGTAAGACCGATGAGCAGATAATCGGCTTGCCACAAAGAGAAGGTTAACCAATCTACACTGCTCCTCTCTCTCTATTACTCTTCTGTTTGGCACTAGAATCTCTAGCCACAGACACAGAAATTGTTCTGTAATGACAGGCATCACCAAATATAAACAGCTGGTAACCCTAAAATTAGACCCGCTGGCTGTCTCTTGGTTTGGGGATATGTTTTAATATACCTTCCAACTGGCAAGAAAAATTTAAAGTTAACTTAACCCATTACAAGACCCTTTTGTCTAATGGTTGAGCTTGCTATTTTATTAACACTCTCTTAATTCTTTTGAAGAGTTTTGCCAGCACAAAAAAAAATCTAGCTAAAGATAATTGAAAATTTTCCATAAAAAATGCATTCTGACGGATAATGAAAGCTCTTGAATTAACAATATTTTTACATCTGAAGTTTCTCCTCTCTTCAGAAAACCTCAGCTTCCAGATGACCAGACAGAAGAACAATTCAGCAATAAAATGAACCTGAAATAATTTTCAATTTTCAGCAGCAAGGCCTTCTAGCCAAGGACACAAGCAACATACTACTTGTGGCAAGAAGGAAGAGATGATGATCCTACTCCTCAGATGCATGCTAGAGAAGAAACCTGGTATATAGCCAAAAGCTCAGGTATAAAACACTTTAATCCACATATGGTAATGCATCCATTAAAATTAACCCTCTATTTCTCAGTCTAAAATTTTCAGCTGTTTAGATTGTCATTAAATGTTGAAATGTCCCCTGGAGAATAATCAATAAAAGGAAACACAATTAGCTGTAGTTCTCGCACCTACCTAGAAATGAACTTCTAGCTTCAAAATTAGACGTGCATGTCTGAACACTGGTCACTCATCTTTAATAAATATTTGTTTAGGGCCAGATTTTTTGAACCTGATTGGTGTCTTTTTTGATCTCTGAGCTTGAAATTAGTTGAAAGAGTTGAATAAGGAATTTATGTGGGTTATTTTTAAATTTTATGCAAACACTTCTTTAACAGGACAATATTCATTCTGTCTTCTCATATTATCACCATTACTGAAGCAATATAACAAGCTTAGTAGTACTGCCAGATTCTATTAACAAGTTTCATTTCTTTTTCTTGCACAAACTGGATGTAAAGCTGAATCTCTCCCACAAGAAGTCAGCAAAATGAAATTTTCTATATTTAGTTTAAAAGTTAACAATGACTGAGGGTCAAGATATTTGCTCTGACATCCACAAATGGGTGGGACTGCCAACACTCTAGTAAAACTGCTAATTGGGGAAAAGTTTAGGTGGGAATCACACTTACACTTTGGTCACAGGGAAATCTGGCAGGCTCAGGGAACCTTGCACCAAGTGCAGAATGAAACAGCACCTCATAAGTCATGAGCTGAAATCACATCTAACTGGGAGCAGCACACATCTGGCAGCGATGCATGGAAGATGGTGGGATACCTTTTCTTCCTCTCTCTTCTAAGCCTACCAGAAATCCCCTAATCCAATTCTGATTCCCAGGACTGTTAGTAATACCAGTACACAGGCAGGGAGAGTGTGTCTTGACGTTTCAGTTCAACAGCTTTTCCAGAGGTGGTGGTTGGCCGAGCCCGTTCTGCAGAGCCGTGGGAACATCACGCGGGAACTTTCATATCTCCCAAAAGATGACGGCTTCCAGCACCTTCTCCTCATGGGCATTCATCTGACTTTTTCCTCAGGTTTTCAGGGAATCAGGCTTCTATTCCTTGGCACCGCAAAAGATGGGAAATGGCTTGTTTCATGACTGTCAGAGTCTGTTAACACACCTTAATAACGTCAAAGGTATAATTTAATAGTGATCATACACAACATAATTAAAAGAGGTCAGAGTTCCTTTCGTTTCCTTCATTTTCCACAGTCTCTTTATCTATTTGAGTTTGTAGCTTAGAAACTCATCAGTATTTCTTAGAAAATTTCATGCCTCAAAGGCCACCATCTCCATAAATGTTAAAATAACTCATTCTGGGAGCACAGTGAGCATACTGAAATAGTTTGAAAACACATTACTGATTTGGTTTTTACACATTATTGGTTTGATTTTTATGCCTATGTAATCTGCTTGGAAGTACATCAGTCTTTGAAAACTTGTTCTTTTTTTCACCTTCTCTTTCTCCCTTAAGCTTCCTAAAATAAAAGGCAAAAATACTATTTAGTGCACTGCTAGAGAAGCAAATGAAGGCAGACTTCTGCTTCATTATACAATAGGATTTGTGGTAGTTTGGTGAGTCCTAGTGTATGTCAAGGCATACAAAACACCATTACTTAGTTAAATGGAAGTCATGACTCTATGACAGGTACACAGACTACTTTTCCAATGTCATAGGAAATAGTCCAGTCACACAATACTGAAGCAGAGCCTGTTGGAAATCTTTCAATTCAGTGTTTGGGGATTTATTTGGTTTGGGTTTTTTTCTTAAAAAAAAATCACAAATTCCTTGAAACCAAAACTATCTCTGTGAGTTTTCACTAGATTTGTTTTAGGAGAAGTTTCTCAGGATGATGATCATTTTTTGGTCAAAATATAAGGGTGGGGTTGGCAGGGAGAGACAAACAAATAACTGGAAACAACTGTGGAAACTCTGTCCCAGGTTGCCCTTTTGGTTAGGTCACGTACCAGAGTGTGGGAAAACTTGAGTTCATATTTCTGTTCTATCTGCTTCAGAATAAAATCTTGGACTTATGTTTCTTAACTTAAGTGTTGAGTCCCTTAGGTGAACTGTGCCACAAGAGCATTCTCTGGACTGCTAATAGATAATTTATTCTTTGTACAAAATCAGTTTTCATTGGAATAGAAGATTTAAGTTGAGGCTTCTACATCAGTGTCTTTTCTAGTAGTTTGACACTATCCTGAAGAAGGATTTTGTAGCAAACAAAAATTTCAAGGACTGGATTTCATGTTCATATTTCAGGTTCATGTTACAGAATGCCAAAAGAGGTGTGTTGCAAATATTTTGAGGGAATAATAGAACCATCAACCATGTAGTTTTACTTCAGGAATGTAAGACCTAATGGATAGATACAAGATAATTCAAGGAAGAGTTTAACTTGGTTGTAGAAGACTTTTGAACACAACCCTTTGCTATTTGCTGCATGGTTGCATTCAGTATCAATTTTGGTTTACCTTTACAGTATATATAAAATATTGCTGAAATATGATATGTAAGAAGAGTTCAGTCCAACTTTCTCCTTGATAACTACTCGGGCAGAAGAAGCAGCTTCAAAGAGTGTCTGCTTCTCACCCAAATCATGCCCCACTTCCACACAAAGGCACACTGCTTGGGCACATGTTCCTCCTCTTACTCTGTATTTCTCTCCCATTTGGTTCTACAAACTACAGAAATAAGTGTGTCTTGTCTATCCCTTCATGAAGATCTTAGAACTATGGATGGGCAGGCCTGTCAAAGGGCTCAGAGTAAAGTTTAGAACCAGCCAGAGGCCAAAAATAATAATAGTTTTGCTCATCTCAGAGGTACAGAGGAAATATTTTGTATCCTGTAATTGTGAGGTAATTCTCTTGCAAAAAAAAAAAAAATGTATTAACATAAAGAAATTCACTTAACACAGCAAGTACAATGCTTGAAACAACTGACTTAACTATCATTTTCATGTCTTTGTCCAGAACAGTGATGTCTAGCCCCACACGTTAAAAGAATTCAAGCTGGTTCTGATGAGGAAGAAATGGAGCCATGCATCTGTCTACAGAGTCATGGGCAATTTTTTTGCTAGAGATACTTTACTTTGAAACAGATCTCATAATTAGCTTATTTGGGCAAGAAAACCTATTTCTCTTATTCTAACAATCTCAACAATAGTGACTGTTTTTTGGGTTTTGTTTGGGTTTTTTTGTTTGTTTGTTTGTTTTGTTTTGGGGTTTTTTTGGGTTTTTTTGTGTTGCTGTGATATCACCATTATGGAAGGATTTCTTTTTGGTTTGTCCTGTTTTTAAGTCAAACATGTTACATCAGAAGGAGATATTGGAAAGAATTTCAAAATACAGTAATATTTGAGTCCAAATTACAGTCATTAAATGGCAATTTTAATGTCTGTAAAAAAACTCATGAATAGTCATGTGTGTGTGTATATATATATTGCAGCATTCTAGTAATTGATCATTGTTGGAGGAGGAAGAAGAAATGCAAGACAAGTTCATTCTCACTCAACACAGCAGGGGAAGAAGGAAGGGGAAGGGGAAGGGAAGGGGAAGGGGAAGGGGAAGGGGAAGGGAAGGGGAAGGGGAAGGGGAAGGGGAAGGGGAAGGGGAAGGGGAAGAGACCTCTGAAATTGTCTTCTACCAAGTGCAATGATGACAGGTGTCTAGAAACAGATGTGACAGTTAGTACAGTGTAGCAACATGAAGGCAAAGGCCCCCAAGCAATAAGTGCAGTTGATTAGAAAATGAGAACAACATTGCAAGTACCCTGCACAGGAGATGAAAAGGCAGAGGAGTTCAATGCACGTTCACAGACTTTGTACAAGAATATACATGTAACTCACAAACAGGTTGTACCACACCACAGCAAGTGCTGACTGCAAAGCATATCATCCTGTTGGATACCTGAAGACAATGGGACCCCACTAAGGGACAGGCCACATCTTGCATATGTCCCCCAGTTTTACGCCGGTTTTGTTGGATTTTGTTCACTAGGTCCTTCCAGAGCAGCCATCAGGGAGGGGGGTAGCGTGGTGGTCTTAGTGATAATCAGACCTAGGCTATATTTTGCTCACCCTTCCTTATCTAGATTCTCTGAGCAATATAAGCATAAATCTTTTTTCTGTTAGATCAGGCTGAATTTCTACTCTGCTCATCCAATTGTAGGACTTGGGCCACAGCATAAGCTGAGGGTGCCAAACTCATTTCACTCCGGAAAGATTTAGTGAACAGTTTTTATCTCCTATTTTGTCCCATTTTTACACAGCAACACTTTATTAGGAATTCTGGAGTACAAAAGCTTTAAGGGAAGGCTGTCCTCCTACATTAGTCATGGCAACACTTCTCAACAGCATGAGCAACCTGCCAAGCCCATTACACAGCCTGTGAGTGCAAAGCAGAGATGACACGGCTCACTCAGAGTGCCAAAGGGAAGGGCAGCTCTAGGAACAGCAGCAGGGGTGACCTGGCAGTGCTTCCACAGGCATTTCCCTGCTCACTATTGCTTCAGTCAGGTCGAGTATGCTAATGGACATCAGAGACATACATCAGCATGGCTGGCATCAGATGTATCCACCACTTTGCCTCCCCCTTACCTCTGTGACACAACAGAAGCTGCAGCTGCCTTCTTCAGGACCTACTTGTGGTTCAAGTCAGTTATGTCCTCACATGCTCAGAAACTATTGTTCATTCCCTGCACAATGGAGCTTCAGCCTTTATCTGGTAGAGGGGTTGATATCACTTAACATAATTGTATGTAAAATCAGAGCACCTGCATAGCCAGCCCTAAGTTTAGGGATATGAAACAACATTTTGGAAGGTATCCTGTATGACAAAACCCATGCAACATTTCTAAATTCTCACAGAATATTAAACCACTTCATTTCTCTCCTAGTGAGAAGTTTCTCTCAGTTTTTAATAGTTTATCTGCTGAGGGCTATGTTAAAAATAGAGATGATAAGAACATTAAAACAAACAAAAATCTTCACAACAGGTAGCACTGGTCAAAAAGTACTGGATTTTTTTTTCAAGAAACTGCCTTTTAACAGAGAAAAAGCTGTAAGCTTTGTAAAAATTGTACAGTGTTTGATTGGGAGTTTTATTCACAAAGGAAAATAAAACCCCTAAAAAATTACAGCAAGATATTTTAGACATACATATATAGTAAGTGTTATGGAAGCAAGTATTATTTTGATCAGGACAGACAACACTTTTCTTTTTTTTCTTTTCTTTTCTTTTCTTTTCTTTTCTTTTCTTTTCTTTTCTTTTCTTTTCTTTTCTTTTCTTTTCTTTTCCTTTCATTTTTTTCTTTTTTCTTTTTCAAGGCAAAAGGAAAATCATACCTTACTAATTAAGCTGTCTGGTAAACTGGGATTCTATATGGATCTGGAAGTGGAAATACTAATTGTTAGACTTGAATACAGTGCTGCCTAGGAGGTGATATAATGACAGTATAATTACTTTCTACATCTTCTATTTTGCTTTGCACTCATTAAGAACTCAGCTACAACTCCGATTTATTTTTATTGGTTTGTTTCAAAAGCATTTTCGTATTTTTAAACTGCAGACACATAGGTAGATGCAGGTCCAGATATCTCTACTGTGTTAAGTGATGCTTTCAGCCAGCTGAAAACTCTTTTTGATCTCTCTGATAATACCAGGAAAGCACTGATCTGAAAAGGCAGATTACCACCAAGGATTAGGCAGTACAATAGCATGCTGAGAATGCAAGAGGATGATGAGGTTTAGCAAACAAGCTTGGAACATATTTGAACTCAGCGTCAAACCCCAGTCCAAGACATGGGGAAATCAGACGAAAAATGGAGTAGAGAATTGCCTTGAAAAATTATTTTATGGGAAAGGGTAAAATTGTCCAGTTACTAGATTCTAATTAAAATCAAGACATAGCTAACTGAGAGAGCACATTCTGCACAGAAGTCTTTACTTAGGCTGAATGGACACAGAGACTCAGCTACACTCTAATTTTCTTGAGACAATCCTTTAAGGCATGTGGCTGGAGCAGGTCACTTTGCTGTTGCTGCTGTCCTCAGGCAGTATAACACAGTGAAGACAGGACTTTACAAAGCCCTTTTTTTTCCAAGCAGAGATTTTTTTTTTCCAGGACTAGCCACAGTAAATAGAGTGGTTATTTGGTATGTGAGATAAGTATTGGCCAATGTCATTTGAACACACTAGTTTTCTTTCAGCATTTTGTCACTTGACCAGTTAAATGCTAAGGTTAAAACGCTGTTACACAACATGCATCCACCCTACTGTGTGTCAGAAATGTGAGGAATGTTTGCAAGAAAGAGCAGCTGGCGTACAATTCCTGTCACCAAACCCCAAAGTCAAAATGGCTAACATTTCCTGGATCTGCTTAGCTCACCTACAGATAAATAGTTTGCAGTCAGTGTGTGCAAACAGGAGCAGAGTCATTAAAACTGAAGCAGGTCTTGGGCAAGATCCAGTTTGCATGTTACATATTCATAAAAAGCTGTGTTAGAATGGGTTCCAACAGTGCAAACGTCAATGGAGCCTGCTGGAGCAAGCCTTAGGTATGCCATCTATGTGTCTGATTGCCTAGAGTTCAGAGCAACTTGCTGAATGTATTACCAAAGGGAATGAAAAAGCTTGCATAGGGATAACTGGGCAGGTCCATTTTCTGGATGCTTAAAAGTACATGTTGCTGTCAAAGGGTTTTTACACCTTTAGTTTTTTTTAGCTCATTTGTTGTTTGTATAATTCTTGAGAATCTCAAACAGAAACACTTCATTTTGTTGTTCTTTCAAAGAACATATATTAATTTATGTTATAACAAAAATGTTCATTAAGCCTTGCCTAATAGCACTGATTATTTGTTTATTTTCACTCTGTGCAGCCTATTTAATTGTGTGTACACATACCTATAATTACCACTTTGAAATGCAAATACACAGTTACTAAGGATAACCTTTCTCATTTTTCAAGCAGCTAACACCCCTTTCTTATAAATGTTAACCATATCCTAAGCTCTGTGGAAAGCAGCACATGTTAAGCTCTCATCACATTGCAATGGCTGTCTCCTGAACCAAATTATCCTCTCTGCCACTGTCACAGCTTCCTTTAGTTTATTACCACCCAAAGCCCCTGATGAAGGCTATAGGACCCCTTGGCCAAAGTACCTGCCAGCTTACAGATGACCTAATTCTGGGACACCTCTAAGTGATGGGAACAAAAATGAGTGTATTTTCTGTCTTCAGCAGCGTCTCATCAAGCCTCCAAAGTCACTTGTACCTTACTCTTGGAAAGACCTGGGCTAGTACAGAACCATTCGTTATTCTTGATTATGTATGATGGTTTATTGCTGTCCAGTTGCACTAACAGATCATGCTCACACTTCTCTCTGGAATGAGATTTTGTTCTTGAAGGGAGGATTTGGGAATTTGACTGAGCAACACAATGAGCAGAAGTTATCAGAAAACAATAAGTTATCACATAACTTACTTCCTAACTGTCAAAACCACAAAGTGCTTTCAAAATGACGATACCAACCCATCTTCCACACCTTTCTCCCCCAAGCCCCAACCCTTCTGCAATTACAGACATCAGTGGTTACCCATGGAAGATTCTCTTTCAGCAGTATTTATGTGAACAAATATTTGCTTGTGCCCCTGTTCACAGAAAGTGCATTAAAGAGGCATGTCAGTTAGTGTGGGCTGTCTTTGAACATATGTTATGAATACTGTTTTGCAGGATTTGCCCAGCAGTAGATGAGAGCAAGTAATGAGGAAACTAGGAACATGGGTAACGAGGCCAGAAGGTGTGGAAGCTTTCCAGGAGCAGGGGGAGCTGGGTGAAGAAAAACTTGCCTTACCAATATATAGCCACAAACCTTTCTCAGGCTTTATTTGTGCCCCTTAATGGTCACTCTCAAGAAACAGCATTTAGCAGAGTGAGCATAGGCACATAAACTTCCATATAAATCTTGTAGTTCCATAAACATGGTATGTCAGAGGGGGAAATTATTAGGGATTGAGCTATCTTATTTATTTAAAGGGGAGGAAACTGTGTCTTTGGAATCAGGTTGAATACCTGTAACTGTTTAGAGCCTCAGGTTCTTTCCCTGCATGCTTTTCAACCAGGTTTTTACTTGTATAAAACATATAAAGATAAATAATGGGTTGAATTGTAAAAGGGTTCTCCCTATCTCTTAGTGGGCAGCAGGGTGAGGCTACCCAAATAATAATTTCAATCAGTGAATGAACAGATGATATCCCAGTTCAGCTTCAAGCCCTATCAAATGGTACTTTAGTAGAAATACCAGCAAAGCAGCACAAAAATAACATACATATCTTGTAGATTACATAATTTATTTGGAAATGTTTTCATACTGTTAAATAAACTTCAGAAAACTACAGTGGAGCCTTCATATAAATTAGCTGTAGTGCCTAAAATCCCATGAGCTATGAAATGTTAAAAAAAAAAAAAAAATTAAATACATAGTGTTGCTGAGCAACACAGCTCCCTCTTAAACAACTTTCCCTTGTATGAAGTGCTTCAGAAAGGGACTACTGTGGAGTCTGTGTAAGTACTTGCCCTATGGGTAGCGTGATTTTGTTACAATCCGTCAAAAAACAGCTACACAGACTGTGACTGAATTCAATTCTAAGGAGTCTCCAGGGTTATTCCATTACCTCTGCCTTTAGTTCATGGTCTCAAATCAAAACTTAAGCTATTCTCTTTTGATTTCATTCATTAAAAAATAATAATCTATATAGACTTTCAACATGGTAATGGCTCAAAAGCTCTTTTGCCATCTCAACTGAAAAGTGTTGTAGGAAGGCCTCTAACATTACAAGATTTTGCTAAGGGTGGGATAGCTTTCCCACAGCCCTACCTGGATTTGTGCTGGCTGCTCAAGCTTTTGGAAAGTGCAGAGCAGAAGGTCAGTTCCTGACAGGTCCTGCTCTGGAGTGGGTCTGGGTTGATGCCAGATGGCCAGCCTTGAGTTGCTGCTCGAGCACCAGCCCCAGGAGGAGCAGCCCTTCCCCTGCCTGGTAGGATCCTTCTTGGTGAGCTCAGAACATCAACCTGTCCCTGACTGGTAAAAAAAAAACCAAACCAAAAAAAACCAAGTTGTTTCTCACCAATCAGAAATCTCACTTGCTCTTCTCACTGTCACCAGGGTGCTTAGGAAGCATTAGGAATAGCATTGCGCAGGGCTCCTGTACATCTGTATTTCCTGTGCATGTCTCTACATGCATCTGCACTGTCTATAATGGCAAGGAAAGGGTTAACCCACAGAGCAGGTGGAAAGCAACCCAGCTGCAAAAAATTAAAAAGGCAGTAGGAGAACCCGGTCTGAAAGGTAATAAGGCGGGCAGGCAGACCAGGAAAGGAGGGTATGAGCCTGGGGGGAAGCTGCCAGGGCCACCCTGGGGTGGGGGAGCCAGTGGGCTGCTCTGTTGAGGTGAGGCAGGTGTCTCCTGGTAGCAGCAGATGTGGCTTTCATCTGTGGGCATACCTGGGTGGGGAGGGGTTTCCATGGGGTGGGAGCACACTCTGGGGAGCTGAGCTGTTTGCAAGGTTTAGTTCAGCTAGGTTTCAGTTCCCCTAAGTTTCTCCAGGAGCTCACACAAAGGACAGTTTACCTGGTCAGAGTAAGGTTGTTATTTGCAGATTGATTTTTAAAATTCTTTAGGGCTCTCCTGCCCGTTAAAATGGGAACTGAGTACTTAGATACCTCTTTAAAAATTGGGTCTTGCTAAAACTCCTCCCTCGGACCAGACCAGAGCCAAGATTTCTCCTGAGGTTTGAAATGCTATAAATGAACCTTCTATATTGTTGCCTTATGCTTTTGACTTCAGGCACCTCATCCAGACAGAAAAGTAATGAAAGACCTGAAGAAAGTTGAGGGTTGGAAAGGAACAAAGCAGTCCTGTGGCTCTGGGTCCTGTTCCCAAAGTTATCGCTCACTCGCTGTGTGGCCTTGAGGAAGCCACTAACAGACCAATCCTGCTCCCAGTAAAGTTACTGGGAATTTTCCCATAGGCTGCAGTGGGTGCTAGACCAGGCCCTTAGACTCCTAACAGTCCCCTCATTACCCCCCCTGCAAAGCAGGGACAATAATATCCTAGTCTCACAGGGTAATAAGGGGACTAATTTATTAATGTTCATAAAGCTTTCTCAGATCTACAGATGGAAGGCATTATGTCAGCACAATTTTTTCTTAATTGTCATTCTCGTGGTATTTCCAATTGTCTCACTAAAGTCAAGGCGTTCCGAAAGTCTTGTGAGAAATTTTCTTCTCTAAAAATTGGACCCCGTTTCTGGGGAATGGAAATAGATATATTCAGACGGCACTGGAATGCAGGAATATTTACTGAAACAGGGCTCTGAATCCTTGAGGGTTTTGCATGAATCCTGAAGACAGAGGAGTGTGCAATGCTCTAGGAAGGACAGTCCCTGAATTTTATGAAAATACATCCTAGAGCTCTAGTCTAGCAAGTAACAATCTGAAACAAAAATGTTCAAATTTGACTCTCAAGGCTTGCTGCTGGTGGGAATTCTTTAAGCTCTGCCCCCTGCTTTGTCAGAGCATTTTCTGAGGAATGGCAGTCTCTGGTTCAGGTTCTTTGCGCAGAGAAGGAAATGAGGAACATTTTCCCTCCCCACATTCCTACTGTCTGCTATGAGTTAATCAGGCATCAGGACCAGGCACTGAAAAGCAACGAGGTCAGGCCAGTAGGCAGCAGACAGGGAATTTCACTGGAGAGAGGTCTGCATGGGCAAGTACTAATGCATCATTTGGGAAAACAAAGAAGTACACTGCAAATATTACATACATACTCACTCCCATGGATGCATGTATCTGTGTGTGTATATATCTATGTATGTATGTATATCCCATAACACTCCCCACAACCATTCCGCTTCATGTCCCCTGACCTGACTTTTGCATCTATATGCTTTATGTGTGTGACTTTAGACATCCTCACTGCTAAAGGTCAACACTGGGGAAAATCCACAGGTGTAAAATTCAGCTAAAAAGACCATGACAGAAATACTGTAGAAACCAGTATCACAAATACAGCGTTTCCCTTTTCCCTGTCATCTCACTCCTTACCCGCGTATAACCGCAACCTTGCATGTAGAGAGCTTGCCATGCTGCTCTGGGAAAACAGGTAAATGTTAATGTTCTGATGGATCCATCTCTTTCATTTCAGACATTTTGTCAAAACTGGTCAAAGAAAGGAAATTAACCTTCTCCCTCCCTCCCTCCCTCCCTCCTCCGACTGTGCACACACGCACAGACACACGCATGCAGAGCACCAGCCAAGGCCTTCGGCAAGCCAGCTGATAGCAATCAGTATTTTGAGAAGTGATAGCTCATCTGTAGATTCAGCATTCTTTTGCAGCAGAAGGTATTATGCAAACTAACCCCATTAGAAAAGCAAACATCAAAGCAAAACATGTTTTCGAAGAGACAAATGCATAAACTGTGTGGTACCTGACACTAAAACAGAAATAGGATAATTACCCTTTCTCTCAATGGAAAGCATAGCTGCAGAGGATAAAAAAGGTGCTTCATACGCTGTGCCCTGTAGTTTCCTGTACTGTGCATGAAAGGGAGAGCAGTCAGCCAGGAACATGCACCAGGGGAGAGCCTTAAAGGGTTGATATCATCCTCCTCAGTGAAGGACAGAACACGAGCCAGACTGCAGCTGATTGTAGAGCAGCACAGCTAGCCCTGCTCTCGGCACCGGCTGGAATGCAAGGTGCCACTCCAGCCTTAGGGGAAGGGGGAAAAAAAACAGAGTGCAGCTAAGGTTACACAATTACCTGTCTTGACAGTGTGCAACTTATAAAAAACTATGCATACCGCCCTGACCATAAGTAGCCACAAAGTATGCTTCATGGGTCCTCTGACTGAAGTCTAAACAGAGGCAGCTCTCTGTAGGGAGATTTTTCCCTAGCAGTGGATGCCATTGCTCAGTCACTGCTACAAAAAGGGAAAGAAAAAACCTCATGGAGAGAATGGAAGATGGGAGGTGTGAAATGAAGCTCGGATGATGTCTGTCACAGTGCTAGTAAAATAACACAGCCAGGTACCACTAATTCATCTAAGTGAAGAGCCAACTAAATCAGAGACTATCAGGACTTTTGCAAAAGTTGAACAAACTTTCTTTAGGAAGGAAATGTTTGCCAAAGTTCCCAGGACAAGTTAGAAGTATATACATGTGTTCTCTCCTTCCTTCACCTCAGCCCCCCTCTTTTTTCTCCTTCAGACCCCATTTCTCCAGCACGGAGATCAACTATCAGGCCAGGAGAAAGAGAGAGTGTGAGATGGACGACCTTGTCCTCCAGTGCCGAGGGCCTGTGGGTTTGGGCCAGGAACAGGAATTCCCTGTACAGACACTGAGTCTGCTAGAGGAGACAGGAGAGCCTGCTCCACAGAAGAGCACTTTGTTCACTGCCACCAAGGAAAACTTACACAACAGACACACACACAACCATGGAAATATGAATATTTTAAATGTGTGTTTTTTCCTAGAATACACAGTGCTCTTATTTCCTTAGGGGGGCAGTAAAAATTGGGCAAGAGCATATTGCCAAATGCATCAGAGTTAGTGAGGATATTAGTCCTGCACGCTGTAGTTACAGGGAGCAGGGCACCAGAGCAAGGTCTGAATAGATTAACAATCCGGAATGAGTTACTGATAAATGAAACATCCACCAATCACACCTAGCAGAGAAGGTTAGGGATTTTTTTCAGTCTTCTCTGCTCACTTAGTGTTTTTCTGTCCATTCATCACTTCTTGGAAACTGCCAAGAGCTAAAATCCTTTTCCTTTTGTGCCTCCAAAGCATATGTGCATCAGTGTTTGTGTGTGTACATAATTTCTACACTCAAAATCTGGGGTAGATATTGATACCAGAGAGTGCTCTTGTCCAGCTGCTTTGTGCTGCATCAGTAGCACAGGGTAGCCCTTAAAACGGCCCCAGAGGGCCATGTGAATATAGATAAGACAGAGAGTTAAGACTAGTCTTTGCTAGTCTAGCCTAGCCTGATTTCACATCCTTCCTGAAGTATCTTATTAAACTGTTTGTGAAGGAATTCCTCTTGTTCCAGCCATCTAAAAAGTAGATGCCGCAATAAACAACCAGGCTTCCTATACATTTAACCAAACGGTGATTCACCTTATCTTCATTTATTCCATTTGTCTTCAGAGTTGCTCCATATATTTCTTTCTCTGTCCTGCCTAAATAGTGAGCCCAGATGGATGGTTTAGCCTTGACAGCCAACTTCTAGGTGACCAATGTTAATACATCTCTCTCTGTATAGTTCATACTTCCCTATCAGACAGGGGTCATATGAGAAAACATTAATTAAAGATTATGAGTTGTTGCCTTTCTAATCAGAAGGCACATAAACAGAGCTTAGAGGTGTATTTGCAACTCTGTACATCCTTTTATTTTCTACGCAGTCAAGGATGCAACTCTAACCGGCAGCAAAACGCAACCCAGTGTATGTGGATGTACCTCTGGACGTGGAATCATGCAAATGCCCCAAGGCCATGCACTGGAGGAGTCTGGCACTCAAGGCTGTGGAAATGGAAGATGGCTGGAAGAAGATTTGATGGGGGCATCAGGCAGGTATTCCTATTTCACCCCTAATACCAGGTCTCTGCCAAATACACTGTGCTACTGTTTACTCGTGGTCTTCTAACTTAAATTGGGGAACTGGCCTAGAAATTAGTCACCACAGGAAACAGAGTCGGCTTTATATCATCTCCTACACTTGAGGCAGGAGCTTTTGGGTGAGAACCTCAGCTGTGGTCCATACATTACTCAGGGCTTACCAGTAAAACTTGGGTTTTGAGAACCACTGCAGCGCTGTGGTGCATATATATGCACAGACAGAGGGACTCTGTATATTGTACATAGGATCAAGGTTTCATCTTTACTCTGTCCTGATTTAACTCCGTCAATAACAGATTTTCTCAAAAATTAAAGAAGTTCATCTAAAATCCCGTACAGTACATTTTACAAGTCTGTGACTAGATGGTAGTCAAAGAAAATACATGCTGATAGGAGACAGAAGCCCTAGAATCCTATTAAGAATGTTGCATTGGGGAAGCACTTTGTTTACATTACGGGTATCTTGCCACAGCTTGCCATACTTCTTGTGCCACAGCTGACTGGGAACCTTATGTATCTCCACCAATAACATAAATAACTGCACATCTTAGTGTTGTATCCCCCACACAAGAAAGATTTAACTTTGTAGATACCAGAGCTCTTAGCTCCTAAGAAGTATTACTGTGATATTCTTGAACTGTTTTGATTCTTACTCACTACCTCTCCTGATCACTATCCTTGTCTCAAATTCCTCATGCACCACTAAAAGTACTGTGGTGGGCTGGCCCTGGCTGGCCACCAAAGCTACTCTATCAAAGCTACTCACCTTCTCAGCTGGACAGGGAAGAGAAAATACAATGAAAGTCTTGTGGGATGAGACAAGAATAGGCAGAGATCACACAGAAATCATGGGCAAAACAGACTCAACTTGGGAAAATTCTTTGCATTTGTTAAAATCAAATCAGAGTTGGATAATGAGAAATAAACCCAAATCTTATAAGCACCTTTCTACCACTCCTCCTTCTTCCCCAGGCTTAATTCTAGTTTCAGTTTTTCTCTACCTCCTGCCCCCAGCAGAGGAGGGGGATGGGGAATGGGGGCTACAGTCAATTCATCACACATTTTCTCTGCTTATTCTTCCTCCTCAGGGGGAGGACTTCTTGTACTGTTCCCTAGGGTACAGTCTTTCAGGAGCAGACTATGTCAGCATGGGTCCCCTGTGGAGTCACAAGTCCTGCCAGCAAACCTGGCAAGAGCTCCAGTGTGGGCTCTTCACAGGGCCAAAGGTTCTTCCAGGAACCTGCTCTTCCACAGGCTTCCCACAAGGTCACAGCCTCCTTTGGGCATCCTCCTTCTCCAGTGTCGGCTCCTTCAGGAGCTGCAGGTGGATATTTGCTCCATTGTGGATCTCCATGGGCTGCAGAGGGAGAGTCCTCCTCACCAGGGTCTTCACCAGGCTGCAAGAGAATCTCTGCTCTGGAGCCTGAAGCATCTCTTCCTCCTCCTTCTTCCAATAACGAAAACATCTCTATATCAACTCTGTGTTCAGCACAAATTAAAATGTATCCCCATACCAGCCACTCTACCCCAGCTAAACGGGGCATTGTAGTATGTGGTTGATCAGAGAATGCAAAGAGCTCATTAGCTGTAGATGGGGGTGAGGGAGGGGCAGGCTTTCAGTAGCTATCCTGATGGATCTATCAGCTATGAGGTCCTCCAGATGCAAGGGAGTCACTGAAGTGGGAGAGGAGAACTGTAGAAATTTTCCAGTCATCTGGAAAAAACTGCAGAAGTTTTCAATGTGTAGGAAACTGAGGAAAATGCATTAGATATCATACAAAGGAAGGGGAAGTCAGTGCACTTCTGAAAGGCAGTGGAAGAGTGAGTGCCTGGGGTCAGGAAAGCCAAGTCAAAGACTTGAGGAAACAGATTGTGTGGTTCAAAGCGTTTTTGAACCTAACAAATATTAATTTTGGTTCAAGGAAAAGACTTATTTTCCAAGGTAGTTCCTACTTTAATTGGATCAATTCACATGTTTATAACTACAATAATCTGAAGGTATGTGATTTTTAAATATCAAATAAGATGAAATATAACTTAGTGCATACTTTTTTCTTTTTAATAATATAAGCCAAGTTTATTGGCTTTTGCATATAGTCTGTAATTCAGATGTATACATAAAATTGTTTTTCTTTTGTAGATTAGTATCATTACAAATTATTACAGATGTTTCATCCTAACATAATTTATACTGTGATGGTCAAGATATTATTGTAATATCCACGCACTGAACAGTGAAAGGAGTACACACAGGTTTTTATCAAAATTAGAAAAGTTCCAAAGTTCCGTGGAACTCCTTGCCTAGAGGTAAGTTGGCATGGACTGTAAAATATATTTTAGAGTCTGGGGGAATATTTAACATGTGTAAAAAGTTATGCTTTCATTTCTGTTAATGCCAAAGCTCAAAATGTGTTTCAAATTCCACAAGTATACCAGGTACTTGGAGGTCACAGCCTGCTGTTTTGGTTTGCCTTTTTAGGTGCCTTATGCATTTGCCAATAATGCACTTGGATCACAGATAGAAAAACACAAACAGAGAAGTGGAAAAAAACACTTGCCATTTTAGAGATCTGGTTGAAGTACATTACAAGTGCTGGAAGAATATCATGAAGTGTTAATCATGCATGAATTCATAACCATTCAGAGTAGCATTCCTGGTGGCAAACCGTTGCTAAATAGCATTTTCCTGAGCATCACCAGCATATGCAATTAATGTTGTTTGCTAGGCATCATTCCTCCACTTTGGGCAGTGATCAGAAGACCCTAATGTGCAGTTAGAGAAACTGCCCTTTCAGTGTTTTTCCCTTGGCATGTACACAGAAAATTCAACTAGTGGCTCTGGAGGAATCTCAAGTCTGCCACATAGGTGGTCTGCTGCCTGCTGAAGAAGTCTGGATACCTTTATATTCGGGACATAATTTTTCTGTCACACTATGCTCACTATGCTCAGAATTTTCAAACTCACACTTTAAATCAAGCCTGAGATTTCTCCAACACATAGTTTGAAAAAATCCTGGAGAACTATTTTTAGCACTGCCACAGAAAGGGTCAGAGGATCCTCACAGAGGTGAGGGTTAGTCTGTGTAGAGGTATGGCAGCTAGCTGATTTCTAGGTGACTATAGGTAACACATTTCCTGTATATTCTGACAGAAAGTCTCCTTTCTTCCAGTCTGAACTCTGATTCAGTCATTGCAGCGCTAAATGCTGTGTCTCTGCCAAGAAAGTAGAACAGAAAAAAATCTCCAAACAGTGAGTGGGACTGAATCTCAAACCAGGATACTCAGGTTGCAGAGTACACCTGTGTGTGAATGTGTGTCTGTACAGGCTGACAAGTATGCATGCACACAGGCAAGCATGCATATAGCACACTAAAATGTGTGGCATCTGGGGAGCACAGAAGCAAGCCTTTATATTTCACCCAAAAAGCAGCATTTTGTGTTGTGAAGAATGCCTCTTCTGGGAGACAGATATCCTCTCAAACAAATAGAAAGAAAAATGGGGTGTGTGTGTGTGTGTGGGGGGGGGGGGGGGGGGGGGGGGGGGGGCGGTGAAGAAAATAAAAATAAAAGCCAACCAGCAAGAGAATAACAGCATGTCCAGGTCTTCTGGAGAAGAAAGAGTCATGCTGCTGGTTGGCATAGAGAATAAATTAATTTTGAGGCAAAGAAACAAAGTCCTCACAATTCCCTCCTGGAAAAATACAATCCTTAGCTCAGCATCTCTGTCCTTGGATCTTGTGGAAGTCACTTTAGCAGATCCAGCTCACCAAACTTAGAAGTCTGCATTGCCTATGATGATTGTTGGAAAATACCAATATTTTAAGGAATGCTATTTATATTTTGTAAGAACTCAAAATATTTGTAGAACCAAAACTAATGATTCTCTAATTATGCATGAAACAGATTTTGTGTGCTTTGTTGACTTTGAACAATGAACAGAAGGAGTTATCTCAATTCAATAAAACTGACTCGTTACATTTGACTATGCCATAGTTCCTTAGGACAGTTATTGAACAGGGTTTTTAAGTTAAACAACTATGTAAAGCAGAAGTTCAATTTTCTTCTATTTCTCTGCTCTCTCCAGTTGTTTTTGTCAGCTTTTCAAGGTGTTATCCATATGAGAATAGATCAGTTTTTCAAGACCTGCATTATGATGTAGATACATACTGCATTTTCATTATATGTTAAGCTTGAAACAAAGGAAAGTTCTGTCTAGTTGGACATGGAGTAATCCAGAGCAACAGAATTATGGCAGTGTTTCAACAAAGTCACATTCATATATGATAAAGAAATTAAGAGATGTACACAGAGAGAAAGATTTCCATCACAGAAAGCAAATGCATCTTTTATTAACCTCAAGGAAGGTAATTTACTATGAATAGTGCCACAGATCTGATTTCAGTTGAATGGCTTAATCTTCATATTAAGAAGAAGGTACCTAGCACTGAAATTCAGGCCTAAAATAATTCTGTATTCAAAGATCACAAAGAAAGGAAGATCAACCAACAAGAAATATCCAGGTGGAAAGATACTTTTCTCAAACTTGTCACCACAGCATCCAGAAATGGAACGTGAGCGGCCACTCTCAGAAGCAGCTGAACAACAAAATGTTCAGGAACATATCTATACTGGTTCCACCTTGTTGTTACAGATAAATTAGATCCATAGCAGATAGCCAAATGAACACAGCATCAGAAGTACAACAATGTGGTCGTACACAGAAAAGCTGAGGCTGCCTTCCTGTTTGTGGGCCTGTACTCCAGAATATGCAGGTGGAAAACATCTCTCTGCCCTCCTATTTTAGGTAATGTCTTCACAAAACCAAGACGTGACATTGATACAATTCAGACAATTCCACAAATGTCTCCCCAAGAGAAGCCATCTCATGGCCTGTGTTTTAAGGAATTTGCCTTCTGTAGTCCAGGATTGCTTCAGGTGACCCAGGAGAGTATAAAAATAAAATATACTAAGCAACAGATGTTTGGTTTGAATTACTAAGATTTCCTTGAAATGGAGTTTTTTATTTTCCCAAAAGAAGGTGCAAAATCCCATTTGACTAGAACTAATCTCATAAATCATAATATAACATCCAGTGGAAATTAACAAATTACTTCAGGACCAAATATTCAGATTTATTTCAAAGGGCAAGCCTATAAAAATGAATCACAGCTAACACAGCTGACAATTTGAATTTGCATATATGTAGATTGAGAAAATATTTTTTTAAAAAATATTCTGTGGAAAAAAAACTACATTATTGCCTACACCAGTTAAACACACACTGTGGCACTTAGTTTATTTTCCTGTTTACCAAATAGAAACATGGCACGCAGTTTATCAATTTCAGCATTAAAGGTTCTTGCTCATGATATTTAGAAAGGGAGGGAAGAATCAAGCTTACCTGAGCATGGATTTAGCTGTTTGTGTCAGATACTTGTGGTTCTTTTTAGACACATTTTTCATCTAACACAGTCAGAGGAAAACACAGTCACCACCCAGCTATATTACAGCATGAAAACCCTTGCAGATTGTTCAAGAGAAAAATGTCTAACATAATACATCTTGATAATCTCATTCAGTTAAAGATTCTGATTAAAAGAAATCCTTTAATAACCACCAAATGCCATATTCAAGCCCATTCACTTTCTCCATCAAGTGGCACTCTTCTTAGTGCTAAGTGTGAGCATAACTGTTTTTTCTGAATCTGAATTGTGAAAAAAATTTGTTATTTAGAAATCGCTTTATTTGAAAATATTAATCACTTAAATGTCCTCTATATAAATATTTACAGTCTTGTTTTCTAAGTGTGGACTTCTTCAAGGTTCTCAGGTAACCACTAGTAAGCATATTACAAATGCTGTGCTTTTGTCAGTCCAGCCTGGATATATGTTGCTAAAGCACCCAGCTGCAGAGCCTTGGCTCTTAACTCATATGAGCTGTGCACTTTGGGTCCCTGACCTGATATGTCAAATGAGAAGGCAGCAGACACATAAACTGGGACCATTCCCAGACTCAGGGAATGCTGCTGTGGTCCCACATATTTGGATACATTGCCCAGGAGCGTGTAACCCTCTAGTTCGTGTGTGTTACAAACCTTCCCAGTCTCAAGAGCCTGATGCACCAAGGTTATGAGATTTTAAAACAGCCAGGTAAAACCTTTGGCTTCAGCTTTATGGCAGCTTATGCTTCATAGCTCCATTCAAAGCCTTCCTGTCAGTCTAAAGGAGCCTGACACCTCGAGTGCTCTCCATTCCTGTCAATAGCTGTCAAAGTTAAAGGCACTTGAGGATTCCTAGCTGCAAATCAAAGTGATGCTTTAACAAAGAACTATGTTGAAGCAGCATGTATTTTCCTTCTGGGAGTAAAATTTGGGCTTCAGATAATTGTATTTTTAAAATTAGCTTAAATTAATAAAAAAAAAAAAAAAAGGAACCTATTGGATTTATTTGATGCAGACCTGCATATTTAAAGCAACACTCAGTGAATAATTGCAAACTACAGAACTGTCCTGCAGTTGGTCTCATGAAACCAAGGTTACTTTATACCACATCTGTATGATAACTGGCATTCCATGTGCTATGTCAGGAATAACTCACTGACACTGTGTATTTTTTTGCTACTTTAATTTCCCTCAAAATCGTTTTGTGGGAAGAAATGGTGAGGAATATCTGCAGGGTTGTACTTTCCCTTGAAATTATAGAATGTCTTGGCTACCAGTACAGCACCGCTTGGATTACACTGTCATTGAGTTGCTGCTGGAGTGTTCAACTTGCAGGAACAGAGAAGTTGCATTACTTTCAAGAGTTTGAGCACATCCATGTTACACACAAGTATAAGGGTGGGACAGGAATTCAACTGAAAAATAGTAATTAAAATGTCCTTCTAAATAAGGAAAGTATAATTATTTTCTTTGCCAATATCTTGAGTTTTTAAGATGAAACAAAACCTAATTAAATTCCATTTTAAAAAAAATTGAAATAAGCAGAAGAAAGCAGAAAGAAGGAAAAGAAAGGAGAAAGGCAAAGAAAAATCGTAGCAGTGGCAGAATAGCCAACTGGGATAGTTACTTCCTTTATGGAAAAACTGGTTTAGATTTCCCTTTGGAGCCATCTTCTTAAAACACAATTTTCAGGAACTATAAGGGGAACACAGACCCCCAAAAAAGTGCTTTCAAAGTATTTCTGTTCAGTGTGAAATACTCATATTTGTGCAAATAAAATGTTTTCCTCATTTTTTTCATACAATGCCCAAAAAGAACTCCCAAAAGGAAGCAATATTGCTGTAACTAATGTTTTGTCAGAGTACTTTTCCCCACCAGCCACATCCTGTATTAAGTTTGTCAGTTCTCAAGAGCACTGCTCTTCAGTGCATTATTTCCTTGCCTAAAAAAAAATAAATAAATAAATAAAAAAGAAAGAATATGCTAATATAGTGAAAAAGAGATCAGTTGCCATTTAGAAGATGAACAGATCTCATTTAACAGATAAAAATTATCTGGTAACAATTATAGGTTTTTTGAAGAAGTCGAAATGTAGCTTTTTGCTCAGTCCAAGTTAGAGGAGGATTGCATTTAATGTATTTGATGTGAACAATTTGCATAGCATCCATCTATAGATGTAGAATTTTAAATCTCTCAGAGAGAGAAACATCTCCATTGCTTCTCCCCATATGGAAGCTTCTTCTTCTCCCAGTAGCTCATGGGGCCAGGCCAAGCCAAGCCAAACACACCTTGCTGGCTTTTACAGCCTCATCTGCGGCTTCGTCACATATTTAGTGAGTCACAACCTTGATGTGTGTGTAACAAAGAGGATGCCACAGATCCACATACTCAGAGAGTCTTAATTTCTTTCCTTACCCTCATCTTCAGAGGCTTCAGTGCCAAAATACCCTCTGAGACTGTCAACACCGCTTCTCAGTAACAAGAGCCTGTGTCTAAAGAGCATCTCTATTTGCAGCAATTAAATATATTTCAGATATTCACATGTGCTGTGGTTACCCCATAACAAAAACATACTGGACTATGGAGAGATTTAACTTTTCTGAGCCACTGTCATCTTGCCACCCATTTCATTTTAGAAATAATAGCAGTCACACACCACTTCATGGATGAGTGCATCCAAATTTAACAGGATTCCTTGGGGGACACTGAAATGGCACATCAAGAGTGAAGCTTCAGGGACACAGACCAAAGGCTGATAAATATTTTCCACGGTGCTGGGTGTATTGGGGAAAAGAAAAAACAACAGCAGCCTTTGTATCCTTGACCCTTTGCCTACTGTGCATTTTGGACAATCATATGCACGCAATCAGAGCCTAACGAGAGCCTGCGTGACTTGCCAAAGCCAAAGCTTGACCTCAATCAAAAAGTGATTTCTGCAGAGACGAAGGAGGATTAGGAAAAATGTATTTCAGTTTCTTGTTAGGACAGTGTTAACCAAGCTAAGGAAGTTATCTTGCCCCTGTAGAATCAGTATTTTATTAAAGAAACCCTGTGCTGAAATTCTGAATTACGCAAATAAGCACTGTGCCAAAAAAGCTTTCAGTGGCACGTTCACATCAGATTCTTCCCCACTATATTAGGGGATACTGCAGCTGGTTACATCTGCACTGAACTGACTCTGCAGTTGATTTTTGGCTGAATCCCAGGGGAGATTCTATAAGCATGATAACAGTTTGGTAGTTGGGGTTTCTTTTAAGGAAAAAAAAAAAAAAAAACCCAAGATATCTTCATATTTAACTGTCTAAATGCTTCACATGACGCAAAATTTCTCAAGGTTTCATCAGCTCCAACTATTTCACGGTGCATTCTCCACATATTATTTAAATACACTATTTCAGTTGCAAACGTAACCCTGCCCTTGTACAAACATCACTCTGCAGAAGATGCTAAACATTCATCTCATTACTATAATGTTGCACATAAAATAACACACCTAATCCAACTACTACCATCTTAATTAACAAGATTGCAAGGAGATAGTTGGAATGGGAGCAAACAGTCTCATTTTTCTTCAGATGCCTGCATCCAATGAAAATTCTCCAGCTTAAGAGCAGGAAATAACTTGTCAGGTGCACAGTTAGATTGCAGATATTAACACCAAGCTCCACTTCTCCCCACCAAAAAAGTCAGCCAGTGTTACAAAAATGGGAACAAGATGCTTATGGCATGAACTCAGTTAACTTGTGGAGAGCTAAGACATAGTGTACATTCAGGGGTTGGGCACCATTAACATTAATGAGAGGCTAGGATGTACATCCACAAGTTTTTACAGATGATGCATGAATGGATATGTATCATACTTCCTAAGGGCACTAAATCAGCAAAATGGCAAACCCAAAATTAAACAGCTCTTGCTTGAACACAACACACTGAACCTCTTGTTTCTTTGAGCAAACGTGTTTGTGTGAGGGAAATCAAAATTTAGGACACCACATATGTGGAATGAATACACAGATAAGCCAAAGAAAGAGTTCTGCTTTCCTATGCGATCCTATGTAACAAAATTTTACATTTAGCAGCTTGCTGGGGTTTGGGCTTTTCCTTTTTTGGTTTTTTTTTGGTTGTTTTTTTTTTTTTTTTTTTGGGGGGGGGGGGGGGGGGGGGCGGGGGTGGGTATAAAAGCCCAGAGGAAAATAACAAGAACAAAAAGAGGGGGAAAAAAAAAATCATAAAAGCATTTCGAGAGGAAAATATGACATTCAAATACAACATGCCCAACAAAAGAAATACCATACAGTGTAGTCATATACCAGCATTAAGTGATTCAAGAGTGCCCCTCCTGACTGTTACTGTCACACTGCTCTAACAATGGGCTGGCATGAGGGAAGAGGAGAATATATTTCAGTTTTCTGTTCTTTTTTAGTGGGTCACAAATCTGTCTTCAGCTACAGGGCTGAAGTTCTTCTGTGGTGTCTAGGGCTGTACAGACACCTGCAAATAATATTTCTGTTGAGGCAGATAAATTACTTTAAGAAAAACAGCACCAGTAGTTTTCTTACATTAAATTGTTCAAAACAACATGCTTGAATTCAAAGGCAGGAAAGCAACTCAATCGATTTTATTTCTGATGTGAGGAAGGGGTATTTGTGTTTGCCAACAGGTGGCTCGGGAGGTGCCTTGAGGTCCCCCAGCCTTTGGTGCCTCACATTTGAGCTGCCATTTTTCCTCCACAGGAGCATCTCTGCCTCCCCCAGCAAGGGAAAGGAGGCAGAGCTGTGGGTCTGCAGCTCCGAGCATAGACACCTCAGCCAGCCCCTCACTAGGGACCTGCTGCGGCGGCTAAGAGGAAGGTCAGGGCAAGAGGATCATCTCAGAACTGCGGTCATCTCCAGAAAGGTGGGTCTGTTGCATGCTGCTACAGGTAAATCTGGAAAACAGGGGATCTAATCAGGATCCCTGTTCACTCAGGCTCTTTCTTTGACTCTGTCATGGACAATACTGATCTACCCACCACGTATCTCTTTTATTTCTCAAGCCTCAGCAACTTAGGGAGGCAGGTTTTACTTGGGAGCAGGCCAGGCCTGCACAAATTAGACAATATATAATAATATATAATATAAATTTTTGTATTCCTCATCTCATCACCACAGACTCAGTAAAGTTTGGCTTATTATTCAAAAATTTCCCTAAGGTCTGAATTTATTGAGAATTTTCTTGCTATACTTAACTGCAATGCCTCTATTCGAGCTTGCTTATTACAGAATTTCTCAGTAGGATCTTTGCATTCCAGTTACCCCAGCACAAGCTGTGATGACCCACAAAAAAAGAATTCATTTTCCTACCTTGGGTTACATACCTGTTGGTGCTAGCTGGCATGGTATGGTAGCAGTGCAAAATTTAATGGAGGTTTTACCATAAAAAATAATTTGGGTCCATATAAATATGTTTCTCTATAGCATAGTAGACTTTATTAATTCATTTCATACCCCATATACTGCTACAAATATTAGATAACTCCTATTCTGAGAAAATTTTATTGAAAAATCTGTATGTAATTTTTTTTTTTTTTACATAGGTTGCTAGTGGCATTTCTGTGGCTTCATCAAAAGAATGCATTAAGACTGCAACATAATGTATTCCACCTCATTTTCAGCAGGAATATTTGTAGGCAGAGGACTGTGATTGTCTCTGTTCTTTTAATGGAATTAAAATCCATTGCTTCCAAATGGAAAAACAATATCGTCTTAATTTCCCTTGTGATGGCTATTTTATATAATAGAAGTATTATTAGTAGTACCACTGTTATTAAATGGGGAAAAAAAAAAAAAAAAAAAAAAAAAAAAAAGCCACTGTTCTATGGATGGTTTTCTACCCTGGAGAACAACAAAAAAAGCAGAGTGGTCAGAGCAGAGTTTGAAACATATGTACATTTATTTCCATTCCCTGGGCTTAACTGAACCCTGGAATTAGGATGTATGGTTTTGTCCAGCTGGGAGAACTGTGCATCATCACGAGCAGCTGACTTTACTCACGTTACTTCGAAGGGGTTAACATCTGTGCTCTGAGAGAGATTCTCCAGTTCCATTAATTAAAGGGGGCTTTGTAAGCAAGTAGCATTGTTTTAAAATGCCAAATTACCCTTGTAGTTGACAAGGAGATAAGATAGTCATAGACCAGAGCTAGTTTTCATTTTCATTTCCTCATTTTATTAGGTTTGAAACAGTAAGAGTGGGCTGCAGTGATTAGTACAAGCAGGAGAGCCACACTTAAAAGCTGTCAGGGTTTTTGTATATCTGTTTAAGTTCCCCAGGCTAAGAAACAAGTCTATCCTTGCATGTTTACAATGCCGGCTAAGCATAACTGACAAGGATTTCCAGACCCAACTCTAAGGGCAGAGCTCTCGTCCAAGTCTTGGACAACTTACATCAGATTTTTGTAATCCTCTCTGCTCTGCTCTTAACATCCATAAAAGGGTCCCCCTTGAGATAATCAAAATGCTGCTGCTAACCTTTTTTTTTTTTTTTCTACTGATGTCTATGTGCTACCTTTGGTGTAAGCCCTTCCCCTTTTTCATCAAATGCAGCACAAATTTCTTGGCCTTATCTTCAAAGCCCATCACAATTTTGCCCCACCTTACCTTTCCTGCTAAGTCCCAAAGAGAGGTTAACTCCCACCTCGCTTCACAACACTCCCCTTTGTGCTCTGTCCCACTCACAAGCCCTTACCAGCAAAGTTTCTCATCAAATGCACCTCCTGACACTTACCCTTCATCCTCCCAGGCCTGCAGCTCACAGCCCAATGAACAAAGCAGGACTGAGCCATATTAACCAGCCTTGGCTACTGGTTTCAGGGCTCCTCCAACACTGAGAAACCATGCCCCAGACTCTGCTCTAGGATGCTGCTCAGGTGCTGCAGCTTTGCTCCTTCCAGCAGCAGACTTGCACTTGCTTGAAACACTTGTGCAACTGCAGCCTCGCGTTCAGTAGGTAACAGCATCTCCAGCACTGTGGGCAATATCAGGTCAGGTTTATTACAGCGCAGTAGGGTCTGGGGATTTTGAGGCTGGTGCGCAGAAGAATTTATTCTCTTGCTTTTCTACCATTTAGGTCAGAGTGTAACCTTGGTTATCCAGGGAGATTTCCCAACACGTACATTTATTATTGTTTGGCACCAGGCTCGGCAGTCTGATCCTCAGCTGTCAGAGTTCCCCCACCAATATAATTTTTTTCCATTGCCGGGCAGTGCAGTTGACTGGTATACAACGTGCAGCTTGTAAAATACAAGCACATTGCTTCACACTGTGCATGTGCTCCTGAGCAAACTCACAGCAAGATACCACATACAGTGTTTGCAGAAAATTGTTGACACTTCCCCTAAATGTTCTGGCTGCTAGTGTGGGCTTGCATATCTATCCACCTAATACTCAGGTTTGACAGCAATGTGAATTCAGCATGTCAGGGAAGGTGGTACTCAAAAATACTGGCATGAGCAAAGCAGGTGGAGTCTAGAAGCTTTTCCATTGCCAACAATAGCTGCCCTTTTTACACATTCTCTACTTTTTTTTTTTTTTTTTCCCTGTGTGTGTGTGTGTGTGTGTGTGTGTGTGTGTGTGTGTGTGTGTCTGCATTCGCTGAAGACTTGCTTCATTGCAAATGCTTCCAGGAAAGTAACAATTCTGTCTACAATCTGATTGACTTGTGTAAGAGTTGGCCATTGGTTTTTCAAACCTGATTACAGTTTTCAGCAGATTCATATGAGTATTCAGGCAGCCACTTCAGTGGGGTATCTTAAGCCTCATCATGGAAATATCTTTGTAGCTACATCCTTCAATAAAAGAGAAGCAGGTTGCTGGATGGAGATCCTCCACCCTGGCTTGCATTGTTCAGGATTAAGACTGAGATGAAATTTATAGGCACAAAATGCACTTAGGTATTTTATGTATCTTTTCATTATATCCAAAATAATTGCACTTTTGGGTATCCTAAGCATGTCATTCATACATGATGGACACCTTGGCCAAAGCAAGAATTACATCTGGCCCTAAAGCCATGTGAAAAGTAGGTATTCTTTATGAACTCCTGTATACGAGCAAATAGAAACCAAATGACATACTAATTCACTTCCTGATCATATTTGTTATGTATTCATGGGAAGGACACACACAGGTTCAGTGATTTAGAAAAGGAAAAACTTACAATGCTGTCTACAGTTATTAATTCTCCCAAATCATGATTCATCTTGTCAGAGGACTTCACGAGGGCACCTGGCTTTGCTACAGCTTTTCTTCTCTATTTTTGTTTGCTTCCTTTGTTTTTCTTCCCTGTCAACAGGTATTTGCCCTGGATCTATTTGAATTATAAATGCCCAGTGAGCTAAAACCTGAAATGGAAAGTTGATGCTACAAGATACCGCCAAAATGAATCTCACCAAAGGCAAACATGACACATGTCTAGTCCCAAAGTGAAAAAAATTAATTGTGCATTTCAATCACTGGCACAATTGAAACACAGCCTTCCTGCCTCACAATCTTCCTATCAAACCCCAGAGATGCCCACTCTGTTTTTAATGTTTTTAACACCCCTCAACGATTACTCATGTTCTCTCAGTATTCAAAGGGGACAGCTGTATACTTGGAGCTGTAGTCTCACAAAAGGTACCTGAAGCAAAGGACCAGTCATAAAGCTGCATCTTGCTGGCCATGTTTGTCAAGCTGAACAGCTTGATGCATCTTGATTTCTGGGCTGGTATTCTCAACAGCATTTCTGCATTTCTAGATGCCTACATAGCACCTGAAGGCTGGTTTTGCCTGTACTTGGAGTTCACAACTGAGCCTGTAAGCTCCACGGTGGGGGTATCCTGCTTTGTGGGCTGCCCAGGAGCACGTCAATGCTTTTAGGCTGGGACAGTGAGCCAAAAGGTAATTGCCTGTATGTGTACACACATGCATGTGCTGTGTGAGTGAGGAAGATGTAAGTACCTAAACACTTCTGAAGTTGCCTTATTCTTTTGCTACTAGAATTAATCAGGTTTTGCATAGAAGATGGGACCTTTTAAACATGGGGTAGTGCAGTGGCAGACAAACCATACCAAATAGCACAATACTTTCCATTATACACTAATCACCACATTTAAAATTGTTATCATCAGATTATGTGGATGCATGATTCACAGCCCACTCCCTGTCTCCAAAGAATCGTTTTTTAAGCAGGCTGCCACGCGCCTACTGCACCTGATTGTTTCATCGGCACATTCCAGCTAACAAAGGCAGACGAGCCAGGGCAGAGCCCAGGACACTGATACACTTGTTCTATCCCCACAGGTGTAGCAGCCTTCTGTTTTGAAAGCTCCTGGGTGTAGGCGTTAGGGCTGCATTCTTTCTTTAATTTGTACTCGCTTCTTTTGGAGTCAGATGGAATGGCAGCCAAGTGTGGAGTGCACAGAAGGAGAGAAAACCTGCGTTCAAACAGCCCTGCTAGGACACAGACCGTTACGGCAGGTCGGGGAAGGGGGTGACACAAGGATTTTTAACATTAAAATCTCCTTCCTATCCTCAAGTATTTTTGTTCGATGTTTTAGGCAGAAAATATATTCTATATAACACACAACAAAAGGCAGTTCCATGTGAATTCATATTTTATGTAAAATTACTGATAGAAGCCACTATTTACACTGTAGTATAGGTGCACATTTCATATATTTCATGTGCAATTACTAGAATCAACTATTATTTATATAGTACCACTCTTTCATTGTCAAACAAGCAGAGGGGAGGCCGCATTCTCCTACCAGCTTACACCATCTGGGGCCAGAACACACCATTGCACCCATCCAGTCTGGCCCCTTGCACTCTCACACACTAATTTCTTCATTTCCTCGATTACAGCTCACAAGTCCCACTACCAAAAAGCCAATAGTTTTCTAGATTAAAGCTTGGGCAAGGTGTTGAATCATCAGCATAAAAACTGAAGTCACTTTTGTGATTTGAAGACAGTTGTGTCAGAGGTAATATGTTACCTTCAGAAAGGAGAGGACAGGTCACTCAACACCCCACACAGGCACCTGGCCCACAACATTTCTTGTAATGAATCTAGTGACAACCACCTGTTCTCCGGGATTTTTGTGGAGCTTTACCAGTTTTGTGTAGATTAAGGTACACTGTCTGCATTGCATTGGAGATCTTGGAGCCAGCCAATTAAGAGATTAATTTAACTTACTGATGCTTACAAAACTTCTGTGTGCAAACTGGCATTTGTATGAAAATTCAATATGGACAGGAAAAATTTTCATGGTCCTTAAAAGGAAGAGTGAGATATGTGTGATTCTGACATTCATAATTCCTGCTCATAGCTCAGTGGTCTGTGTTTATATCCCCATAGACAGAGCTAAGAAATTACCTTTTTTCTTTATCAGAGAAAGTATTCAGGAAGGCAGATTTCTTGAAGCTCTACCTGTTTTTAAAGTCAGTATCAGATAAACTCAAAATACTCCAATTTTAGGAAAAAAAGGTTGCAAAAAATGCCCTTATGTATTTTTCCTTTTCTTTTTTTTTTTTCCTGCCAGCCCATAGTTCTGTTATCTTATACTTATTTTGATAAGCTACCTTCAGCTTTTTTGTCTGCACATGCAAGGCAACAAATCCAGCCCCATTTCCAATGCAAGTTTAGACAACGTGGTTAAATTAACAGCTTGAACATTAGAAAAGAGATTAGGATAATTAATGCCAAGATGATAGAACTAGGAATGTTTTGTACTGTAGGTAGGGCCACTATTTGGGAGGCCAAAAGAGGAGTTTTACCACCAGCTTGCAACAGGTCCTAACAGTGGAACTTGAAAACTGGAATCACATTCCCCTGAAATGTTAGTCATATTTTCAAAAACATGTGCCACAATCTGGTCTTCCAAGTGGAACTCAAGTGGAAGCACCCAAAATATGCCCTATTTTCCCCAGAAGCTTCACTATATGCCCACGTTTTTCTAGAAAATTAAACATTTCTTTGGATTACTTTGTGTGCTTGAGTTCAGAGTTGGCCAAAGAAACACAGGTTTGACACCTTAGAGAACAGAATAGCTGATATCTATCTAAAGTTCAGAAATTAATTCACGGGGTTTTGTTTGGAATTAAGAAACATTTTATTTCCTTGCTCCAGGGCCTGTTCAATGCCTTCCCTTAAGACACTGAGATCATGAAATAATCAAAAGCGTGTTTCTTGACCTGGAGTCGTTATTTACTGTCAAACTGCCAGGTTCTTTGCACAAAATTCACTACATAAAATTACACCGGGAATTAATGACACTGGTTATACAGACCCAGTCAAATTTCAGGAAAAGAGTTTCAAAGCCAAGGGGAAGGGGAGATGTTTGATTCATGTCTAAACCATTTATAATGTGCTAAACCCCAGTGATATAAGGACAAGAATTTGAACATTTTAAGAGATACTTTCGCAAGGAACAAATATAAGCTTTGCAAAGTTCATTCTCAGAGTTCTCCATCTTTCCTAGCGCATGTAGCTGTAGATAGAGGCTTTGTCCTAAAATCCAGTGAAATAACCATTCAGAGTCTCAAAATAGTGCTTGATTTGTAGAGAGGTGTACTGATATTTATCCATAAGATCTTCATAGGGTTCTAGATACCTCAGAATCCCGTGGGAAAAGACAAATTTTTCCAGACACTTTAATTCTTCCAAAAAGGAAGCAAACTATGAGAATTTTTTCATTAAAATAGTGAGTTTGGTCATCCTTTGTGTTAAGGTACAGTTTGCTGTTAGTATGTCTGCAACCATCTTTGACAGATGCAAGAAAAATGGATTTTAGAAAGAAGGATGTGAAACAGAGAAACAAGAATGTAGAAAGGTAGACACATGGTTAAACCGGTAAGTATAAATGGCCTGATTTTGGTAGTTGTAGAGAACTCAAGGTCCTGTTAGTTCCCATTCACATTACTGGAGATTTGATATGCTAAAAACATTTGATTTACATTTTCATAACTGTCTTACCTTGGCACCAGAAGACAGGTTATCAAAACCTTCTGTGGTATTGCCCAACCTGAGAGGACATAAAAACAACTCATGTTCAGAGGACACAGGCTCAACACTGCCCCAACCCATATCTCTCTTAATGTCCAGAATTAGAGCTGCTCACTCTAAACTGGGATACCCAGAAGCATCCATTTCATTTGAAACCCAGACTTTCAGTTCTCTAGTCTCTGCACCATGTGTGAACATAGAGCAGAAAAAAAGTCAGTGACTGAAAAATCTGCTCCCTGAATCACCAGAGCTGAGGCCACCAGAAACACATTCAGAGTTTTTCTCCCATCTCTTCTCCAGAGAAAGTGCTGGAAAATCAGTTCATCAGGGCCATTACATCCCAAAGCAATGTTAGATTCGTTTGATCTGCAAACTGCTCTGTCCTCAGCAATTTGTGGCTTTCTGTGTACCCTTACACCTCCAGCTTGAATCCATCCAAAAAAATATTCCTCCCGCAAAACACACATCCTTTTGTTTACTTTTACCTACCCTCCTGCCTGTTGAGCTGTACACTGCCCTATTATGTGGTCTCTGTGTTTTCCAGGCAGATTTTCCTCATCTGAGGGATCTCTCAAGTGAAGGTTATTCGAATAAATGAGGATGTTATAGCCCACCCACTCTAAGCCCCCTATCTGTCTTCTGAGAGCTGGCCCTTACAAGGAGCCAAGAGCTTGTCTTTGGACTGCAGAAGTCTAGAGGGATTCCTTCGCTAACATGAATAGATGTAAAGGCTTTCAAAGCAATAATTTAGATATACAGTCAAATAAAACCTAGATATCTTAGAAAAACAGACTTTAGAAGACTACTTTTCTTGCCACAGAACATGAGCTAACCGCAGAACTAATTTTTATGATCTCTGTGAATCAGAAACATAGTTCTGGGAATTCCCAGAGTTCTTAAGTCCAACCATACCAAATTATACCATTTTAGTTTTTGTGCGTGCAGAGAGAAGTTGTCTTGGGCCTTGTAGATTTGTCTGTCCAAAGAGGTACTTCCCTGAGATGCCTTAATGATCACAGCCAAATGATATTTCACTGGGCAGTAATTTTGATTTCTCTATCAAACTCACTCATATCACCATAGCAAAGCTTATACTTGCAGATGTTAGGGTCGTTGCTGAAAGAAACATTGACAAGAATGTTTTACATATTGATGTAGTGAACAGCTACAAGCAGGATCATGCCAAGTGATGCTTGGAGGGGGGGCTGAGAGATGGAGGGGGTCTTTTTGTACTGAAGGCATTGCTGAATATCAAATGGCAGGTATCAGAGTGACAGCTTTTGTTTTCATAGCCTATTGAAAAGTTAACGAAGTAAAGAAGATATAATCATTCAGGTAAAGCAGGATGCGAAGCAGGCCAGGGCTTGCACTAAAAATGCATAAAGTTATTTCACTAAAAGACAGAGGCACTTGCCCATGGCAGGTGCAAAACTTAGGCATTGCTCTGATTGCCTCAAGAAAGGAAAAAACCTGCAGAAAATGTTGGGACATGTTCTAAGCCTCCTCAACAGGCGTTCTTTTTTTTGTTGTTGTTCTTTTTTTCTTGTCGAATACTTTAAGTCGTATCTTTATTGTCTGCCAGCAAAGGCTGTGGTTTTCAGGGCTCCAAGCAATTGGGGAGGGAGAGTGCACACAAAAATCTTAAGTGGTTTAGAGAAGTCTCTGAATCAGGAGATTTCTGTTCATGACGAGGATGATATGGCAGAGCTTTAAAGAATATGTCTGCTGTAAACCAGAGAAAGGACAATATTTGAGGCTGACTCACATCTGTCTGACTCTGCTCATGGGCTGAAAGAAAAATGTCAACCTCACTTCAGCTGTCACTTGAAAACTCTGACTGTTTGGTTTCCTTGGTTTCCCCTTGATGTTAGGTGTCCAAGTACTCCTTCTTTTGAGACATATGTGCCCCCATTGCTCTCAGTGTGTATCCATATTGCCATTTCACAGCAAACCAAGGTTTGCTCCAGGGTCCCTCTCACCTTCTGGCCGTCAGGCACAGCTGGACCTGCCTGTGTCACAGCACCTGCAGCGGGGCCCTGCCAGCAGCTCTGCTCTGCACAGCTCCTGCGCCGACCAAAGGGCTCATGGTGCCCCGCAGGACACTGTCACCCCCCTGGCATTACAGAGAAAGAGCCCAGAGTTTGGGGCTGCATGTCTCCACGTGACGTGCTGCTCACCCACCCTGCAGCAGCTGAGCCCAGCTCTCAACGCGTGCTCAGCAGAAACCACAGCCACAGCACGAGGGCATTCTGTGCTCAGATCCATGACAAGGACAAGCAAGGGCAAAAGGACGTGCTGGAAGCAGAAGATTTTGCAAAGCAAAATCCTTAAGATTTGATGAATCATCAAGTGAAGAACTTCTCAAAGCTGCCAGAAAATACAGAAACAGACAAAGGAACTCTTTTGATATCAGAATAGTCAAGAGATGCCAATTTGTTCAGCCAAACCCATCACTCTGTGATAGCACATGGATATCTGTTTTCCTAGCTGCCTGCTTTTGAAATGGTTAGAGACTCCCACTGAAAACATGAGGTGGTGTGGATGGAGTTTAAAGGAAATTACTAATTTGGACTGGAAATTGAAAGTACTTAAAAACAAGATCAACTCCTCACTATCATGGAGGGGTGGGGGGGAAATGGAAGAAGCCAAATTTATGCTATACCTTATTGCTCAAGCTCAGCAATACCTGGAAGACTCAGAAGCAGGCACTGACCTGCATGCATTTTTCCAGTCCCAGCCCTTGGTGATATGAGTAAGAGACAGGAAAACAGAGGGAGCTTTGAAAACACAGGCTTAAAGGACAGAAGTGCACGAGTGAATTGTTTTCATCAGCAGCTGCTGCACATCAAGAACTGTACAATCTAGCAAAGTTCCTTGCAAAAACAATGGCAGAGGCACTTAAGCCAGGAAGAAAAGTCCCTTCTGGATGAAGTTCTGTGTATTTATTTGTTTGTGTGACTGATTCCCACGCAAGCAAACACACACCTGTCTCTCTCTCTCTCTTCCTCCTTCATGTGCAAAGTCAGGAGCTGTTTGAGTAGGAGAGCCCTTCAGTAACCCAGCTCATTCTCTCCCAGCAGTTCCTCACTCTCCCTGGCAGTCACTGAAACAAATGGATCACTGAGCACCTCCCCAGAGAGAGGAATTTGGGTGCCTACAGCTAGATGGTGGGCAGGGGAGAGGCAGGGTTATTGCAGTGGTTTCCTGTTAGCCTGTCGCTCACCAGCCTTCCAGGCACACTCCTTTCCTCACAGGGCAGGCCACAGCACACTGGATCTTTCCACATCAAACCCAAATTCTTCTTGACTTTTACCTCCCTGCCATCCTTTTACCCTCATTTCCCATTCCCTGTTCCTCTCCACTCCAGGTGTGTGTTTTGAAACATCTCACTGATCAGTCTCCCTCTGTGGGACAGATAAGCCTTAGGGCCATGGGATAAAGAGATCAAAAATACCACTTGTCTTTCAGAAAAGCTCTTCAGCCTGCAAGCTTGTAGCTACTAGATGGCTAGAAAGCAATTGTGGTGACTACTTGGACCCAGGCTGCCTGACATAATCCAGGGGATGTGGGTGAGAACGGTGTTTCAGTGTAGTGCAAGGAGCAGCCTGTAGCTAGGAAGGGCTTGGGCAAGTAAAATGGGAATTCAGGAGTGCAGCCCACTGTCATGCATATTCAAGGTAATGGAGCTACTGCATTGATGTAGATCTACTCCATGTAAGACTCTGTGCTCTTAAAGGCACTTAAATACAACTTTCAGTCTGTGTGGGATTTCCAACTCCAGCACTTTCAGATTCAAATTTAAACAGTCACAAACCCTGCAGAGTCACAACTTAATTTAACAAATTTAATTGGGATAAGCATTTGAAACAAGAAAAATGTCTAATAAACTGTGTTTATGACTATGTTCACAGAACCTGATCAGCAGTATGAGAAAAAGAAATAATAATCCACCAAAAATCATATATAATAAAAAACAACATGGAAGAATACTAGTCAAAATGACATAAAAAATTTTAAAATTATGGAAATAAACTGGCTGAGAGCAGGACATCAGTAAAACACTGCTGGCAGAGGAGAGACAAATGTGTCCATAACTCTAAAGGTCTCCTATCACCTTTGTACAGAGCTCTCTACAGAGTTTATGTTATAAGCATAAATAAGATGAGATGTCAGTGAGGCCTGCTCCAAGTAAGGAACATGTGAACCTTTGCTGATAGCAGGGGATTTTTACAGCAAAAAGAAGGATGATTTGGCAGAGGAGACATGAGAAAATACTGGGCTCAGAATCACAGTGTGATCCAAGACCTTCTCAGAGCAGGATCTCTGTCCAGATTCCCAGCCTGCCTGTCCACCCTTAGTCACTTGAGCCAAGGATTATTTCATGTCAATAAGCTCAGTCTTTTTCCAGGGAATAGGAAATTCATCCAGTGCAGATGAATTGGCTGATATATGAAAGGAACAGCTCCAGAGAAAATAATTTTAATTAGTCTGTAGAAGAGGCAGTGCAGGCAAACAGTAGAAAGAAAAAAACTCAAGGGAAAAGGAAAAGCTGATTCCAAAAGAATAAGCCCAAAAGAGAAGTGTGTATCTGATGTGTCATCAGTGTACTTTGCAATTCCCTGAAATGGAGGGATGTGTCATGTTAACATGTTGCTGCCTTCCTCTGGGATAAAAGGCAAACCACGTGTCAGGAATCTCCCATCCCCTAGTGAAGGACTGATACCTGCAGAGACCACACATTCCACCTGACTGTAGCTAAAAACAGAGTATCTGATTCCTTTGTTAACAGAAACCATGGGTTTAGAGCTTTTTTTAAACGTGGCAGCCACTTGTTGACTATTAGATGGTGAGAAGGAAATCCCACCAAAAAAAAAAAAGAGGAGGAAAAAATATTCCACATTTCAAGTTATAGATAGCCATCAGATCACCCAGATCCTGGGCCAGTAGGAAGCAGCAGGTATTCTGCGCTCTTTTTAAAAGGAAAAATAGACTTTCTCAGGGTATTGTTCAAAAACAACTTGATAGGACTGAATTTTCCTATAAAGAGCTGCTCTGACAAGCTTTTTATGACTGAAAGGAACAGGTTACTCCTAAAATTTCCCCTACTTAATGCTCAAATCTGAGGAGAGGTTTTTGCAGGAAACCTCTTCTGCTGTGTTGAACAACTTCAGCACTGGTTTAGCCTTGAAGCCACACTTTAACTAAAGGCCCAAACCAGACTGTCATCTAGAGAGTGCTCCCCTGATTTTCTTACTTCTGACTGCTGTATTGCAGAGGCGAAATGTCACCAAATGAACTGAAAAATAATATTAACAAATATTTTGTAATTATTTTGGCAGCACATTCACTGCAATTAAAAGGAAATTGCATTTAACTATGTTTTATGGGCTTAATTTTCTGTTCAGTTAATGCAATTGTTTTGCAACTGTTAATCTTGACTTTAGCTCAGATATTTAATACTAAGGCAGAACAAATTTTTACAGAGCTTTATGGAGCTGATTTGTTGCGTGTATCATAATGAGATCAGGTTGTTATAAAATGAAGGAATTCTTTATTAAATAGTCAGCTTTGCTGATGTTAATTGCAAGCTGCATCTCTACACGGCACCTGTACATTCTGATGTGTTGTCATAACCCTCAGAGCTATGTAAACAAGCAAGTCCTGTCGTGTTGCTGGCTGACTCCTGCAATCACAGAGACAAAGTGATCTCCAAGGAGTCAGGTAGACGTATGTACATTTAGGGGGAAAAAAAAAAAAAAAAGAGAAGAAAGAAAGTACAGAAGGAAGGAGCAGTAGTTAAGCAATAGGACATTTTTTAAAAAAAAATCTGTTTAATGAGGAAGAAGGTGAATCATTAAAAAACTCAAAAGGAACACATGATCTTGGAAACACAAGGGGAATACAAGTGCATCTGGACAGCTGAATTCCTGATTTCAAGCTGAGTTTCCACAGGTGCTGGGCGATTCTGGTTTCCACAGAGGTAAAACTAGTACCTCTAAGAAAAAGCCCACTTCGGCATCTACAGTTTTTAAATCCTGGTTTGAAACTGGGGTTCTTCTCTTTTTCCGAGGCAAATTTTGAAACATGCCACAGTTCAGCAACAGTTCCTCTAGTTCATCCACACGTTTTTAGAAGAAAGATTTATAAGTCAGTGCTAGTAGGAGTATGAGCAGACAGATTCCTAGCTGGCATAAATCAGCATCGTTCCACCACGGTACATTGTGCAACATTGATTTACACCAGCTATGAAATTAGCCCACAGTGCTCTGCCATGAAAAAAAAAATATAACTCCCGGCAGCAGCAAGGAGGTGAAAACCTTCAAGCTAGCCTGATATTCATCTGTCTGTACCAGAAAGATTTTGATCGTTGTCACACTCCCCTTTCATTTATCCATCTAGTGGTCCTTGGCTCCAGAGGTGAAATTTTCAGAAGAGACTAATATTAGACTGAACTGCTTACACAGTGGGACCAGTGTGAAGCTGAAGCTAAGTAGTTTACAAAATCTTGGCAGAGTCTACTCATTCCCAAGTTACCATATCCACCAGGCTGTTTCTGACAAAATGTGATGCACACAGAGAAAAGGTGGACTCCCAGGGAAAAGGTGGAATTTCAGGAAAGAGACAGAGTCTGATGGGGTGGGTGGGTGGGTGTGGGTGTGGGTGTGGGTGTGGGTGTGTGTGTGTAAGGGGATGACTGAATAAAAAAACAAAGCAAGAAATTCTTTATGGCCATGTCTGCCAGAGTTTCAGATGAACAGTTCATGGTCTCATGCTTTGACCACTCACATCTGACAAACAGGCAACAGCTCTGTGACATTCTCTCAATCCCTTATGATATTGGCTTTGAGCTTCAAAGATGCACAGAACTTCAGGAAATAAATATCCTGTATTTTAGGATCCTCTGCCTTAAATGTATCCTGTACCTTTATCTGCAGCACTTAATAATCTAAAAGTGTCAGGTGGCAGAATTAAAATATTGAGGCAAATATCAAAATTATGACTCTTCTGGCTCTAATGTATGCACTGTGGTATGTGCTTCCATTTGACCAAACCATCTGCAGCAACCAGGAGAAAAAACTTGGCTTTTAAGTTCAGACTTTGCTTTGAAATACCTAGATTTGCCAGAAAGCAGTCTCTGGAATGAGCAGTGTTCTTAAACACTTTGAGAGCCACTGACAGATAAACCCTCTCAAACAGCAGTTCATCAAGCCTTGCAATATCTGTCTGCAGTACATTTTCCTGTGCTGCACCATGTGATTAGACAGGAGTTTCTGCACATCGTTTTCTTATCGATGTAAATCAGAAATTATGCCTTCATCACTCTCATCTCAGACTTTCTCGATACCTTTTTCCTTGGGTCAAAATTCTTTAGCAAATGCACAAAAAACTGTTCGCAGACACTGGGGTTTTTTTTTTTAATTTCCTTCTTCTTCTTCCCCTCCCTTCCCCCCCCCTTCCAGATTTTCACCTTTCTTCAGCTTTTGTTTTGTTTTCACCCGAAAGGCAAAGCAAAATGCAAGCCAGCAGTTTTCTGCCGGGAGACACAGGCGAGGGAAGGTGGCTCCGGCCGCGTTTCCAAGCCCGTGCGCCCCTGGAAGCCCGGCCCGAGCGCTGCGGCGCGGCTGTGCGCACCTGCGAGGTGCTGCGTGTGCAGCCCGGGGAGGTGCAGGAGGTGCACATGCTAATGTGAGTGCCCCCCTGTGGTACCGTGCTGGCAGCCGAGCCTCGGGAAAGAGAAGAAGAAAAGCCACTTGTTACCCTGCAATAACCTGTTCTTGCAGAAAGAGTCAGGTTTCACGGCAGGTTGGCTCCCCTGCGCCGTACGAGCGAAACAATTAGAATAAGCTGCCGGGATCACCCCTGCTAAAGCCAATCTGGAAATGCTCCTAGGAGCATGGGAACAAAGCGGTGAAGCTCTTCACAGTGTTGAAGCAGTATTGAACAATGTCATTAAGGGCTGGGTTCAGCCGCAGTTGTGAGTTATTATGGTTTGTTTATTGTTAGCATTGCCCGGCCAGGCCTTTGAGGCAGAGGAGCTTAGTGTGTGAATGGCAGCGTTTGAGTGAGAGTCACACCACCGATCACTTTTGATCCCAACAAAGCTGTGCTCTTCAAAGCTGGATGACAGGGAAAGAGGGCCCAAATGTGAGAACAGCTTCTAGGCAAGGGAGGCATCAAAATTCCTCATTTGGCTCTAATACTCTGAATTAAGCTTGGACGGTCCTGTAGCTGCTCCTCTAACTGAATGTAATGGCAGCAGAATCAAGCTGGAGAGAGGCAGCTCCAGGAGAGCTGGGCCATGTGCTTGAACACTGCTTCCCTTTCCCCGGTGTGCTGGGAAGCCACCATATGGCCTTCCCCAGTGGAAGGCTGCATTAGTCCATGGGCCAAACTCCACCAGAGTCCTTCCCCTGAGCCTGACTGGAGAAGAAAGGGAGGAAACTTGGACCCTTGCAAGGCCTGTGACTTCTTGGCCTTATTTCTGTCACCTGCTTTAGAAAACAATATATTCCGTCCCCCTTCTTGGAGAAAAGGATACTTGCCAAAGTTTGGATCAACACTCTCCCTTCCTAATCTTTCCACCCACTTGTGTTGAGGGTGAACTCAAGGTTCTGGTTCACACCTTGGGAAGCTGCAAAGGACCAATTAGCCATCTCCTTTTCCTGGGTCTTCTTGGTGACAATGTTCCTAATGTCACTTGTTCAACTGCTAACTTTCTTTGCTACCAGTAGTGCTTTAATCCGAGTCTCCACTCAGGAATTCCAATAAACAGATCAATGTTCTCAGTTAACTGCGTAATAACTCTATTTACTCTTGCTTTGACAATAATTGGAGGGGGTAGTGTTGGTTCTACATGTAGTGAAATGCAGTAAAGAAATGGGGGGATTTTAGCCTACACTAATAGAAAATTTAACTTCTGTTCTTCATTTCAATTGTTCTCTGAGAATCCCGTTTGAGACCTTGAGCTTTCCCTAGTCTTAATGACAGTCTGCGTGAAAAGCACCCCACCTTCCTTTGGATATTGTGTCAAACTCAGAACCCAGGTTTGAAAATGTTGCCCATACCTATTTACTCATCCCTGTAATTAGATAACAGTGATGGGAGGAGTTCATCTGTGTTTTGCAGGATTCATGTAAGGGCATGTCCAGTACTTTACTCTGGAAATTATTCAATCTAAAAGCCTTGATTTTCAACAGTTTTTCTTGATAATCAGGTGACTTTAAAAGCTTGTTCTCTTTTCAGTTCAAAAGTAATTTCATTCTCCCTTCTTAGCCTTTTTGAGAAGCATTTCAGCATTTGAAGGAAATATTAGACCCATAAGTCTATATTATGAACTCCAAAGAACAAATTTCCAGACATTGTCTTGCCAAAGAATCTCAAGTATTATTTGTAGAGGTTCCTTTTATTGTCTCTTGTGTCAGATAGCACTCTACCCCTTCCTAGATTTTTATCTTTTCTGATCCCAGAAAGGCGTAGTTACTGTCTATTTTGGTGCATATATTAGGATTTGGAGATCCCCCCAGGAGCTGACTGCAACTACATTACTGGCTTCATTGCTAGAGAGTTCCCAGAGGCCAAGCAATGTATTTTCAGTCACTACTAGACTAACATCACTTTGAACAAGTGACCTAGAATGGTATCTCATCATCAATTCACTGAGTCATCCCATCCCCATAAATGCAATTTCACATAACAAAATGGAATTTCTGGAGTAGTTAATCCAGTTTATGTTTTAATCCCTTTCGGTATTTTAAAAAAAAAAAAAAAAAAAAAAAAAAAAAAAAAAAAAAAAAAAACAAAAAACAAAAAACAAACACCACTAAATATTGAGGAGTACAAACCAATATTCTCCTACTAAGAATTTCAGGATAAAGAGGAGAGGAGAGGAGAGGAGAGGAGAGGAGAGGAGAGGAGAGGAGAGGAGAGGACGAGGAGAGGAGAGGAGAGGAGAGGAGAGGAGAGGAGAGGAGAGGAGAGGAGAGGAGAGGAGAGGAGAGGAGAGGAGAGGAGAGGAGAGGAGAGGAGAGGAGAGGAGAGGAGAGGAGAGGAGAGGAGAGGAGAGGAGAGGAGAGGAGAGGAGAGGAGAGGAGAGGAGAGGAGAGGAGAGGAGAGGAGAGGAGAGGAGGACTTGCTGTGATTGAAGCTCTGAGGATGACAGAAATCTTTAACTTTTATATCATTTGTTCTTAAAGATATTAAAATTATAGTGTCAGATTAAACCACAGTTTAAGGTCTTCAGCCAAAATCTGTCTTATATGAAAAACAAGATCACAAACAAGTTTTCATTTTGTGAAAACAAATATGGACTGATCTTTTTAAGGGCATGATACCTATGTATTTCTGGAGGTACCAGGAAAACATCTGAACCATCTTTCTGCCTTGACCACAGTGATTTGAAAAATCATAGAGAAGAGGGACACAAACACTAGGTCCAGAACTGGGAGGTTTTGGAGGAGTGAGAGAAGGTGTAATTATTCAATAAGGTGTGCAAGACAGGAAGAAGAAAAAAAAACTTGAAGTTTTTTGAGCATGATCCAGATATTAGTAGGACAATAGAAGATCAGTTTACAGCATAAGCAAACATAAAAACATGTGATCTGTTTCCATGAAAGGCTAAAATGAAATAATATTTTACAGTTTATAAAGTAGAAAGCACAGTGGGCAAGGTTATCTCTGTGAAACATCTACCCAGTATACCAAGTCTACTTCATAAACCACTGTGTTTTCTTGCAATGATAAGAAGCCCGCCCAAAACAATTCTGTGTCTCCCAGGAAAAGAAAGGTCATTCTTCAACACCATCCTACTTTTTTTCAATTCTGCATCAGAAGTGTCTGTGATGTTTTGCTGCTACTATGCTACCTGCATGACTGTGACAAAACCTGCCTTGCCCTTAATCAGAGAAGGTTTAAAATATTCTTGAGCAACACTGACTGTATAGGATAGCAAAAGGGAACCACTAAATGCCAGCCACTGCCTCTTCTCATCTATGGTGGAGGGGAGTGTTGTCATAGCTTCTTAGAAATGTTGGTTGGAGGGAAAACCTCTGGAGGCTGTCTGCACCAGCCAGAGACTGTGCCCAACACTGTGTCAGGTCAGCTGGCATTTTGCTACATGAGTCTTGAAAACTGACACACAACTTCAGATATGATGCCCCTGAGCCACACTGCCTGCTGATGAATAAACATGCCAGGTTTTGGTCTGAACCTCCCTAGTTACAACTTGCAATTATTGCCCTTAGAAAGACTATTTGCTCTTGTAGCTAGTCTAGTTGTCTAGTAACTAATAAATAGCTGTCTGAAAAGAGTTTGGGTCTTTTGATATCTCTATCATTTTATTTTTAGTAATTGTAAGCTACATTTGATAAGCCTTTTTTCTTCTCTATCAAATGAAACAAGCCCACATCTTCCTGATTAGGCCATGTGCTCCACGACCCTGTTTATGTTTGTGGCCTGCCACTGGACCTTACTCAGCGTCTCTAGCTGAAGAAACCAAATCTGGCACAGTATTTCAGGTGGAGCCTCACCAATGCCAAGCGGAGATAGTTTCACCAACCGGTTGTCCAAGCTCATCCTAGTGGTGTGTGGTTTCCCCTACTGGAAGCACTCTGCTGGCTTGAAGGCGGTTTGGCTGTTTCCCAGCCACTCAGTTCCCATCTGCGCTGATGCAGAGGGTTACCACACTCCAGATGCACAACTTTGCAGCTCATGTTGCCCCGATCTAAAGTTTCTCTTGGCCCTTGCAGCTCTGCTACACGGTGTGTCAACGACTTCTGATGCACCACCCTCTACAGATCTCCAGAGGGTGCATTTAGTCAAATCATCCAGGTCACTGATGGAGATATTAAATGAATAGTGCTATCAGCTCTTTGGGTACTGTGATAGTTGCTGGCCATCAAGCTGTCCTCAGGACATCAATTTCCATTCTTGGAGTCTGCCAATCCTGCTAATTTTCAGCTCTTCTTATAATCCATCTATTCCATGTTGACCGAATCTACTATTTAAAATGTTGTGGAGGTGGTCTCAACAGCCTTTTCACACGTGTTCTGTTCCCTTTTCTTTCATCCACAGTCATTTCATCATAGAATATGATCAGGTTGGTGAAGCATAATATCCTTACTATTTCCATGTCTGCAGCTTCTCTTTATTTTCTTGTTTCTCATTTGTCTGGAAATGGAGTCTGGGAGGTTGTACTCCGTGGTTTATCCAGACACTGAAGCAGAACTGATAGTTCCCCAAATCATTCTCTTGTTCTCAGAAAGCTGAATTTACTGTTAATCTCTGCTCAGCTGTAGGGAACCTTCCTCAGTCACCAAGATTTTTCACTGACGACAGATAGCAATCTTGATATCCTGTCTCTACCCTCAACACCTTTCAGTCCATCCAACCAGCTTCTCCATAAGATTTTGCTCCCCTGCTGTTGACTGCCCCTCCCTCTCCACTTTATACCAGTATGTACAGAGGTCGGGGTGAAGGCACTTCCTCTGAAGGATGAGACAACCATTATCGAATACTTTCAGCATGTCCCATGCCATAAAGTATAGGAACCTCAACAACTTTTTATATTGTGTGTTTTTGCCTCTCAGCCCATGCATCAGTCCTCGTGTGGTTGCTCAGTCCTTTACATCTGGGGATGAAAATTATCAGAGAGGTGATCTTTTAGCCCTGCATGCAGCTTAGAATGTAACAGCCAGTAGCCACTATCTACAAAATCCCCAAAATAAGGCAACACATGTCAGGTGGAGCTGGAGGTATCACACAGCTGTCCCATTCTGCACATATACTGAATGTCCAGGTCAATTCAAAGGGAAATTTCAAAAGGAATAAAGCAAATTAGGCTGCCACTTTTCCCTCTGAAAATCAGTTAGTATTGCCATTTTCAGTTACTAATGTAGGTGCTTAATTTAGAAAATTAGATTCCTGTGTGCTCAAAGGAGTGAAAGGCTTGCAGGAAGCAAGTCAGAGTACCTGAAAGGTGGGCCTCTACTCTGACAAAGCTGAGTTGGGGTGGGAAGGTGTGACTGACTTCTTAAATGTTCTGTATACATTCTTGAAAAGCCCAATCCGGTATTTGTACAAAAAATGCAGTGTTCCTACTTCACTCTAGTTTCAAATGTCATACTCTCACTTGTTAAGCTAAACTTCTTTTACAAGGAGTTCGAATACAATCTGTTGCTCCACAACTGTCTTTTTTCCACAAGAGAGAAAATAGAAGCATACTTAATGTGCTAGTCCCAAGATACTTTTTTAAGGAGGTCTAAGTAAAAGAATGATAGATAAAAGCTGGATGTTCCCAGCATATTGAAAAAGAAAAAAATCCTGTTTATTTGTCGTTTTTGGAAAGGAGAACATGTCAAGCACGTTTGATGTGGAAGAAAAGCTTGCTTTTAGATGCTGGAGAAATTATTCAAGGACAGTTCAATCATATAAAAAATGACCCCTGCAATACTGCCAAGGTCAATGAGACCTAGAGCAACCTGCCACAAAATTGTAGTTTTGTCTGCTTGTTTGGGCCATTTCATCCCTTTTCTTCATTTCCTTTTGGCGCTTTGGAAACAGCTAACACTCCCCCACTTCCAGTGTACTTGGCACTCTACCCAAGATGCCTGAAAATCCCTCAGAAGGATAACATAGACCTTATGAGGTCATTTTTTCCCACTCATTCTTTGGAGGGAGGTATGAAGTGATGATATTGTACTGCATCAAGTGACAGATGCTATCTTATTTTTTGCTAGTTCTCTCTCCAACTCATTTGCTAACTTCCACAGTCGAAGTACTTCAGCTGTTTACGCTTTGTAGAATTGTAATTAGTCGTATCCTGCCTTGGGTTTATCTGCTGCTATCCTCTTAAGAAAATCTGTTCCCCTTCTAAAGGCTCTGAGATCTTACACCTGTATAAAATATCACTGTTGAGAACATGAGGTATTATACGGTGTTTATGGTGGATATTCTCATGATAGCACTTTTATTGCGCGGCAGTTCTGGTCATTCCTCCCTCTCTAACTCAAGGGAATTTGAAGCTGCTCCTTGAAAAATTTGCAGGCCATATAAAACTACCAGTGACTTCGACTGGAGCCAGTTAAATACGTCAGAGGGATTAAAAACTGATAAGAGACGGAAAGAATAGGACTGTGTTTTCATTTGTACATTAATCACACATTCCTCATCACTCACCTTTTGTGAATTCTTGATTAGCATCAAATGACCTTAATTATATGGTATTTTTTTGTTATCTAGGAAATGAAATACAAATAAGACTTCATAGCAAAAGACAAAGACAACATCAAAAGTAAAAATCACAATGCAAGTGTCCAAAACCTTTACTAAACTCCAAAGACAGAGACATGCAACTTTATTTATGTTGTAGACTTTAGGAATTATTAGGTGAAAATTAGGGGGAATCACCACACAGAGAGCAAAAAGGGAAGAGCATGTTCTTTCTCTGTTTCTCTGTGTCCATAGGAACTATGAATGCAAGACTTAAGGTTGTAGTCTACAGCAGATTTTCGTTTCCTATAGTGCTTTAACCTTACTCAGAGCACAAAAATCTCTTCTGCTTCTATTACATTTGTCCAGTTATTTAGTCTCCTTAACATGGAGTTCTTACCAAGGGAAAAATGTCATACAAAAGAAGTGTGTGCATGAATTTGAGTGTGTGAGCATTTATCAACAGCTTTGTCTTCCCCCTTAGCATGGACCACTTCAGCGGATCTAGAGTCACAGCTGCATTGCCCTCCCTTGCCCTTCCAGCCCAAAAGATCCTATTGCTTCAGCCTGTACTTGCATGGATGTATACGTATATGAACACATAGGGACACGTAATGCATGCACCAGAGCCACACATATACTTTGTGCAAGAAATTTACCCCTTGAATGGCTTGACAGAGATAGGATACGGCTAAAAGTCAACTGAAAGAAGTAACAGGAAAACCCAGTGTTTCATATGGAGGGGATGGCATGGTGCAAGTTTTTTATGTCATTAGTATAAAATTAAGAAATCTTACCTCATTTCCTCAATTAGTCTTTTCCCATTGTGCCTATAGCCCAAAAGGTTTACTTATTTGAGCTCGAAAGGGTGGAGTGTTTTGGCAGCCACATTAAGTTGCTTTTAATTGAGGGGTTTGGCTGTCTGGTTGTATTTCTTTACTACATCTAATGCTGTGAATGTTATATACCTAATGTTGTGAATGTTATATAATAACTTTTGTACAAATCTTTTTTCTTGGTTTCTATATTCAACGAAATCCAGAACAAAGTGTCACTGAGACATTGAAAGTATTACAAAAATGTAAATTAGTCTACTATCCATATGAGAATTCATAAGCTCTGCAAATATCCAGGTTTTTGTGGGGACTTAAATGTGCAGAAATTATCAGATTCTGGACTGGCATTCATCAGTTTAGAATTTTTGGAAACACCATCTTTCCCCTCATCAGAAAAAATTCCAAAACATTGTGCAAATGTGGAGGGCAGAAGAAGGTCTGATGCTGATTAAAATAAAATGTTCAAAATTAAAACCCACTAAAAATATTCTCAGAAGTTATTTGGTTTTTTGGTAGATGAACTAACATTGTTTGTATTACATGACAAATTCACAGAAATCATTACTATCAATTCTTCCATTCAAAGAAAATTTAAAACATTATTATAACATTAAAATTTAAAACATCATTATTATAAAGAAAATTTAAAACATTTAAAACATTATTTTGCAGCGCCAACAACTTATACATTTTTAAAGGATCATGAAACAAGAACTCATATGCTTTTACAAATGATTCAGGGCCATCTATTGAACATTTACATTCCGTACTCTGAAGAGAGACAACAATGCTTAGGGCTAACTGTGTCTTTGAAAGACACCAGAAGCCACTAGATACAAATTTATGGAGTTAAGTCAGTATAAAGCCAGATTCATAGTTTATATCTATATAAGGCAGATATGAGAAAAGAGCACTGAGCTCCAGACTTCACACAGATGGGAAAGCCCAGCCCTGGAGCTATCGTGTATATGGTAGCTACTGTGCGCTATCTCAGCAGTGAAGGCTCTCTCTGTATGCAGCTAGGGTGTCTTTAAAGAATAAAACTGAGTCTAAATGCAATACATTTCTTCAAACTTATCTGGCACCATGTAAAACCTGCTTTAGGCTCAGCAAAACTACAAATGGAAATTGCAGTAGTCACCACCAAGTTCGCACTACATGTTGTTGAGTCCTCCTCACTGAGCAAAAAGCACTTTGGAGCTACCGATTATGATATGAAATACCAGCTTAAGTTTCTCTAATTAACTTCTTCATAGCATATTCTTCTTACTGTTATCATATTTATTGATGGATTTTATTTTGGACTTTTATTTCTCCACAGATAAATCTGAAAAATTCAGAGGGACTTTTCAGTTAGAGAGGGGTGTAAGGGGAGTGGGCCTGCAAAAGAGGAATGTGGAAGGGACAGATGGTTCTTCATAGGCTTCCTGTCTTCCTATGACTACACAACTGGGCTATACCAAGCTTTATATCCAATTCAATTACCTAATACAAGGGCACAAACATGTAGAGGTGTGCAGGCACTGTGTAGGAGAGGATATAGACTGGGGAGTAATGACCTGACCTCACACATCCTGGCTTTTCCATCGAGTAATGCCATACCTGCCACTAAACAAACTCATTGCTCTTTTCCTGCCTTGTCTAACTATGTTTGTCTGCCTCCAGATGGGACTTCCTCTCCTGTGCTCCTGGGGCTTTCCTTTTTGCTCCCACTCTTGCTCATGCCTCACTAGTTTTATTGATAATTTACTCTATTACCTTCTTCTGTCCTCAGTCTTTCTTCTAATGACACAGCCTTAGCCAGTATGGTTTCCTAAACCACTTCTACAGTCCTGCTATGCACAGCTGCTTTTTCTCTTACCTTTTTCCCTGCTGCCTACTTCTGTGCCAGTATCCATCCTGGGATTTTCCCCTCAGTCCTCTGTCCATATATGCCACTAGTTTTCCTCTACACAGCAGCTGTGTGTGTAGAATAATACAGCACACCATAGATGATCCCAGGGTGTGTTGCATGGGGGTGCTTGGAGAATATGTGCTGGTGATTTTGTAAATGCAATTAATGGTTTCCTAGAAATAATCACCAGCAATGTGCTCCACATGCAGTACTTAAACCAATGCTTCCAGATACCATCGCCCCTTTATTTCAGTCTTCTTCGTTCAAGGGATAAGTTGCATATGGATTTTTTTTCTGAAGTAATCAGCACTGTGTACAAGCAGAGGCTGTTAAGAGATAATGCTTCTGTCCCTGAATCTCTTCCCAGCTGCTCCTTGCTGTTGTTCCTATCTTCATAAATTCACTTCTAAATCACATATCTTTCATTTTAGCCAGACTAAAGTCTTCAAAACAAGTCTTGGCATATCTGGACTATTTCCTTGCTATATATAGACCCAAATAAAATGGCCAGCTACAGGGTGACCTAGTGAGAACATACGGAATGCCTCACAGACTTTAGAAACAACTAGCTGTAGAAAAGTGTAATTAACTCATAGGAAGGCTACTGTCACATGAAGGAAGAATTTTTACCCTGTTCTGCTACTGGATCTGACCTAGTCTTATGGAAAACTAAACTCTGGTACAGAGAACTTTTGAAACTTTTGAAAACTTTTACAAATATATATATATATATACATATACATATGCACGTGCACATAAAGCATAAAGAACAAAGGTCCTGGATTTGATCCACATATGTAGACAAATCTTGTGGAGAATGGTGGAATATCACATTTTTCGTGATGTTTCTGTTTAAATAAACAATTCAAGTCTACTGAAATTCAAAGTATAGGAATACTGAGACTGATGGTCTGAAAGGAGAATTTTCTCTTTTCTGTATTGAATCAGATTTGACTCAATTTGTCTCTATATGAAATAATTGTTTAAAAATCTCTTCTACTGCAACCAAAAACTTTAGTAAAACAGTTACATTATTGTCACTTAAAACACGCTTTACTGATCACAGTGCAAAATAATGACTGAAGGATAGGATAGGATAGGATAGGATAGGATAGGATAGGATAGGATAGGATAGGATAGGATAGGATAGGATAGGATAGGATAGGATAGGATAGGATAGGATAAGATAGGATAGGATAGGATAGGATAGGATAGGATAGGATAGGATAGGATAGGATAGGATAGGATAGGATAGGATAGGATAGGATGGATAGGATAGGATAGGATAGGATAGGATAGGATAGGATAGGATAGGATAGGATAGGATAGGATAGGATAGGATAGGATAGGATAGGATAGGATAGGATAGGATAGGATAGGATAGGATAGGACGGATGTATCTCAGCCCCCAGATACTCTAGTATGGGTGGCTTCACACACTGGCTTGGCCCAAATGATGGGAGTATGGGAGACAGTACAAAAAATTGGAAGAACTTTGAAGAGCCCTTTGAAGGGCAGTTTTTTAATTCCAGTACCACTGCCACAGACACGGGAATCTTCAGAAATGTGGCTAAATTTTGGCATGGGGTAAGACAGTATATGCATACTAGGAGAAAATATAAGGACTGAACAATGGAGCAGTCACTGAAAAAATGATACAGCAAATTAAAAGCAAACTAAAAAAAGCCAACTACTGCTCCACACATTCTCAGATGTGATACATTAATGCACAGCAAATAGGTATGAAATGTCTGAGAAGAAAGACCATATAAAAAGGAGTTGATCAATTAGGGGAGATCAGTGACAAATCTATTTTATTAATTTCACCAGCATCCCTACATACTCTGAGCAGATCTTCAGCTAGCTGATCATCAGCTGAGGTTCTGCTGCCAGATTTAGGACATTGGGCACTTCTTAGTTATATTTAATCTTAGGTAATTTCCTATTTTTTGTTAATAATCAGCCGCAGCCACTGGCTACAGGCCACTGATAGGTGAAAAGTCAACAGACATTTCACTCTGTTTGTCCTGTTTCAGACTAAGGTTTGTAGGCCGCACCTTGCAGGAACGTTATTATGGGAGTTATTAAAAATCTATTTTTGCTGAAAACAATGCAAACGGAAGGAAGTGAGCCTGTCAGGAGACTTATTTCCTATTCAAGCCGACAGGTAGTTGGAGAATGGCCATCTGGAGTTTAAAAATTGCCAGTCGAGCCTCTCAGATTTGTCCCTTCCTGCATTAACACATTCACTCTGGATAGCACAGTGATGTTGTCATGGCACGGCAAACAAGAAGCAAATTTCAGCGGGGGAAGGAATTGAAGGAAGTTAGTTAGCCATGAGAAAAATTGTTTGCTCTTGCAGTGCTAATAGCCAAGAGGCAAACACTTGGACGCGATCCACTCATCTGGAAACACTTTTGTGTCATGGGAGCACCAAGGTACCGAGCACAAGAAGCCATGGGGCAAGGGTTCGGCTGCCGGCACGGCTCCATCCCCACAGTCCGCCTGCTCCCTGGCTCCCACAGCCAGATAGGCAAGTGTCCCAGCTCACACTGCTCTTGGCAAAACAGATCCTTCCCTCCGCCTGTGGTTCCAGTGCTAAATCTTCATTTCTTGAAAACAGGAAAACTCTCCACCTAAAGCCAGCTCTCACCCTGAGTCCTGCTGCTCCTTCTGCAAGGAATTGCACATGACCCCATCCCTCTGGTTAAGTGAGTCTAACAAAATCACAAGCAATCAATGTGAAAAGCAAATGAAGGCTTTAGGAGAGGAAAACTCAGCAGCCCTGCAGCACCTCCCTCCCAGAGTTGACTGTCCCTTTTGCACTTCACTGTGCTGACAGGATTACCCTACAGTTTTAGACCATAAGTAACATAGCACTTCTGAGCTGAAGTCCATTTTCCTCACCAGTGAGTGAATGGGAAATTGCCTGCATGACTGGTTTGCTTGGCTTGTTGAAGTCCTTGTGCTGGCTCCAGCAAAATTTGTTTTCACCTTCAGCATGCTTTAACTCTTGGCTAAGAAAACATCACTCGCCTAGGGTCTATCACCAGAACGTGGTTTGGCAAATGCATGTGTTTCAAACTACTGCCTTGACCTAAAAAAAGCTTTTATATAATAATAAGTCTTGCACATGGATCCGAGCAATCCCAAGCACAAATACAGACTGGGGAGAGAAAGGATTGAGGGCAGCCCTGAGGAGAAGGACTTGGGGTGTTGGTCATGAGAGGCTCAATATGACCCATCAATGTGCACTTGCAGCCCAGAAAGCCAACCGTCTCCTGGGCTGTGTCAAAAAAAGCACATCCAGCAGGTTGAGGAAGGGGATTCTGTCTCTCTACTCCACTCTCATGGAATACTGCATCCAGCTCTGGGGCCCCCAAGATAAGATCATGGACCTGCTGAAGTCCAGAAGAAAGGCACCAAGTTGGTCACAAAGCTGGAGTAATTCTTCTACAAAGACAGGGTGAGAGAGAGTTGGGGTAGTTCGGCCTGGAGAAGGCTATGGCAGAGCTTACAGCAGCCTTCCAGTACCAAAAGTGGACCTACAAGAAAGATGGAGAAGGACTTTTTACAAGAAAATATAGTGATAGGACAAGGGGAACTGGCTTCAAACTGAAATAAGGTAGGTGTAGATTAACTATAAAAAAGGAATTCTTGACGATGAGGGCCATGAGACACAGGAACAGAATGCCCAGAGATGCTGTGGATGCCCCATCCCTGGAAGTGTTCCAGGCCAGGCTGGATGGGGCTCTGAGAAAACTGAACAAGTGAAAGGTGTCCCTGTCCCTGGTAAGGGGATTGGAACTGGGACTGGAACTGGATGATCTTTAAGAACCCTTCCAACCCAAACCATTCTGTGATCCTATGGTGGAGGTCCCCTCCCTTCATATTCATTTTATGCCCCTGTATTTTATATTATAGACATACACTAAGGCAGAGTTTGATCAGCTAGGTAAGCTAGAAAAGAGGGGAAAAAATAGTTAGAACTTTCTGGAAGCATTTTTATTCAGAGGATTGACAATTATGGAGAGTTTATTCCACTTTTTAAAATTGTAATATTTGGGAGGAAGACTACCAAATTCATACACTTAAGGAAATGGTAAGCATTCTGTGTCTTGGGGAAAAACAAATCTCTATTTGAAAGTGATGACCAGCTTCAAAAGAAAGAGTTTCCTTTCTCCACCAAATTTTCAGACCCCATTTCAGGACCCTGCTGAATCAGGGCTCTCATGTGCTGAACTAGGGCAGCTGGCATTATTGAATATTACTGTGGTAAGGTAATCCCTCAGCGATCCATGACACTTATGTTTTTGGTTTTACTTAAATTGTAATTTTCAAAGTTGGACAAGCTTGGAGGAAAAAACCGCCTGGCAAACAAACAAACTTTAAAAATTAAAGGAATTTTCCAAGTTCACTGGATTTGCAAGGCTAGGCATACTGCAGCTTGATTAGTAGTCAATGAAGGAGAAACAATTATACACCAGAAACTAACATTCAAGAGCTCAAGAAATATGGCCCCAATGTGTTTCTTAATTTTTTTTTTTTTTTTTTTTTTTTTTTTTTTTAAATACATGAAGGAATCAGCTGCTATGGTGATAGGCAAATAAAATAAATAATTCCAACAAATATTCCATGACTCGGAGTTGTGAAATCTGTGAAAAACCTTATGTTCTCCTTCCATCCTCTTGGGGTAAAGAGCTGTTCAAATGTGCTCTTTGAGCCTAAACTTGACTGTTGCTCCCTTCATAACTGTTCTAATGCACGCCACCAGCTGAAACAGACAAGGTGATGCAAGGTGAGAGGCTGATCTCAAAATTAACTTGGAGCATGCTAGAAGCCAGATTTCTCATAACATCATAGAAACATGCATTATGTTAACTGAGGTACAGTTCCTTTCTCCACAAACTGCACTAGGAGCCAGCTATGTGCTATCTGAAGAGACAGACTCACACACAAAGGGTGTACTCCTTCTAGTCTTTATTTAACCATGTGAAAACACAGTCTTCAGGTAAACCTTAGGCTAACCATCTGATTATAAAATCCATTTTCTTCCTGTATTTGCAGTGCAGAAATCCCGTGCTGAATGTTCCTTTCAGTTTCCTTGCTGTATTTTGTATGAGCAGTTTATACCTGGTTTATTTCAAACACTGTTTATAGCTTTTATTTCTTTAAAAAGTTGTTCTTCACCCAGATGAATGCTCATATTCACTCTTTGAACAGTATGTTTTATACTCAGCCCTGAATTCTTGGCAAACCATATACTCAAGATCTACTAAAATATTATATCCTTGTGGAGATAGTAAATCCCCTTGAGCTTTTTCTGTAAAGACAGATAAGTGCCATAATCATTTGCCTCAATTACACCTGCTATGCCATTTTCACTTTGATTTTGAAAGGTGAATATATTCTTTTTAATCATTATTAAGAACATATGTATTTCCTGACAAGGCAGTCTTATAAAAACACTGGAGGCATATGAGAAAAATTCCTCTGAGGCTTCAGGCACACTGACCTGTCCTGAGAATGTGAAGTGAGGGGAGATTGATGCATGGATTACCTGTCCAGGAATTTGGTAGTACTGGATCGGATTTTCCATGGTTTCTCTCTCCCTCAATTTTACTGAAATTACACGTCAGTCAAATGTATGCTTCCATGCACACACACAAGAATGTGTACACACACACACACAAAAAGCGCTCCTTCAGAGCTATGAGGATGCTGTTAGACAAGATCTGGCTGCAGTTAAGTCACAGATGGAAAAGTGAACTTCCACACCTTCATACACATTTTTGAGACTGTAATTTCTGTTTTAGCTATATGGCTATACCTATTTGTAACTTAAATATTACATATGGTCAATGTCCCCTCCAAAGCAAATTAGGTGAAAGGAATGAGTAGTTACCAGTGGAATTATAATTGTCAGTAAAGCACGGAGCCAGGATAGGCAACTCCAAGGAGATTCTTTGATTTAGAATTAAGAAAAAAATAAATTAAAAATATCATTCCATCTATTTATGTTTCTCTTTTATCTCCTGGAAGACCCACTGAAGGCCACTGATATTTTTCCAGTGATGTGGATGACAACATTATGTAAAGGGCGACACAAAAACATTTCAAAGTAAAGTCACCTACTTTCTCAAAAGTTCATCTTCTGTTTCTGTAATTCAGAAAGTGGGACTGTAACTACTTGTGGCTATTTCTAGAATATTAGAAACATAAATATCTCTTCTCCCTCTAGCAATATGAATTATAAAGGCCAGAAGACAGATAGTTCCGAGTCATTAGGCTGACCTCCTGCAACACCAGTCTTGGAATTTCACTCAGAAATTCCTGCAAACCCATAACTCCAAGCTGACTTTGATCATACTGTTAGAAAGATGTCCAGTTTTGATTTAAATATTTCAAAGGATGGAGAATCCATTAAATCCCCATGGCAGGTTGTTCCAATGGATAATTACCCTCACCTCTAAAAATGTGTTCCTTATTTCCGGTCCTAATTAACATAGTTTCACCTTCCAATCAGCAGATCTCTACTTTTTTCCCTTATCTTCCAGAATTAAAAAGCATTTATCTATGTAGGTAATTACAGAGTGATTAAAACTTTACTCTAAAATGACAGTATATGGAACATTTTTTTACATTAGTATTAAAGGTTTCCCCCTTCCAGTTACACTGTAAAGAGTAAACAATGAGTGAAATTACTGTGAAGCAGGAAAGATCAGACTTTTCCCTCAAGCCACTTTACTTGAACAGGCAGAAACAAAGCAGCTAATCCGTAAGGATCTCTATGAAAATCAACATCTTTATTACGCTCTACTCTGCACTTTATTTCCACATGCCCTAGTGTTTTGCAATACAGATTTAGTTTAGATTGGTCAGTCTTGGCTCCACATTTTCAGTATTTAAGTCAGACTCCCAATAGGACTTCAATGGGGTATTTAGGCCAACAACAACTTAGCCCGACCTCCTTACTCCAAAATGAGACAGACTACCAAACTAGATACCAGAAGTTCTCCAGGTATCATTTCTTTGAAGCCAGATTGAATCCCAGGGGACCATTCCAGCACTGCCTTGTACCCTATATCATTCAGTTGGATAGGACTGCCCAGTACAAATGCTGGCCTAAAGGCAATGACTTTATGTAGTGAGCAAGGAAGCCAAAGGGACAGTGCCTTTAGCAAATCAGATTTTTGCCTAACCATTTATAATAAGATTAGTAAAAGGCATTAAATTTTTCAGCTTAAATGCTCTTTGCAACCATCATGGTAAAAACACACGTTTTGTAGCCTGAAATCTTTTTGGCACAACTGAAACATTTTGCATAGCTTACTGATTTATTGTCTTGGTGATCTTTTCTTTAGCCTTAGCAGTTCACAATATCTCTTGTGACATTGCACTGGACAACCTGATACCTGAGTAGAATTCATTCTTCTTTAGCCTCTTACCAAAAGGTAACAATTTCACTGATAATTGAATGGTTTATAATATATACATAAGCCACACAGACCAGATCAAGTGACATTCACATGAAACGTTAGCCCCAAAACTAGATCCCTAAATCCCTGTGTAATTACAGCTATCAATATGTTTAGCACACATTTATCCACCATCCCTTTCAGTGTTCAGTTTGATTCTCTGGATGCAGATTTGCAGCTCCTGTGCAGTGAAGACCAAACTCAGATACCGTGTGCAGGGATACTAAGGTGCTTGGCTGAACAGGACAGGGTGGATTTTTTCTGATGAGATTTTTTTTTTTAATTTCAAGAGCAAATACACATCCCAAAAGTAAAATATTGTTTTTCTCACTAAATTTATTGCAGATTAATTCCTTTTTATTCTTAGTTAAGTTTGCCTTTGTTACCAGTGCCAGGTTTACCGGTTAATAATACACAAAAACATCAGAGCCTTACAGATTGCAGCTAAAGAACAGATCTTCATGATTCCTTTTGTCATTAAGTTCAAGTATCAACAAAATGCAGTCAGTAAATGATGAAGAGACTCAGGAAATGTTTAGTTGTAAAATCATTAATTGTTTTTTATTCCCTTTGCAGCATTTTTTAATGAAGTCAAACCCCTAAAAATTTGCATTATCTTCTCTTTAAGTAATCAAACATCTAGAGACATGTAGACTGGACCCAAAACTGAAAGGTGTCACTCATTTGCACAGCTTGTTTTTACCTACCAAACATCAACACACTGGCATTGCTTCCTGCAGTACAATCTGGTGACCCACTGCATTTTCAGTATCCCAGCTCTTCCGGCAATACAGGAATAGAAACCTTTCTCTCTGCTTCTCAGAATGAAAGGTGAATGCTCTGCCTAATATTTCCCTATTGACAACCAGGTTCATAGCAATTAATTGAGGGGGCAGGAGGGAAACCTGTGCTCCTGCCTTGAGCCCTCACATGCCAAGCTACAGCCTGGAATTTTTACAGCTCTGTCCTGAAACTCTGACAAGGAGGGTTTACAACAGAAATCATGCCAGACCCTTAACTGTAGCGACGCCACTATAGTATTTATAAGTACATTATACTCTTTCCAAACATATGCACTTATTACTTATGTCTCCGCTTCTGCCTCTCTTCTGGGGGACTTTTCTGTATAAACAAAACAGATTCTCTTGCTTATACTTAGAAAATCTAATTGCTCTGCGTCTCTAGCTGTTTTACAAATGCCCAAACAGCCAAGAGATTCTTTCAGTGCATTTCCACAGCAGTAAGTCTCTACAAAAAACATAAACTTCCTTTTCCACTTTGCTCTTCTTTTCTTTCATAAATCTGCCCATTTCACTCATGTTTGGATAAGATTCTTCTTTAAAAAAAAAAAAAAAAAATTAAAAAGATGCAAGTCTGAGGTGGATAGGCCATCAGTTATACAGACCAGCCTTATAAGAGCTGACAATTCTGTCCCTTTAAGTAAACAGAGGAACAGAAAAGATACATAAACAAAAAGACCTCTTGCAGGGCTGACAGTTTGTCTGCTCCCGCAAAAGCAGGTTCCCAGGGAAAGTGATTGCCAAATAGTAATGGGGAGTGACAGGGATTTCCTAGATTTTCCATAAACATCTCAAAGCAGTTTGTTCCTGGGCACAGATATGCCAATTTGTGCTGATGAGTTGGACAGATGTGGCCTGCAGGTGAGAAACCACTCAAAAGTAGCTAACCCAAAAGAACAAAGGTTCCACTCCACAAGGCTTTAGCAGGATTCAAAGTCACCAGAGCTTTTAGTGAACACAGACCAGGATGTCCTTACCTGCTGCTGGGTTTCGGGTTTGCAAATCAAAGTCACACTGACAAATAATCTGACAGCAGCCTTGATTGAGTTTTAAACAAAATGAAATAGCATTCAGTTCTGAAATAGTAGAATTCTACTGAAATCATCTTTCTTGTGAGAGTTTAGTTGTGTTTTAAACAGCAACTTAAGCTGGGTCTAGACCAACTCTAAAACACTAGGAAACCAAACACATATAGGTATGAATATGTAGCCTGATTCTAGTCAGAAAACTAGGTAAGTTTTCCACTTCAGCTGCCTTTTTTCCCTTACTAAGAAATATCCCAGTTGTAACTGTTTGAAGGCTTAGATAGTTCAGAAATGAAACAATTTCAAATTATGGTATGCATATAACATGTAAAAAGGAAGTTGGAGGGGTGGGAATTTTAAGTTAAAATGTGATACTTAGAGCACATTATACACAGAAATTGTATAAGTCAGGTAAATTATGCCTTTGTGGGATTTTCTGGAAAACAGTTTCTCTTGTCTCTCTGATGCTGATGCAGTCTCTCTTATCAGGAGAAATGTATACTGGTCAGCATCTTGCTTCTACAGTTCTTCTGCAGTCATAAACAGGTCATAAAAAATGAAACAACTCTTTTTAAAAAGCTACTATCCCATAGCAAAAGCTCTCTGAAGTATTCTTTCCTGTTGCACTTTATTCTTTCTTAGCTTTCGCTTTCTCAGAAAAAGGATTTAGTTTTTAGTGAGTAAGCTCTTCTGTCTACACATATGACATATGTGATATGGCTGCAGAAAGAATGGGGAAAGAGTTTACTCAAGTTATCCCTAAATTATATGATGAGTTGTCTGAATGATTGATCTGATCATAACAGTAAGAAAATGATGTGAGGTTGGATGAATGTCTATATTTCTAATCCTGATAATTTTAAGGATGTGAAGACAAAGTTACCTGTGGGGAGAAACACATGTAAGACCAAGTATAATACATATGTAGGAGGAATTGTATTAAGTTTGTTCTTAAATATATATGCGATTCCTCTCTCAAAATACTTGCATTAAATTCTGGGGATTAACCTAAGTAGAACCTCCCACAAACCACCTCAGAACTCAGTCACTAATGCTGAAACCTAGCATTGACAAATGAGTTTTATTATCTGAAAATATGTCTGATGGTTCATGATTCTTCTGAATTTGAGGAACTTAAGAAAGAATTAACCCCTGCACTGAAATTATATGGCACTGTGATAAAGTCTAATAAATTCTTTTATTTTCCCTTTGTTTTTGGCATGAATTGTGTCAGAACAATTTAGCCTTGAATGAACTTTATCCTGACAACTGAAATTGTAAAGCCAGGAAGTTAAGAGACTATTAAGAAAAATGAGACCGAGGGGGCAGAAAAACATATAAATAGGTTTGATGACAAGGAACAAATTTCATTAAGAAGAAACCCACATGAGGAAAACCAGTTTTTACTTTGCTGTTTTAATGGACAAAGTCAGCAATATAAAACAACCAGGTCATCCATCTATTCCTGCAGGAAAACCACTGGAGCCTTCAATATCATAGTGTCAGCTGCTTTTCTGTAGCCTGACCTCATGAGCTAAGAAGCATGAAGTCTGCTAAAAAGGATTCCTTTGGGTTCAGTAAGGCTGCCTCCTGTTTTTAAGTTGGCTCTATGTGTGTGTGTGGGTATTGTGACACCTGCAGTCTGATAGGGCTGTTATTGCTCTAACTAGGCAAACTAATTTAGGCACTCGGTGGTGTTTTTTTTCAGTAATGCTTAAGTGGCTGATTTTAGCCTTTGAAAACAGGAAGCAAGTGCTGTAATTCTAAAGAAGTAATCTGGTAATCAACCCATTAAGGACAAGAAATCAAGAGTGAGTTTTGAAGGTGGTTTGCTTTTTTCTGGGTTGTTTTGGCTATGGGGTTTTTTGGTTTTCTGGGGGGTTTTTTTGTTTGTTTGTTTTTGTTTGTTTGTTTCTGTTTTGGTTTGGTTTTGTTGGTTTGTTTTTTGGGAAGGCTTTTTTTTGTTGGTTTGTTTTTTTGAGAGGTGGGGGTTTTTTGGTGGTGTTTTGTTTTTTTTTTTTTTTTTTTTTGAGCCAGAAGATTGCAATTGGACAAAAGTCAGACACTACTTTCCTTAACTAACCCCTACCTCTGCTTAGAGCAGTAAGGAAGTGGAGGAGGAGGGAGATTTAAATGGACTGAACCAGAAAAATAATAAAAGAAAAACAATACTATTCTCTAGAGAAATGAGTGCCATAATGAAAAATCAGTTTATTCTCAGTTAGAATAAATTTTGAAATAAAGAAAACATAAGAAGATAATTTTCAAAGGAACTGCTCTCATAAAAAAATCAATGCGTGTATCATGGGGCTAGCTTTGAAAAGGAAGCAATAATTTAAAGACCATTCTCTTTCCCAGAACCATTGCTTCAAATTTGTAACAAAACAGTCAAGTGCAGAGCTGTCTAGAAAAGCAGTTAGATTTACCTGGAAGTGATTTGGGCAGGTTCTGTTTTCCTTTCTTTTGTTAATATATTGTGATTAACAGCTAAGATGTATAAGGAGAGCTAAGTTGTTAAATCAATCTTAGAAAATTAGAGTGGCCAGCCAGAGAGAATGCTGAATTGAAGTAAGAATCATTTTTCTTTACCACTGCCCAAGACATAATCAAAAGCTCTGCATCAAGTTCATGAGTCAAATCTTGACCTCAGCTACACCCATAAGTGTAGCTACACAGGTAGTGTAAGTGCATAGCTAATTAACAGCTTTGTTTCTAGGTGTTAGAAGACCAAGCAAAGTTCTAGCAAATTTCACTCCTGAGAAACTAAACCCAATGTTTTTGAGAAATGACAGGACAACAGATATATGCAGCCAACTATGTAACTCCATGACTTGGCTTGTCAACGATGACATTAGACAGGGTTCCTGGGCAATGTAGAGACACAACCATCTTCTGGTTTTTGTTTCTGGACCTGTAACTGAAAGCTCTGAATTCAGGTCTGCCTTCCACACTTACTTGCTGAAGAAGATGGCCAGAAGCTGCCTCCAACCTCCTGCCTATGTTCCGGCATTACTCACCTGAGCTGTGGTACTTTCACACACAGTGTCTCCTCAGTTATTCGACAGGAATTTCCTCCCACACCACTGACAGAAGAACAAACCACATGAAAATGGAATGAGTCCTAAGACACTGAATATTTCCCCTCCCCCTCCTGGATGTTTACAAGCATTCCTTGCTGTCAAAACAATATTCGTACAAACCAGTGATTGTGCTGGGGTATTTCAGTCTAAGCACATGGCTAGATATATAGAGAAACACACAGAAAACAACTTTCTTAAACAAATAAACAGCTGAGCTCTTGAACTTTATGCTCACAGTAATCTCTGTCATCATTAATCACACCCAGTGTTTGACATAGCTGCCTAAATGAGAGGGGCATGGAGAGCAGGAGAGTAGGGTAGAACAAAGTCATAACCTGTTTAAACTGTCTGAGAACCATTTTCTTAAACCTGGAATATAGGATGGGTCAGATCTATCTGCTCAGGAGTGTTGATCTTGTGAGGAGATAGACCAGATACCTTTGGCATGAGTGATACTAGAAGTACATGGATGGCATTCACAGTTAATTGCTAAAAGCCCAAAAGCCCCTTGCAAGAGGACTCCAAAGACCAGCATAGCTTCTGTGTTGTAGCTGTTCAGAGTCTATTTCTGTTTAAAAATGATAAAAACACAATCCAACTTCTAAGAACAAGTGTTTCTGCATTAAGAGGATGCTTACGGAAAAGGGTCACTTCAGAAGTCTTGAAGAGGAGTCAGATAAGGAGCCACAAACTACTGTTTCAAGTAGTATCCTTGATTTTCCTTAAGTCTCTCACCTATAGTCACAAATCCAGGTGGAGAAGCTGAGGTAGTCCCTGTTTTCAACATGTATTACTCTCCTATGACACCAGAACATTATTGATTTCTATACAAGTTACTGGCATCATTCACATTATTTTCATTGGGAAGGGTGAAGAAGAGAAGGTGGAGAGATCGCTGCAGAGATTGAGTGGGGAGAGAGTTCTGCTGCTAGCAAAACTTGCTTTTTCCCTCTCCATTGTCAAATAGTGCTGTTCTGCTGATTAAAACCAGATGGGCCCTCAGACATTTGATGAAGCAATAAGGTCCACATGCTGAATGCTAACATGAAGCAAAGGTGCTAATTACTGGGTTGTAGGTTGCAAAAAAAATGCTCCACCTGCACACTATAACTACTGAGCCTTCATTTGCTAGGAACAGGAAAACTATAATGTAAACAACCTGTCCCACTCATTGTTCTTTTATGAGGGAAAATTTGAATTTTAAGGCAGATTATGACCCTGAGTGACAGAAAAAACCTATGCAACCAGATTTGTCCATTGAACTGATCAAAAAATCAAATCGTTTCTAGCAGGGAGAGTAGCTGATGCACAGTCTGGGACCAACTGTGTTCCTTAGAATTGCCTCATCCTGGCCACAAACAGATCCTGAAGACCTTAAGCCTCTGTAAAGAATATTAACCGAGTCCTAGAGCCTTAGCAGACAAGCCTGATTCCCAACTGCAGCAAGTGAGCCATGGACCCCAGCATGAGACTAGGGACTTCTGTCCCTGCTAAAGTACTGCTGCTGATGGAGCTTGCTTTGCTTCTGATATGCAACAACTGATTGACTTCTTTGCTTCCACAAATAATGCAGGCTTACTGAAGAAGCTACATAAGCTGGGAAGATGACAGCTTCTCCATGCTCAGTGTTGTCTCATGATGCACTGTAGAAAAACTAACCTTGAACTGAATGATGTGCTGTTGGCTGCCTTCCTCACCCAGGCCTCTTCCCACAGTCAAATATGCTCTTTTCAACTGCATTGCCTTGTCTTTCTTAAATTACATTTCAGGATTTCCACCTTCCTTCATCATTTATTCTTTTCCTCCTCAGAAGCCCCTGCACTACAGGGACCTACCTGTGGCTGCCAGCAGGGACATAGGTGAAGGCATAGGACCAGCTGGATGTAGATACATCTCTCCCTTCAGGGCAGCGTTTGGAAAAAAAAGGTATGTTTGCCTCTGGCCAGTTAGCAGTCAGCAGCACTGCAGTGTTGTGCTCCTGCTTCTGACACACTTTCGTGCAGCAGCTTCACGTGGTGAGGAGGGTGGCGGAGAAAACAAGTTCATAGTGTGACCCTGTCTAAAATCAGCAGAGCAATCCTCTCCTTGTCAACTTGTACCCAGCTTCCTGTTTTGATGCACCATTCCCTGACTACTATTTAATCCCAGTTTGGCTCTAAAAATATTACAAAATACATTTCTGGCAATGGCTTTCTGAGATTCCTAGCAAAAATATTCATATTTTGGCAAGATGCCGAAATCTAATAAAACTCTTCAGGAGAAATGTTTTCTAGCTATAGCTACTGTGACCACTTGTTGCATTTAAGCACTGATGTTTGGAAATAACCTGTTATGGGAGAAATTGATACACATTTTGCTGGAAATTATTTATACTCTTGTTACCAAAAGGACTACTGCCCTGTGGAATAACGTGACCTTGGGATAAGGGACAAGATTTGACATAAGAGACAAGCTGAAACAGCTCTTGAATATAATTCAAAGTATGGTGACATTTCACAAATGAAATTACAATAATAGAAGTCTTGGAAGTAACAACGGCTATCAAATAATTCCCCAGATACAACTAACTTGGAGATAAGCCTGAGGAATAGTATGGAGTAGATCTCTCTGGAGTCTGCAATACACAGGTCTGCATCCTCTGAAACTAGAGTAAGATCTAAGATCTTAAGGCAGGTAAATTTAAACAATTGCAGCAGTATTTGTGATACAACCCTAATAATTTGGGGATTAGGAAAGTATATGTTATTAGAACAATATTCCATGGTTTCTGGTTGCACTAGAAGTTTCATCTGCTTGGTATTATTTTCAGCTTGAAGGTGAAGCTGGAGTGTCTTCCTTTTACTTCATAAATACTCAGGTTTTAAAGAGACGTCACTTTAAGTAGAATTTCCGCTGATATTCCTGAATGTATGGAAAAGATCATTCTGATGAATAAGAGTAAGAAGTAGCAATGGATATGTCCTGGGTGCAGCATGCAGCTCCCTCGGTGTATATACACAGAAAAATCCCATAAAGCATAAGTGGACTCAAGGTCAGCAGTTTCTTCATTTCATAGGTTTGCTAAGTTCACTGCATATTCTGATGTTTGCTGAAATCCAAGGAGTATTTTACAATCAATTAGCAAGGTCTCAGAAGAACAGAAGTGATAAATGGACCCCAGATTAGGAGGTGTTCTGTTAGAAACTTTGGAAAATAAATGTTTACTGTCCTAGTTTCTTCATGTTCCAAACCATGTACAGGTCATACAGTAAATATAATTGAAATACAGCCAATACATATGATTCTTACTTTAGTTCTAATTAAAAATGCTAGAAGACAAACTTGCGTTAATTTTCACTTCACACACAGACTGTTTCCTTGTAACACGCTCTCTCTACTAGGTCATATCTAATAGAAACATGCTTACATGGCAATAGCTATATTCTTATAGTTCCACAAATATTCTACTGAGATAGCCATAATTTAATTTTTAATTTTTTTTTCTGCACAAAATTCATACTGCCGATTCACACAATGAAATGAGACACAAGCTTCAAATAAAACAAGAGGTTAGCAAGAATTTAGATAATTTCCACGTTAAATTGGTTGGAGCTAATACACTCAGATTAGAGACCACATAAGATTGTAAAATGCATAAAATTTTTAAAAAACATCCCAAATTGACTAATTAAATATTGGAACTATTGACAGATATTATAGGAAAGATGTCTGAGGGGAGGTAAAAGAAGAGTGGGAAGGACAATGGTGTTCATCTTTAAAAAAGAGGCAGAAGAGGAAAGGGGAAATTTTTACACTACAACCCCAGGATGCCAGAGAAATGCTTAAACAAATAATCAACAAACCATCTGTAAATACCTAGAAAATAAACAATGTGATAAGCATAAGCCAGTTTACTTTTGCCAGAATAAACTGTGCAAAACCAAAGTAATTCCGACAACCACATAACAGAACTTGTGGATAAAGAAGTCATAGCTGCAATATGGCTCATCTTAAGAAATATGCCAGACTGTATGACATGATGTGCTCTGGAGAAAATTATGGAAGCATAGACTAGGTGAAAGAGAAATAAAGTTCTCTTCTTGGGAGGGAGCAACAAATGGCTAAAGGGCTTTTCCTATGTCCAGTATTTCTCAGTATTTTCACTAATGATCCATAAAGGATACAAAAAGTATTTATCAAATATGAAAAGCAATTTATTTATCAAATTTGAAGAGGACACCAAATAAGAATTTCTAAATGCACTAGAAGATATGAAAGACACTAAAATCCTCCTACATTCATTTTATCAGTCAGAAAGGCACATTTTCCATGGGCCAGAGGACTATTTATTGCCTCTTTACAGGAATAAACTGCTGTATGAACAACTAGAGAAGTATTTAGATAGAAAAGAACCAGGGGTATATAGTGGTCACAGGGTCAGCGATGCAGTGTTTTAAATGACACATTGGAGCAACCTGCAAAAGAAGATAAACAGTCTGTAGGAGACTAGATTCTCCTTCTTCCTCTTTCAGAGCTTGGACCTCAGCTACTGTAGCTGAATAAAAGCATTGAGCACTACAGGATAACAGCATATTAAAAGACTACAAAACATGCCTTAGAGGAAAAATTGGAAGATTTGAGGTTACTTGATTACTAAAGAGAGGATGGAGAGGACATGTTAATGGTCTTAAACATACAAAAGAAAGTGGCAAAGACGAAGTACGTGTTTTCTATGCAGTTGGTATTTAGGATTTGGTTAAAAGAAAGGTTAGAAATATTTAGATTTTGTATTAACAAAGGCTTCCTAAGAGTATGAATGGTGAAGATCTGGAGTAAACACATGAGGAGACTGTGGATTCTTCAAAATTAAACACTTTTAAGAAGTGATCAAACATGTAAGACATAATACAATTATGGTTGATTCTGTTTTTCCATGTTCATCACTTTGAAGCCTTTGTTCTTGTGTTCCTGTGAAATCACAGTTCACAGAAAGCTGATGGCCTCTGAGGTCACAGTCATCAGACTCCTATCAAAGTTGATCTCTATAGTACAGTTCTCAAATAAAATTTTAATGGCAAGGGCAGACAGTGGTCCCCAGAAGAATTTGAGGTTTGGCAGTGGCCAGGTAGCTGAAAGAGCTTGGACATACTGGCACAAGCCCTGCTTCAAAATCTGAACTCATTTTACATCCCTCCTATACTCCTTCAGCAACTCACTGAAATATGGGGGGAAAAGAAAAAAACAAAGAAAAAAAAAAGGGTGTGGAGGGGGAAGAGAGCACAATGTACCTGCTTCCCTTCCCACTTTTTCTTTATTAAAACTCATGGAAACTGGGAAATTCTCCCAGATTTTCCAGTGGTAGAGCGCTACAATTTTTTTTTTTTTTTTTTTTCCCCACACAACTAAGATGGAGTAAATATAACCACACACAATGTATAATTATCACCCTGAAATGCACTGCCTGGAAGGTATTATTGCTGTCATGAAATGGAATTTATACACAGTAAGGAAGCAGCTAGCCCTCAGGTTTGCTGGACATTATCAACAGGGCTGTGATATCAGGGGCAGCCAGTCCATCACCTCCAAGTGAGCTCAGCACTCACAAGCCACTCACTGCTTCTGAGTACTTATTACCAATAAAACAAGTGTTACAACTGTATCTTTTTAGGTAGCCCAGATGATTTTTTCAGCCAGTCCTTCAAATGCTGAAGAGATCTATGTGACACAGTGAGGCTCACTTGGAGAGCTAGAAGACAACGAGTTTTACTGCACAGCTTTACTTCTGCACTTCAGGAGTTGCTCAACAGCAGTGCTGCGGGAGCAAAAGATCACACATGGAATAAACCCACTGCAAACAGCCATCTCTGCTGATGGAGAATGGATCCTAACACCTCTTTGGCAGCTGTGGGTATCAAACAGCAGCTGTACTCAAAGGAGAGGAAAGAACACCTGAGTGTTTCTTCTGCAGCCCCAAACACAGCAAGCCCCAGCAGGCAGGCAGGCAGTGGTTGCGGGTGTCTCTGTAACACCTACCCTGGTCCAGCAGAGACACTCAGAGCAACAGCTCAGCAAGGCTCCAGCGTACCTACAAGCAGACCCCACCATGCGTTAGGATCTGTCCAAGTTTTAGACCCGTGACAAATTTTGGTAGGTTGGCATCTGGTGGTTCAAATGCACCTGCTTACAATTAGCTACAATAAATTCCACATAAAATATCTCATTGCTTGGATCAGGGTACTTTCTTCACATACTCATTTTTTTAACCCTTTCAGTATCCTAGTTTTATTAAAAGTTAGCCACAGAGGTTTCCTTTAACTTTTATTGACCTTTTCTTCACCAGAGCTTCCCTCTTAAGAATTCAATTTAAGGACCCTATATTGAAGACAAAAGAAAGCCCATTAACAGCTGTGCAAGAGATGGAATTGTGATGTATGAAGACAACTAAAGTAAACAAAACCCACTGAACATTCTCTGTGATGCTGAGCAGAAATAGATTAACTCCTAATATGGAGTTAATACTCTTCCAAAACACACAATAGCATTTCCTTGTACTCCTAATTATGACAATAAAACAACTGTGTTTGGAGAGGAAATGAAGAAACACAAGAAATCACCTGGTCACCCAATACACTTGCATTATTGAGCTATAAACTTCCATTTTTGGATAACACCACCACATTCTGCTGCTACGGTGATGTTTTTTATGTCTCACAATATGAACTTTAAGAGGGACAGCCTGCTTGGTTTATGTACTATTGTGGGACATTGAGATTTTTACTGGAAAGAAATAATGAACTATCAAACAAGCATGCTCTAATTGTGCTAATAAATAGCCACAAAATCCTGTTAACTCCAAAAGCCTGGGGCAAAATGTATTTACTCTAGGAAAATAAGAAGTAAATTAATTTAGGATAGGATGCACCTGGAGGAAGTTTAGACCTAACTGTTGGCCCAAACCAAATGTGAAGGATATCTGGATCCAGTTCCATATTCATATTCCATCTTGCTTCTACCTCTATAACATAATGGAATGGGAAAAGCCAAACTCCAGATCCAAGTATATACAATGCTTCGAGGACTAATAAAACCCCTTTTTCTCCTTCAATGAGACATGGAACATCCTTGTAGTCAACATAGTGCAAACTGGATGCAAACAAAAGCATATGAAACTTAACTCTATCCAACCATGTTCTGTTTCTTTTGGCAACACTGACTTCACATCCTTAACTGCATTATTCTCCCAAATGAACGAAGAGTGATGCTCACCAATACCACAACCTGATAAGTAAAAGGAGGTACAGAATAAAGATTGACTACCGGCCTTTCAAAAAACTCTTCCACCCTGATTAAAAATGGAAAGGAAGGTTTTTATCACAAGAACAATTACACTGCTCTTCTCCCATTCTTTTTACTTTTAATTCAGGACTTCAGTTAAACTGAAAATATAGGTGATGTTCAGGCTGAATGGGCATTTGGAATTCAGTATGTTGACAATGAAATCAACTCCTTCTTGGAAAACCATGGGATTTAACACAAACTCTATTGCAACTTTTTCTTTTCTCTTTTCTTTTCTCTTCTTTGTTTGGTTTTTGTTTGGGTTTTTTGTTTATTTGAGGTTTTTTGATCATTGAGGTCAAAGTATTGTGGCATGTTTATCCTCCCCTACTCTAGCTGGCAACCCTTCTGCTTCCTCTCTCCAACTGCAGGGGAAGGTGGGAGGCTGCGTCGCATTGTCTGGCAGGGGACGTTCGTCTCATGGGAGAGAAGATGCCTTCCTAGTGACTACAAAAAAAGTCGCTGTAGACAGGATATACAGCACACTCCATGTAAACTTCATTTTGATGTAATTAGGTGATATTCACAAGGCAACATCACTTTATGTGTTACTAAGTTTGCTCTGGCATACTCCAGGGGCTCGGCCCATCTGGGGCCAGAGAGCAAGGAAAAGGCTCAAGATTGCAGACTTCCGAGTGCAAAACCACCTGGCCAGGCTTTAGATGCTTAATTCAAATTGTCACATATAAATGCACAGGCTGTTTCAGGCCATGCGGAGCTCACAAGCATCACTGTTAGAGAAGGTATCTGATGCACTTAAAGAGGCACTGATTGCTCTATAAAGGAATAGAGGCATCCCAGACGAGGCCCACAAATTTGATATTAGGACTGGAGCACCTCCCTTATGAGGAGGCTTCTCTATGAAGACAGGCTGAGAAATTTGTGACTGTTCAGCCTGGGGAAGAGAAGGCTGAATGGAGACCTCACAGCAGCCTTCCAGTACCTGAAGGGGGCCTACAGGGAAGCTGGAGAGGGACCCTTCAGTGATAGGACAAGCAGCAACGGGTACAAATTGAAAGAGGGGAAGTTCATGTTAGATATTAGGAGAAAAGTCTTGAGTGTGAGGGTGGTAAACCACTGGAACACGTTGTTCAGAGACGTTGTGGATGCCCCAAGCCTGGCTGTGCTCAAGGCCAGGTTGGATAAGGCTTTGAGCAACCTGGTCTAAGGGAATGTGCTCCTGCCCATGGCAGGGAGGGCTGGGAGTAGATGATCTTTAAGGTCCCTTCCAACGCTTAACTTTCTATGGTTATATAAATGACATAGACGTCTCTTACAATCCTATACACTTAGCAATAGGGTTAATCCAGAAAACATTTCTGACACTTCATAAAAATCTCAATCAAGCAAATAAACCTGAGTCATAACTGCAATGTACCAGAGCAAGGGAATGGGAAAAATTGCTGTCCACAGCTTTAATCAATTCAAATGTCTGTATCAAAGCAATGCAACAGAAGTAATTTTTCATATCTAGTCCACAGAAGCCAGATGCACTTAGAGTGTGCGTACATATAAACATAAAATTGGTGGGAGTTCTGCAGCCTCACAAAAAGAGCACAGTCTTCTTACTTGAAGAACTTCAGCCATGAAAATTCCAGAGAACTTATCTTGTCATTAGTCTCTTGGGACACATGTGTCTCACATTCAGTAGTTCAGGTAAAGCAATTAAAAAAAGGCAACAGAAAAGCTTTGTGAGGTTTTATTAAAGACTTTTATTTAGAGTGGGGTTCAACAAGATGTTTGCTACTCCACCAAAGATTTATGCCACCAAAAGCCAACTTGGGCCTTTGGTATAAACCAAATCCCCCTATATTTAGTTGAGCATGGAGAATGCAGTATCAGATTAAAGTGAATCTAATAGCTGAAAAGATGGAATCTATAACTTATATTTCTCTCTATATAATTCTCGTTGACTTGACATAACACCGCTATCTCCAAACATATTCTTATTTCCCCAAAGCTTGAAATTCTAGGGAGAGCTGTAACAACATCTCAGTCCAACAACTTTGTGATTGCTCCCTCTTCATAAAATAATTTCCTTGGGTTCTGTGCTTCCTTGACAGCTCTTTCTCATTATAGAACTTTCCCTACCTCATTACTCAATATCCTATCCTATATTGTCCTTGGAGGCAGAGTGCTCTCTCTCCCCCATTTCTCAGTAGGAGACCATGACTCATTTTTATACTCCCTCCCCAGGAACCAGGAGTTCCCCAGGTGCACTTCATAGGGGAGAAAGCAAATGGTTGCTTAGACAAAAAATATATTTCAGGTGAATGCACATCGAGGCAACAGACAAGCATCATGGAGGAACCAGATTTACCTTTCCCATTGTTTACTTATTCCCAAGTCTAATTCTCTTCATAGACTATATCACCAATTCCTACAATTGCTCTTGTTTTACACTGTTGGCCTCTGTCTTCCTATATCCTCTCCCCTCTTAAATTTAACATGCTTAGGAAAAGCAAATCACCCCAAAGAAATTCCTCGGGGAAAGTCCTTATGCAGCTATGCAGTACATAAAGAGGAGCTTGTTTGCTCAGCTTATTGATGAGTAGAAACTTTGCCAAGATGTAAAGAGCAGGACTGTTACTACTTGATTATGGACAGCTGCTTCACACTGTTATGAAAGGCAGTTTTGCTGCATGTTTGAATTTTGGCTTTTTTTTTTTTAATAACTATTCTGTAAGTGTTTGTGGAAACCTCCAAAGCAGCAGCTTAACAAATACCATTTACCATCCCTGTTTTCCCATGGGAGTCATTGCTATGTTATTCTTACAGGTGTTTTCCTTATAGCAGCCTTAGTATGCAAAGGGAGGATTGGTGGCTCCACTGCATCATTTTCATTCGCCTTTTACTTGTACTGTGATGCCAAGTTTGTTCTGCTTTTCCTGCCTTCTCTGATCTAACTTTCACTGCTAATAAGAATCTTTCCACTCAATTCCTAGTGTATCATAGAGGGATTTATTTTCAAAGGTGCCTAATTTCCTGTTGCCTGTTACAGTGGATCTTCCTAGAAATCACTGTGATCAGATAGCACACTGTGACTTTGTTTCCCTATCAAATTTCCTTGGCATTAGAAAAGAGTGATGGAGTGCCAAATAAGCAAAAGTAAATGGGTAATTTCTTAGCTGGTGTCATCAAACAAGTTCATACCCCCACACTAAATTCTTACAGAAGTTGAATTTCTAAGACATGGGATTTCTGCTACAAACTGAGTAAACTTTGATCTCCATAATTTCATCTTAAATATGAATTTTTCCAGGCTGCTTCACATATGAGAGACACAAGACTCAGTGGAGATGCAAAAGAGAAGATCATGAAATCAAAAGGAAAAGGAAAGGAGGAGAGGAGGCCCTTTGCAAGAACAGCTGGAGAAAGAAAAACCCTTCAGCTGCTGTGTTGGCTGCCTCCATCGCTCTCCTTGGAATCCATGCAGGTGCTGGGTCTGCTGGTGGGATGTGACCTGCTGGCTGATGGCACGAGTGATGAATTACAGACTGCAGCTAACACTGGCCAGTGACCTCCAGTTGGGAACCCTGCCCAAGTCAGGGGTCCTTCAGTGGCCTCAGAATGCAGCGCAGATGCGCATGGCATGAGGAGATGGATGAAATATATCTCACCAGAAGTGTGAGGTATGCTGTGTTCCCACGCACAGACGGCGCCGCTCTGTTAGTCTCCAGGTTGGATCCAGCACTTTCCTTCAGCAGGTTTATAAAGCACATCAGGAAGGAGGTCAGTACTATTTCTTATATTTTACAGACTGAGAATATGGGGCAAGGGTGAACTAAATTACTAAGGACACCCAGGAAATGTCTGGTAAGGCCAGGAATGGAAGACAGTTCTACTCCACATGTGCCTACATGTGGCTTTGCTATAAGATTATCCATTCTGGCCTGTCATATGTAAGAACAGACATTTTACAAGAAACTTTTCCTAACATGTTGTGGGGTTTTTTTTCCTATTATTATTTCTCTTAAAATAATCCTACCATTAAAACACAAGTGAATTCACAGGCATAAAACTCCATTTAAATAACATTATATTGAGAGAACCTGACACAAAGCCTGGAAATTCAGAGTTATGGTTGGCATTCCCTGCTGAATTTGACTCACTGTGTCTTTTATTTTCCACATGAGCATTAGTGTCAGTCTTAAGTGTGGATTTCCTGACTTTTTCAGCCTGTGTCATAACCTTCACTTTATTTAAACACAGAATTTTTCCTGCAAGTATCTACTGAATAGGTCACCAGAATCACAGTGTCATTTTACTACTTCTAAGGCAGGGCCTGGCAAATAAACTAAAAAACAACATAAATCTTGATCCAAAGGCCTAACCAAACCCAGTCCTAATTTTTCTGACTTTACAAAGAAGGAAAAAAAAAAAAAAAAAAAAAAAAGGCCGTGGGTTTCTTTAAAAATAAAAAAAAATTGCATATTTTGTCTTTTTCTCTCCAGGACTAGAAGGAGAAATTAAAACACTGACAATAAGTCTTCTCCTATTGCCTTACTCTGCTGTTGCAAAGGCAGGGAAGGCAGACAGTTCAGCCATGGCCACAGATCCGGGCAAATGCTGTTTATCAGGAGAACTGCCAGGACTTCCCTCAGTGCACCAAATTGTCGGCTATGATGAACCAGCTGGGTCACTGCAGATCCTAGTGCATGCAGAAGGGAGATGTAGAGTCCATAATTTGCATGGGGGAGGCACGCGTGCGCTTTACCGTCACCATGCCATGCTCTCCCTGCTACTCGACAGGCACACGTCCGGACACGTGGCATCATTTGGCACATGCCCTGGTGACGTGCTGGGTACATCTGCGCTAGCAGACCTGTCCCATGAGAACAGGGCTAAAGGTGCATGGACAAGCTCACTGTCATGTGTGTCTGATGGAGAAGGGATGAACAACAGTGAGGACAACCCCAGCAAAGGGTATCTGCCTCATGAGTCCTCCAGCTCCATCTCTGATGGACCTGGGAAAGAAGGCTGGGCTGCAGGTTGGATATTTGGTCCTGCAGAGCCAAATTTCAATTCATGAATAGAAATGATCTGCTCACTAACCCTATGACAGAGCACCAGTATCATCTGCACTGCTTTCTCTTTAAATCTCCCTCATGCCAAAACCCCTAATTTGGACATTTGGTATATATTCTACCAATTAAAAGTACCCATGTGCTGGGGCTGCTCAGCTGCACTTGTACAGGACTGAAGGCATCAATAGAGCTTTGCTACTTAGAACTCCACTGAGCTCGGGCCCAAATCTGCAGCAACCCAGCATACAAGCTTCCCTCTCTGTGCTAGCCAATAATCTGGTGCTATTCCAGTTTATCAGAATTTTTCTCATTGCCTTATTCCCAGCTTCTTAAAAACATGGCTCTAGTAAGTAACTGAGGGGAAGAAAACTGGGAAGATTGTAACTTTGTCTCAGACATAGCCTGGTATTTTAAAATAAAATACCAGATAAAGATTATTTCCATCACTTACGCAATTTCTAAAGCCTGTCTGAGAAACTACAGGAGAGGGTCCAGTTCAATCTCTTTAAGATAGAAAATAAGACAAGACCTTATCACATACTTTACATAGGAGCTCACTATATACTGTGGCTCATTAAAGGCTTGATAGTGAAGTTGCAAAATTGAGATCAAAGTAGTTTTCAAAAACATAATCTCCTTCTTTAAGTAGAATCTGTAGATTATACAGCGTTTCCTGGGTACGCATAAACAACTGGCTTCATGAAACCTCATCATTTAGTAGTCTTGAGACAATGGTACACTCTTACAAAACTTGTCTGTGACAACTCGTTACTATAGCAGAAAACTAAACTAACACGTCCTTAGGCCTGATCACTGAAAGGTCTGTTCTCAGTTTGGGATCACATTCTGCCTAACACATAGTGAAAAAAAAATTCTGCAAGGCCAAGAGAAAAACACATCCCAGACTAAGGACAGTATAGACTTGGACTTCCACATGTCTTCAACACATCCCATTAGGCCCATTTGTGGGTCTGTTAACATGATCCAGAACTCAAAGAGGCCAAACACTTCATGTCTCTGTTGTTCTGGCACTTGAGCTGTCCCTGCGGTTTGCAGTCACACTTGGCTCCCCGGTGCCAGAAATGTGCAGCGCAGAGCTGGCCCAGCACCACTGACAACTGTGAGAAGTTTCAGGGAACGAGCAACCAAAGCCAGAACCATGCATGAAGATCACTTTTGCAAGATCTTAAGACTTTCTTCTGGACCAAGCCAGGGATCTCAGCGCCTAACTCCCATTATTTAGAAAGGAGGCAGGCATCTGATTTCCCTGTGGGTATAACCTCTTCTCCCGGACAACTAACACAGGATTTATCAACTTCACATCTGTGTCAATACTTAAGTACAACTGTGAAAAGTCTTTTCTTCTGCTGTGTCCTTCTTTTCTTTTTAATAAGAATAAACAATTAAAAAGAGATAAGATTGTCATTTCCAGGATTGCTTCTGCAGTATCAATATATAACTATATATATAGTTATATATAGTCTCAAAGAAGGAGCAAGGAGAGGAAAAAAGAAATAAAACTCATTTTCCCACTGGAACAATGCAGAGAGCCATGTGAACACAGCTGTGGCTTCCACGTGTACACAGCAGGAACAAGCGGGATTGTGGCAGGAGCTGGCCTGGCCTCCTCACCTTGAAACTCTATCTTGAAACCTCATATTTGGGGTCAGTCAGGTGTACAGGATGGGGAGCCACCATCTGAGAAGCAGGTAACACCTGCCTGTCGTCAAACCACCTGTGGGAGTGGATGGGAATGAAGTCCAGCAGTGCAGCCCCAAACCCAGTGCCAGGTGCCCCAAGCACCCACACAGCTGGAGAGCTTTTCTCCAGAAGAGCTGGAGAACCTCCAGAGACTCATTAGTACCCAGTCATGGAGACTCCAAGCCCAGGGCTCTCATCTGGGAAAAGAAAAAGTGTCAGAAGGTTTTTATTCTGAAGGATAGTCTTTTCCTCAATATGTAACATTGCGAAATCCAGTTTCATGCTTTTGCGATTAGTAACTCAATTGCAGTGCTTGTTCCTAAAATTACATCGGAAAGACTTCAGGACACTACGCATAAACATGTGTATTAGAACACAGAGGCTGTTCCCAAAAAGGTAAAAAAAAAAAAAAAAAAATCCATTTTTTCTCAAATCCAGAAACTTTGACATCACATGTATGCATAAGAGATTAAGTGAAATGCCAAAAGTAACAGTTTCAATTGGATTTCATTACTCAGTGATGAGGTTGTCCTCTGTTATTTTTGGTAGAGCTCTTAATGAGCTGAGCAACGATGCCAGTCTAATAAACATTTGCTTAAGGTCTTTCTTCAATTTATAAAATATAGCTTTAAATAAATCACAATTTATTCTGACTAAGGAGTAACATAAAAGACTCAGTTACGGAGCAGGAGTTTCGTGTTCATGTTCATAAGAGGGTTATGTTGGTGATCTCCCTAGCATTCCCTTTTTCCCCCTTTTTTTTTTTTCCTCTGGACTTCCATCAAGCATGGACTCTTCTTTTAATGGTCTGGAACTAGAAGTTTCATGGGGTGGAGTTGAAAAAAATGGGAGAGAGGAAAAATAATTTCACACTTAATACCTGATAGGGTGGGTCATTTTTGCAGGATGGAATATAATTTTCGATAATTTCTTCACCGAATAAAATACATTTGTCCCATGTTCCTTACACCTCATTCAGACATGAATGTCTCCTTTATTCACACACTCTGAAGAAAGATGTCTTCACTTTGGAAAACACTATGGTTAGTCAAATAAGAAGGAGATTCCCGAGTATGAAATTGCTTAACAAAAATGGCATATTTCATAACAGAAATGAAAAATCAAAAAGACCTCTCCATGTCTCTGCATGAATTCTTTGTCTAAATGAGTGCCACATGTCATGGCTTCTCATGGAGAAAGGAGAATTTTTCTTTCTGAATCTCACATATGGTACTCAGTCTAAATCAGATGGAGATAAAAATGCAAGCAAACTATGCACAGTTTTGTCATGTGGGCTCTTAGGATACTAATGCTGCCTGTTTATCAGAACAAGTAATCAAAAATTTTAAAAAGCTGAAAATACCCAGTTTAAGGCAACTAGGCTGACTCTTTCCAGTGGGATTATCAGTGGTAAAAACTAATCTCGTTAAACATCATTTAATTTCCCCTTCAAATGCTTTTCCAGATGCTGCAATGGATAGGCACTGTGAGACATGAAAATCTATAAAGTTTGTTTTCAATACTTAGAAATCTCATCGTTCTCAAGGTTCTGGTAGGCCTTTGGATGCAAGGATGCTACTCTGCAGCTAGCGCCTTGCGTGCAAGATGTCAAGCATAAAAGACAGCAAGATTAGGTCCCAAGTATCCCTGCTTACCTGAACAGATTCTTCATGAAGTCCTGTCTTCTCAATAGGCCTAAATTCCTTGTTTAAAACAAAGAATGTTAAAAAAGGAGGAAAATGTTGTTCTGTTTTGCTTTTTTAATCAGTCTCAGCAAGACTATATAACTAAGAGCATATTACCTTAATATACTTGTAAGCAATGACATTAACATATATCTTCTTAAAATAAAATTCATTATGATAATCCTTCAGAGCTAACCGTACAAAAAAATCCCAAACAACAAAACCCCCAGAATAATTACCTCTTGTTTAATAAATTACCTTTTCCACTTACTTTGCCTTTCAGTCTTTTAGGAATAGCCTGGCATATACTCGGGTGTCTGTTATAAATGGAGATTAATAAAGCTTATGTTTTAAAGAAGCTTAATAAAGTACAGAACAAATTAAACCAGAAGTAGCACAACAAAAAGCCTATTATTAGTGCTACACCAGGGCCCTCTTAAAGGCACATAGCTTTGGTGTATTCCAAGTATCATCTTGCACAGTACCTTGAACAGGATGTGCATTGAGAAGGTTCCACAATGTGTCTGGTTTTCAGTAAACCAGTTGTTAACTTCTGGGTTAGTTTTCACTGAAATTGTCAAATGATCATTGCTCCAGATTTGATTTCTAGAGCACTTTATTCCCTTATTAGATGTGTATTTTGGGGCACACGATACACACTGGGTTTTGTTTGATCTACCTTTACAGAGTCACTTAGTGGGTTTAATTATTCTAATAATAATTCTCACCTGGGAAATATTTCTTCCCCAGTGGTACTTATACCCCCTTGAAGCACCCCAAATAATCCCTTTTACCATGATAATGCAATATTACTTTCAAGTTAATAATTCTTTTTTGGGGGGAGTCAAAGAATAGAGTAGGATGTAGGATAATTTTCATGTTCATTTTAATTGTCTATTAATATTAAGAGCACTTCATGGAATTTGAGATGAGGAAAAATACATGTATCACAATCCTGAGCTCCTTAGTTTTTTTCATTTTCAAGAAGATTAATAGATTAAATAAAATTTTATTAATGCTCAAAACAACAAAAGATAGAAAATAACTTTTTAATTTGAGTAATTATTCATAAATAGGTAGAATCATGTGAAGGAAGCAAGGGGAAATATGTCCATATTATTTAGTTAATTTACCAACTCAGCAAAAAAGTACCTCATGTATAGCCATAGCAGTTAAGCTAGCTGGCTATTTACAGTCAGGTATCTGCAGCTAAACCCACAAAGGGGTATAGGTGTGATGACTCTTCCTTTTGCCTTAGCAAACTAAGGCAAGCATTAAACCACTGTACTGACAAGTCTCAATTAGCTGCCTTACGTCCCTCCCTCTACTGTCAGGAAAACAGGCTGTAGGGAGTGAGGTTCACAGGTCAACAACAGGGACACGCTTGGACAGTACACGGCTGAAGAAAGAAGGGAGCATGTCTGCCATCCTGTCAGTCTCCTCAACCTAAAAACACTGAACTAGACACCTTTGGGAAACTGGCCTCTGATATCTTGCACTAGGCACGTATGATTTCTGTCTGTGCGTTCGTCTCCTGGTTTCAGCTGCAATAGAGTCAATTTTATTCCTAGTAGCTGGTTCAGTGCTGCAGTTTTTGGATTCAGGTTGAGAATAATGTTAATAACACACTGATGTTTTGCTTGTTGCTAAGCAGTGCTTACTCCAAGTCAAAGACTTTCCAGTTTCCCATGCCCTGCCAGCGAGCAGGTGCACAAGAAGCCAGGAGGGAGCACGGCCAGGACAGCTGACCTGAACTGGCCAAAGGGGTATTCCATACCACAGAGCATCATGCTCAGTGTATGAACTGGGGGCTGTTGGCTGGGGCAGGGGGGTGATCTGTGGTAGGGGACAGGCTGAGCATCAGGTGGTGAGCAACTGTTTTTTATGAGTCTTACTGATTTTTTTTTTTTTTTTTTTTTTTTTTTTTTTTTTTTTTTTTTTTTTTTTCCAATTCTCCTCCCTAACCACAGAGAAGGGGCAGGGAGTGAACAAGTGGCCATGAGGTACTTAGTTGCTAGCTGGGTTTAAACCACAGCAGTGCACAACAGGCTTATGATTTCTCTTGAATCACAGCTGGAAGAAACATCAGCACAACCCATTTTATATACAAAAACTTAAGAAGCAGGCTCTCTTTTTGTGTGCTAAGATACATCCTAACTTGAGGCATGATGTTCTTCGTACCTCTTGAAGCTGGGACACTGAACAGTCCAGCATACAAAATACATAAGTGTTAGTGAGAAAGAAAAAGTAAGTCAATGCATTTCTTGTGGCTTGAGGGGAAGGGCCAGACCTTCCGGGAGAGGAAAGATGTGGATGATGCCCAGAAAAACTTACAAATTTCTAACCTCTTAGGTTTGCACACAGAAAAATACATACCTGTTTCTTCAACTTCACCTCTCCTTGTGGAGCCTCTTCTCAATTCTTTTTTGAACTCTGGGGATTTTTTCACTCTCTGATATCTCATGCTTTTAGTACCCTTCCCTCAGGCTCTCTGGACTTCACTCCTTCTCCCTCTCATCATTGTTGCTGTTTAAATGAAACAGACAAGTCACTTCTCCTGGTTGTCCCCTTCTTTCCTCCTCTCCCACAGTCTCCTTGCCTGAAGCAGGATATACAGCTCAATCACACTCCAACCCAGCTCTTTACAACACTACAGCACACAACTATGGACCCACTGTGAGCTGTTAGTGTATGCTAAATTCTTTGGCTTTTTAGGGTCAAGCTTTTATTGAAATAACAAATTCAGCAAAAGCACTAATACTTGAAATCATTTGTGCCTGGAAATGAAAGACAATGTTCTGCTGTGACTTGTTCTTTCAACAAATAAAATTACAGCATGATAGGAAATAGGCTGGAAGAGATGGCAAAAAGCTATTTGAAGTGATATCATAAAAACTCTTCCTGACACAAGCTAGAATCAATTTCAGTTCAGCTAATCCTGATGTTTAAAAATCTTCAGTATAGCAATACTGCAGCCTTCCTCAAGGTTATCTTTACAACTGGGAAGTTATTCTGGATTTTTTTTTTTTTTTAAATCACTCCTAATTAATCAGGAATTTAATCATTTTAAATCACTTAAATGTACAGTTTATCCTTTTCCTTCCTTTCTGCCTTTTATATGTTTGAATACTGTCACTGTACTCCCAAGTCTCATTTTCAAGATAAACTTTGTTTTTCCAAACTCTCCTATATCTCAGACTTCCTAGCTTAGTCTGTATCCTTCTCAATCTTTTTATATCTTTCTTGGTATCCAATACCCAAAATAGTCACAACTCTCCAGTTAAGGCTTTGAGAGAAGATGGAGTGGAAGAATTACTTCAAATAGGCCCTCCAAAAGAAACGTCACTCATTTCACATTAAGTGTGGGTCTCGGTGAGTGAGGTGGCACAACCAAAGCAACATCTCCAAAAGCTCAACTCCGTATTTTCCAACAATGGTAGAAGATTCAGAACTTTTTGAAAAGCAGAGCCTTCAAATGAGCAGCATAACGTAGAATCAAATTGTCATTTGCTATGAATATCTCTGAGTAAGGAATGGCCAAGGGCTGATGTCAGCTCTTATATCTGATACTACTATTCACTGAATGCACTCCTATAATTTTTAGTTGGAGGACGAATTGAAGCCTTGATTCTGCAGAAGACTGTCTACACCACCTAAGTCATATTTCTGTGCAGTGTTATGAGGTCCTCTGCAACTGGGTTATTTGCTGTTTGTACAAAACCAGACGACTTTATAAAGGTAGGAGAGAAGACAGCAAAAAATTGGGGGTTCTCAGAAGCTATTAAACCTTTTTACTTTGGATATCGTTTTAGCCAAAAATAGTTCTCATAGGAAAAAAAAACATTTTCTCTTTGTCTAACACTTTCCAAAATGGAATAAAACCTTTAAATGAGCTAGAAGTTTTTATACCATGGTATTCTACAAGGTTTTAAATTATAGGTTCCTGATTCTTCCATCCCTAAACAGTAGCCAAATATAATAATGTAGGGAATATAATGCCAGTTTAGCAGGTTTGGAAATAATCTTGTTGTCTTTCTTAATACAGAGCATTTTCACATGCTCCCTGCTGTGTGACTTTCAAGAATGGTGACGTGGCAATATATAGTTGGCAAGGTATACTCCATAACAACAGTTAATTAGTAAATAAATGATCCCAGGTCCATTTCCACTGAGTTCCAGTTGCAATTGCACAGTATGCAGGTTTAAGCTCCAAGGTGACTAATTCTAATAGTTATAAATGAAATGCTGCTTTGCTTTGATATATGCTTTAATTTTCTCCATTGACAAGCAACGGATCCAGGAGCCAGATACAGTTCTGGTCTCCAGCACAGTGACTCCAAACTGCAGGAACAGCTAATGAATGTGTTGGGATGGTAAAACGATGCACAAGTTTACAGCCTATTTTAGAGAACAGAATAAGATACTTAATCACAGATCTTCATAAGGAACCCAGACTCTCCACATGCACCATCCTGTATTCAACCTACACGGGAAGGCTCCTGTACCCTGATCCTAACTTCAGGCACAAGAAAAGAGGCAACAGTAGTTCACACAGAGACCACATCATATGGTCATTTCTAGCAATTTCTAGGAATTAAAGGTTTCCTCTTCAGCTTTGCCTTAGGGCAGAGTAGGAGCACTCAAATGGCAAGTAGAAGGCAATTCAGGAAGTTGCTGCTTCTCAGAAACAGACAAGGAAGATCCCTTAACACAATAGGGTGGCAGAATTTCTCAGGCACAAATCACTGGACACTGACGCCTTATTTTCATGCCATCATGCAATGATGGTGAATGTATGCTCTCATCTCACCAAGTGGGCATAATCTCAGGAAGAGAAGCTCACCTGCCCTTCTGGGATCAGAAGTTTCCATTAGGGTCACTGCTCCATTAAGAGCTCTCTGGTTCACCTGGACAAGCCATCAACATTCACCTCACCCAGCAGGACTTCTCTGTCCCTCTCTCTCTCCAACTGCCTCCATTCTCGATGCGAGAGCTACCTTTGGTACTGTGCTGATACAAAACTATCTTGGGTACGAGGCTGACAAGCCTTCTCTTTTATTAACCTAAAGAGCAAAATCTCTTGCAATTTATAAATGAAGGAAGTAGCTATTGGCCTATTTTAAAATTGATAAGCACACTATCTAGGTCAATTGAGTTTCATCACAGAATCTAGGTCAAGATTTTCACAGGCTGAGGGAATTCATATGTCTCTTTCCCGTCTTGTTTCTCTGGTCTCTAATTGGGGGGAAATTTATGCTTCAGCTTTAGGACACTTCTGTTGAATTCAACAGCAGCAAGGTACAAATGCCTTAAAAAACCAGACTTTTGTGTGTTCACTGAACTACTTGTTTGGGCAGATACATATGTTGAACTTTGCTATCACTTTCTAAATAAATAAAAATTAATGAGAGGGACACCAAACTTTTTGCTGCTCTACATCAGCAAACACCAAGAAACTCAATGAAGATTCACACCCACTGTGAATCTGATGGCAAACACTGAATTTTCTGCACGTGCAAGCCTGGAGGTTGTCTGAAGAGTAAGATCCCCCTACATTCATACACAGAACTTCTATTGGTGTCAGTGGGAAGCCTGGGATAGTATAAATATTTTACACACATGCTGGTATATCCTGTGTCTGCAGGAAAAAAAAAAAAAAAAAATTGTTTAATTTAAAGTAAATGCATGTAGTGGGTCACATCCTCAATCTGACTACACTTTTCTGCCAGAACCATGTCACTTTCTGATGCTGAAAGACTATGAAAGTGTTTAGACACATAGAGAAGCTCGAGTATATTTTAAATTTCATAGTATAAAAATCATTGCCATGGAACATTAGAAAATATATAAGAGAGACAATAACTTAGACATTCCATAGTCTGCTTAACATGAAATAGAACCTCATGATCATACAGTCATATTCCTATACTTCTCCAAAAAGGCTATTTTTAGGTTGGGGGGAAATTTAATACTCAATAAATGTTTTCCATAAAAGAAGATGTAACTGTAGAGTAAATCTTATTGCTAGAAAGCCACTTAGATAATCTTCTGGCTCTCACCATCTACTACTATTCTGAAAAAAACTTTGATAAATCTACCTGTTCATATATTTTCTACTATTTATTGTTGTTGAACTTTTTAATAACATATAATGTCATCATGTTTTCCCCTCCTATACTAAGATCAGCTGAGCAAATGTGGGGGTTTTTTTAAAGTACATTTTGTGATTTTTATTAGGCAATTTCATTGAAAAAGTTTGTCTCGTAAGCCACAGTTTGTTAAAAAACACTTGAAAAAATAAAGTCATAGCCAAACTTCCCTGAAGTTCATTGTACCAAAAATCAGAACAACTACTTCACAAGATCTGTTTAAAATCTCCAATAGTTAAAATCTCTTTCCCTTGAGGTTTCAAATTTTCACTATGATTTGAAAAATACAGTGAAATATATAGTGGGAAATATATAGTGGAACTTTGCTGCATCCCTGCTTCATCTGTGAGAAAAGCAGGTACAAAAAAAATAAAATAGTAGAACTGGACATAACATTGCTGCAGCAGCACTCCACCACCACATACAGAGGTAACAAGGAGTCTCTCAATTTCCCAGTCATACAACACCATTCACATACTGTGTTTTCTCTCTTATAGACGAACATCGGCATGAGAACTCATGAATACTAGAAAAACAACTTCTTTTACAACTTCATTTCTTGTCAAGACAGACCACTCAGCCTCTGTCTTTCTCCAAAAATGAAATATCTTTCTTAATATATGACCTTAAATACAGGGGAAATAAAATAATATTACCTGTGCTCATAATTCATCATTCCCTTTTTTTTCCTTGCAAACCACTGATGAAATTGTTAATGTTAATGAACCTCCATGGGAACTTCTCATGCACGGATGATTGCCCATTTCGAGTTACGTCTAATGTAGGTTGTCTATTTCTTATTTGGGCAATACTGAATCACACAATCCAGTCTGGAGAATCATACCAGTGAATTCATCCACCTTTCCGTGCATCACAACATCACTGATCCAAATTGCATAAGGAATTCTGCTGAAGTCAGGGAGGCAACCCGCTCCCTGGGAACTGCATCTTTGCAGCACAACTTTTTTCCCACCATATATTGCTGCACCGTTTCAGGACAATCCAGAACCGATCCCATCATGACCTAATTCTGAAATTACCCCAAGCAGAATAAAAGTCTAACTTCCAAGGTCCTGATGTAATGGCTGAATTACGGCTAAAACACCAAACTCCTCCTCTGCATGTACAAATTACTGGCCTCACAGTGCCCTTCTAGAAGTTTAGAATCCATGAATTTCACACACACAGTTAAGAGCACTGAAATATGCTGGCCTCCCTCCACCTCTTGAAAAATGGTTACTGAGCACCTGAACCTTATTTTGAGTTTCAAGGCATGAAGGAAGGAAGAGGAATGTGGCTAAAACTAGGTGAGGCTTTAGTTTCCCAGTCAGAAAATAATTCTCTTTTTCAGTGTGCAGGGAGTCTTGACAGTACCCTGTGAATACATACCTATTTAAGTGCAAAATATCATTCAGAATGGAATAAATAGATCCATTGACAAGTCCTCAGCACATCTGCCTTTGAGATCTGCCCAGGCTCTCTGAAAGTTGCCTGTGTCCAGTCCAGTCCATCTCTTCATGGTTGGCCCTGGCAGCGGCTGGTAAGGAAGGAGGATCCAGGAAGAGCCACTACTCCCAGTTTGTGGGGTTTTGGGGTGGTTTGGTTTTTTCTAACTCCCTATTACATTCACAGTTCCAGCACACCTTGACTGCAGAGACAGGGCTTCTGCAGAGACACACAGGAGGGACAAGGCACCCGGAGATGTGCCTGGTACCAACTAGGCAAGCCCAGCACATGCACCAGTTGCAAGCAGCACAGAAAGTCCCTGTGGCACTGTGGCACCCTCGCAAAGTTTCCCTAGGCAGCACAGAGGGTGATGACACTAAGAAGGAGGCTGCCAGGGTAGAAAGAAGGAGGTTTGGTTCCTTTTATTGCCAGACCCATGGGAATTGCCCTGGGCTCCTGCCTCCTTCCTCCCCCACCACCATCTTGGCAGCCCCCCTGTGCTGTCAGGCACAAGCAAACTTTCCATTAGTCAGAGGAAAAACATCCAGAAGTACTTGCTATGGATTTATTCAGTATAGCTTTAACCATATTTTGAAATGTGAGATCAATAGCACTGTATATATACCATTATTTTTTTATACGGAACAAATTCATTTTCACACTTGGCATGCAATTAAACACCAGAGCCACGAAGAAGCACAGTTTCTAAAGGCCAGCACATTTTATGCTGGGAGAGCACTGCACAGCCACCCCCTAATAAGATGTAATATGGACCACAGCAAGGCATGTGATAGTTCGATTAAAGTGAACACCGTGGCCAATAAACAAAATGCTTAAAACTGTAAATATTACCTAAGTTAAGAATATGCGGAAAAAAGAAATGCAGAAAACAGATCTGACAAGTCCTTGAACAATGTTTCAGCTTCTCATGGCTTGAAATAATTTTCTCATGTTGAGACTGTTGTTTGCTCTGAAGTGATTCTTATGTGAGGGCAAATTCACTGTAACCTTTCCCACACGCCTGCTCCGCAGCATGTACATGGCTTAAAGAGAAACTTCCACCCTCTGGAAAGCTCACCAGCACAGGACCATTAACTGCAAATTTCCTTCACCTTCTTCCTGCGTCTTTTCATTTGTCTTCTCAGAGATGCTAATTAACTGCACTAGTCATGTCCAAAAGTAAGCTGCCTCCTCCGGCAAGCTGATTTTCTCTCCACAGCTGAACTTTCACAGAGACCTGCAGGAAGAGGGGCTGCATTTCATCCATAGGGAGGCATTGACAGAGTGAGACACATCCTTGCTCCCCTGCTCTTATTCTACCAAGCTAGGCATGAGCCAGCTGCATCTCAAAAGTCATATGGTTCTGTAAGGCCAGGATTGAGCCAGGACAAGTCTGCCATGTAGCCACTGCTGTTCCTGACCAGCAGGTACCTCCACTGCTGTGCCTGGAGTACAGCAAAGCAAATTCACATCTTTTACAGCTAACATGGCCTAAGCATAAGTAGGAGGGATTTCTCAAGATCCTGACCTACAGTTCGCACTGGAGCTGCATGGTCTGTCGACCTGTTGGAGCCCATTCCCCTGGGAGAGCTCAGCCACTCCCCTCCATTGAGGTTCATGAGGGATCAGTTGTGCCATACTGATTCATCCACCCCTTTACAGTCTGGGACAACTTCCCACCACAGAAGTAGATGTTATATTACCCTACAAAGCTGTTTAATTTCACTTTTGCATAAAGTGTGCAAGGTTCTGTTCATCCTCACCCTAAGGACTCCCACTTCAGGCTGAGACAATCTGGCAGTGTGGTCTGGATGCTCCAGGGCTTAAGGAAATCTTCTGAAATAGCTTTCTTCTATTCTGAATTTATTCTCCCCAATAATCTGATTTTTCATCCCCGTCCTCTTTCTCCCTCCCCCTGCACCTAAAGCAGCTCCTTCCCTCTAGCTTCCAAGAGCTCCCCTTTCCAAGCTATATTTTATCAGGGCAGTCTCAGTTTTGGCACATTTTCTTTTGGGCTCAGCTGGCTGATGTCTTCCCATCCCATGCATTCCTCAGGTCAAAGGTATATCCCAAAATGTACTCACTCCCTCTGACCCAAGGGAAGCAATGGAAATTGTCAGATTTGAGGACAGCAGCTGGATCAGTGAAGACAGCCAAGACTGTAGAGTCCACATGATTAATTTCAGGGAGGTACTTATTGAAATAATGTTAGCTTAGAAAAAAAAGAAAAAAAAACAAAAAAGGCAGGAGAGGAGTTCAAAATTTGGGCCTAGTTCCATTGCAGTTGCTATTTTTATTGAAGTAGTTTGCCCATCCCTGGTGGATTTGTGTTATCACAATCATTTCTATGCTGGCAACAGCCTGCAGTGTCAGAAGCGCAGAAGTATGATTTCACTGCAGCACTAAGCCAGAGGAGAATCTGGATCATGAACTAACAAACTCTGATGGGAACGTGAATAGTTTAAGAGCCCACAAACACAGTTTTGGGGTGAATTAATTTCTTTTTTCCTGAAATGTTCATTTTCCTCACTTCCATTCCACTTCTAGTATCACATCCCAAGGCCACCTCTTTTGTGCTTTAGTCTTGGAAGAAGGGGCTGGGGGTGAATTGCCCTGGGGACAACAAAACATGTAGCAGAAAGGGATTAAATTTTACTCTCAGTCTTCAGAAAACTGTACTGTAATCTTTTCATTTTAATGAGTGAAATAATGTAATAAAATCTAACACTCTATATAGCCAAGATTCCTGCTGCAGAATCTCACCTGCGGTGAAGTCTTTTACCCCTGAGAAATAAATAGCAAACCTTCCATAAATTAATTTACACTTAAGGAGTATGGATGAAAGAAGTACGAGGCAGCAGAAAACTTATGGAAAATGTGTGTCTCCTGCAATCAGTTTTCCTAGAAGGAGGATCTCCTGAGGCAGCAGAAGCAAAATTGAAAGTCTTGGGTATTGCTGGAAATAGGGATTTTATTTCAGCATTCAAGAAATTGGTTTTCACTAAAGGAAACATAACTCGTATGTAACCTGACGATGATGATGTATAAATTATCTGTGCCCCATAGACCATTTAAAAAACAAAACCTGACTTCTTTTGGTTGATTTCACTTTTTCTGGTGCTGCAAACACAAGTGTCAACTTACGTGAAGCGGAAAAGGTGTTTAGTGGTCAGGAAACAGGTCCTTTTTAGTGCACAGAGAATGCAACTCTCAGACAGAAATAGCCCACCAAAAAGAAAAAAAGAAACTTCATGATTTATTATTCTGATTTACAAGCATGACAACTGTTACATTTTGTAAAAAACATCACCATTACGTCTTTGCAGAAACCCATAAACACCAAAGAACAAAAATCAAGGTTTTGCTGTCTCACAACAGCAAACTAAATTAAGGAGTAAATTGAAATAAAAAGCTCCATAAAGCCATATTTGTTTCTGAAAATCTGTAGGTAGGTGCTGTGCTCTCATTACACCTGAGTGACCTTCTCACCATGGCCAACCTCAGCACAGCTCCTCTCGAAGTGACTGTAATGTGTCGTGACACAAACTATTGGGTCCTGCCATTAGACCACAGAAAAAGTTTTAACCAGTGTGGTGCTTAAAGCAGCAACGGCAGACAGCAACTCAGAGCAGAAAAAGCCCTTGCACCAGGGCCTTCACAAGCAGAGCACAGCTTAACCTAAGAGGTAACAGGGATATCTCTAAACTAATGCAAACTGCAAAATATCAGGAAGTCCTACAGTATGGCACCAAACAGCTCAAGGACTTCCACAGGCAGCTGTCAGGAATACTCAACATGAAAAGCCTTGAGGCAGAGGGCTGAAGCAGGTGAATTCCCTCCCAGCTCTATTTTTCTACTGTTTTTCTTTCATAGGATACATGGAAATTTTTTCCCACCGCTAAATATATGTCATAGAGTCAATGTATGTACTGCAGAGTGGGGGCTTTTTTGTGCTAATATCTTTAGAATTATGAAATAATGCTCTAAAACACAAATATACACTTAATCTGTTATATGTGCCGTGAAGAAATGTATCTTAAAATAATGAAAAGGGAATATAAATCCCTTTTATAAAAAATCCAGTTTTGATTTCTTGACAGTTGCAATTCACTGTGTAAATGTATGCAACGCAGTCATAAACAAAGCAGTAAAACAGACACCATGCACCACAAGTTTTCATTCACAACATTCACAGATCTATTCTAAAATAACAGCAAGTGTAACTTGACAGAGTCACGTATCCAATGATGTGCAAAAAGAAAAATATTTTTTGTAGATTAAATAGAAATAAAGTGGTCCTGCCAAAAATTTGGGGTACACAATATAAAAGTTCATGCCCAGAATAGACATTCCCTTCATTGAGATTTACTCCATTTCATGACAGTGTTAAGTGCCACCAAAGCAGCTGCAGAGTACAAAAGTAAGCTGATGTAGTAGACAAACTATAGTGTCCAAGAGAAATGGAAAAAAAAATTAATATAGGCCACATTTGCATTACATCAACAGTAGTCACTCATCAAATCCCAGATAATATTATTTGGGAACATGTCAGGGCTACTACAGCAATACAAACATTGAGGCCGCATTGGGAATACACTAAACACACAGTAAACCATTCTGAGTACAAAAACAATGTGGGCAGTTTTCTGGCTTTATCAAAACTAACATGAAAATATGGAATTGAACAACAACAAAAAAGCAGCAACAAATCTGGTTTAACAACTGCACAGCAAATGCGTTAATAATCTAAAAACACTGAGTACATTAACCAATCCACTGCTCTCTTAATGTTTCCTGTTACATAATGGTGAATTCTCACAAAACTACAAGAGACATCTACAGAACATGGTTACAAAGTCATTCCCAATGAAGTGAACAAGTACAGCCTGACTTGCAAACAGCAAGGCAAGTTAATAACAGGGTAATGGAGAAGGTGCAAAAAGTTCTCATCTCTTATGATTTCCTGTGTCTTTTTATTCAAATCATATTTCATATATATGTGGCAGGAAGAATGTAGGTGGCTTTGTTGACCCTGGCTGATCTGAGGACCCCAGGTGTTTCTGATAACAGCAGAATCCTTTCGTCCTCATAACATGTCGGGTCTCTTGCTTCAATATCTGGTTTCTCACTAAACATTTGCATTGCAATCTATCCCAGGGGTGCAGAGCAGTGGGATCCCTCACGACGGCAGCTGCAAATGTGCAGAGGTTAGCTCTATTACCCCTGGGTGAAACTTCCCCAAACTCTGCTGTCCTCCATCCTCTTAAAGAAAAATCAAAGACTGATGGCTTCTTGAGAGGCATCAGCCTTCCTTGATACGTTCAGCCATAGGGAGATAAAAACAAGTTTCTCATTGCAGTGATAACAAGAATCAGAACAGTGGGGCTCTCTTTGAGGAGACAACATTTTTTTTTTATTACAAAATTAGCTCAAGGACTTTTAAAAGGCTTAGAGAGAGAACAAATATTGAACTGCATTACTACACTGTTTCTTAAGATGAAGTTACTAATAGTGGTACTTTTAGAAGAGAAAGGGGAGAAGGAAAAGGCTGTTTATATTTTTAATAAAGGAAATGTGATAAAAAGCACTCACAAGAGGCAAAAAACCAAAAAGCCTGTAAATCCTTGCTTCTTTCAGTCAAAGATAATTGTGGTTCTTTGACTGACTCTTCACTGCACATTACCTTTGTTATCTCCTCCTGCTCTTGCAAAGGTTTTTCTCTTCCATTTCTCAGCAGCTGTTGCCACAGGCAAAATCAGCATCTTCTTCATCATTTGCAGGAAATTACAGTGCTAGACATCACTCCATTCACAAATTGTGGCTCCACAACGACTACAACTATGTGAAGCCTGAGTGGCCCAACAGGTTTTAATTTACATCAGGTAACTGGATTTGCACTTGTGCCAATGGGAACTGTACCTGGCCTAGAGAGCCAAGCCATAAACAGGTGGGAAGAAGTTTGGAGAGAGTTCATCACCAGGGATATGAGAAAAGTGCGCATGAAAATAGTTTAGTCAGCAGTCAGCTCTAATTTTTTATTATTATTATTATTTTTTTATTTTTTTACCACAATGGGTTTATCCAAGAGACCTGTAGACTTTAATCTGGGTACATTACACAACCCTGTCTACTACAGCATTAAAAGGCAGGTGTATTCAGAGAGGCACACACAGAGACCATTCGCAATCTCTGAATCACAAAGATATTTCTGCTGGCTCTTTGCTCTGCCACCTGTACACTCATCATTAAGTCATAGACCAGACCTGCCAGTCGATTGTACAAGTTCAGAAAATCAAAGCCAGGCAGATGATGGCGTGGGAGGCTGAGCATGAATTGTTGCAGGGCTCTGACTAACGCTTCGGCAGGGAAGCGCGCAGGAAGCTGTGCAGAGCCAGGAAGGACACTGCCCCGGTGCTTCCTTTCTGCCACTTCAAAAATATCCACTAACAGACCTCTTCTAAAAAAAAAAATGTGCTTTGGACACAACCTGACGTTAGCTCTTGGCCTTTGCCTCATATTATCTTACTGAAAAATAGAAGGAAAGTACTGCAAGTAGTTAATAGCTTCTCTTAAACAGGATGCTGAGGATAATGATTACAAGGCACTCTGTAGAAAAGACTTTGAAACATTCAAGCTCTGGACATGAATACAGTTTGTACAAGTCCTTGTTACTGCTTTGTGAACACAGAACAAAGTGTTTTCTTTCACTTACTCCCTTCCTGGGCACTCTTCATGTACTCTCTCTCCACAGAGTGTTCTAAAAGAGAATGTCAAACAACAACGACAACAACAACAAAGTCATACCGGTTACACCATACAAAGTTATTTATATTGCCTTTAGTTTTGGAGTTTGCAGGAGTTGTGTTATCACAAACTCAGAGTCATGCAGAAATCCAGGCTTGAGACAGAGCTACCAAAATGATCTCTGACCCTGACTGAGTCACTTGATCTCCCAGTGCTTCGACTAAACGTGTCATAAAATGTGGTAGAAAACAGTACCCCAATGAAATACAGATGGTTCCCCAGAGATGAAGCTATCATCCAAAAATTACAAATGTAAGGGCATACACAAAAAAGGATCTCGGATTTTCTTCCCTCATTTTGATAGGCACTTTGCTAAAATCCTTCACCGCTTCACATTTATCCTAGTAGTATCAGAACATTGAGCTTACACACAAAGATGTATCTGATTCACAGCTGAAAAGTCACCCTGATAAAATTCAGCTTTATTCAAAGTGCTTGCATAAGCCTCACTGACCACTCAGCCTAAGCTGCTGCAAGCAGGACTTACAGCAGCAGGAAGCTTGAACTTAAGAAATGGCAGCTCTGTAATTGCCCTGTGTTTTAAAATTGATAGGTATGACCTTCTACATTTATCTTCTGTGGTCATTAATCTGTTCTGAGGTGAAAGCCAAAGTTGTAGTGCATTATGTCCTTTCACTCTTCATTTTTAGCTAAAATTCTAATCTTGTACATTTTTAATATTCCACACTGAGAGTGGAGTGAAATGCTCCCCAGGAGCTCAACAATCCATGCATAGCAAGCCAAGCACCAGGCATTCATTGTTAAATTAACAAAAGTGCACATCAAATTATATTGTCTTTTAAGACTGTAAAGGGATTTCACTTCTACCTACCAACTAACTCCAGTAAAAGCCTTAGGTTTTTTAAACACTATTCCAGCCACTGTGTTCCCTGCAAAATTTCAGACTGAAAACCTCAAAATCCTTCTTCATAAATTCTTGAATCATGGACTCTTTGATCAACACCAACTATACCATTCAAGGATTTTTGTAAATCCTAAGTGCCTTGGGAAATGCAATATACATGTAGCAAAAGGGTTACCTAATGGCCATGTGGAATGCAGTTTATTCTTGTCCACTTGCAAGTAACATAGAAATGCCTGTACGAAATGTCTCTGGGGACCTTGGGGCAAGACAGATGAAAATTCAGGGAATGGGTAGAGCAGAGAACAGAGGAGCCGCTTTGAATGTTGAACTGACATTCACATCAGTGAGTGTTTGATTCAAAAATGAGGACAGAAACGGATTACCACCTTTTATAAAGAGAAAAGCCTCTGACGTGATTTAAAGGTTGAATCATAGGTACAATCAGAGCTCAGTTGATCCACATTGCGCTATCTGCAGGGCTGCACACAGGAAAAATCTAAGCAGAGTTTTTGAACCTAAATAATATACAAAGTCTCAGTGCATGACCTTCATATGTGTTTTTCAATCAAAAGCTTTATAAAACAATGAGCCTTAAAAAAATTTTATGCTGATTAACCAGGTCTGACTCTAATTAAGTATATGAAGAGAGAGAAAAATGCAAAATTTTATTAACTGTGGAAGGAATGCTAGATCCTTAACTGCCCAGCAAGTTCATGAAGACAAAGGAGATCAGTTTACAAGGGTTAAGTAAACATAATATTTTATATTACAGTTCAGATGAATCCAATTTCAACAAGAGTGTGTAAGGGTCTAAAAATTGGTTTACCAGATTGAACATTTTAATGAACATTAAAACCCATTACATTGCTCTGAAGTACAGCTACCGAACGGCCAGAGCCACATAAAGAAGCCAGTTGTATCTTAGCCCTGTGGCTGAATTGCTCCTAGCCTCCTTGCAATTCTGCTTGCATGTCTGGTGGGTTCCCTGTATTTATTTCTACAGGCCTACATGTTGTGCATTTTGTATTTCCTTAAGTTTCCAAGGCCACGTCAAAACAAAATACATTCCTTCGTGGGTCAGCATAGGAATAGCCACAGCAGACATTAAAGTAATAACTCGATGCTTACTGCAAATCTGAGAAAAGTAACCAGTGGTTGTGAAACACGAATTTCTGGTAAGCGAAGGAGGCAGTACACGAACACAGTGCTCTCAAAAGTGCTGCTTTAGCAGGAATTGACCTTGAGGTCTTTTATTTATCTGTAGTATAGACACCCACTTACAGCCTCCTCATTCTGTTTAGCTAATCACTGACTCTGATGAGGCTGCAATAAAGCTGCCAATTAGCACTAATTATGATAGCAACATTTCATTCAGAAAAAATGAGTCTGAACCACTGAGCTCCCTCGGAGAGGAAAAGTCATTTGAAGCACTTTCCAAAAGACTTCCAGCACCTCACAGATTTAGACCACAGTTACTATGTATGTATTCAAATGTGACAGCTCAGCATCTGAGGGAAAAATCAGTGCTGGATAATGGGGAAACTTATACAGCATGACACAAGCAGAGTGGACCCTTTGCGCTTCCTGTAGCATTCAAAACAGTTCCCCCATCAAACCACAGCCACCACTGCAAAATATACCACTCCCGAGGAGCCGTGAAATCCAAACAGCTCTCACCTTGCAGCTGATCATTTCTGTCCTGCTGGTGTCACAAGCATTGAGGCATTATCAGTTGTCTCAGGCATACTTGGGCCATGCTTGCATCGTGGCCAGCACAAAATAGCTAAGGAAGCCATTGGCTCTGGGGTGACCAACAGGCCAAAGGCTGCCCTGAGGAATGCACCAGAGGAGAGTCTGTTGAAGGCTGCATCACGGAAAAAATTATCCCAGGCATTTTGAGCTGTAGGGGTTTTTTTATGTCTGAATTGCAAAGCAGATAAACCTTTAGTGCACCTCACAAGCCAGGCACAATAAGGCTGGTGCCTGAAGAAAATCAAGGAAATGGAAAGATGTGGGGTATACTGAATTCTCAGCCATACTGGCTCAGGCCCTGCTGACCCAGCAGCAGCTCTGGCCATGGCTGCCAGGGCCACACCTGGTCCAGTCCATGGATCTGTTGGGATGCACTCAGAGAGGATCAATGTCACTACTAGCAGTTCCTCACACCAGGAAGAAGACAAGTTTTATTGCACCTGAAATGCAATGCTTGGCTTCTTGGGATGTGGAAGTAGCAGATGTGTCAGGTGAGCCTGAAGGGATCCTCCCTTAGGCAGGCCAGCAGGAATGAATGTCAGGTTTGTTTCAACCAGGCAGGAGTCGCTCTTGCTGCTGTTACACTGAAAGGACACATTATGAGAGGTGAATTAACACACTGGCATGTGTATTAGCTACACTTAAACCACCAAGAGCTTGGACAGGATTGCCCATAGCATGTGTGCAGAAAGTGAAAGGCATGGGTTTGTTTTGTGGCTCTTCCTTGATCTCCTCAGGACTCCACTGGAACAGGTTGAGGACGGGCAGGCTGTGTACCTGCACGGCAGGAGCAGGGCTGGGAAAGGGTCCAAATCCAGCACGGAGCTAGGGAGTAACCCAGTGACTGAAGGTCTGGTTTTACCAGGAAAAGCACAGCCTTCCCAGTAAAGACAATGATGAGTTGCAATAGGAGTGGGTGGGTAGGGTGGGGCGAGGGAAGGCTTGAGAGAATTGAGCCCAAATGACTCCCACACTCCAGAGAGCTGGGGACTGGCAGACATCCTTTCTGGAGAGAGGCATGCTGGGGTGTGTGAGTAGCAAAGAAAGACATTACTGCCAATAAAGATGGGTAGGAGCTGCAATATTTGGACTCAATATCACCAAGTACAGAACGTGTGTGGGTCTGAGCACGTGGACCTATCTCAGTTTCCTAAGATTCGTAAAGGCACACTTTTTGCAGTGTAAAACATACAATATAATTTGGAAAACCTGTCTTTCTTGGGGAGGTAGAGAGACATGCCTTAGCCTTCATGGAAAAAAAAATCTGTTTTGGCAAGGGCAATAATTAATGAGCTAGCGGTCACTTAAGGTGGGCATAAATATTTGCATCTCAGAAACATTTGCCACCTTCTCCATGCTCCCCTTCACTCTGTTTTTCCCCTTCTCTGCAGCCTCCTCTCTCACGCGCTCTTTCCCTCCCCTTCTCTCCCTGCCTGCCTGCCTATCATCTTGCTCTAATTGTTTCCAGATTTGTGTGGGAGGTCAGGGCCCGGGAGTGCTGCTTCATGCCAAGTTTATAAACAGAGCAGTGTTTCCAGATGGCCACTGGCTCCAGCCTGGCTAGCAGGTTGATTGGGACCAGAATAACAACAGGTGGAGAACAGACAATGAATTCCTTGACACTTATTTTACTCCCTCTGCTTTTCCCCCCCTTCCCTCCTCCCTGCAGCCACCACGGCTACCACCAGCAGACCTTCAAGCTCTTGAATCCGGGCAGGGAGTCAGGACACGGGGGAGGAAGAGAGAGGAGGAGGAGGAATGATGAAAAAAGTGCAAGTGACTTCCTTGACCATATAAAAGGCAGGGCAGGAAAGGGGACACATGCTGCTACTTCCCTGCCAGCCATTACTGCTGCTGCTGCTAATTAGGGTGTCCCTCTAGCTCTTATGGAAAAGACCCTCTGAGGTGAAATAACAGAGAATAAACAAGATGTCTTGTACAAACAGAGAAAATTATAAGACTGATTTAACATTGTTCCTTAGGCAACTGTGTGCATTCAGCTTTTGTCAAGACAGCCTGGACCACTAAGACCATTGGCAGTGACAAAAAATCTGCAGTCACTGTCAGCTCTGTATTCTATTTTTCCAGACAGAGCTAGTTTCCCCAAGGCTTTGGTTTGCTAACCCCACTCCCAAGCTCCTTCCCTTCCCAGTTTCCCTCACCTATCCAAACTGATGTCTTCTTCCCACTCTCCACACCAAATTCCCACTTTCCTCATCAGAAGTTGTTTGTAGGAATTATGGGGGCAGGGAAAGGCAAGGCAGTTGCAGAGGTGCTTTTCTTCCTATTACCTTGCTCTTCCCAGCATATTTGGGAGAGTTATCTGGCACAAAGGCATTGCTCCAGTGTTTTGGGCTTAAAGCAGATAAAAATGAGGCCACTGATGGCACAAAACTGCAGCAGGTTCTGCTTCAGAAAAGGCAAAAATTAAAGCAGAAAATCTTGATTTTGTGTCTGAGGTGACAGGCATACAGAGGGTACAGACAACCCTGCCACCATATCCCTCAGGAAATTCCCAAAACAAAGGCAGAACAAATGGGTCAGAGTCATAGGAGTAATGCTTAACTTTAAATGCCCAGGCTGCTTCAAGCTGTAGTAAAACTTTTTGGAAGTAGTGAGCAAAAACACATCAGGAGGAACTTGCAACAGCATATTCTGGTTCCAATGCCTTCAATTGCTACCTTCTCTGTCCCCAAAGAGAAGAGCAGGATGCAAGCGTTGGATGCAGATTCAGCTGTACACTGGGTATGCCAGGGCTGCTCATCCTCCTCCCAGGAATCCAGACAACAGGGAGCTCCACAACAGAAGGAGAAGATGAGGAAAAGGAAGTGAAATGGATACTGCTGAGGAGTAACAGTCAGTCTTCCAGATCAATTCATTTTATATCACTGAGCTGCAAATGTTCTTATTGCCCTGCCTGGCCCAGTTCTGCATTCCTTAGGGTTAGATAACAGAACCATTAAGAAACAGAAGTGTAAATGATAAAAAAGTACTATCACCTCCAGTGAATTAATGAGTGATTAGACTAAATTATTAAAATTGCTGTACATCACCCACTGATAGGCTCAACAAACCTGGTATACACAAGTGAAAGCAGAAAAAGGTAAATTTTCTCTCAATTTCCCACTCGTGCTTACATTCCAGACAGTTAAATTTTAACTACACTGAATATCATAGAAATAAACCCATAGAAAAGTATTAGGATTATAAAATTAAAAGCTGACGTCTTTTAAAAGTTATTCTTTAAAAATTAAATGGCTGCCATAAACAGAATGTTATCCAAAACTGGTAATTAACGCAAGATTCCAAAGTGCTTTTTTTTTTATTTATTTGCTGCATTTCTCATACATAATTGGACAAATTCAAAAGCAGTGAAAAGGCATACACAATCTCCTCTGTTCAAATCCAGTGTTTAGTAAACTGAGTGAACTGCTCACATGTGTAAAACAGACAGAACTTTCCCCATTCATTATTAATAGCATATTTTCTTATTTGTAATCTTATATTCAGATCCTTAATGGTTGACATGTACTCCTGGATTGTCTATAAAATATCCAAAAAACCATTTTTTACTCAAGTACCAGTGTGAAGGTGAACTGAAATTTAATAGGACTACAATTTGCTGCTACTCAGAAAGCTCTTATATAAATGGTGTGTGAAAAGCAAGCATGATTTAAAAAGCATTTGCTAATATTTGCAATGCAAAAGATCTCAGATTCTTGCATATGAATACCTGGAAGCGGATTTGGAAGCATTTAGGGGTTTTCATGAATGTCAGCAAATTGTTAACAGGTTTTTATTTTCCTGGAGACATTTCATGACTAGTCTTAGCTGTCAAATTTTATACTGCATAAATTCTACATCTACAAATAAACACAAAAACATATTAAGCCAGTTAAAAAATCTTTGCACTTCCAAAGCTTCTTATATCTCAGAATCTCAAAAAAGTTTAAACAAACAGTGTGCCTAATCTTAAGGTTTGGTTTAAATGAGGTCACTCAGCACCTTTTAAGTAGATGCTTAGGATATTTTGCCAGAGTGAAAGGCAGATCATTTTATGTCACTAGGGTAAGTTCCAACCATTTGGAGGTTCTCCCAGTTTCAGACTGTAAATTCTTTAGGGCAGAGAACGATTTTGACCATATGCTTAGGTAGTATTATCTCGATTTTACTGGGAATTATGGGCATAACTGAGGTGCAGGTAGGCTAAAAAAGAAAGAGAATAGGAAGTGCCAAAGGCATGATGCTCACCAAGGCAGGATTTGGTCTGATAAAAAATGGAAATTCTTACGTTCATCTGACTTCCAGAATTCTACTCATGCACGAACTTTCCATTTATTTGTAGAGCTTATTGGGACTGTAGATTCAATCCATTTTCATGTACCATTAACTCTACTCCTTTTGGCACAGGACTACGTTTTGTACAACTCAAAAACACTTGGCTATGCCTTTCCATTGCTGCTCCTGTGTTCTACAGAAATCCATGTACCATGTATTTCAGAATGGAACTCAGTTCATTCCTTAATTCATAGATGTTTTGCAATATCTGTGTTTCTGCTGAACAGAATTTTCTAACTGAAATATCAAATTCAGGATAAGTAAACCTGAGAGTTGCCTGTGTACCAAATTCTAAGTTTCTCTAGTGAATATATTGATCTGATGTGGAACTAACACATTATTACACGAATCCTGATTCCCATTCCAACAGCTTAGCATTGATGGTCACCTATGGACCTCTTGTTGGAGAGAAGGTAAAATGACATTCGTATTTCAAATGGACAAAGAACGGCTTTCAATAGGTGGAAAGTCAAAGGCCTAAGAATTACTAACCTAAATTATTCTTTCGAGTTTGTTTGCATAATGCTGATTTGCAGTGTTCATATCCACATGAGCGCAGCATGGTAAATAGATGTTCTTGTTTTGGATATGACTCCTTAAGTCTTTTCACACCCAGCCAGCACAGTGGGAAATGCCAAGGAGTCTGGCTTCAGCCGCTGGCTCAGATATCAGGTTAAGCTTGAAAGGTCAAGCTCTGGAAACCCACATTGCAGGACCTTGATATGTAAATGTAAGCAAAAGGATTCATCTCACCTAACTTCCTAAGTCTTAAACATCTACTGCAAGGTGCTTAGATTAAAGGCACTTCTTCTATAATCATCGGAGACAGACATCTCTATAGGCATCTTCACTGGGAGGATTCCTCCCTTGAACACTGTTCGCTGTAGAAGGACTTTGGGAAAGTAAGATAGCGAGACATCTCCTTTCAGATGCTAAATAGATTCTGCTCCAAGCATGGCAACAGCTTTCCGGACTTTGCCAAAGATTAATCTCTCCAAACAGATATAGCTATTGAGATGTACTTGTGCAACAGCATTTTCAAATGCGAATATTTCTGAACATTCCTGCTGTAGAGAGATTACATAAATGCTTCCTGAATTATAGCTTATTTAGAAGTGCATACCTTAGCTAATATTCCTGGGGAAAAAAAAAAAAAAAAAAAAAAAAAAGGCGACATTTCTCCTCACATAATTTTTGAAACACCTCAAACCAATATGAAGTCATTTTTCTCTTCAGGAAGTTGGCAGGGTAGTGAAAAGACTTGTATGGAATAGGTGACAAGTACCTTTTCTAAATGCTGAGAAAACTGAGTAAACTATCCGCAGTGATAACCCTATTCAGTGACTCTGAAATGCCAGTCTGAAGTGCTGTTCTGAACCCGTGATACAGGCAGAGCCATGACCGAAGCTGGGATGACACGCAAATATTGTTCATACAAGTTCCACTAAATTCTTAATTAAACAGCAACTCGTATTTGTGCAGTTAGAGTCCACTCACAAATATTCAAATAGCTGGGTGTTTCACTTGATTGTTCCCAGTGGCTGCTACTCTGAAGAGCAGACCATGGCCTTGGGCATTAAACTATCAGCTTTCTGGACTTCTGCTAGCCAGTCTCCAAGTTCCCTGGGCAAGGAGGTACAAGACTACCTCAGCAGGACACCATAGCCTATCCCAGGTGGTCTGAGAGCTACTCAGCAGTGCAGCAAGTGCCAGAGACAAGTCAGTCACCTAGCTTAATTGATATATTTTGAAAAGTGTAGAAATGCCATAAGCAATTATATTCAGAGTAACAAATACAGGAGTAATTAATAACATTCTTATGATATGTTTCCTGTACAGGAGCTCAAACAATTCACCTCAGGCTGCTTTTCTTTTTCTGTCCTTTGCCTCTCTAAAGACTGGAGAGCAAACACAGCAAATACACTTGACTGAAACATGGAACATCTTAAATGAAACACATGTAATGTCAAGGACTGCTCCATCACAGGAAAAGGCAAATTAAAGAGACACAGGAAGAGAGATTATAGTTATGACCACTGAACATCAGATGTAGCAAGTGCACTAAATAGAAAAGGTGATAGAGAATTGTGGATTTCAGAGAACCTAACTGATGAAATATAAATAAAGCATTTTCTCCATGGGAATTTATTGATTATGAGGTCAGAGCAAAAGGAATTCTCTGGGAGATCTTTTTTTCATGTTTAACGAGATGTTAACTGCAAAAAAATTTATATTTTAAATACATGAAGAGAAAAAAAAAGTGGTGCCTTGTTCTCAAAATACCTACATAAATATAAAGATGATGAAATAATCTGCTTCAGCATTTCCATCTGTATTCGTGGACTTGCACTGCACTGCTCTTTTTCTGAAGAATACTATAGTATGTCTAGAACTACTTACATATCTCCTACTACCAGAGCCTATAATGATACAAGACTCAGTTGAAAGACTGTTTGTGGCAACAGTCTGCAGTATATAGTGTCATAAAGTCATATTTGATATGAAGGCAATTTTTTTTTAAATTAACCTCAGTTGTTACTTTTAATCACCTACTTATTTTCTGATTCAACTGCAAGTATAGCAGCCTGGATATAGTGGTATTATACTGACTGTATAATGCTAATAATAATAAGCATTATGCTGTTCATATACTTTTTGTATAGAACAAATTGCAGCAATGAAGTTCTGGTCTAGAGCTGCTGTGATATCATGGACTGAACAGTGAAGCCCTAAGATGAGGCACTAAAATCTGTAAGCCATTATAATAGTACTACTTTGTCTTAATCATAGAGCCTAAAAGATCTAATAGATCAACACGTTCATCTGTCTGCCAGAGGACTGCCCATGTCCTGAAACTTCACAACAATTCAAAGAAGAACAAATAATAGAGATTAATGAGCAAAGAACAATGTAGTTATTGCAGTGGAGTTGGTTTCTGAAACAAAACAGAATTTAGCAGCTAAATAAAGTGGAAGCTATTAACTGCATCTTTATTACTATGCAAAGGCAAGTAGCAACTGTGTAATTTAACTAGGTCCATTATGCAATCTTTTTTCTAATTCTTTCCTGATCTGCTAAACTAATCTCTGTTTTTTAGGGGGTTTGAAAATGAATTAAATGGATTAAAAATGCAGCTGAAAGCCAGGATTATTTAAGGAATGGAGAACAATAGGAAAGCATGACAAGGAAAGATCAGCCATTTGACAATGAAGCAACATCCTGAGCCTCAAGCACAATACTATTGAGTAAGCATCTGAGAAAATGTTTTATTTCTTCACCCAGGATGCATTCTCTTTCCTCACTCTCCTCCACTCCTAGCAGTGGACTTTGGCTTGATGTTAACTTAGAGAAGTTTGACTTGGGTTTTCCTAGATGGGACCAAGAACTCCATTTGTTATGTGGCTCTGTCATACGTCCTACATTTCTGGTGTATACTGGATGTCCCAGTTTCATCCCACTTAAATATTGGCAGCTACCCATGGGTTGTAGGACCCCTAAATGCCCTTTTCAGTCAATGGTGAGAGAACTCCAGCAGCTGACAATTCAAAGAGCCAAAATACGGATTACCTTCTGGAGATCTCTCATCCTCCACTGATTCCAATGGAAAACTAAAATGGCTACAGTTAACACAGGTGGCTAAGTTAAGTGGGAGGATTTTCATCCAACGTAGCTTGTCGTCCTCCATTTACAATTCCTCCTCCCTACCAGAAGTGAAGGTTTAAAAGGTTTTCTTTCTACAATGTTTGTTATACCTTTTTCAAAATCTGTTCCTACCACAGTTTTCCAGGCAGCACGAGCAAAGATATTTATCTGGTTACAATGCTGTCTTCCTCAAATAATGTCTTGTTATGTAATTATCAGAAAATAAATCTTTGTCTAGCCAATAATCATGCTGCAATCATGCAAGCTCTAAGATTTTTAATTTCCAAAGAGGTCATGGTGCCTATAAAGATGTAAGGAATTTTCACCTTATTTTTCGGTCACATGGACTAAATCATTGCAAGTCACAGGAGCAGTGCTGCACTATCAGTTAATTTAGTGCAGCATTTTAATAACAAAAGCCAGGCACTTTTAAAGATTTGGAAAATATATTGAAAGGCTCTATATTTGAAACTAACACCTTTTAATTTAGGCATGTAAAACCAGTGTTACCCTTTTATCTAATTTTCTGCTCCTTTTACTAGTGATTCAGTTACGGCTCCTTTCTGTTAGGATCTGGCAGTTCAGTAGTTCAGTGGACCAAAAAGTAATGAAATATTTTGCAAGTTTTGTTGGAAAACCAATATAGTAGTGCTATTACTAATGAGGAACATACTTGTACTACAACTCGATTTTAGGAAATTAATGAAAAATAACAGGTCCTGCTCTGCCCATTGCCGCACTTGTACAATCCTTACTGATTAACCAGAGCTGCACATGCTCACCTGAAGAAAAAACCGAGTCCTGTGGTGGGACTGAATCTACTAAAAAGCACCAAATTTGTTCAAATTCACTTATAGGAATAATTTAGACTCATAGATTTCAGTCAGGCTCTGCATAGAAGGTTGATTATTCTTTCTTAATTGTGAACAACAGAATTAGAGATGGGTCCGGCTTAGAGTCCCAGCCAAAGCGCATCATCATTTCAGAGAGGTTCAAAACACAGACCTGGTCCCAAACAAATTAATCTCTCCCTCACAAAGACAGAGCATCCAAATCTTACTTCGTCCCTCAAAAAAAATCTGAGAAGGGGATAAGTCTTTAGAACATAGCAATTCTTATATGTATAACTCAATTTAAACTTGATAGTGAACACAGTTATTAAATCATCACTTGATGATCACTGAAATTCTTTGGAATCTTCCCTAAAGTTTGGGTATTTAAAAGCCCTTGATTTTATTTGTTCTGTTTTAGGACACCTGACTTGACTGCAATGATTGTGATGATAATTTCACCTACCAGGTAATAATAAATTGTGCTTTTGCAAAAATTTTGTGGATAGTTTCCCTTGTCTGTCTCTTAACTTCATCTTTACATGCTTTTTTTTCATAGCCACTATATTACTTAATACCTGTAATTTTTATTGTTGGGGTTTTCTTTCTATTTTTTTTCCCCTCTTTTTCCCTCTACTTCATTCTTTTGCTGTTCTTAATTTTTGCCTAGTCTAACATTTATTGTGGTTTATTTTTAGGATACATATATATTTGGGGTGGAATTTTAATCTGAACATTTATATGCTGAGTTTATGTTTTTGTTGGAAAAATATATAATTGACGACTGTTCTTACTCTTCTGAGAAATGCCAATAACAAATGGCAGGCTCCAGTTCAATGAATCCTCTACTCCTTTTACAAGACAAAACACTGAAAACAGGCAAAGAAAGTATAACAGGATAATATTTTACAGTTTATACTGGGGTCAAAAATATTGCAAATATCAGTGTTTGACTTTCAGATCTGTCCTAATGTGCTGAAATACCATTTAGATGTCAATAACATTTTTCAAAAAACATGGAAAAGACATACTGTAAATAATCATGTTGAAAGGAAATAACTCGAAACTGGCAATTGCTTTTTTTACTTCTAGGGAGATTTCTCAGTTTATTTAGATGTTGAAGAGATCTATTGCCTTTTAAAGTACAGTACTAATAGCTGAGTTAGTTTAACTGCCCTTTTCCCACACACATAGGTTTTTGCAGACTAACACCTACTGACACACTTTTCAAACCCTTAAATCCTCTCCGACTCTCAAAATGCTCTTCTGTCTTCATTTCTGAATGATGATCACAAAGCATGAAGCCTACTGGAATAAATATAGTTTCTGAATGCTAGTTGACAGGTTTCACTGCTGTTTGAGCATGTGTGTAGATAAAGTCTTGCTTACCTAAAAAAACCCATATAAGTTTTCTCTAAAAATTAATTATTATTTGCAAAAAACAATTGTCTTTTAAACCTAATATATACGGGTAGGATTTGAGGGAAGTGTTACAGAGCAAATGACCGAGGACAGGCATGGGCACAAACTTAAACTGAGGTACCCACGTGAGCCAAAAGGGCATACCAATACATAGGCACACCGAGGTGACATTATGGGCTAGGATAAAAACTAGAAGAGTTTTTACTTTTGCCCTTGTTACTTTAATCCACCCTGTTTATTTTGTTACAATTGGTAATTTTTGTTAGATGCAGAACATCCATCATGAATTAGTCATTTCAAAAAGAGATGACTAGGGAAGGGGGAGTTGGTTGAGTTTTGGAAAGGGGTTGTTTGTGTACTTGTTTTTTTTACAACTGGCAAAACTCCAAGAGCTATTCTCCAGAAATTTCACAAGAAACATTCATATGGGCAGGAAATCTACTGGCAAGAAGTGGCAGATGAAAGAGTTATATACCGCTGAATGAGAGTTTTGCACCTGCACACTGCTTAAGTTGGAGCACATGCTATTAATATAATAACAATAGCATAATCAGTAGGATGCGTAGTCATCTACCAAGATTATTTCATTTTGAGACTTCATGGACACTTTTGGCATTACAAGGAGCTGAATCTACTTCAAATGTGCACTAAATAGAATGGGGGAAAAAAACCCACACAAGCAATTCCTACCAAGGAAATGTTTAAAATTAAGACTAGAACTGTGAAACTGAGCCCAAACCAATCTACTGGATGTCCAAGGACACCAGTGGGATTACAGGCAGAGTTGCCCAGTAGGTAAGGGTCAGAGAAGTACTGCTTTAGACTAATTCACTGGATTCTGGTTTACTTCTCCTTTATGGAGAAACTTTTTCCCCCCTCAGGATCATTAAACTTAGACTAGAATAGAGTTTTCCAAAAAACTCCTATGGAACAATTTTTGGGGTCAGAATTTGGTAATTCATAAATATATTTCCAATGAATACCAAAACACATCAAAAAAGTTTCAAAACAAGCGTTGTCCCAGTTTTGAAACCTGGAAGGCCTGAGGTCTTTAGTTCAAAGGTAGACTGCTTGGTGGGCCATCCTGCAATGATAGGCCATCAATCCTCTACCCTGGCAGTCAAGAAGTTGAGCAATGATCTGCCAGCCAGAGCCCTGCAGGCTTTCAGAAGAACTCAGCTAAAATCCAACTGTCCCTGAAAAACTTTAGATTTCAGTCAACTGCCAAGATCTCTCTTGAAGTTTGCCAAACAGCTTTGCTTTTGAGACTGGTTCCATCAGCTTTTCCGTGTAGACACGTGGAGCTTTTTCCAAATAAAGAAACCATTTTATCCATCTCATTAATCACCTAGTTTATGCAAAATGATGTGCCATCCCTGTACTTCTCTCTGGACCCATGATGCTGCTCCTGACTTCAGGCCCAGAAAGGTTGTTACGGACCTTGGAGATGTACATTTCAGTCTTTTGATGCTGACCAACACCTCTCCCACTCAGAGTCTCCTCCTTAAGGAGTTCCACCTCGAGCAGTTTCCAAGCAGCCATAAGGAGGAAATGTACACTGCTTCCCTGGTGAGAAGGCTGAGACCTTTCATGAGGAATTTTGGGCAAGATATTTCATGAGGAATTTTGGCCCTTTCCTACTGGGATCTGAAACACTATGAAAGTAAGAGAAAACACAGTTGTGACAGAAATCCTAAAATCAACTAAAACAGTAATAAAGAAATATGAAACCTATATTGCTATTTTTTGTGTAAGTATTATGGTATATCTACCCAGAACATACTACAGCATTTGGAAGAGCCCTGTGGCAGAGTGGGGAATGTACTGCTGAAACCTTGCACTACCATGGCACAAAAACTGTTGTCCAGCCACACTTGCTCCCCAGTCCAAGTTTTCCTGCATGATAGCCAGGTTTCCTTTCACTGAGAGTCAAGGAAGCAACCTACTTACCTGGACTTTTATCCACCAGAAGGGCAAAATACTAAGCATGGCCTGTGAACTGAGAACCAACATCCCTGAAAAACCATGTAATGGTCAAAGATTTTCTGCTCCTCTAGACAAAAATGGTTTAGGGTCTGACCCGCAGTGGTTTATTCATACGTTTACTGAGCAAGACTTTTCACTAGTCTCCATACTGGATAAACCACTGCTCTCATCTGAATCAGACTTTTACTATAAAGACAGCTAAATCAACATCAGCATCAGTATGTTATCAGCAATGTTTTCTGAGGTTTGTTTTCTCTCCTTTATTGGCTGCAAAATCCATTGAGTTGCAAGGAATACTGAGTGGGAAAAGCCATTTTAAATTGCATATTTGCATTGTCATGGGTTTGACTCAATGATCTCGAAGGTCTTTTCCAGCCTAGTTGATTCTGTGATTCTGTTCACGATTTAATGTTGTTTGAACAACTAACCCATAAACTTTATCATTTTGCTATTAGAAAGAAGAAATAAAAATTATATGAAACTTGTAAAGAATCACAGAGTTCTCTTCCAGATTGCTGACAGTCAGTAAATGATTCAAAAATCTCTCCCACTTCTTTACATGTGGATATTAAAATTCAGCAGTCCAGTGAACTGGACTATAAAATCAGCATATCTGCCCCAGAAAAAGTACACTTTTTGCTTTGCAGTAAGGTTCTTTACAGAATGCAGTTGTGGGACAGCAGGTTGGCCCTGGGCGGTGAAAGGTATTCACCATTTTGTAAAACAAGCCAGCCATGGCTAATCTTTGTTTGTTTGTTTGTTTCTAGATAATAATAGGAAAGTCTCATTTTGCAACTTTAAAAATAAAGAAGTAGTTTAGCTGTAAGCAGAAATGCAGTCCACTCATCATTTAAAGAGCTCCACGCCTACTGTACATAAAATAATACACTGGTATCATTAGCATAGAAAACAGCTTGTTTTCAATTTGGCTGCAGATAATGAAATTATCCCCCAAATTACCATAAAGTGGAACAAATAAACACAAGCAAACTCTTTCTTTTTCTTTTTCTCTCTCTCTCTCTTTTTTTTTTTTTCCTCCCTTCAGCAGCGCTGGCTTTCAGCTATTTAGAATGAAAGCAAAGCTTCTGTTTTTCCAGAGCTCCAGTTTGACCTCAAGCAGATAAAGAACATGAAATGACAAACACGCAGCAAAGAGTTACTGTGTCCTTCCCCCCTGGCCTGTGTTTACATTAGGAAATGTACCCGGGGAGGAGGGAAGGGGAGGCAGGAGGGCTGCCTTTCAGCGCCGCGCTCGGCTCCGCTGGCTCCGGCTGGAGCTGGCCCCTGTTTCTGAGTAAGCTTACTCCACTCCAGATGTGCCGCGGCTCCAGCGTGGCTGCCATGTACAGTAAATCGGCATCTGAGGGCTCGTCAATCTGTGGGGTAGAGCAATTGCGGTCTCGCCAGGCCGCCCCACTGGCACAAACAGAAATTTGTGCCGCTGAACTGGAAAAGGAAGAGGAGGAGGAGGAGGAGGGAGAGGAGGGAAAGGGGCGACAGGGAGGGAAGGAGGCAAATAACGGGAGAGCAGTGTGTGAAAGTTGAGGGGCTGGAAGGTGTCTGCTCCCGGGAGGAGAAAGGGAAGAAATAAACACTAACAGTCAACTGAGGAAATGTTCTTACTGCATTTGTAAATTTACTTGTAAATGGTTTACACTTAGAGAGAAACGGGAATGCTGCGTATCATTTGGCAATGTTGGCTGTCTATAGGTCCCTGTGGATATACCGCTTTAGTACGACTTGTAACCAGGGCAAGAGAAACATAAAATAGCTGGGAAAACACAGCCAATTAGTCATTACACATAGACTGTAAAAACGAGAGAGCGAGGAAGAGACAGAAATAAATGCCCCTAGCAAATTGAGTCCCTCTTGTTAATGTCCCTGCAACACGAGCACGAAAACCAGAGGCAACGATGCCTTCTAATCAAAGTGCAACTTGCAAACCAGTCAGTGCTCCCATTCGAAATCCTCCAGGATTTCCTGACGCTCACAAGATTTACCTATTTGCTGTCATTGTAAAAAACAAATTGTTTCACTAATCAGGCAGTTTGCTTTGGACCCGACCCCAGTTGTACCAACTCCAAGTTGGACGTTCATTTCTGATCTCCTGCCGCCTACGCAGCCGTTGCTAACTCAGTTTTAATAGGATGAGAAAACGATCTTTTCTTTTATAGTGGGTTCAAATGAGCTACCCAGCTTCAGGCTGACTATAGCTGTGTTTTCCTAATCACCATCTTTTAATAGCAATTCCGAGGATGAAAATGCCTGCTCCCCCTCCTTCTCTTCCGACAGCACCAAGTCTAAGAATGTAAATAAGTGTTAAATTGAAACACAGAACAAAAATGGGTCAGATTTAGTGTAATTGAGTCATAGTTAAATTTAGGCTGCTTTTATTTGCAAATGTGTACTTTAACAGCAGTTCCATACAGCACCTCTGGATAGAATAAGATGCCTCATTTATTTATTATTTTTTATTGTGGTTGTGCCTGAAATTCACAGCAATGGCTCACACTGTGCCAAGCACTCTAAAAGATGAGCCATACATTTTAAAAACTCTCCTTTGCCAGAGAAACTATCCTCAGAGTACCATCTGCATTAAATAACAGCACCTTAAAAGGACAGAAATACTGTTATCTGTTCCAAACTTTCAAAAATTTTGAATCAAAGCTGAAAAATCCCAAGGCTGCAGGAGAAAAAGTCATAATATTTTCAGAGTATATGCAGCATCCTTTCTTGTCTCCTAATCTGTGAGTCTTCAAACCTTTCCAACACTCTGTAAAGTTTCTTTTTTTTAAGGAATGTTCATATTCTTACCGTATTCCTTGATTTAAGGAACAAAGGCTTAAAAATATCAAATATCACTAGATTTCAAACAAAACTTTAAGGCTTGGCAATACAACATACAATTCTCTATAGGACTTGATTTTCCTTAGCGGTCCATTGACTGGATGGGATTGAGTTCTCTTTCCTCTCTTCCTTTACCTCCTGTAAGGTATAAGGTGCTTTGATTCTGACCATGAAGAACATATGTAATCATGGATGAATAAATAGTTAAATATGATTATTCCTAGGCAAAACTTTCATAGTGGGTTTTCATCACTGGAGGCATTGTGATCATTCGGTTAGATGCAGGGCAATAGAGAAGCTCAACAAGATCCCAGCAAGCAAGCAAGCAGGAACACATCTGCTACTGAGCACAAGTCCTTGTACAAAGCATATGTGTCACATTATGAGCTCTTCTGTGAGGACCAGAAGGAGGACACTGCCTCCAAGTTTTTCTTCTCATCCCAGTGCCCAGCCTGTGCTCCAGCCAGCCCCCCAGAGACAGCTCATCATTGCTTTATGCCTTGTACAGTCATTTATGCCAGGACAAAATGGACACTAAAAAAGTGTATCAAATCAGGAAGGCAAGACCAGGATCAAAATCACCTCAAAAACTGTTCCTTTTTAGGTTGGCCAAAGCACTGGTAAATGTACAACTGGGACTCCCCTCACGCAGGCAGAAATATGAACTGGGTGATCAAACAGGTGTTTTCAACGGCCAGAATTTCCACGCAGAAAGGCAACACAGACGGGTCTCATTAGACAGTAGCTGAATTTAGCAAGGAATGTGACTTTTCCCACCCCATGTTGATTGAGTGGCCCAGGGGAAAAGTGATACTTAGAGGACGCGAAGAGCAGCGCAGTTCTTAGCTCATCCACCACAATAATGGCACTAATTTGTGAATAAGTGAGCGTAAAGCTGATAATAGTTCTGTGTAAAGAATTGTGTATGATGGTAAGATGATATCAGACAACACTAAGTGACCATGGAGGAATGTATCTAGGAAGCCAGGACACAAAATGAGTGCAGCATGAAGAGGGTGTTGAAATTGAATGGGTGAGAGAGATAGGAACAGCAGAACAAATAATGCATTCCCTCTTCAGAGAAGTCCCTCTTGGTATTGTTCTCCTAACTCACTACAACACTGTTCTTCCATGTTAGTTTGAGCCACGTTTTTACTGTGTAAAATCAAACCCTTGTTAACGTATGTATTACAAGAGGAGACTTTTAAGCTCAGGTTTGGTGGTCAGAAAGGCAAATTTCCCTAACAAAAGTTAAAAAAGAACAAAATTAACTGATTATCTTACTCAAATATGTGATATATTCTTTCTTTAATGGCTCAATTACTGCAAAGTGCACTTCTGCAAGACAGAAGGTACTAATGAGTCAAGAAAAATTGCTTGAAAAATGAATCATGGTTCATATTTCTAACAATAACTGCATTTTATTCATGCATTAGAATCTTGGATCTACTATTTTCTTTGGGTTTTCTTCTATACACATTCCAATGCACCTGACAACTGAAGGAAGAACAGTACTGTCCAACCATTGTGTGGGCAGATGTTGTGTAAATTTCCACAAGAGATTCTGCCAAGCCTTCCTCTTACACAGACCTCTGACACCTGCATTATTTGGAAGGATTAGTTTCTGTATCATTGAATTTTCCCCAAGGGGCTGAGGCAAGAAGAGCAACTGAGAACCTGACTGTAGAGCAATCATGCAGAGTAGATACAAATACAATTATCCTTCCCTACTTAAGGAAACAGTAGCAGCCCTAGGTCCCCACGAAGACAGAAGTGGTTCACCTCATGCATCTCCTAAAAAGTGAAGATTAACAAAAGTCTGTTAAGTATCCTGTTTACAGCTGTTCCAAAATACAATAAAATCTAAATAGACTGCAAGAATAGGCTGAGTCATGATTGCAATTGAATATAACACAAACTGCAAACATGGTATTTCTTCTGGTTGAAAAATTCCTCTGGGCTTCTATATATTAAATGTTTAACATCTCAGTAGCATGCTCTTTAGGATGCCTTTGACACCTGCAGAGAAATTACATCAAATCTGTAGCAGCAGTATTACGTAATGCACCAGAGTTCAATGTTCAAAACATCCTGTTCTTTACATAGCCTCCTGTCTTACACAAAAGCAGTTAAAAATAATAGAGCTTGTTCAAGAGCCAGATTTACAAGCTTATGTTCATAGACTTTTAAGGCTCATCCTGCAAGGCAGTTTTGTTATACCTGTGTGCTGGGAAAAAGAAGGCAGGAGAAGGCACAAGAGGGAGGAAAGATCTCTGAATGGATTGTTTCCAGCTTTCAGGGGAAAAAAAAAAAAAAAAAAAAAAAAAAAAAAAAAAAAAAAAAAAAAAAAAAAAAAACCAACTTCAAACACTCTGCATTTATGGAAATTAATTTACTTTTCTGAAAAGTAATATGAAGAAGAAGTGAAACTTGTAAGAAATGAGTAACGGAATAAATATCCTGTAGCTGGACTGGAGATTGATTAAAGTCATGGATATTTATATTTGTAGTTTGAAATCTGAAGGTTTGTATCATCTAATTAGTAAGATAGATACCATTTGCAAAACTTGGATGTGGATCCTGAAGCAGATTCTGAGTTCATCAATCGTTTGGAATGTTTAAAGGAGAGGAAGCTTGGCTCTCCTCTTGAATTTCACACTAGAAGGCTCTAGCTGCCTTCAGTGATGAAAGGAAAAATGAATAGGAGGGGAAGAAAAAAAAAAAAAAAAAAAAAAAGGCTCTGGGTAGGCTTCTACAGCCTTGCTACGTAACGTGTACATTGTAATAATCTCAGTGCTGCTGTTACAAAACTATGCGAATAACCGGCCACTCCTCACTGGCATCTTGGGTTCCTGTTGTTGTTGAGGGAAATCTGAGCAGAACAATGCAATTCACCAGAGCCTTTATGTTCTTGTCATACTCAGGAGTCCTAAGACCAATCTTTTTGCAATCAAGACACAAAGCTATAATTGATTGTTTTATTTTTGTTTTTCACAAGCTGTTGAGAGCTGTGCTGTTCTTCAGCCTGTTTATGAAACACTCATTTACACTGGAAAGCAGTGCATTGATAGTACGTTGAACTGGGAATAAAGGGCCCTGGCTCAGCAAATCAGTGAAGTCTGCTACCAACTCATGGCCTTTGAAGCAATTCTTAGGCACAGATTGTATTTACAGTTACTAAGTCTAAAAACTGTAAAGATCTTCATTCTTGCTTAATAAGGTGCTTTGAGATCACAGATAAAAAGCACCAGGAAAAAAAATAACAGTAATTTGTACAAAAAATAACCAGCGCTGCAGAATGAAGCACCAGGTCACAAACAAGCTGAATTTCATACTTCCACTGAAGGGTTCGAGCCCAGCTATTTTGTCCAAACACCTACATACAGTCTATTTGTAATGTATCCCTCATAAAGCTCTTCCTCTTACTTCCTGTGGACAGGAATATTGCAAAACTGCACAGAGGAAGTGGAAGTTTAAAAGCTTTTCAGATACCAGATGGAGAATGTGATAGGAAACTGAATCACAAACATTTTGTGTTTTCATATATATTAATTACATTTCAGAAAAGTTATCTTTCACTCATATCTTTCCCTCAATTTTTTTACCGAGAACTTTTCATCCTTGTACTAACAGTCACACACTGCAAGGGCTTCTACCAATAAAAATAATAAGAGTCTGGTATATGTTTCTTTATCAAAGGGAGCAAAAAGTCTTCTTTTATGTAGAGGATGTAAGCCAGAATCAATAGAGATATAACCTGTTGCTTTTATTAAATCACTGCAACAAGACTTCTCATTTGACTTTTACCAAAGTGCAGCCCCTTTTACTGTGATTTTCTGGGTGATTTTTACCAAGGTTTCCTCTGCAGGAAATAGCAGACAAACTCCAGATCTCTGAAAGAATGACAAATAGTATGAAATACAGGGTCTCCCACAAGAATGCCAACAACTTCATCTCTTATGGACCTGGGAAAGACCAAACAAAATTTACACATGGCCCAGACCCAGACTGGGGTCTGGCATTTGAATCATCCTGGAGTATTTTCAATCCATCTCATTCTATCCTAGGATCTGCTTACTTTTTTTTTAAGCCAATTAAGCTCTAAACATCTTACTTACACTGTTTTATCAGCTGATTTGAAATTCTTAGCATCCACCAGCACATCTGAAAAACAGAATACTTATTTTGCATTGTAAATGTGAAATAAAAATTTGAACATTTTAAGTTCAAGAAATCAAATAATCAAATCATGCAACATCAAATTATTCTGTATCATTTGTCCTTTGTATTTACTGGCTATTAATGATCAGTGTTGCCCTGTAACTCCTTGCTGATGAACACATTCCTCAGAATGCATAATTTGTGAGAGATTTACACTGTGCAAACATTATCTACAGAGAGCGCTTGATTCTCTGTAAATCAATTAGATATGCCTTTTCAGGCGCATGTCTGTTGGAGGCTAACAGAACAGGGCTTTCTTTTTTTACCTGAAACGGGGATTCCAAAACCACATCACCTCTGAGAAGCCACAGGGTGTCTTGGAAATAAAATGGTCCTGCAAAGGCAGCCTCCTGTATAATTGAAATGCAATTTAAGGGGTCTTCAGAGGAATTTCTCCAACTCTGGAGGAGGCCAGTCAGCAATCTGACCTCCAATAAAGACAACAGAAGGAAGCTCCCTTTGAAAGATAGAGGAAACTTTTTTTTCTTTGAAAAGCATTCTTAGGGGCTGATACAGTACAGACTTATCTCCTGAGGTCCAGACAATTCTGTGTTACTGGTTATACCAATATACCTCATGTGGTCCTCCCTGCCTTTGTCTAAGAGTGGGAAAAGTTAAGGAGAGCAAGTGACAAACAAAACAGAAACCTACCTAATAGAGAGGTTTATCATTAGAAGTGTTCTAAGAGAAATCTCCCTGCATATATATATGAAGTTTAGGAATTTTACTGGTTGACTGCTCTCTGGAAACCACAAGGCTGTCCACAAAAACACCGGCAAAATGTGTCTATAAACCTATAAACCTGATGGATACATGTACAAGCAGATAACTGTATTTGCAATAACGCATTGTGTGTGCATCTGTACCTAATGGTATACATGACTTCATGATATTCAACAAAGAAAAATACTAAGTCCTGCATCTGGAATAGTCTAGAGACCAACTGACTGGAAATCAGCTTTGCAAAAAAAGGACCCAGGGCTCCTGGAGGAAAAAACTGAACATGAATCAGCAGTGCGTCTTTGCAGCATTAAAAGTCAACCTCACACTGGGCTGTTTTATTAAGAAAATAACCAGCAAGTCAAGGAAGTGATTGTTCCCCTCTGTTCAGCACTTGTGAGACCACATCTGGAGTACTGCATCCAATTTTGGGACACTGACAAACTGGAGTAAGTAAAGCTGAGGGCCACCAAGGTGGACCAAGGGCTGGAGTACGTGACTTAAGAGGACAGTGAGGAAGCTGTCCTCTTGCTTGAGGAACAGGAAGAGCTGAAGGAGAGGATCTCAACACCATTGTCACACCCTAAATTATTCATCAGGCTTATATTAGCACAAAATACTTCCTGTTACCATGGCTAGCCTGTCTTCCATCTCACATTAGAAAGAGGGTAAGTGCACTTTCTGTGAGCATACAATTTGTGGGACAAAGTGACCCACTGCTGGGGCAGAGTCAGACTAAAGAAGACCTGGAGTTGGGCCAAGCAGCATGCCTAGAGCAATGCAATAAAATAACCAAATCCATCCAAACTACAGTAAAAATTCCCATGACTCAACCGCCTCCGTAGCCTGTCAGCTCTACCTCCCACCTCCACAGCCCTAACACCAGAGCCCGAGCTGACGGACACTTCAATTCAAACATTGTGGTTATACAGGCCCATTCCAAGGCCCAAATCCATGAATCCTGCTTTCATCTGCTCCTGAGAATGTGTGTATTTTTTGGTCAGAATTTTGGTTGTCTATATTTGGAAAGTCTCACCCACAGTTTTAAGCTGACTGAAGGAAGCCAAAGAAAATTCAAGATGTAGTGGTTACCAAAGCTGAAATCCTCCCTCAATGTGACTGTTCCATATGTATTTGTACACTGTTTATGGGCCTAACAAACCTCCAGGAACTTATTCTTCTCCTTAGTTCATTTATAGGAAGGAGATGAGAAAGAGTCCATTTCTACAGAATTCCCCAGATAGAATCTACTGCAGAATACATCATTAATAAAGGATTTTTCTATTTATTTGTTTCACCCAGAGCAGCTGGTCAGTCATGTCTCTCTGGGGCATGTCAACTAATACTTATTATTTCATAAGTTGAACATTTTTGAATAATACTGTCTTGTCCCTTCCGTTCGTATTCCATTACATGGGAGTGAGAAATTATCTTTGCATTATGCTCTACAAATATAAGGGAAAAATATTAATGAAACATTAGAACAGGATTGAGCAGAACTGATGGTTATAAAATCCTGATAAACTTTTGTATGAGAGGTTTTGTTTCATACTGGAAAAAGGAGCAGGCTAAGAATAAATCTGAATTATGCTCATGTGAAGTAAAACTAATGAAAGACAACCAAGGAAAATTTATTAAAAGCACCAATTACTTTTTTTTCCCCTCACAAATCTCAGAGTGCTAGAGTGCCACCAAACTCAGTAAGAATCTATTACTGATTTCAGTGAGAAATGCACTAGCCTCATTGTCACAGTTGGAGAAACACAAAAGCATTAAGTGAGTTGCAGGATATTAGCCAGCAAATGGCAGAGCTGGGAATACTACCCAGCTCCCTGGAGGCAAATCCATGCATCATCCGTTGCACCATTTCCTCATATTAGAAGGCAGCAACACAGCACAAATTTCAGGGATTTTGTTTAATGAGAATGGGAGATGGAGACATCAGGAGGCTACCTATAAAGTAGAAGAATACTCTAAAATATGAACATGCCTTTGCTCAAATACAGACTATATAAGTAAGAGTCAGAGAATAAGGAAGGATCCCATGAAGAAAATATATTATCCAATTTAATGTAAAAATAAACATATAGCAATGCAGATTCTGTGCATTGAGTCAGGAATCAAGTTTGCAAGTCATAATCAAATGCAATTTAAACACTGCTTCTGCTAAAGTTAAATCAATTAGTTGGCTGATGTAAGAGGAGTACAAAGCAGGGGTCTTACTTTAACATCAGATGTCTACCAATCCTGTTTTTTTACAGATTACTTCTCCTCAGTTTGAAACAGGTGATATCAGGCTCTTTAATAGAAGATATGACTTGTAGTGTGATTATTTATGTCTCACCACTGTATGGGTGGCATATCACTTTACTCCTGAGACAGATGCACCAGCTTTGCGGCTCATTCCAACAAGGATATTATAACCATTTAAAATGATGAAAATCAATCTGTTTTCACGGCAAATACTGTTTAATAATTTCTTCTCACTGGGGTCACTGCTGCACATGATTTCTTATTCACCTCATGTTCTAGGAGGTTCTGCATCCTCAGAAGAACACAAGGGATGGGACAGGAATAAAAGGCATCAACTTTTCACTGTCTTGCTGAATGAATCTGTTCCAAATACCCAGAATGCCAGCACATGAGCTGAAAAAATACTCATAGCTGAGAAATTGTCCAATTCCAGGTAGGGGCCCCCTCCCTCTGGCCAGCTGGCCATGCCCCTGGTAGGGGTCCCCATGTCCTGGGAGAAGAGTGGTGGCTGCTAGAACTGCTGGCACTGGCTCAGAACAGACCCTGGCCCCAGTGCTCAGCATGGCTTGTGCTCACTTGTGACTACCTGTGCAGCACATTTTTTTCTACAAGGTTTCAAATAATTTCAAAGCAGTAACTGCTGCATATAATTATTGTGATAGTTTTGTGAGAAGAGAGCTGTTATGGCCAAGACTATTTGAGATGGTTGCTAATTTCAAGTGACTTAAATTGAAGGACATGATAAATCTTTAATATGTTACCTCATGTGAATGGCACAATAGCAAAAAGATTATAGGATTCATATCTTACAGTTCAGCAGTCTTTCAGATGGGCCAAACCATGATCCAGGGGCAGAAAATTCCTGCTCTTCAATTCACTTTAAGCCTTCTGACTTTGTTGATTTAATACAAACATAATCAGCTTCATGACTATTAATAGGAAATAAGTTTCACTGACACTTCAGACTATGAACATTTCAAATGTTTCCTCTGATTTTAATATTTGAAGTCCTGTAAATAAATTTGTAACTTTGACATTCTAATCCTTCAGCAAACACTTTCTTCTTAATGACATTTCACTCACTACACTGTTCACACCTATCAGGAGCTTCACTTCTGGACTGGATTTCGCTTTATTGTTTCATTTCTAAAAAAAAAAAAAAACAAAAACCAACCCTGCCATTCTGCAGCTGTGTAATATATGACAATAGACGGTGATAAACACTGCACAGCTGAAGCTGAAAAAAAGTTGAGTTAATGGAATGAGGCAAAGGTGATGATACTTTTTTTTTAACACAGAACGTCATGAGATATATTTAACAATATGTTTTACACACACAAAAAAAATCCTTCATTTTTCCCTAAAGAATCTCTGGTGGAAAATTAATTCCCACTGGAGAACACACACACACAAAAAAATCCTAACCTCTATTTAATGACTTCATGAATTCACACAAAGTGGGATAACATTTGTGTTTCTAAAATCCCTGTGAAGTAGCAGTCTTCCATTCTGCTGCTAAAATCCTCTCTGTTTCTGGTGGCTGCTGGAAATTAAAGAGTTAAAATGGAGACCACTGGAAAAGAGTAAAGCATATATTATATGCAGCACATTACTTTCTCACTGGGCTTCCCATGGGCCAGTGAAGTTTGGGAACCACTTCTGTAAAGGAAATGTATATGGTGTCAAATTATTGACAGTCCTGTGTGTCAGCTCCATCTCTGCAACAGATTAGCCCCAGAATGACTTTGGCCTCACATAGTTTCTTAAAAACATTATTTAGTCAGGCTTCAAAACCTAAGGAGGCAACACTTTTATTACCCATTTACAGATGATTCCTAAGTGCAACAGGGTTAAAAGCTACTGCAAGGGGACACATTAAAGGAACATCAGGAGCTGGAATAAAATTTAGTTTCCTAACCCTTGCCCATTTAACCATAATGTCCACAGTTTAAACCACTTAAATTAAAAAATCAAAATAAAAATTAAGCTCCTTCTCTGAAACTGTGTCCCCTGAAGCCATTTCTGATGCCTAAGTAAGCATAGTAATTTTTAGAGCTACTGTGCACCTGCAGCTTCCAAATAGTTTCCAAAGGTCACCTACTTATCCTAATTTTTCCAAGCCTCAGCTTCTTAAATCTTTCAAAACATGGAAAGAATAGCAATCTGTCTCCCAGTCTTCCTGCCCACTTAGGTCAATAAGGGATTTTTCTTTGACTCCAGTAGCTGTAAGGCTTCCCTCCCATATTTTTTTTCCTTCAGTTTTGGAGAGCAATTGTCTCAGGGCGGACAAATGTCTGCTTCAAGAGAAACTGTTGTGCTGAGAATCACTATCTAATCATTACCACCCATGCACCACACAATGCGAACCGTAAAAAATGACAAGCAAGTGAAACAGCATAAAACTAAAGAAAAAAAAAACCAGTACAATCATCCTAACAGCAATGGCTGGAAATTCATCTTGGAAGCTTTAACTGCTCCTGTGGCACAGAAGCTGGGAGGGATTGTTCTGTTCCATGATGGCATTGCCCAATAACCCATTCTGTTAAAACTAACAGAGCTGACTAAACCATCCTGCCTTGTGTTCTCTTTTAATTGATTGTTTAGTTTAAAGACAGGATAAAAAAGGTTGGCTGGGATCCAAGCTCAATACCCTGCTGCTATGGCAGACAAAAGTACTGATCAGAATATTTCTCTGCAGAATGAAATGTGCATCTCCTGGGCTTTTTGCAATAGCAAAACAAGTTTACATTCCTGTCTCTAATATGATTCTGTCCTCTCAGTCATTAACAGTTCCTTGATCCCTTCTCTTATTCCTGCCCCCTTTATCTTAATTATTGAAACTTGTAATATAAACAGCATTTCTTCACCTACTGTCTTTTTGAATTGTTGATTGTCTGGAAAATGGCACCAGTGCACAGTTTCAGGGCATTTCCTCTGCACAGCGTTGGTGCTTCATTCACATGTGGTACTCTCCAGCTATCATTTAGGGCTACCAGGGGCAACTTTGGGATCCAGACACTGGGTCAGTGTAAATGAGCACAGCACAGCGTGACCTCGGGAGCATCGGGCAGATTTGCACAAGACTGAGGATCTGGCCATGTGACTGTTTCCAGCTAAAATTACATTCTTCCCCCACCACACACTGGAAAATTAGAGACTGCAGATCTTTTTAAACATGCTTATGGATGTAGAAAACCCTTTCATAAGGTAGGGAGGGCAAAGGAGAAGAGGTTTCTTCTGAAAGGCAGCATGGGATGGGACTGGAAGTGCCAGCACTTTTGCCCCCTCGTTGTCACATTCCTTTCCCAGGCCGGGACGATGAGGCACTGTGAGCCACAGTGGCTGGGAAGGATTGCATTGCTGAACAGGGACGGGAAAGGGAATGTGGTTTCCTGAAAGGCTTCCAGCAAGTACATGAGAATGGAACGCTTGAGAGAGACATGGAGCTGGAAGCACTTCCCTTCTGAGAAACACTTCCAATCTGTTCCCAGGGCCAAATGTAATAACAGCTCTGACATTATTATTACAAAGAGGGAAAAAAGTCATTCTTTTAGCTTGCTGCTGTGATTTCTCCATTTTGAAACCACACCTTCTCTGAGACCTGGAAGTCATGTGGTTTAACACACAAGCCTGCTCACAAGGGAAGCTTCTTGGGTTCATCTCTACCAGCACTGATCACCAAGTCTTACTGAAGGTGCCAGGAATGCTTCTGGCAACAAAGAAAATTAACTTATAGTTATGCTTTTCTGCTTAGGTCACTCTCTTGATTTATGTGGAATACATTGACACATTGTCTGCAATACTTGCTTTTTCCAACTGCCAGTCATGGGCCAATATCTAGACATGAGGGAAAATTCTGCATGAAAAACACCTATTTTGCCATGTGATATAGCAAATTTTTGTAGAATCCTTCTACAGCATCAAACTCTCTCCCTTTCTCTACTTAATACACTATGTTGCACAAAAAAATTAAAAGAAACTATTTGAAACATCTACCTAAACAAGGTGTCAGAAAAATACACTTACAAGTGTATATACACTTTATTATTACACTTACTAATGGACTTGTGCTAAATATTCAGAATATCACTAAAAGGGTTAGGAAATAATCTTTGAAGGAAGAAATGAAAAAGCAAAAGCTGCATGGACACATTTTCTGGATTACCATCCAGGAATATGCTGGAATATGCACAGAAGAGTTACAAAACGAGTGCTGTTGACAGTACAAAGGGGGAAGTATAACCATTAGAAACAGTATAAATTGTACTGGCATGAATAATGCTTCTCCCCAGACTTCATTCCAGAAAAAAAATAAAAAGGGGTGGCATTAATTCAGCAGCCTCTGTGTCCAAATAGGTTCAGTTAAATTGGTACCATTTTTGTTTAGATAAAGCCTCAGACTCACTGACTCTCTGGAACCCCCTCTTAGTCTTACCTCTAACCACTTTTTCCAGCCCATGGCAGGGAAAAATGTACCACAGAAGGCAGAGCCAGACACCAGCAGTATCATAAGAGCCTCAACCAACAGTGTCTCAGCAAACTCTGGGCCAGAATCCACCCCCACACACAGTGAGCAATTCATTTGTTTGGGACTACTTAAAGAGGCAACTTTTGAGCTGCCAGTTTACTGACACCTGACAGCCATCAGCCTGCATTGCCTAAATTGCTATAAAACATGAGTCAGTCAATGAATTACATGATTTTTGGAAAATAATAGTAATTTAGAACATTCTTTTCACATTTCTGCGTATGCATCATTTAATCTCGTGGGTGTTTTGGTTTGGGGGTTTTTTTATTATTATCATTTTAACTGAGCATATGAAAGGAATAATAACACAAAAGTTCTTATCAGTATCAGGAAAAACTTAAAGATTTTTTTTTTTTTTTACAGGGTTATGTCCATATTTTAAGTAAGGACAGGAATCTCTTTTGAATTTTTTTGAGGAAAAATTTTGGGGTGGTTGTGTTTTTTTGGGTTTTTTTGAGAAAATATAGGCCTAACTATACAGCCCAAAACTTTCAGTAGACCTCCCTTAAAATTTTAAATATGGGATTACAAACAGTTGATGATGAATTTTATCTGATGTTAGAGGTTCAGGTAACAACTGATAAAGCTATTTCTGTAGTATTTCTTGGGTTGCAATTAACTCAAACATCCACACACTTCACAGCCTCATTTCCATTTAATTAATTTTTTAGTAGATAAATACACTGCACTTTGGATGAGGGTTTCTTCTTTCAGTTTGATTCTTTCAGTCAAATACAAACATCAAAGAAATCAGAGATTCATAATAAGATATAGATAATGCTTTCCTGATCCAAAGAACTCCTAAATTGCAGTCAATTTATGCAAAAGGCTGTATAAATATACCTTAGAACACACAGAATATTGCAGTCTGAGGAGGGTGGATTTGAAACACCTAAATGCAAAAGTTTGGGGGGGGGGAAAAAAAAAAAAAAGGCCTAAACTTAAGGATGGTTAAAGTCACCGGAAGGAACCCTTTTTCCTGATATGAAGTACACCAGGCTGCAGCAGCAGATTCCTGCTACAAAAGTGCAAGATTGCCAGAATCTGCGCTGATAAATAATTCATTCCCGAATACAGACATGTTTTAGAAACATGGTTTCTAGTTTGCATCCTTCAAGGAAAGAAATTCAACAAGTGTTTTCAGAATAAGCTCAGCACATACTGATAAACTGAGGATTCCACAAAAGGTCAGTTGTGGACACTGCGTTTAAATGAAGCAAGAAGAGGAATTTGTCTCATTGATATCTTTGTGCTTCTCATTCAACACCAGGTTAATAATACACAGACTTGGGCCTGGAAGCAGGATTCCTCCCTGCCATTTGAGCACCCTAAGCACTAAGCAACAGACTCACACTGCATTTTCCTCACTTTGCTTTGATGAATCTCATGGTCCTTGCAAGCAGCAAACAAGTGCACCAAACAGTGGCACAAACAAGAAACTACTCCAGGTCATCCCATCTTGCACATGGTAGACGGACACTTGGGGAGAGTCTAACAGGAGGATTTGATTCCTCCTCCACAAAGACTAAGAAGACAGAGCCCATGTCTACCCCATTCAGACAAGCACTGTAATTTGCAAGGCTTCCCTCTGGTTACACTGTGGAAGAGAAGTTACCCGCTTGCTTTTGCACACTTCAAAGGGGATGCTGGGCTCTGGATCACGGCTAGATAGAGGAATCTTCCCACAAACCCTACTGAGGCTTGGCGATGGCTGTGACTTCAGGCACATCCTAGCTAAAGTTCAGTGCTTCCTCCTGGCTCGCTCTAGACATCTGGCTACTCACTGTGAGGGTTTTCCGACTCATCCCTGTGAATCACCACTTTTTGGTGTACAGTCTAGTGCACTCAGACTGATGGTTTCCCATCTGGTGAAAAGATTGCTGAGCTCATCAGACACAGCATTACTTAACAATGCACCAGTTACAAACAAACTGTTCTGGATCAGTAAGCACCTCTTCACATTTGCCTTGCCTTCGACTGACTCCTTTTCTGATGAAAAGGCAGTGGAATGGCATGCTATGGACATCCTCTGTTTTATTAGTATGACAGTCTTCGTGTACATCAACAACAGATTTTCATGTCAGGCCAGCACGACACTGACATTCTGAATCACCAGCAACCCCATCTGGTTCTTGCAGGGTCTCATAAAAGCAGCATGAAATGCCTCAGAAATACCATCAGCGCCATGGAGGAAGTTCCCACTCAGGCCTTCATGTGATCTTCAGGATTGCATTTTCATCAATCCAGGCTCAATAATTCTGACAGTGCAGCCTGTGCACAAACCAGAACAAGAGAACTAGAGGACAAGCCATCAATAACCATAAAATACAAGATTAGATGACCAAGCAGCAACTAACTATAACAATTTTAGGAAATTATTGTCATCCACTTTGATTCTGTATTTGAATATTTCCTAAACTGCTCTATTATTCTACTTCAGCTCCCATCACACTTTCCAGCAACTCCACAGAGACCTCACTGTTCTCCATCCCTGAGCGTGGCACTGCGTCGCATGGTGAATTAATGTGGAGTCCTTGTTGGGCATGCTGGGCTTACCACTCCAAATAAGAGAAAAGGAGATGAGAGAATGCAGACACCAAACCTAGCACAAATGTTACTGAAATAATGCTGAAATGCCTACTGCCTCCACTGCTCCCAAGTCTCCCCATCCTCTGCTGTCATTTTCTTCTCTCTTTTATAGGAGGAAATGGATGTTAAATCAGCAAGCTATGTTTGCTCTTTAACATAACAATTACTAACAATATACCTTTTCCCCTTTGTTATAAATTACTTTAGTGTGTAATTCAGCCAAATGAGAAGACAGACACCACTTATACACACTGTCTCTATCCTTTTGTGTAAAGCTAGGACTAGCTGCATTCACCAGACGAGAGATCTGCGAAACAACAGCTATTTCCTTCCACTCTAGTGTCATTCATGGCCCTCCGTCAACTACCACCTCTCTTCATCCCCAGGAAATTAACCGTTGCATACAGAAAAAGAATGAGACTTTAGACATTCGAGATGCTGAAGACTAGAGCTTAACCTCCAGTTATTCCACAGATATTTTTTCTCGTATGAGGTTGGTCCAAAAAACATACTTAGCACTCTCCTACTTATACACAAAATACTATCTGAGTTAAAAGTACAAATATCTTTGGAGACTGTCCTTGGCTTCTTCAGCTATATAAAACATGCCCAGCTAAGTCACTCAGCACACCATTGCATAATCACCTACAGCACATTTAGGCATGCCATCAGTCCCACAAAACCTGGTGGCGCCCCCAAAAAACACTTTCTAGTGTTTTCCACTGTACTTTTCCCATGTGCACTATGCCTACTTCACACCCGTAACATAAGGCCCTACATGACTCACATCACTATTCACCAGTCCTTTAGCACAGGGGAACCCAGGGAGCATGAAGGGAAAATGTGAGCTAGAGGAAACTGTGGGTCAAACAGCTTCCAGACTCCCACTCCTGCTTACTGATGTCAGGCAGCTCACATAAGAGAGAGGAGTAAACACCTGCCTGCTTAATATCTTCATGGAAAAGGGTTCTCCTTTCCCAGAGACTCTGCACTACGTTACACAAGCAGAGCCTATAGGTATTTACCTTGTTTTTTAACTTATTCCCAAAGGCTTGGATGTTCTCTCCCTCTAAGAAGCCTACAGAGATAGACAGGATCAGGGGGACTCACCAAGACCCATGCAGGTGGCAAAGCCCAGGTAAAGAGGGAGAGCAATGGAGAACTTCTTCAGACCATTATGTGTGCATATGCAGGGGATATAGATTCCATCACTGATGGAATTCACACAGAGCACTGGACAAGGGAAACAGCCTTCCAGTCCACCCTGACCTGCTTTGCAACCAGGCAGCTCACAACTGCTTACACTACTAAAATCCTGATATGTCAGCTTTGCAAAAGGTAGGAAACATCAAGAGAAGTCTCTTTGGTCGTGTCTGTGAAACGATGTCTTGTCAAATCTCTGTATCAACAGCATCTGTCTCTAAGTCTTGCACAATTCTCTGTTAGTCCTGGGAAACCTCTAAACTAAAAGCAAGGAGTGACCATCCAGGCTCTGGGGCAGATGACCTAGAGGAAATAGCATGGAGGTCCCCCTGAACTCCACCCTCTGGCAGAAGAGAAAGGAAAAAGGGAAGCCTTACTCTGTCCTGCCTTGTGGGGACTCATTTGCTCCAACACCTTGTGCGGAGGAGCCACCACAGTGGCTGTGGTTTTGCCTGCAGGACACAGAAGAACCTCTCAAGTGCTGTGGGGAATTTGCCACGAGGCACAACACTGATCCCCAGCTGCTGCCAGCCCTCCCAGATCTATCACCCCAAATCTGATTGTTTGAAACTTGCCAGCAGGCTGAAGAGGCGAATTTCACTCAGCCTAGGGACACCAAGTCTTGGCCCTAACTGACACCATGATAGAGATCTATAAGAGCTAAAGAACTATCTATACAAATTAGGAATATTTAGGGCATAATTACCCACTTGGAACAGATCACGAGAGTATGTTTTTCTGAGGACTCAGGTCTTGAGTGACTCACAAACACTGCAGACACTGGCATGTCCCTGGCTTGTTCAGGATTTCAGGTCCTATGCTTCCAAGGCAGAATTTAGTCAAATTTAAAGACCATTGTTACTCGCAGTTCACTTGAGAGAGCAAGTCTGAGGTTCACAGCTGACCACATTTTCGTCACAAGCATACTGTGTAATTTTAACTCCCTCCTGACTTTCTCTGTTGCAAATCTATTATTAAAAAATTAATGTTCATTATTAAGAGATTTCTTACAGTATTAAACATTGAAGGCTAGTTCCACAATTGATTTTATCAGCGTAGCTGTCATTCTGAAGTCCTTGAATGATTACTAAGTTGCACCAGTGGATTGGTAGTCTTGTACTTACGGTATCAAGATATTTTTTATTTTTATTTCTCTCCAGCTGAACTGGTGTGAGGAGGGAGCAGTGTCATTGCTCTTAGCAAGACTCTCAGCTTTGTATTTGTTTTCATGAAGCTTCCAGTCAAGTTTTTGCAAACTCAGACGTTTAGTTACTGTGGTTTCAGTACACACTTCAGTCTATAGATAATTAGCTGAAGAAACCACCAATTCCAATTTCTGGTAGTTCACTTATCATCACTAGTGTAAACCAACCAGCTTTTCCTCCACCAGCAGCCTAAATTCCCCGAAGCGCTGTTTCCAGATGGGGAAATTGCCTTCGCAGACACCTGTTACATCTCATAATATCAGATAGCACAACGTCTGTAATTCTACCTCAGACTCATCCTACAACTTTCTGAGTCACACTACATATTTCATGTACCCAGTGAACTAAAGCAAACAAACAGGAACTGTTTGTATTCTTCTTACTTATGCCAGGGCTTATAATAAACCCCTTTGAAAACACTTCCGAACAGGTAGCAGCCGGCACACAAGTTTTGCCAAGGATTTAAACTAGTCTTTACCTGTTGCAGCTGTTGGGAAATCTCTAGCTGTTGCTAGAAGTGTACTTGTACCTGCACGCTGGGATTGGGAGTGTGAGCAGGTGTTTGCAAAACCACAGTTACATTGCTAACCATGTCTCAGGCTCAAAACTAATCATGCCAGCAATGTCTGGCACATTATCTTGCTGCAAAGGGTCTCATTCAATTCGTCTTACAACAGTGATCAGAACTGCTTTAAGCTATAAAAGCCTCTCCAGCTAATTTCTGAGTAGAGCGTGATGCTCCTTAGCCTGAAGGCCCTTTAAGATCTGACCTCTTTCACTGTTTTTCCTGCTGTCAGCCAGGACAGCAAAAGAAGAGGTGGTATGCAGGCTGAAAAGCCTAGCAGTCCTCAATCAGCCCTTTGTCTTCCACACTCAGCTTTTTATCCAGGGGCAACAGTCTTTTTCCATTACCAGTAAAAATGAACCCCCCAATAGGGGTGATGAAGAAACAATAAAACTAATCATTAAGCAGGCCTGCTGAGAAGCGAATTCCAGTCCCAGGTCAGATCTAATTGCATTCTGACACTGAAGTAATGGCCTGGTCATTTATATTAGCAAAGTCATGTTTCTTTTTATTTATTTGTCTTCATTCTGCTCTCCATTCCCATAAAGAAAGAAATATAAACGTGAAGATTGATGAAAAGATGTGCATAGAGATCAAAATACACATATTGCACTATTGTCCTGCCCTGTGGTATACTTTCAAATTTTTAAAAGTCTCTCTCTTTAGCCAAGATCAATTTTTGAAAATATATAAAAAAATATATTTAAAAAAAAAAAAAAAAAAAAAAGCAGCATTTTGGAAAATGATGAGCAACTTTAAAAGGAAGATTTAGAAAAAATTATGGTGGTATCATGTCCTATGACCACGGAAAACCATGTACACAGGGAATAAAAGACAAATTTAATCATGCATGTAAGGACACAAGATATACAGGCATAGCTGTGATTTTTAAAACTAAGGAGATTTAGATACCTACCTTTGAGTAATTACAGGAAAGATAGGCTACTTTTGAGTTCAAGTGCACCACATGTATGCACACGCTATACACACGCACCCACAAATATATTCCTGAAAATATAACTATTTTTTGGTCTCCTTCCTCCCTTGCCACCTTCCTTCTATTGCTTTTACCATTAATGATGTTTTGCCCCTGTCTGCATCCTAAGCCTCCTCCCCCACTGTTTTTGCCCAGACTCACAGTCAGCCTCACAGCCTATGACTTCTTCCTTCGAGAATCCAAACAAGATGGCTTTGCATCTGAGTGAACACAATGGGCCTCCCTTCAAAGTCAAGCAACATTTTTCCTATCATTGTTTGCAGGGGAAGAGTCACTCTGCACTCTGCTCATATACTACAGTCACACAAGCCTTATTAACTTACGGGCAGATTTGCTGTCCTAAGAGGGTTCATACAACTAACAAGATCACTTAATCCCTTTCTAGGTCCCTCAGCATTTGTAACAAGTTTTGTAATCGCTTTTTAAATAAAATGTTCTGACCTTGCAAACTCACTTGCAAGCCAGCTCAATCCTCTGGCTTTTTTCCCTCCATATAGCTTTTATGACCTCTCCTATCTGGATAGCAAGCCCTTTCCCAAAGTTTCTTAGTCCAATCCTCTTGATGCTATCCAGAGCTAAAAGCCCTCAGCATGTGCTTTGGATCCGATCCCTACCTGGCTGCTGTGCTCAGAGAGGCGTTGATCAAATCTGGTAACAACAAATCAGAGCCCAGAAAAAGTAGTTGTAGAACCTGGAGTTGTTCCATCTAATTGCAAACAGGCTTTCACAACTCATTTACTGAGGAAAACTTCCTTATCAGGTGAGGATGTGACTAACTTCCACCCAGATTTCATGCTGTGGTTTTTATCAAAAACACATGAAAATATTTTTTCTTTATCCACAGAATCAGCTTTCCAAACTTGCTTTATCAAAAACCTCAGGATGGCACAGTGACAGTCTTGCCTAGGATTTGCCCTGCACTTCATGTTCTAGTGAAAGCAGGAACTCTGCTAGTGAAGCAGGCCTGCATGGGTATGCCACAGTTATATTTTTGTATTAAGCTCAATGCCATGATGAATACGCTGCCACCAGTATCCTAGGTAGCTAGTTTAACAACTCATTTATTCCCAATAATTCCAACCTTCTGAACATTCATCACTGTAAGGACAGGCAATGCATTCCCTGTTGCATTTACCTGCCCACACTGGCTCTTTTTATTTACCCATGGTGAATCTCTTAAATGTCACCCATGGATGTCAGGCTGAAAACATCTGTGAAGGTCTGGTACAGTCCAGCCCTCGCTGTGCATATGTGTCAGAAGAGCCAGGCTGTAACTCCTGGGCTCTGCTTCCACCTCTGCCACTGAATTGCTGGACAAATTCCAACAAATAACATTACTTGTGCCTACATTTCAGCCTTTCATCGAATACAAGGGAGTTCTCTAATTCTATAGGGTATTCTGTGGCTTAGTAAACACTTACGGGGTGGCATGGATCAGCGGGCAACAAGGTGGAAAACACTAGGACTTGCATCTAAGGACAAGTAACCACCAAGGATCTAAACTCACATTAAAAGCTAGAGGGATTTTATTCCAAAGGAGGTGAGCAACAAAAACATGATAGACAGTATTGAAGTGTAATTAGATAGTAAATATTATTATAGTGATAACTTAGAACTTTGTTTTCGAAGACCGAAAAAACATTTTGGTAAACTCTAATTAAGACTCAACTCATGAAACCCAACCTCTTTGCAGTGGATAGCTATATATGTGTCATGGTGTGTAGCAACATGACTGAACATATTGGAACAGGAAGGAAAGGAAATGCCACATCTAACCTGCAAGTTCACAGGGGATTAGGTAAACAAGAAGGATCCCAGGTAGAACCAGGATTAGGACAACTTGAAGTTGCTATTGCCAGAGAAATAAGAACACTTAAGACCAGTAATTGTGAAGAAGGTATTTAATACCTTTTCTGAAAAATATTACCTGCATCAGCAGTGTTCCCTATGTCCTATTGAGACATGAGCACTGACTCAGGCAAGGATGTGCCACCTCCAGAGGAGCTACTGCTGACTGCAGCACTTGGGAGCTGCAGGAGCTTCCCCAGCCCTGCCAGGACATTGGAAAGGCTCTAGGCAGCCAGAGCACAAGGCACTTCACAGCATCCTCTCTCTTCTCAACATCAAACTGCCTGGAACCTTCTTCTTACGCAGTCCCAAATATCCCAAAACATGAGCAGAGGAATTTAATCGCAAAGAGGCTCCATTATTCTTACACCCATAAGCTGCTATTTCATCTTTTACTTTGCATAAGTAAACTAAATTCATTTTCACCAATTATTTTCCTTTAATCTCCATGTCTTTCCCTGATCTTGATTAAAATATTTTAAATTTTTAATACATATAGTTTTCCAGTCTTTGACTGTCTTTTTTCCTAAAATAGCAAATTATATCTTAAACTCCTATTCTTTTATGCTTCTTATTTTTATTTTTCTAAATTACAGTTTTGCACCAGAAATTTCTTGGTTTTACCTGAAACACACTACTTAAAACTACTATATCTTATGTATCATAAATAAATGAAAAGTTGCCATTTTGTTAGATATTTTTAAGCATAATACATGACAACAAAAATATGCCCCAGTACAAAAATTTCAAACACCCCCAAACTCAAGGCTACTTAGATACTCAAGGCTGCTTCAACTTTAACTCTTTCAGGTCTTGATCCAGAGCTCTTTGAATGCAGAGATAATCCATTCCTTGATTTTTATTACTCTTCTTCCATACCTTTAAAAGTAGCACTAGACTATCTGGAGATAGAGCTGAGTTTTTTACACACAGCTAACCTACAAAATCTGGGAAAGCCTAAGCTTAGGTTTGACAACCCCAATACTATCCATAGAAGTGGTCCTGTGTAGCCAGAAAATACTGGCAATTCCTGATACTTTTTCTTGTCCCAAAGAAAAGACTCTTGGGAAGAGTTTCAATGTACTGTGGGAGCATCCACGCTATATTAACATATCAACATGAGGAAAAAAATAAACACATGTGAGAGAGTTGTCCAACACCTATCGGCCCTCAGTTTAGGGTAACTGCAATTAAAGGTAGCAGCAATCAGGAGCTTTCCAAGAGTTCTGAGAACAAACCTTCACTTACCAAAGTTTGGTTACAGCCTTCACAGTACTCAAAAAATCTGGTTTGTAGGACAGTTATTCTAAGGTTTTCTTGTCATTTATGGTTTTTATTAACATCCATATCAGCTTCAGCTCCTTGTCATGGACTGAATTTCCAGAAGCTCTGCTTCATAAGGCTTGTTGGAGCCTATTGTACTCAAGAAATTACTAGGATAAAAATTGCTGGAGTCAAGACAGAAAAAAACCCCTCTCCTCTTCCATCCTCCAAATGATTTATAGAGACTTAGTGTAAGAGCATATTTTACCAGTAGTTTTCTTACTCAGGAGGATAACTAATTTAATAATCCCATTGAACAAATGACAAGTCTGATTGTCTCTGGGAGAGAAGTGAAGGAACAAAGAAACCTTGTCACACCATGTTTTTTAGGATGATGTTATACAACCCCCATACCCTTGCCAGCAACTTCTCGTGACTCATTCTCCTCTGAAAATGCTGTTATCGATCTCATATTGAGACAATGAAATTTGACTTATTTGGTGTCTGTTTCTGTTCAGTTGGCCTTTCACAGAAGCCTGAAAACATTTATAAAAACTGGAATGTAATAAGAAGATTTGGGGAGAACTTATTATGGATAAGTATGATAAATAAACAGAGGGCAAAAGTTACTGAGAAACTGAGGTTTCTTCCAATTCTTCCTTTTCTGAGGCAGCAGCAGAGGCTTTTCATCCTTGGTCAGAGGAAACTCCAGTTTTAGCCTCAGATACATTTCAGCCTCAGCAGCCCAAGGCCATTACAATAGCAAATGCTCCATCACCAGCAGCTATGTCCCCTCCACTGGGAATACCAACACAGAAAACACAAAGACTTGTTTGCTCTCCTTGCACCAGTTAAAGTATTCGCGATCACTTCAACCAGCTATTGAAGGTCCGCAGTACTACCTTAACAGGCCATTTTAGAACTTGTACTTACTTGTACTGAAGGCAACAGTAACCTGATTTTGCTGTGAAGGCACTTTGGGCATCACGCTTGCTCAAAGAAAAGTCACCAGAAGCACACTCCAAAACTTACTTTGATAGGAGTGAGGAATAATGAAAAAAAAGGTCTTTAAGCCTAGGTGCTCTACCAAGATTTACCAGGAAGCAGGCAATCTGCTGAACACCCCTGTACTCCTTGCCCAGCTCCAAGCCTTCAGCCTTGCTCCAAAAGACCCAGGTTCCCTTCAGGCCCTTTCCCCTGCCAGAGAGAGCTCTTCAAACCTTGCTGGAGCTTGCTCCCTCTCCTGCAGCACCAGGTTATTAAAGAGCCTGTATTCCTCTGCCTGCCCCCACAAACATAAATCCTTATTTTACATTGCCTCTCCTATAACACTGAACATAAAAGAACATACTTTTTATTGAAGTTTTTATCTTTGCCTGGGCTTCTAACAACCCACACGGAACACTCTGTTATTATGGCCCCTTCTGGATTTAGAGGTATATAAGCTGTTTGTGCTTGGCTGCATGCATTGGTATTTTTATGTTCTTATGTATCTTTATCTGTACACTATTTCTGAATACGCTTAAAATGGTTTAAAAAAACCTCCCCACAGCTTCGTTCAAATAGAAGTGTAGAAAAGTGATCTGCTATACACATATTTCCTCATCACTTGAACTTTCACGTTCGGCAAGGGCTGGAGTGTTTAATTTTGACCATTTGTTTTAATTTGGCCATTACAGTTTAAAGGCCATGCCCCAGATTTGGCCCTGTGAAGATGTATTTTGCTCCAGTTTAAATAGGTATGAGGCATAGCATTTTCACATCATAGAAACGCTTCTCTCTCCTTTTTTTTTTTTTTTTTTTTTTTTTCCTAATGTAAATTTTGCAATGCTAATTCCTTTCATAAGAGACGTAGGGATAAGTGGTGGTTTACAGTTCAACCTTCCCCTGGTGCCCATAAATATTTATTGTTCCTTGCCCTGTTTCAGGGCCCAGATGAAATTCATCTTCCTGGGGGGAGGGAGGGGTGGCAGTGGTGGAGAGGGAAGGGATGCGGAAGGGCGAACATCATCTTTAAAGTATAAATGCGCAGAAAACGAAAACAGATGCAAGGAGAGGAAAAGAGAAGCTGGTGGGAACACGGCAGGGCTGGAGCACATTTTCCCTGGGAGACGGCCGTGCCGCGCACTTCCCCGGGACGCCTCGCGGGCGGAGGGCTCCCCTGCGGACACATTCCCGGGAGGAGCGGGGGGCCGCCGAGGCGAGGGAAGGGATGGGAACGGGCCAGCTCCCCGGCCAGGTCCCGGGCGACGCAAATCTACCATCCGCCCCCTAGTCAAACCTCCGTCCCTTGCAGCCAGAGAGGAAAATGCCTCCCTCCGGGAAAGCGGAGGCGCTGCCCTCGCCCGGGCGCAGGGGCACCAGACAGGGCAGCCCAGTTCCAGCGGGCGCTGCCGTGCGAGGACAGCCCTCCGCAGGCGGGCGGCAGCGGGGAGGAAGAGGGGGAGGAGGTGCCGGGAGGGGGACCGGGAAACTGTAACTCATTGTGGATGGGCTGGACTGGCCGGGGTGGCGAGCGCTCGCAGGCCAGCACATCCATCAACCTGCCGAGCGGCCGACAGGCTGGAGCCGCGGCTGCTCCCGCGCTCCCCGTGTCAGGAATGATCCGGCCCGGCCACAGCTCCGGCCAGGGCTCCAGTCACCGCTCCGGCCAGGGCTCCGGCCAGGGCTCCAGTCACTGCTCCGGCCACCGCTCCGGCCAGGGCTCCAGTCACCGCTCCGGCCAGAGCTCCAGTCACCGCTCCGGCCAGAGCTCCAGTCACCGCTCCGGCCAGGGCTCCAGTCACTGCTCCGGCCAGGGCTCCAGTCACTGCTCCGGCCAGGGCTCCAGTCACTGCTCCGGCCACCGCTCCGGCCAGGGCTCCAGTCACTGCTCCGGCCACCGCTCCGGCCAGGGCTCCAGTCACTGCTCCGACCAGGGCTCCAGTCACTGCTCCGACCAGGGCTCCAGTCACTGCTCCGGCCACCGCTCCGGCCAGGGCTGCGGCCAGGGCTCCAGTCACCGCTCCAGTCACCGCTCCGGCCGGCGCTCCGGCCAGCGCGCCCCATCCCGCCCGCACTCCGCCGGGCTCCAGCACGCCTGCGGGGATCCCCAGTCTAAACCCCCCCAATCTCTGCGGTTGAACCCGAGCTTAATTTAATCCCATCCTGCCCAGTCGCATTAAAGGCCGCGTTTGGTCTCGCATCGCCTCTAAATCAGCCGTAGCACCGCCGGCTCCAGCAGTCCCCTCCCTGTGTGCGAGGGAAGAACCGAGCCCTGGGGCTTTCTTCAGAGCTTCAAACGGGGCGCACCAAATGCTCTCTTTTTTTCCCCCCGTTTTATTGTTAAGGAAACTTCCCAGTCTGACCCCTCACAAGACTCCCTGGTGGAGAGACCCTCCTCGGAGGCACCAGCTCCTGTTGTTTCTCAGTTGCTGCACCATGAATAAATGGCTTGAAGGAGCTGTACATCTTAGACTTTGCCACGGAAAACCCGGGGTCAAACTGGTGCGAAGCTCCTTTGCTGCCCACCGGTAAAGCCATGGCCTTAAGAGCTGCAGAAAGCCAAAATGCCCGGGCACTGGGCCAAGTCTCCGTTTGCTGCTTGCCCCCCACCCGGCTGGGACGCTGGCACAGGACACGAAGGCGCTGGCTGTGCTGCGCTGCCTGATAGCCATCAGCTGCAACACCTCCTCATGTCACGGGGCCTTCGCTCACAGCTCCCGCTCTAAACTTCCTGCACTTTGTCTGCTTCAAGCAGAGCCAGAGCACTGCTTTGGGGATGGGGGTGGTGAGAGTGATTTGTCTGATTTCAAAGCTTTTGCTTGAAGGATTTCGGTGGTTTTTACGGTTTTTTTAGAGCTTGATTTAAATAGGCATTTTGAAAATATAGGTAATAGCACTTGCTAAATATATGCAATTTTCTCAACATGGTAGGCCATTTATATATGATACAAACCTATCTCTGACATGTTTTCCATATAATTTCCAAATTTTCAGGATTCTTTTTGTTTTGTTGGAGCTCATATGTCTTAACATGCCCACGTAAATTAATAGATTTCTTTATTGTTATTACTTACTATTCAGTAGCATGGCTGTTATCCTAAAGGAGATGACACAATGAAACAAGAACAGTTCTTTAATCTCTAAGAATACCAGTGCAATTTATAACTTCAGGTCCTGCATTAGGAACACATCAATACTCAGGAGAGCAGTTAACACATTTTAGCTTTAGTTATGTTCTCACACCCTTCTGAAATCAAAGGTACTTAAGTATAGAATCAAAATAGGGGAGGAGAGCTTTTATAATAATAAACTTCAACATATAATCCTAAAATCATCAGGGGTGGAAAAGACCTCTAAGAGTCCAACTGTTAACTCAGCACCACTGTGTTTACCACTAAACCATGTCCCCAAGTGCCACATCCATGTTTTCAAACACTTCCAGGGATGATGATCCCATAACTTCCCTGAGCAGCCTGGGAAGCAGGCTTGCAATGTTTGATTACCCTTTCAGTGAAAAATACCCAAACTGCTTTCCTGCAGCTGCAACCTAAAAGATATTTCTGCTTTAGGATGTATTATTCCACCATCACCAAAATATTCTTTTTTTTTTATTATTGGATAAAATAAATACGTAATGTATTGGGGGAAAATTAAATGAGATCCTGTTTTCAAATGAAGTGAGAATGTGGATTTTAGATGGGCAAATACAATTATTCAAAGAGGTGTTCTGCTAAGCAAAAGAGATTTAATATCCCTATAGTTAAAGTAATACACACTCAAGACTCCAATGCAATATTTGTCCACAGTACTGAAGCTCTGATGGTACCATTTTAAGCTCTATCACTCCTGCAATACCAGCTCAGGAGGGCTAGTACAGACATAATGATGATTTCATTGTGATGTCTGTATCTTGATATAGCATGACAGTAATATCTATTACTAGGATATGAGAAAAGGAGGAAGTACACAAAATCTGATAAATTCACCTCTCAAATTTCAGAAATCATTACTGAAAGCATTTCTTGCAATATTTCAGTTTTTTCCAGGAACCCTCAGCCTCTGATACCAAGCCAGTCCTGTTCCTGTTCAATCATGTGCTAGATCTGACAGGATAAGATACCAGAATGATTCCCACTACCTCCAGTATGAAATACGACATGCACAGTGTTAAAGGTGGCTCTCGTGTTTATGAATGAGCACACCTTGGCAGAACCAGGCTCACCACCAGCACTCTGATCTTTCTACACATGTAATTAGCACTATCAGCCTGGCATTTTCCTAAACGATACCCCTGCATTTTGAGGACTGCATTTTTCATTCTCAGCATTCATGCACATGGAGGAGCTACAGCTATTAGGAGCTGATTTTAAAGGATCTTTGGTGCAGCCAGCAAAGGCAACTGTTTCTGCAGCAAGGCAGGTGGGAAACCAGTGGAGGAATTAGCTTCAGAGTGGTGTCATTCCAGTTTGTAGTGTAGCTGCTGCATTCTTAAGAAATAACATCAGGCTTTCACTGGTGTCTGGAAAACATCATTTGCTGTGCAGGTACTCTGTCAGCTGTTGCAGGACAAAGGACACTAGTGAAAGATTACATATGATGTGTCATGCTGAAAGACTACTGTTCCATCAAACTCTCCCACTTTCAGCAGTACACAGTTCTGGAAAATGGAGTGAGGAGAAAAAAAAAAAAAAAAACCTAACAAAACTACCTTGAAAATATGAGAACAAACAAAGTATTACTCTTGCCAATGAAACATTCTCCCCAATGCAGCCAGTCTGCTAAAATTTACAGAAAGACTGAAGAATTATACACAGAGAAATTAATCCTGCATTAATTCTCAAAGGTGGCCATGCATGTGACAACTTTGTCAAATCATTCATTGTTGACTAAAAGAAAGTTTAATACCTATTAGAAGGGAAACATGGCTTCTTCAGAAAATCCCTTAAAGAAATTAGTTGAGATTGCTGGTTTAAAGGGAACCTATTAAAAGATGAATATAGGTAAGTCTTAAAAAATATTTAGGGATTAAAAATACTTTACTGAAATGCCAGGAGTCACACATCAGTACTTGTGCTAGGTGGCTGCCCTGTATTAAATGATACAGATTAAAAATGATTCGGCTAGCCAGATAACATTCAAATTATACTTGATTACAAGCCAGAAATTCTAGATCCAGATACTCACTTTGATATTTATGGAAACCAAATCCAAATGTAACATCGTTTTGTAGCTAAAAAAAGAATAGCAAGTAGCTGTTGCTAGTTACTGGACCTGTCATACATTATTGATATATCATACATATGATCAAGTGGATCATCCTTGCCACTTCTCATGGTTGTTCTATGCTCAGCTCTTACAATAATCAGTATTTTTCTTGAAGTACTAGTTCCCAGAGTCATATGAATATATACAAATCTCATCTCTCTGCCTATATTCTTTTAGCATGTCCTAACAAATTCTCACAATAAAGTACTACACCTTGTGTGTACAGAGAGGGAAGTTCAGGGCCTTGTCTCACTTCCTTTATAGTCTGCAGAGGAATTCCGGATTTATTTTCATCCAACTTCTGGCATATTACCTGGCCCTGCACTACAAAAGGTCCTACATGAGGAGACACAACCCAAATTGATCAAGATACTGCATCTTAATAAGCTATTTTCTATCAAGTAAGTAATAGTAACTGTCTGGGGGAGTGCTCTTGCAATGTCCAAACTGTGAGGTACTTCTAAATTAAAATGCCTATTCTGCACTGACTGTTCTGACATCAAGAATGCTCCTGACTCAGGAGCATAATAACGGCAGAATTAACAGCAGAATCCGAATCCATTCTGAATCTATACTTTTTAATCTTTAATTTAGTAAATAAATGCTCTGTAATCTAAATGAAGTATACAATAAAGTACACCTGGCTTCTAGCCATGTAGGAAAAAAGCCCTACAAATATTGGTCCACTGATTCCACATCCATTTAGTAAGGCAGAAATAAGCCCATTGTAACAGGAGATTGCCATAGGATCCGTATCTCCAGCTTTGCAAATGAACATGCCTTGATGTTTAATTTTCCGTGAGTTCCTCTGCATTTAGGTACCAGCAGGAGATCATTATACTGTGACAGCACTCAGTTCTGATGACATTATCTTAAACTTTTCCCAGTTGTCCGTCCTCACCCCTGTTGTGCTGCCGTCATCTATTAACATTCCACTGACAACAATGAAAGATGTTAGAGCACAGCGCGTTGAGCCGGCAGCCAGGCTGGAGTGCTTTCACCTGGACATACGTTTGGCAGTAGCCATAGAGTTAATTAGCTGGATGACATTGTGCCAATTCCTCACAAGACTCATCTGAGATGCTTTGCATTTATCATTCATGGATTCGTAGATTTTTATGGCCAGAAAAAATCATTAGGTCATCAGGCTCTCCTTCTCTGTTACAAAGGCCATACAATTGCATTCCCTTACTCCTGTTGTTAACCCAATTACTTGTGTTTCACTGTCTTCCAAAAAAGACATCCAAAGACTTCAAAAGATGGCTAACCCACTTCTCCCTTGGAAGTTTATCCCTACAGCTAATCACCCTAAGTATTACACAACTAATATAGGCTTGGGACTAATAAAGCTTAGTCCCCTATGGATTCGTGTTTCATGGTTGACTGACTTCGATGCCTAACAAGCTGTGACCTCTGATTAAAGTTTCTTCCCATATACAGAACATTTTTAAGGTCTTTTCCCCAAGTTCTTGTGAATCCTCTGTGTGTTACTAATGTGACACCTCACATTAAGGCCCCGATGGTACTACAGATCACTATAGGTCTCTCTGTCAGGATTGCTCGAAGAGAGGTTTCACCTATTCTTGACCAAACACTTTAATGAAAGCTGTAGAAACATAATTGCTTTTCAGACCACCAAGAGTGACTGCAGAGAAACATGTCCAAAAGTTACTGGAGGCACCTGTACAAATACATGCATCCACAAATACACATGGCATTGTTACTTGCGTTTTTTTTTCTAAATAATTCTGCATTATTTCTTTTAAATCGTTTGTTGCTCTCTTCCTTATTATGCGTTTCTTTTCATCCTCAGTATGACTTTCATCTCTAAATCATAGCACCCCTTAGCACCAGAATCTGCTCTGAACTGAAAACATTAATGCACTCAGTATGCTTTTTAATATGATTAACATCTTGAGTTACTTCTCTTTCTTAAACTATTGAGGTTTTTTTTCACACGTTGGAACAACTTTTATTTCTCTTTTCTGTACTCTTGCAAAATTTTTCCCAATACAGACATCATGCTATGAGGATGGGCCCATGTGCCCTACTGTTTTTATGTGTTTTTCCAAACATCTGAGTTGGTCCAATAAACAAAAATGCATCCCTTGCTACAAAACTTTCTCGTACCCTTAGACCACTGTAGTTACAACAACATTGCTAAGAGACAGGAACCGTACGCAGTGTTTTCAGTGTTAATCTCCCCAGTGTCAGATAGAGGTAAAAACACCTCCTTATGCGACTCACAACTCCCCTTCTTATATATCAAAGGACCACATCAGTCTTTTCCCAGAACATCTCACTGGGAACTCATGTTGAGTGACTTGTCTTCTTTGACCTCTAAATCCTTTCCAGAGCTTTCTAAGACACAGTCTTCCTATTGTTCAGAGAAAAACTGCTAATGTTCCCTCAAAATACTATACACATTACACTAGAAGAAAGGTTTGCTGCAAACAATTGTTTTGGACAGCAAAAAAGGGTCCATAGCCAAGTTTTCCAAAATCAGTGCAAGAAATATCCAACAGAATTTTTTTTTAAATTAGGAAGACTGAAACATACTATACTAATCTTAATATGTCAAAATACCTGCTTTGATATTTTGGGAGAGATAGAAAGAATAGAAATGGGAATTCACATGCCAATTTTGATGCTTTATATTTTGGAGAAAAGAACAGAAAAAACTGTTGCAAAGGCAGGATTTATTTAGTAGTACTGGTAATCAAGCCTTGTGTAGTGAAAATTAGTGAACTGAAATAGTATGAACCAAAATAAGAGGCTAGAAAATAAAGGGGTTGGGTTTCCTTTCAAGATTTATGATAGTAAAAGTGAATTCATATCTCATAGAGATGTTGAAACACTCCAATTAACTGCTTTGACAGTCTTCGAGAGAAACAGATCTATAACCACTGAAACCATGTTTAAATATTTTTTGTTTTGCATATTACTCAACTAAATTATCTTTTTCAGAATTCTTTTTATTAATCAGGTCCATCTCACCTAACCACTGTCAGTTTTGCTAATTAAAAAAAAAAGTCAGATGTTTGACACTAGGCATCTTTTGCATCTACAATGAAATCTAATAAAGACTGAGGAGAAAACTTGTAATTTTCTTGTGGGAAAACTATGGCTAAGTTCCACTGGGTCATCTGACAAGAAAATAGCACTAAGTGATGTTGATTTTGGTGATTACATACCAATTCCTGAGACAACTATTCTGCTTGTGGACCAGCTCCTTGAAGAGCTGTCTGTCTCCAGGAAAGGACTGAGAATGCTCAGCTCCTGTCAGATAAGAAGGAACTTGCTATGCCAAATCCTACCTTTGAGGAAATGTTTCAGGGAAAAACTTCTGAACATAAAACACTGTTAAATGGCTTTTAGAGACAGTTCTGTCTCTAGTACCATGTTTATCAAAGACATAGCCAGATTTAAAAAAATAATAATTATAAGGTGACGGTTAAGGAAAGTTCTTATAGAAAAGGAGTGTTGACCAAGTTGCTTTCAATTGAAGCTTGCAGACAAGAATAATTTTACATTTAATTGTTATTACAGTAGTAGTAATAAAGCAGTAGCACAGTGCACTAAAAATTTTATTTTTCTTTATACCTTTTTGAAGAATATGCAGATGTCCTTCAAGGAAAATGAGAATCAAGCCTTTTAGTTGTAAGAAATTAATAGCTAGCCTCTGTTCTGATGAGTTTAATGGTTGCAGAGATCTTACTCTGCAAACACTAACACATAGAAATTACATTATCTGCATCAAGTTATTTTCATTATCAGAAACCAACATTGGCTTGTTTATACAGCTTTTAATAGTAATCAACAAACCTAAGAAAAAAAATAAAAAAAGCAGTTAAAAAAAGTCTAAACCTGAGGCAATACATAAATCTGCTGATACTGCAAAGTCAGCACTCAGTGCATCTATTAAAGAAGAAAGCCAAGGGAGACAAACTAGGCTTCTAACCATGGAAGTTAATTAGCCCAATTTTTAGCTAGAAGGGAATTTCTGTTTAAAATTCATCCATGTTTTAGGTTATAATGATTTCAGATTACAGACCTCCCCCACACACAAAAGAAAAAACAAATGTACATGGTAAATTTGTTTTAAGGCCTTCCACTGAAAAAAACCCCAGTGATAAAATACTAAGACCACCTTAGGGATTCATCCATATAATCCTTCCAGCCATACAGGAAAAAATATTTCCCATGAGATTACAAACAAAGAGGGATTAATTAGTAAGAGATAATTCTCAGGCATTGCACAATGCATTCATGTCCCTCAAGTCAGCACATTTTACTGAATGGTAATGTCAACAGCATAGGTTCTTACTGGTCAAAATTACTTATGCATGATACCTCTCAATTTCAAGACTATAATAATCTTAAGGGATTTGAATTTGTATCCAAGAAAAGGAGACTTCAGTGATATACAATTTCTAATGTGGGTTCATACCTGACTTTAACACTTTTTAGTTCAAACTACTGATAATGAACACAGGGGGATTTGCTTTTGATTTTCTCAGCTTTGGGAACAAGCCTGCTGGAAAGCTCATCAGTGGAAGCTGCAGGTGCACATCCCCTCTGAAGATGTTAACCTAGAAAAAAAGCCAAGATCCCCCTGAGATAAATACAATGTGATAATTACAGGAAGGCTTCTGAATACTAAAGGAGGAAAGTTCTAGTACAATCTTCTGATAGGAAAGCAAAAATTTTAACATAAATTTTAGATGAAGCTATACCAGTTCATGCAAATGCCGTGATTCTCTCTGACAGCAGAGGACTGTTGCCCTAGAGATCTCCTCCAGCCTCAAATTCCCATATTCATTGGAAAACATCCATTGACATCATTGTAGATGAGAGCTCAATTTGTCCTGAACTTGACTGGAAATCTGTCTCTTCAGATACTGAGGTCAGATTTGAAAATACAACTTTAAACTTTATCTTCTGCTTATTTAGTCATGAAATAGGTATGCCAATTGTGTACTACACTAGGCTAAACCTTTATATGTACATTTGAAAAAAAAAAACCAAAAAAAACCAGTGATAGGGACAGAAGAGTGCCATGTCTTTTTATTGTGCCTAGACACAGTGCCATTTGAACACAAAACAAAATACACAGCAGAGGATGTTTGTGAAAGAGGAGCCAGTCCTCACAGTCATTGACTGAAGAGAGATCTCTGGCAGTCTTTCGTTTGGGTTCTCAGACAGCTCTAAGGAAATCAAGGGTAGATGTCTTTATCCTTAAGCAATAAAGCTCGAAGGGAAAAGAATATACTTATGAACACCATCTCTCTAACCATCTGTGATAAATTAACCGTCTTAATCCCTTTTCCCACTCCTTTTTCCACCCATCCTTTTTTTTAGGTGACTACGCCCTTCCACCTGCTTCACCCTCACCCTTGCCAGCTTCAGTACTTGGAGCAATTCAGAAAGCCCTGCCAGCAAACCTCCCGCTCCACTTACTGCTGTGCTGCCCCACCTCCCATCTGCTGCTCTGGAGCCTGTGTGAAGGGACTGGGATTGGCAAGGAAGCAGGTGAAACACTCCGAGAAAGCAGACAGAGGGAAGCAGCAGGTTCCCAGCTGGTAGCAGACAGAATAGGACTTAACTTTTCTCCCACGAGACCTGAGCAACCCATAGTTAGATGGAGTTGCCCTGCAGTCACTATTCATTTTCCAGAGACATCAAAGGTCTAGCATGCTACATTTTGCCCTGCTTCTTCAAAAAAGGGTAAGATGCTGTTGAAAAATCTAGCAAATGTACTGCATTTTCATGATAAAAAATTGTAATTGCCACTAAAGTGGTGCTTAATAATTTTAAACGAAGCTCTGAGGCATTCTAAGAGAAGAAATATAGGACAAAGGATTCTTCTGTAATATAATGCAAACCCCTCACTTGATAATATATTAGTGAAATGTATGTAATTAATTAGTGGAACTTAATGAACATTTAAATACACTGTGCCTTTGGCTATCACAGGGAAATATTCTGGTCAATGAATGCAATCAAATTCGTTAAGGAACAGTAAGGATTTTTTTTTTTCCTTTAAAAAAGCATGAAAAGTTATCTATTAAAAAATTATTGCAATTACAAATCAAAAGTTTTTCATTAATACTCACATTTGGAGAGGTAAATATCTGCATTGCTGGCTCCAAACCAAACCAAACCAAACCAAACCAGGCTTTAGACAAGTGGTTCCTGAGATCACAGCGGCAAAGTACAATACATACGCAATGTATATGCTGATAGAAACTACCACACACAATATTTCACAGAAAGTCACATTTGCCTAAATTTTCTAGGGCACTACAAAACAGCAGGATTTTTTTCCTGTGATCTTGAATTATAAATGTATAGATATTTTGCCAAGTTTTATTTTCCAGTCAAATTACTAGAAAACAACAGCAAAATGTTGCAATATATAAAGAAAACATATTGTTTGAGTCCCACTGGAAAAGCCTATCAACAGCATCAGTTTGGGTAGGAATTTCAGCTATGGCAAGCCTCCTAGACTTTTGTTGGAGCAACTAACCATCTCAGCTAAATGATAAAACTTTCTGGAATGCCAAGATACATGAAGAAAATTTAGATATGAATCATGTTTATTTAACTTTTATTTAAAGATAGCAATAACTCCTTTACACTCTTTGGCAGCCTAGGGCTGCTTACAAGTTACACCTGTAACTCCCATTATGTAAATGGGATTATACCTACTCATTAACCTCTAGTGTATTAATGACTAATTATGTGTCTTATTATTTAAAAGTGGATGCCCCATACAGGTTATGTGGGCATAGGATGGCTGAATATGAGTGAAGGTTTAAGCGTGTGAAATGAAAAGGTAAAGCTGTATCTACAAAGGGTTCTTAGAGGTTAAATATTTCACATTAGGAGGATATTCATTACATTATATATAGATTAAATTAATGTGCAGGTGGAATAAAGACAAAGAGCACTGATATTGTAACTTGCAGCAGGCATTTGCTCCAAAGATGTTCTTGGTATCAGGGTGAATTTCTTTAGTGCCGGTTTCGTTCTCTCCTTAGAGCCCGCGTATGTACCCTATAGCATGTAAAAGCACATGATGTGCTAAAAACAAATCTATTCCTGGCGTGTCTTCTGAGACAGTACTAAACTCAATTTTGACTGAATTACACAAAATTTTCAGCTCCAGTCCTTTTTCAGGATAGAGGTGTTGAAATGTGCTGAGTAACATGCAGCTATTTTACACAATTATTTTCTGTATTTTAAGATATTCCAAATAGCAATACTATTTACCCATCTAAATGTTTAACAATGTTTCAATGTGAAGCAGTTTGATTCCTGGATTAAAGAAAAATTTATTTTAAAATTCTCTTGAAGTTATATCTCGTGTAGTAAAAAATCTTCCTCAGAATCTTATCCAACCTCTTGTTATTCATTTTTTGGTTTTTTGAAACTGCTAGAAAGCCAAATAACCCATTCTACACAAAGTCCTTTTTCTTAAACAGAACTTCTCAGACAGGGCTTAGCCTGCTGAACAGCATTTAATCTTCACCACTGAAGCACAGTTATGGTGTCATGCAAAAGATAGTGTCACTAAGTCTCTAGGTATGAGAAAGATGATTTGTTTAACTTGATTTTTTTTTCCCTAATAGCACTGAGAAATCCCTTTAGGCAAGACCCTTTCTTTTTCTTATTCTTTTTTTTTTTTTTTCCCTTGTTTTAATTTTTCCTTAAGCAAAAAGGAGTGGGACTCATTTGTTAGGTGTGTGAGACTTTGCAGGTCTGGTTTTACAATACACCATTTAGTCTTTGGTGAGGCTTGTTAAACCCTGAAAGAAAAGCCATGCATTGACGGAGTGACGCCACCCTGAGGTTGATTCCCAAGGGAAAGTAAAGATTTGGTCCTGCCTTGCAATCATTAGGGTGACCGAGAACACCTTCTAGCAAGTGATAGCCTACCCAACCTTGGCAAGCTGCATAATAACATTAAACCCAGTGATGTAATTATTCACTTCTAATATAAAGGGCAGGGTTCCCTGGGAAATCAGGAGCAGGTCTGAGAAATACATTTCACAATACAAACGGAGGCAGTTTGTCAAGACTCTAACCTGGGAAAATTAACTTATGAAGCTGTCCTATGCATCTAGTATGCCCAGTTCAGAATAATTTCACATTTATGCAGGGAGGATCTGTAAAGCAGTAAATTATCAAGCTTGAACACCTTGTTTGAAATATCACTTTAATTTGTTGTGGCTCAGAGATCTTTAACTTCTTATTAATTATGGAGATACATAATGTAAATATGTACATAACTTTAGCATAGGAATTTAAACTAAGCCCTACTGACCTGTGAACATAAGAGGAATTTATACGTAGAAAATATCTTTCATATAAGCCAATGAGAAAGTCAGCAGCACTCAAGATGGCATATAAGACTTTTCTTCAATGTCAAACTTCTTTTTCATGAGCATTTCTTCATTTTTTTCTTTAGTCTGTGTAACCTTGTGTGTTGCCAGGTAAAAAAAATTGCTGTGTAAGGCTACACATTTCCAAGTATATCCTTAAATACCAGCTGAAAATATTTGCATCTTAATTCATTTATACACCGACAACTTTGGATTTGTTTGCAAAGTAATAGCTATACATGCCAAAGAAGTGACTGTTCTATACCTCTGTACACAGAAATACAGATTTTTCTGCAAGTATATTTCAAACTGTGGAATATTTGAACTACAGCCCAAGTAATTACCTGATCAGTCTACTGGGAATGTACATATTAGAACAAGCTGTAAAATAATCTCTTCCAAATAGCTATTAAAAACAAAATTACAGATCCTGGGCCAGATTCTCAGCTGTTACAAATTGGTGGCTGTTACGAGTCTCTGACTTCATGAGTGCAAACGTTGAACTCCAAGAGAAATATCACAGTAAAACTACAAATTACTGAAAAATGAGGTTCAGAGTAGAATCACAGGTGGTAGTCACACCATCTCCTTCGAAATCCTTTAGGCATTTAGCCTGGCTTCTCTGAATCATGCCTGCCTCCTCTACACTGGCAGTATGAGGAACCTGGGTTCCTCCAAACTGCACCATAACAAATGACTAAAGTAGAATCAGTCAGACAATGTAAATGCCCTGAATACCACAGAAAGGTCATGTCTTCTGTCAATTTATCTGAATTGCTAGAGAGACTCTCCTTTCAAGGAAAAAAAAGAAGTATCAAACCATTTCATTGTAAAGGTTGTGGTTATTTGCAAAAGCAAGTAAGTTGTTGCCCCAATTTCTGCATCACTTTCTAATTTCTCTGGGATTCTCTTAATTAAAAAGTATCCTGGATATTGTATTGCTGTCTATAATAAGAAAGATTCTTATTTTCTTCTTTAATGATGGTCTAAATCTAGTGTAGTAACCAACTGACTAATACAGGGAAATCCCAATCTTTCAGCTCCATTGTATAATTTATACAATATGTTCAACACTTTCCCACATAATAAACGTGGGAATCCCTTACAACCAGTCCAAGGTCTGAGGTTTTTTGTATGAATCATGTTCGCTGCATCCTGGCTTAACCACACCCCCAACTACTTCTGCTGGGAGCCAAAGAGTTACTGCAATCTTACCACTGGTAAGAGATACCATGTGCAAAGCCATTATTTACAGCAGGATGCAGCGAAGATGAGAGACAGAGACTGATAACTTTATCTCAGGGGTTACCTGGGAAAGACTGCTCTAGGTCTATTTAAAAGAGTAACTTTAAATAATGAATAAATTAAGAGATATTATCATTCAAATATTACTTCTTGCTATGACAAATCTTTCATGTAACCCTTAGCCAGGTTCTGTTTATTTAAGGTGATGCTCATTTGAATAGTTTGGGAAAGAAGTGCTTTCACTGTACCTGTTATTCAATTTGACAGCTCTTTGCAACATGGGAGAGTCATGTTTGAACTTGTACAGAGAAATGTCATTGTCTTGTCTTAAGAAAAGATATTCAAGATACCTCAGATAATGTTCACATGCATTTAGCCTCCCTGAGTGGAAAATTAATCTCTGGCAGGAGTTTTTATGCAAGGGAGAGGGCAAATGACAACAGGTTGTCCCATTATTAATGCAAAACCGGCAATTTTAATCAGCCTTCAAAAACGAATGTATAGTTCCTGAGCTATGCTCTAGCGAATCCAGCTAGACAGTTGCCTGTAACATAGATGTCTCCACTGTATGTTTATTCCTATTGCTTAGATCCCTCATAGATGCACAAACATAGCACAGACATAATCACCTCTTGGTCTTTTCTCTGGCAGACATATCACTTCTTTTATACTGTGTTGTGAGATGAATCTCAGCTCCAGATTTTGCAATCAGGAACAAGAGTTTGTCAAGGCTTTAGGCACTCACTCAGCTCAAGTCTGACCACCTGACTTGGACTTTTGCTCTGAATCTCGCTCTGGAAGAACCTCCTAGATACACACCTGTCTGTTGACTCCAGAGGGAACCAAATCTAAAGGCCAGTCAGATAACTCAGCCACGTAAGTCAGAAACTGGATTGTGAATGTTAAACAAACCCACTCACAGCTATATGGGGGTAAAAAAATTAAGGGCAGAAATGGTTTGGTGCTACATTTGTAAGAGTGAGTCTTTTAGAGGGTTTTCCTTTCACTAAAGGTAGTTTTGGGAGTGGGAGGAAGAATTCATAAAAGGAATTGCTTTTGCACTGCCATGCAAAGGTGCACTAGTGACAATCAACCACTCGTTGAATATTGCAGGTTTGCCATGTCTGCATTCACTGCATGAAGCAAGGAGGTCAGAAGTAGGGATCCCAAGTTTGGTTCTTATCTACATCACTGACTCAGTTTGTAATATTAAGCAAGTCAAGTAAGTGGTGTCAGGTAGGCATCACAGGTTTTCCCACATCACAGCTGTTTGGCTGAATTAATTTATGCTTATGAAACACTTAAACTTTTTTTGTGGAGTCAATGTAGTAGTATGAAAAGGAACTTCTCACAGGTTCCAGAAGTGCTGGGATCCAGAGGAACTGAGGCAATTAATCAGTGTTCTTACAGAGTGAGAGCACTGTGCCTCTCTGAAAGACAAGCATACACAAAAGTTAAGAAATTGTTTATTCCAGCCGTAATAGGAAACTTTTGTATATAATTTCCCTGCTTACTCAGAAGCACTTTAACATCTGTCAGGCCAGGCCTAGCACTTAGCACACAGATCTGAGGACAGAAACACATGCCCCATTTCCTGATAGCAGCTCGCCCACCACTGCTGCCAGACTCAGGGACCATACATAAGACACCAGGCTCAGTTCCACCAGTGTGTATTTGGGCTTCATGGACCAAATCCAAATTTGTGCAGGTGTACATGAGAGCCACACAATCTGTTCCATGCCTTTAATGAAATTTCAGTTCTGATTACATGGCACTCTCTTCCTTTTAACCATTCAAGAAGGGATAAGGACTGAAGCCAAAAGCTACTCACCTTCCATTCCTTGCTTCTTTGAGGCATGCAGCATTTCAATCAGGATCCTTATCAACAGTTCCAAACATGATTCCCATCCCTTACCCTTCAGACAGTGCCAGTCAGGTCAAACACCAATCACCATAATATTTAGCATTGTTCAGGGAAAAAGTGTTTAAGGCCATCCACTCTTCTCTTTTAAATCCCTGATTTCAGTCAAAAACTCTTCAAGCTCTGCAACAGAAAAATTGCATCTTTCACTCAAACACCACTAACCCCATTCATCTTTCTTGTATTTAATCATAATTCCTGTTCACTGAGTTGTTCTTTCTCCTGGGTTTATACACCTGTGCTCCTCTCTACTTTTGCTCAGTCTTTAAGCATCTGGTAACATCCAGTGCTGCCAAGTTTTCCTATGAGAGCAAGCACACTCAGAAGCCAATAGTGACAGTAATCACTGTAACAGACAATTTCAAATATTGTGTGTTCCTCTTACACTACAGGGACTGCTTTCCCAGCCCAAAGGGAAAAAATAAAAACCAAACCCCTTAGAATTATCCAAAAATATGTATTTTCAGCTATTCAGGAAAGATAACACAGTGGTTTTATTTTTATTCTTTACACCTACAGACCCCTACATGCATTCACACATCTATACTTCAGAGCACTTTATCACTTCAGTCAGAATTTAGAAATTTTTAAAGGCATGGAGTGCAAGGCATTGCAACTGATTGCAGTCTGTTTCTATCACCCAAAGAGTCTGGAAGCATAATCAGCGTTGTATTCCTTATCTGCTGTATTTCCTTGTCTCCTTTTGCACCCTGACAGAGGATTAATCACCTGATGGGAATACCACAGACTGCAGAGATCTGGTGGGAAATATATTTCTGAATGACTTCACACTAGTCAGAAGTTCATGATGTCTATGATTTATCGTCTCTAGTGAATTTCTCATTGCTTTTGAGAATTTAAACTAGTTCAGCTGCTCCTAGTGATGAGGCACAGAATGCAAATACAAGGCCATGGTAACTCTGTGAAGCTCATATTTGGAAAGCAGCTTTTCCAAAATACGCAGAGAAATTATGACTTTAGACCTAAGGAGGAGAAGAGCAACTTACTTTTCAGCTGTTTCCACGTTCTCTTCTGGCTGTGCTGTAAAGACTTATACATAGGAAAAAAAACGTAGAAGAAGTTTGGCCAAAATCTGAAGTCCTCCTTCAATTTTCATCATATTTTTACATGGCAAACTACCTCTCAGCATACTTCCATGTAATAAGATACATACATGGAAGAGCAGAAAGAAAAACAAGGCCAAGATGTCAGGACCACTCTTCGGCATATTCAGGATGTACCAACTGGAAGCTGAAAATGAGAGCTCAGGTAACAGCCACTGTTGGACAGATGGAGTTTATATACCCCAGGAGGATAGAAATGCTCAGTAGGATCATTCAAACACAAAGGCAGATGGCAACATCATATAAACTCTACCCTGAATAAGGATTGCTTGTTCAGAGCCCTGATCTGAAGGAGCAAATATAGCTTGGCTGCCATCACTCCATGTTTCAACTAATTTTTAAAGCATTTTTATTTCTTAATAACTTTCTCACTGTTCAGTTTTGATATTCAGTGCTATGTCTCCTCTTCAGCTTGACTATGGTTAGTAATTTCCTTGGGATCACAAAACTATAAAGGCAATGTTTAGTCATACAAAATAAACACTCAACATTTTACAACCTCTAAACATACTTCTGAAAACACAGTATCTTCTTCAGCCCAAAAAGACTTTAAAGGCAGTCTTCATTGAACAATGTGATAAAAAGGACTAAAAATATTCTAGATACTGGCAGTGTTTAAAGTGTTAAAAAGTAAAACACATTTGAGCATACATGTGAGCAAGGGTCTGACTAATGACTGGTCTAGCTCTGTGTAAAGGGGCATAAAGTCCTACTGTTCTGATATGAACAACTCCAAGTGACAAAGCTAAGCAAAAGTAGTGGAAAACTAAGGTTACCAAGAAGTCAGAAAGCTATAACCAAACTAGTAAGTCAAGCAGCTGTTTATCCATAGTCATATCTATATAAATACCAGAGACTTGCAAAATTGAGAGCACAACAAAACCAGAGAACTGTCCTAATGCTTAACTTAGGAGAAAAGAGACACTGTGAGATGAATAATTGGTTAGGCTTTCTTCCCTTTGTCCCTCCCCTAACAGTCTGGATATGCCTGTCCTCCATTTTGAGAATTTATGTGTCCCCTGAAATGAAGAGAGGTTTCATCTCCTTTCAGCTATCACATTCACCTCTTTCAGAAGGTTTGCTTTGCCCAAATTCTTTGACAAGGAGTGAGTGAAATCTCAACCCCACTGAAGGCAGTGGGAAATTTGCCATTCACTATAACAGAGCCAGGGTTTCAACAGAAAGTTTATATCTGTAGAAGACTAGACTGAATCTAGTCCAGTGTTTGTGAAGTGCTTTGAAGTAGAGAGTGTTGCAGCACAGAAAGTATTGGTATTATTACTAATGTTATTGAGTGCATGACAGAGAAGAAAGGTAGAAACCTCAGAGTGAACTGGAAGGAAACACTGATTCTGGAGATCTTTCTCAGAGGTCAGTACATGGCATTTTTCTAAACAGTTTCCTTTAAAAGTGTCTAGTAAAATTCTCTTTCAACCTAAGTACTTTCTTGGCATGTTAATCAGAAGCAGATCTTCCTACCAAGCTCAGCCATCCTTCTGGAAAGCGTCCTATCTTTTCTTTTACATACTTTTCCTGAGTTTTATTACTGGTCTCTGAAGATTAACTGAAATACTCTACAGAGAGCTCTTTTTTTTTTTTTTTTTTTTTTTTCCCCCAGAAGCAATGCAAAAGCCCACGCTGGAAAAGAAAATCTATGCTTTCCTTTTAGCCTGTCTGTTCTTCTTCTGAACTACAGTGTGGCCCATGCACTGCACTGGCCCATGGAAAAGAAAGCCTGGGATCCAGTATTGTTGGCAATTATAAGCTCTTCCATTACTTGTGGTTGATGTGTATTTATTACCACCAGACAAGACAACGGCTGGTCATCAAGGAAAAAAGCCCTCTCCCATGATCTCATTAACTAGTTTATTCTGCCACAGACTCATTCAGAATTCTTTTCAAGTTACATGGACAACACTGCAGTCAGGAAATGTGTTAGCTGCTACCAAAGGAACTAACATTTGGGTCTTGGCTGTTGCTTCCCCCCAGTAATCTCAGATCACAGTCCCTGCAGTTCCCTCAAACATTTTGCTCTTTAGAAAAAGAACACTCCCTGTAGGGTCCAGACACCCAGGGACAGATCTTCAACTGGTGCAGACTGTCAGGGCTCCTTCTAAGCTCAGGCAACCCAAGGTTTTAGGCTTCAGAGGATTTATCAGCAACTCAGCAGCTGTGAGAAGAGCACAGCTTTAGGTCAGAGAAGGAACAGGCCAGCAGTTGTGAATCAGCCATTGGCACACTCAGCTCAGCTGAGAATTCCCAACCACAGCCTACAGAATGGAGTTGTTACATCTTGATTAATTTCAAATCACACTGTCTTCTTTCAGTCTCTACCTTTTTTGGTTATCTCAGTGCACAGCAGTGGTCCCAGTGGTTGAGATCTGTGCTGTTGTCTCTGATCTTAGTCATGTGGCCTGCAATGGAAAGAGTGACAAATTACTTCTATCAGTCAACTAAAAGGAAAGGACAAGTTTGTATAGTCTTATAAATTTAATCAGCTACACTACAAGCTAAATAAAGGTGGTGATACAAAATATGCTATTAAATACTTCACTATTTAGTAGGAATAATTGCAGCTACAAAAAAATTGAAATATCATAACCTAGGAATCTTCCAAAAATAGTTTCTTCTTCTGTTTTTAACCCAGATATCACTTACTAACAAGGTATTGCTGCTGAGACACAGCACATTAGCACTGAGTTAATGCACTTATACATCTTCTAGAATGGAATCTGGAATGGATCCGATTTCTATATGAACAACTGTGATCACATCTATCTACATGCAATCATGTCAACACCTCACATGATGCTCATACAATTATTTTTCAAGAAGTCTCTTAGTCTCTTAGTGCTTTGGAGAATGAGACCACGTCTTTCTAAACTGAAATATGGATCTAAATGCCCAAGTTTATAGAGATAGATTTTAAAACATTGGCAACAGTGAATAACTGCAATAACAAGAGTAAACCCAAATATAACCATCTATTTAAATGTATTCCCTATTTAAACTCACCAGTAAAAAAACGGTAGGTTCGGATGTAACATTTCAACCAATAAACACATTCCTAAGGGAAGATACGGCATGCTTTTCCACCACTTATCACAGTCAAACACACCAGCTGCGACTGTTCAGGGCAGTTCATATCTCACTCAGCACTACTTTTCATGGCCTGTGACATAAAAAAGAAGGTACCTGGGCTCATTTTCCATTCTTAGGAAGATCCACAACACTGCCCAAATCAGTATTTCCTTCATGTCGCACTGCTCTTAAGCATCCGTGGGTGACTTCAACACATACTGGTTTTTGACTCCAACAGAACAGGCAGCCAAGGGAAGAATTTAGAAAAGGAGAAAGATGGACAGAGTATTGATCCCTTTCTGTGCCCTCAAAAACCACACAGGCATCTTGGGTTAGAGAGACTTAGCAAAAGGGATAGGTTAGTGTTTTACCACTCTCTGAAATCAGCGGTAACATCCATACGGATTTAAGGGGGTCTGGATTTCACTTACTCTGTTTTTTCCTGACAGAAAAAGTCTAGTGGTTTGCTAAATTAACTTGTAGTGGGGCTAGTCTTCCTTTCCTGGAACTGGGAGCAGCAGAAGGCCTGGTGCTGGTAAAGCCTTTTGATGTACCAGCTCTCTGCAGCTTCCATGTCCGCTCTGCCTCTCGGGGTCACACCTGTTCACAGCCCCACGGCTGAACAGAACCTCACAGCACATCTTCCCTGCCTTCCCTCCTGGAGGAAACACACAGGCACCCTCCAGCCATGCACCTCACCTCCTCAGCAGCTCTGGAGGCCTGCGGTGGGTCAGCTCCACTGATCAGCTGGAGGTTTTGTTTAGAAGGCTTCTTTATGCTGTTTATGCTGCCGTCAACACCACAAAGCTAACACTGCCACCTCGTTGTTTACATACCTCCCCTCCAGGACACCCTCTGCTAACACTGCCCAGTGTGTGAGGGTGCAGCTTCTCTTTTTTATTTTTATAAGGTTCGTTAACCACATCGCTATAAGATATTCGTTCAGATTTCACCCAAACAGACCTCTTGCTGTCAGCATTTAATTATGCTTGCATTCCTATGTAAATAGAGCGTTAGCCAAAATAGAGCTTTTTATAGAAGATAAGGTCAGGCACATCTTTACAAGAAAAGGAAGCTTTGGAAGCTTCTGTACTACTGACAAGAATAAATTTCTAAATGCAAGGGAAAAATGCATAGAAATGAGCATGTTCTGTTGGTGATAAATCACAGTATTGAAAGTACTATTTTTATATATCTTTATTTGTAGGCTTAAGAGTACATATTTAATGTATGTATATAAAATATGTCCTTGTAAGACTAAAAAGTCTTTTCAGACTTCCATTGAAAAATACTGTGCATTTAAGATGAATCTTTTTAATGATTCACAGTTCAGAAAAGATTTCAACCAAGTTTTTCTCCCAAGATGGGTATCAAATTATTTGACAATCTTTTTCTCAGTTTGGCTCATGTATGTAAACATCTGGAGAAACATTATGTTCTAAGCTTAACCACAGATTTTATATCATAAGATAAGCAAACATTTTAAATACAAATTTAAAGCTTAAAATACTGAAATCTCATAAATCCAAATAGGTCCCCAGTATTCCAAGTATAAATGTCCATTACCCTTTCAAATAATTTTAGAAGAATACCAGAATCCTTCGAACAAAAATACCAGACCTCACTGTATTTAGATGGATGGGAACTGCAGCAAGACTCATACAATTTTTTCTTCACCAACATGAGTCTTAACTCAATTGTCAAGTTTGCTGTCACCTCCAATCTAGATTCCTGTGAAAGGTCATGCAGATCTAATGCATTGGCTCTACTTTTATTGTACTGGGTCATTGTGGTTAACTTCAGATCTCCAGCTAGCATTCTCAGTAACCACACTGAGAGGTAGAACTGAAATCACATTGAACAGAGCTATTTCCATGATAACAGTTTTTGAAGAACTCGGGCAAGTTTGTGGGTGATAAAAAACTGCATCAGCTATTCTGGCTCTTGATTTGGTCACATTCAATGCAGCTGAACAGAAATTAAGTATCAGTTAACCTCATGCTACTCCAGAAATCTATACAGGACACGATTTAGTGCTCTCAAAATGAGACTTGACAAGTAATTTTCTTGTGGCAGATTTGTCTGGACAATAAAATCTTGATTTTTTCCAAAGGTTCCTATGTTTCTAGTAGTGTTAGAAGTAAGTATCACAATAATTTGGGGGCTGATAGTTCATATGGATCATCCAAGTTCTTCTTTCTGAGACACCATTAGGAAATCAGAGCAGAATTTGGTTTACCATATTTTCACTTGCAAACTTTTAGGTACCCTAAAAATGCTTCATGAGGAAGACAATTAATGAATCATTTGCAATTAACTTCTTTTATTGCTGAGTACCACCTCAGTACTGTGATGTAATTCACCTGTGCTGTTTGACCCAAAGGGGAATTTGGCAGTTGAAGCTAAGACGTTCTCACGGATCTGCCCTATTACCTAACTTTACCTACTGCTTCATTAGAGAAGTGTAAAATGATTTACATATAAATATAAAATCAATTTTAAACAAAGCACTCTGAACAAATGTCTTCCACTCTGTGATTAAAAAAAAAAGACATTTTATTTGGCTGCAAATGCTTTGATAAACAACAGGTCTCATTGACTACACCATTGAAATGCTCTAATGAATTTTTAATGTCTTTAGTTGTTTAACTGGATCTTATAACAAAGAAGCTGAAGACACAAAAGCATGATGTTTCCTCCACTGGCACATTTAAGAAATCAGTAGAGGCATGCCAAGAAAATGTTCTGTTTTCAAAGTAAGTCTCAAAAACTGAACTCAAGGGAAAAAATAAAAAGCATTTTGTCATTGTTTCTGGTATTAAACTACTGCTGTTGATTTGAACTGTATGTTACACTTTCCTCAAACTGAATACACTGGGTTCTGTCCGTTACCTCCCTGCTGGTATGATATTGCATCTGTGGCTGGCTGACAGGTGGCAGAAACTGATCACGTTTGAAAACAAATTAAAGGTGAGAGATCTCTTGCTGCAGACAGTAGAAGGGAAATTCTGCTACTATAATCTAGGTGCCATTTCCCCATGAAGCCAAAAACTTGACTTCTAAGACGCTGACATGCTTCACCTCTAACTACTATCGCAGAGGCCTGCCAGCTGCAGAGATCCTCCCTCTCCGCTCAGTAACCACGTACTGATTAACAAGGTTGAACTGAGAAAGTTCACCTTGCACCGTTTCGTCAGGTCCTTCATTCACTACCAATGTCTCCATGACCACTGCAAGTTTTAAATTTTATATGCAGTCCCGAGCCATAGGAACTCAAGCACAATGAGAGGATAAATCATTACAGGCTCCTCTAGCATTCTGCTGTTTTCCTTGTGACCGACCCGCTGTGCCTTGAGAAGCCCCCCAGCTCGCATGGGGGCTTTCTTTGCTGTAAAAGCCTATGTATTATCATCACCAACAGAACAATGGAGTTGGCTGCACTGCACCGGGAGCCCAGTGCACCACTGGAGAGAAGAGCCTCTTGCAGAGCTTGCAGAGCAGGGATTGTGAGGAGTGTAACACAATCAGGCTCACGGAGCACTGATGCACGTAGGGGTTGCTGTGCCAGGGCTCCACTCAACAGGCTGCATCTCCTGGCAAAGTGACAGGGTAGGATTAGTGCTGATCAGAAAGACAAGCTACTTGCTCAGTTTCCTCATGTAAGAAGGAGAGGAGTAATACAGCAGGGATAGGAAGAGGGAAGAGCTTCAAAGCCTGCAAAGACATGAGAACTGTTTCCACACACACACACAAAAAAAAAAAGAGGTGCATCTTCCAGCAATTTTTCTGAGCACAGTGAAGAAGGTCCCAAAGTTCACTCGCCCATAGACTTCCCTGAATGAGAAATAACATGTAGAAAGTGGGTGTCTTCTTCCCAGAACACACTCCAGAGTGTTTGAGAATGTACCTCATCCTCCCCCACATTTGTTTGTTTTATCCATCTGTTATTGCCCCATATTTGATTATGAATTGAAAGCATTCTCCTGGAGCTGCACTCTGAGCTTTTCAAACTGAAGTGTTTGAATAAGGCTTGTCACTACAGGAAGGATACAGAGGGCATCACATTCCCCAGCTGCCTCCCATCACCCTTTCCCCCTCCCTGCACCTCAGGGCCAGCAAGCAGCTTGGATGCAAAAGGGGAGAGCTCTAAGCAGCTGCTACCTCTTCCCCGTTTCTCCTGCTGAGCAGCTCCCATGCAGGAAAGTGGCTCTGTTGCTTGATTTCAAGTTGGAGGAGCCTGAGGGCAAACAGAATGGTTCATTGGGCTGTCTAAGCCTGCAGTGGCACATTAGTAGAGGATGGATTACCCCTATCCTACACAGCCACAAAGGACAGGCATATGAGAGAGAGGTCATGTGGCTCCCCAATTCTCCCTGTCCCAGCCACAACACCGGATTAAAGAAATCATCCTAATTTTTCCCAGATGACTGTCCCAAGGAAATGCACACAGTCTTACAAAGCATTTCTTCTGGAAGAGTCTGCATAAATAGGATGTTCTGGCTGTACTCTAAATTTGGGAAGTTCCCCATCTTCCAGAGGACTTTCCAAGAAGGGGCATTTGAGGGTGATTTTCACTTCCTCTGAACTGGCTGAAGTGACACATGAAATGACCTGTTGAAATCTTGGGCTATGAAGGAGTTTCTTTGCTCCAGCCAAGTGTCCTGCAGAACAAGCTAAAACTCTTCAGTTCAGCCTACAGGAGATCTCTCTGACACTGACAGAGTGTGATAAAAACCAGCAGAGCTCGGAGCATCCATATAGTTTATGCACGGTTCTTGAGTGAGAAGAATATAAATCTTTTAAATGTATAGCCTGTTTCTTAAGAAGTAGTTTTGGTTTTTTTCCTGAATTACTCCAATAAGCCATTTGCATTTGATAATTTCACTGATATGGCTGTTTCAGGTAGCAAATTTGCTGCTTTGTTCTTCACAACGTGAGGAAATATATTTTCAAAACAAGTTTTCAACTTCAAAGCTTTATAAGCTGCCACAAAACACAGCACAGACACACACCACGCGTGCTTCGCATTTGAGCCATTTGCAGAGCCCAAAAGCGGTGTGGAGACGGCTGACAGCAAGGGGATTGAAAGAGCTTTTCTGTGCGGGCTCCTGCTGCAGCCAGATTAGATGAGGGAATTAGAGACAGGGTGCGGTTCCCACCTCGAATGCCTCTCCTGCAGTTCACAGACCTTCACGCTGCCTTATTAACACGCACTTCCCTCTCTCCTTCCAAACATGCAAACTGCACCCTCTCCCAGGTCCCTCCTTAGCTTAAGGGTGCTGGCATGTTCTCTGCTGACTTTCTGCAACCTAGGGATTTCCAATTATTTCCACATCCTCCTCCTGTTTGTCTTCTGGCTGTGATGCCTTTGGGCTGCCTGCTTGACTTCCCACTCCACAGGTCTGCAAGGCAAGGGCAGAAACGCCAAAATTAAGAGAGCAGAGTAATATCTGAACAAGGCGGAAGGGAAAAGGAATAAATATAAGTTGCCTGGGGCCAAATCTGCTTATTCTCTCTATCTTGCTCCCTTCTAATGAGGCAGCCTTTGTGTCTCCTCAGGTTCTTGTTAAGCTTCCCAGAGCATCCAGCTTTGTCTCTCTCAGTTCTTAGGAAGCCACGAGGAATGTCTTCTTTGCTTTTAGGCACAAAAGGCTGCATCACCGAAGTGAGGTACAGGCAGCATGTTTTATTCGAGTATGTGGCACCAGACTGCAGCAGATCTGAGAAGCCTTGAACATACTATTGGAACATTTTAAAATCTTGCATTAGATGACATCTTCCCGAGCAAAATTCGACCCCAATCTGATAAGCAATTGTTGCAGAGCCTGCACCTAAAGCCTGTCCAGCACTCAGTCTAGCAATTCCCTCACAAAGATACCAGCTTGGCCCATCACACAGCCGTAAAACACTCCCTTGGCTTTCCAGTGCTTGTTTAACTGCTCTTCTATTTTGCTGTGTATCAGAGACACTCCTCACTCCATTCCTTCCAGACTAGAAAGCTGGGGGCTGTAAGGAGCCTCCTCCAAGCCCTTCCCTGGCCAAGGCTACAAAGGGCCTCCACCCTCTTGTTTGCTGTGGGTACTGCTACAAAAAAAAACCCTTCACCCTGTTCCCAGGCCAAGTATTGCAGGGAGGGAAGGGGAAGGAAGGAAAAGAAGATAGCAAATGGACTTATTGTTCACAATGAAAGGTGGGGGAAATGTAGAGAAAAGCTACCCTGAGATGCAAGGCTCTTTTCGTTTTCTTCTTCTCCTGCAAGGATGATTTCTTGCTGTTCCCACTCATCCCCACTCCATTTCCCCAGTCCAACCCCTACCCCTAAAGGGAGGGGAAGAACTGTGCCTGTCTTTTGCAGAAGTCCTGGCTTGATGCTTTTCTCTAGGGAGTAGGTCAATCAAAGCAGCTCTCCACACTGGCAGAGCCGGGCAAGTGGCGAAGGCCTAGGGTCAAGTCATCAATAGCACTGCAGGTCTTCATGTGCCCGTGTCGGATGGCCAGAGGAAGACAGACACCAAGCATTTATCTGGTTAATTACTCCTTTCATTTTCTGCCTTATTCCCATTTCAAAATTTGCAGGCATACACTTGCAGCCCCTAACAATAGCATGTTTGTGTGATTCCAGCTGACCAAACAACAGAAGTTATTTATAACTGCAGATGACCAGACTCTGCTGTATTTTCATTTATGTAATTTTCCTTAGATCATCCATTGGAAAGGGGTCATACTTTCATGTTTCTCACACGCAGAGGCCCTGTAGGTTAGCACACAGGAGATGAACCTTGGCAGCCTGCACTGCTGGACTGCCTGAAGAGGAACTCTCACCGCAGCTGCCTGAACCAAGAACACACGGGGGCTGAGAGTGAGGTAGTTGTTCTCAGTGCCACACCAGGCAGCAGGTGGCTGAAATGGCAGGACCAGTGATTCTCAGATATAAAGCTTTTTAAAACAACTCCTCATTTGTGGGTTTTCCTTTCGTCAAGGCTGATTGGCATTTCAGAGGAACAGTCAGTGCCTGAGGAATTCCAAAATAAGTGAGTGGAATATTGAGAAGTGGCATTAAGTAAACAGGATAGACGACCATAAGGTGAAACCTCTTATTCTTAGGTGGGAAACAGAGCCACAGGATGTCCATCCATGCTAACAGAGCATAATTTCCCCATCCACATCAATGCAACTGAATTAAAAAACACTTTTAATATTTTTAGATGCTTCTCTCAGTACAAGCTTAAATGTGGACAGGCTTGAATTCACTTTGGTAGTTAGGACATCAAAGGCTACCTCTTTGAAGCCCTTCTACCTACAATCTTTTCACATTATGTGGAAGGCTTACAGTAAGTAAAGCATTTTCTCTAGTCCCGTCACCCTGCAACAATACTATCCAAGCCAAATTAATTCAAACAAGCATACTATAACAAAAGCCCCCCACAATTTGCAAAATCCCTTGTTTCTATCTAGGAAATAGGGCAGTTCTCCACATTGCTTCTAGGAGACGCAAGAGACACAAAGGGAACTGCTGTGTCCAAGGTCTCCTTTTAGGGTTGCACATCAAGATTCAGAGCAGCCAGATGGAGACAGCAGCATATTTTACTGTATACTGATGTATGAAATAGGTCTCACAACTAATCCTAGCAGATACGTACCCAGCCAGAGCATATGTATAAAATAAAGCCACAATATCTTTTCCTTAAAATAGAGAGTATTAAGGAACTTGGTGATTAGAAATACACAATAAAACTCAGAGATGGCAGTAAACAGGAGAGAAATTAGTCATCGGGGTTTCATTCCTTTATGTTTAAGCACCGTAAGCATTTTTAATTGGTCCAGCCCAAATAACAGAGAAAAATGTATCCAAAGAAAAAGCAGGGGTCTTCTTTGGGGTCCTTAAATATTAACCTGCACTGAGAAGGCTGTGTCCATGCAATTGAATAGTGGTGCTGTGCTCTAGTACAAAAACTTTTCCTACTTACAGAGGGTTATCTTTCCCATTTGATTTTCTTCTTTATCTGTGGGAAATCTAGGCATTTGCTGAAGATCTCAGAAAAGGGAAGTTGCCTGGTATTGGGAATTCTGATATCACAGCCATGGAATGCCACACACTTACTAGCCAAATTTTTCCATCCCTCTGTATACATGACTCCTTCCTCAAGCCAACAATTTTCATAACCTTTTGCCCTTTCCATGGCATCATAGCTATTTAGTAATATTTACTTTTTTTCCCATCTTGTAAAATGTATGACGCCTTGATGGTTCGTGACTGATCCCCACATAGATCAACCAAACTCAATGAGCAGTTCACAGAGTTTGCGCTCCCAAGTATGTTAGTCAATTACCTCCAATTTATCTAAGGAAAAAGACATTCAAATGATGAAGGAGGAGGTACCACAGCTTTTTTAAGCTTCTGTCTGGTGCCATTAGTCTCAGGCACCAGTCTCACAACCGAATTTACTGGAAGAGCTTTTATCTTTTGGAAACTAGTGCCTTCTGGGCTAATACTGAGAATATGTACTTGGCACTATATCCAACATAGGGTTGTAATTAGCAGCCCAGTATAGCACTTCTGTTCAGCAAATAACCAATTTATTTCTAAGGACCTATTTGTAATATTACTATCTATTATTGTAATATTACTATCATTGCTAATGAGACATTACTATAACTGCTACATGGTCTAGGTCAGGTAAAGTCCCATTGTCATCCTTATGTCCACTTGCAAGAACCATGAACACGAGTTAAAGTGCCAATTTGTCAACAAGTTACAGACTTTTTTTAGAGAAGAGTAGGAAAGATCCAGCTGCTGTACTTACATCAGAAAAAAAGACTGAAGTTGCTTTTAGCCTAATTCCCAATGTAGAATGAATTGTGAATTATTTTTCTAAGCGTATGTATTAAAATGGATGAGTCTCCTGAAGGGCATTCAATTAATCAACCTAGGTGGCTACACCTTCAGTAAGAGAAAACACTGTTTCCTCCTGACTGTTGAGGAATCATCTCATAGACAATAGTGATAATTTAAGAATATAGCTATATGTCTTCGCATCCTGGAAAGTCTGTACTGAAAGAAAAACTGATTTGAAATTTGCACACCTAATTTTTACTGAGTCCAGAACATGTCTGAAATAATATGTGCTTTAAAATGTTTATTTTGCCAAGAAACTCCAGGAATATAGATCTTCTATATTGCAAATCAAAACAGAAGTGTCACAAACCTGCCAACTTCCACGTGGTGCACCGTGGGTACTCCAGAAGCTTTGTGCTTTGCATCCTGTCTCCTCAGCATGAGGTCATCTGCTATCTCCTCTTCTGAGAAAGGTCCTTTCCTCTTACTGCCTCTAGCAGACTAATATAAGAATCTGAAATACAAAAGTATTGTGTGTGAATAGAATAAATCAGAGTAGAACTATTATCTCTCTAGTATACTGGATTTTCAAAAGTGTGAAAACTTTCCTAGGAATCTTGCAGACTAAAAAAAATTTCTAGAATGAAGTGTAATACTGACCTTCAGTCCTTCTTTTACCCTTGAGCAGAAAAAGTAAAGAAACAGTTGTCCGTGGGGAGGAAGTTATACAGAGCAGGACCTGCATTTTCCTCCAGGTTGCTCACGCTAGATGACACACTGCCTATGGTATTGCTGCTAAGACATTCCTGAGAAGCCTGAAAGAACACAGCAAGTGTCTGGTAAAATATGCAGAGACCTCTGCAAGATTCAGGCCAAGCACTGAACATTTTCTTCCTGCAACATTGCTGCCCTTTTTTTTTTTAATTTGATTGATAAAAACTGTAGTTATTCTTCTCGATGTGGTCAAAGAAGAGAATCATAAAATCATAGAACCATTTAGATTTGAAATGACCTTGAAGATCATCAAGTCCAACCATTAACCCAACACTGCCAACTCCACCACTAAACCAACAAAGACTATTTAGGCTACCCATCACGTATGGGAAGCCTTGGGTAGGAAATCTGTCATAAGGTTTGTGTAGCACCTCTCCCTCAGCTCCAGATGTTGGAGGGGAAGCCATTCAAGACAGACTTACAAACCTCAAAAGTATTCTCAGTCTTGTCTATCCCTCATCTGCCACCAGTACTAACACTGCAGATCTGTCCAGTGTGGAAATATGAGTTCAAAAGCTTTTCCACTCTCTCTGCTGACTTCAATACAGCTGCTAAGCTTATGCATGATATGTTTATGTTAAAGGTTTGGTGTAAACGGGGCTTGTTTTGCATAGCTGTCTGAAAATGTCCCATCCCCTTCTTTTCAAAAATGGGCAAAAGACCAAATATTTCTGTAAAGCTTTTAAAATCCTATAGTCTACAGAAGACATTAAATCTTCTAAAGCAAATTTGAAAATTTGCAGAGGGAGTGGGCATTTTTTTCTAGGAGAATGTTAGATTGTAAAAAATGCTAAGTTTAAAACCTTTCAGATAATGCTAATCACCAAACTCCACTAAAAAGTAGAAAGGATATTTCTGCATTAATTCTGCACCTTTCAAAAGATTTGTCTAACACAGGCAGCATAGTGTAAATTCTTAGGAAAAATGAGGATTAGTAACAGCACTTCACATAGTGAAGGGTTTGTAATGTACCTCCTATTTATTTTGGTCTCAGACTCATCAGGAGAAGAGAAAGAGTTTGTAATTTCTTGATGAAGTAATTTAGTGAATGGCGGTCAAAGAAAGTAATTTAATTACTGGCTTAAATAATTTATGTGACATCCATGCAGTTCTTTTATCTTCTGTTAGGCAATGTGTTCATTTTTTTTAATGTCTAAAGCTTTAACAGAGTGTGTCACAGTGTTAAACTCAGAATGTGTGGAAAGCCCAAGGTCTCTGTGACAGAGAATCAGACTGCAAATTATTTAATTCCTCTTTGCTGCTTGGAATTGGGGCTGAAAGGCACAGCTTTTTCCAAGTTTGTTTCACCCTGAACAATACGTATACTTAAGACACTTTCCAGTGGGCAATACGGTGTCGCAGCTACCTTGCACTGAACAGTAGTAAGGAGCTCCAGAGACAAGGTGGGGAATGGTGTGAGCTGGGCTCAGCACAATCTTTCTCTCATGCCTTTCTCTGGAGCAGTAAAAAGTCTGGTGAAGAGGGCCACATGCACAGTTCAATGAGACCTCATAAAAAGAAGCTAGATCACCATAAGAAAATACCACAGGCTAATCCAAGGCCACAGGTAGCTGAAATCTCAGTTGGAATATCCCCATTAATGTCATTAGGAATATTCATCTCCAGCATCAGTGAACCTGGCTCTCTTTTGCTCCGAAACTTGCAGACCCCTCTGCAGAAACAATGAATACCAATTTAGCTAATTCTGGTGACTCTTACTCTGAAATACAGACGGCATTAAGGAGGTCTTATTGAAAAATCAAAGACAATAAGAAATCCACTGTTATTACCTCTGTATTTGTCTTCTAGGCAGGAAAAAATTAAGCACGAGACATCAGTGATCCAAGCCTCGTTACCTCTCAAAAAAGTTTACACGAGAATTCAAATGTCCTGGTATAATTCACAGATTCCCGGGTTCACATGAACAGCAGCAAAAGAGGAAAATTGCTCCATATCCTGTAGAGAGGAAATGAAAGGTATCTGGAAGAGAAGAATGTGCTGTGTGGTGCGAAAATGCTGTTTTGATTCCTGATGCTAAACATCTGCCATATTTTTGTGTGGAATCACTTGACTTAGTGAGAGAATAGCATCTTCAGGATTGTGAAAAGTCTATTCCAGACTCGAGCTGTCCGAATTGGCAGCTGTGAGAACACCCACAGGAAGCATGAGACCCTGGAAGAAGAAGTGTAGGAGTACATCCTGTGGGGATAGATAAAAGTCAGAGCTGGGCTATGGGAACCTCTTCAGAACAAACATGCAAATACAGTTTCGAAAGTCAAAGCCCCATCTGTTTGTTTAGGGATTTTTCAGTTATTTGTTGCTTTTATTTGGCTTTCACAGAACAGAAACAGAGAAAGGATCTCAGAGAAAAAAAAAGGGGAAAAAAAAAAAGATGAATGAAATCAAACCTTAGATGTTTTCTTTATTGTTTGTTGTGGGTTCATGTGCTTCATGTGCAGTGCCACAGCTTGCTTTGTTTGCCTTGGGATAGGAGAATGCCATAATACACCTATTTCTGGTCCACTGAGTTTGATCATTTGTCTGCACACACAGCCAATAAGGGCAATGCTAGGGAGAAGATGCCTGTAATTCCTCACTGTTGCCCCTTCATGGAAAAATGCCTCATCTCATCCATGTGAAATCTTATAGCTCATGAGGAAGTGTAACAGTTGGAAAGAATTTAATCCACTTCTTAATTATTAAGTGCAAAATCAAATAGTAGTCGGTGTCATGGATACAGAGAGCTCCCCATGAATACTGGCAAGTGACTGAGAGACCCCCTGCCATAAGAAGACTCGCTCCCTTGTGCTCCCATCATTGTGGTAATGATATTCTTGTTTCTTCTACCTTTATGTGCCCTCCTGAATAAAGCTAGATGGATTTGGTTTTATATTGCCTAGATGACATCTTCATTTAATATTTCTACACTATTTTTCTCAGTCCTTCAGGCAACTTTCTGCTGTTTGTACAAACAATACCCTGCAAAATCAATGCCCACAGATTGACTGCACATAGTGTCAATTAATATTTTCTTTTCTTTCTGAACATTCCTAATTCATATATCAATAAAAGGTTGAAAAGGAGGTTTAAATTGGCTTTCTTCATGTTATCTATTATTCCTTGTGTGACACATGCTGTATATTCTCTTGTTCTTTTTACTTTCCTGCATAAATAATCTTAGTCTCTTCAATTTCTTCCTGCAAGAAATATGTTCTGTGTAGTTTGCTATTTTCGCTACCTGCCTGGAGTTTGTTTCTACTTTTGCATCTGCCTTTATTTTTTGGCATGGGGTTACTAAAACCAGATGAAATAATGAAAATGAGGACATGGCATAGTAGATGCAACATGTAGTACTCTCCATTTTATTGTCTACTTACTTCTAATGTGTAGCCGAACAAGTTCTTTTTTCTGTCACACACCCAGAAGAGACATTGACTGCGTTGTTCTTGATAACTCCTTAAACCTTCGTGTTTCCCAGGAAATTACTATTACATTCAGAACCCATTCATATGAAAAAATAATTTAAAGTATGTTCTCATGTCCTTCTGTTGTTAGTTTCCTTAAAAAAAAAAGGAAAAAAAAAAATTAAAAAACAACCACCAGCTCAGTACAAGTTTAAAGAAGTAAACATTTTACAAGTTATCATGCAGTGTAGAGAATTGGTGACCATCTCTCAAAGTGCCTTTTGATTCCCCAAATGCTGATGGGAAATATTCTGGAGGCACAAATAGACTGCAGATGTTGGAGAATACATCTTAGAATTCTGCTGAACGTATTACCCTACTGGGAGGCTGTTTTGAGTCTCCAGGGACATTCCTCTGAGAGCCCAGCTGATTGTCTCATATTGAAACAACATGTCCAAGATACATTCCAAGTAAAAGAAAATAGAACAAGGGTACTCTGACCAAATATAAATCATGGGGCTAAAGGGCAGTTTATCTTCCATCCTTCTACAATTTCTTTTCTCCCCCAGTGAATATTCCCCCCAGGGAAACAGACCACTGGGTAAAGGACTGCCAAACATGATGACTCAGACATTAGGCACCGTCCCCAAGTGCTTCACAGATGGTGTCTGGATGGGAAACCCAGATCTTTCGGCACCATGAGCCTTGCTACTTTTTTTTCCTACCTTTTTTTTTTTTTTTTTTTTTTTTAAATTCACTGCAGCATTACTTCTGATCTCATGTCAAGCCCTTATAGCACTGTTGCCCCCCACAATGAATCCTGATGCTGACCTTGTAACAAGCAATGCCATTGGCACATAAAAAAGATAGGAGAGAAATCCTAGCAGACCTTGGGGAGTGGGGAAAACAAAGCTAAAATAAACACATTACTTAAAAGATTAATCTGTATCCAATTGAAAAAAAAAATAGCAAAAAAAATCTGCTGCAAAATACAGGCATATTTTGAAGTACAGTGCATTAGCACAATTGCATAATTGTAGGTACTATGAAAGAAAAAATGTTCTCTGCACAGATTTTTATTGGTCTGTTTCTTTTTGTAGAATCCTGTTTGTTTCAGTAAAATCCTGTTCCTTTCAGTTTGCTTTATGTTTCCCCAAAGCGAGCACATCTTGGGATGCACATCTGGACCCGGGCGAGCTTGAAAGCAATGGCATATTTCTGTGCTTCTCCAGTACTGTATGTTCACACTGGGCTCTGGAAAAATCCTCTATGGAAGGAAAAAAAAAAACAACAACAACAAACCAACAACCACCAGCAGTTTTTCCTCCTATGAAGACAGGCTCAAGAAATGCTCTGTAAAGCCTTATAGATTATGCACAATGAATGCAGCTATCACAATCCTAAACAAAACATATGGGAAATGTAAAATACCCCTTCCTCTCTGTCTCCCCCTGTCTTGCACACACACACATGCACAAACCCAGTTGCAAAGGGGAAAAGAAGAGGAACTGCACAATAAGAAGAACCAAGTCCAGCAAGCGTTTTTTTTGTTCTTTCTCTTCTTCCTCTTCTCTTGTTTTTAAGGTTTACCATCAGTATCATCCATAAGAAGCAAAAGAAGAATTGTTCACTCCAACTGGAAAGGATAAATATCTAGGTATTTTTGTGGGCTTTATTCTGTTCCACAGGTTATGTAGCAATTCATTGAAGTTCTCCAATTTACACAAACTCAGCTGAATAGTTATTCTGTTTAAATCAATGGAGTTATCTTAGCATGTAGAAAAAATAAATGGAACACAGACATTTTGTTTCAAAATTCAAATTTAAAGGTCCCAGAATTGAAAGCAGCAACTCTTGTATCAGTTGATTTCTCCGTTTCTTAAAAAAGAGTGCCTGAAAAAAGTTGATAGCACTCTTCAGAGTTAATGTCCCTGAGCCAGGGGTTTTACAAGCAGCAGGAACTGGGTCACAGATGCTGACCACCATGGGATTCCTTGCTTGGAGACAGTCACTTCAGAGTCACACCTGGAAAGATACACTTCTTAACAGCCAGTTGTTGAACTGCTAAGGAACTGACAGCATAAATCAGCATAAAACTAGCCAGGTTTCCAAAATGTGCCTAGCAGGCAGTTTTCAAGCCCTGCCTGGTTTTGGAAGCAACTTTGTCAAAATTGGACCCTCTCCACAAAGTGCTTTGATGTTGATGAATCGGTAAATTCCAATGAAAACTTGTTTAGTCAGAATTTTTCTGACCAGCTCTACTTCCTCCTTCTGCCAAGGCTATTTACTCATTCTCAAACTTTCTGTGTGGCTTCGGGCAAAGGTTTTCTGCCACAGCCATCCCGGCTGCAGAGTTCAGGCACAGATCAACACAAGCTCTTGCCCACCAGGGTCTTCCCCTTCCATGTCCCTAGGGGAGAGAAGCTCCATGCAGCAGTACAGCTCCCAGCCTCCCTCTCCTTCCATAGCACAGCTCCATCCAGACTCATGTTGCTCAGGAGGCTTTGTTGTGGGGACTAAAGTAGCATCACCCCCATTTACTTCATTATCACCCCAGAGAAAGTGAAGCACAGAGAAATAACCAGTGTCACAGCAGCATTAAAAGTATGGCCTGGTCAATATGATGCCTGGCTTTATACTGAGCCCAGTGGTCCATAACATCTATTTGCATCTTTTGAGTCATACAGAGGCTATTGAGAACTAGAATCTACCATGGATGTGGATGAACTTGTGCATAAAATGGGGAGGGAGGCTGGGAGAGAATAGGCCAAGATTTTATTAAAGCATTTCTATCCTGGGCTTGCAAAAACAATGCACTGCATTGAGACGAGGTGTTATTGTCTGCTTTTAAGTGTACCCTCCCTTTCAAGTTTTCTTTCTTCATAAAGTATCTGAGGTCATGCTATTGTCATTAGAGCTTGGCGAGTGCTCAGCAGCTGTCACCGTGGCAGCAGGAGCGTGCCTGGTGCCAGTCCCCTTTGTCACGACAGCCCCAGCAATGTAAGGAGAAGGGCCTTGCAGGATGCAGGACAATACTGGGAAGGAAAAGGAGGGAATCCTCGACCTTGGGCCAGGGCCTGGTGGCAGACTATTGAACCCCATGCATCTCAGCAAACCACAAGGAGTAAAAATTCTTGGAAGCGGCAAAGGTTGCAAGTGAAAACAAAAGATTCTATCATGTAGGAAATAGAACAAAACACAGAGAAATTTGTTTTGTTTTCAGAGATAAAATAAGCAAATAGCACCCTTGAAGGGTCAGGAGCATTGCACCCCTCACGCAGCAGTCACGGAAGGGAGGAGGACAGAAAAGCTGGAGGGAATCTGGAAGCAGGTGGCTGAGTACTTTCTCTGGAACTTTCCAAATCATGTGCTGTGAGCAAGGGACTCCCTCAGAAAAAGGGTGATGACGCTGTCTGCTAGAATCTAAAATATAAAATCATCTGTCCAAACAATACCCTAATTATGTAATACAATCAAATAATTGTCTTTTGAGCCCATAGCTGAAGCAAGTGATAGAAGCAAATAAATTGCTGCTACTGAGTTTGGCCAGTTGGGTGATTGGAAAAGACCAGAGCAGGATAACTAGCACCAAATTCCTCATGCTTCTGCTAAAGCAAGACTAAAGCCTGTACCCATAAGTGGCTGCAGGAACAGACAGTGAGGATGGTGTTATTGGTCCTTGTAGGCTTGTTAACTTAATAAATGTTTCACAACTGACATGTTGGAGCATTTTATCCCCTTTTTAATTTGTATATCAGCAGCACCCTTGACTAGGAGCTGCTTAGCTATTTCTTTCCTGCGCACTTCTGTTCTGCAGAACCACTCCAGAAACGCCAGCTATTACTAAGCTAACCCTCACCCAGCAATCAGTGCAGCCTCCTTTACACTGTGTACTTTGTGCACAACTTTCACAACTTTGTGGGTGTTCCTTTGGGACGGGAAGTGAAGAAATAAATCATATCCCAGTGGAATCACTGATGTAGCTCTGAACTGGCAGGATGCTACCCGAGCTGCAGCTTGGCTAAGGATGCCTCGGCCAGCACCCCTGTATTTTGAAAAATACCTTGGCATTTTGAAAGACCACAAGCGGTCAGAACTTCAGCTTTATTCCTTATCCAAAAGAAAAATACCTCTTGAAGCAGAAAAGCCCCACAGTGGGTGAGCAGGACTCACAGTGCCACCTGCTGAAGCATCCGGGCTGCTCGGAGCCACAGCCAATGTCCCTCCATTGGGGGCCGGCTTCACAGCCATTGCAGTCAGCCAGGGTCAGCACCAGCTCACCCTGCCTAACTTCCTACATGTAAAAATCTCCTCTTGGAAAAAAAGAAAAATGCATCCCGATGCATGAAGGGGGCCGGGGAAGGTGGCACACACTGGGTGCTGTGGCACTGTGGGAAGGCAGCAAAGCTTTGGGGTTTGTGACATGAGATAGATGATGCCTTTGGGTCACAGCAGTCCCTGTGCCAGTAGCCAGGCTGGTTATTACCCTGAGACAATACAAGTTGTTCTTCTCCTTTCTCAGTAATTTCACAGCTTCCAGCCCCTGCTGGAGTCCTTTGCTCCCGTGTTCCCTGCGCTCTGGTCTGTGCAACCACTCAAAAGATAGTAAAGCTCCCTCAGACTTGAAATGGCGTGGTTAATTTAAACATTCTAAGGATGCATCTTTTAACCAGCTCTTTCTGTCTTTTTCCTGTCCTCACTCTTGTCAGTTTGGGACTGCAAGCAGCTAAGACCTGAAGAAGAAAGGACACCTGATAGAGTGCTCTCCCTCTCCCAACAATGTTGTGTAGTCAATCACCAGCTCCCAGGAGCTGACAGCAGCTGCAGTAGGATCAACCCACATATCCCCCAACAGGTGCATTATTCCCCTGAGCTATTTACTCGTAACAGCCCTCATGTAGACTGTCCCTCTCTAGTGCGATACTACTATCTGAAATGATACAAAACATCTGAAGAAGGGGAGAACGTCCTTGGTGCAGTCAAAAACAGACAGCAGTGGACACCAGGACATGAATAAACAGGGCTGGTTTTGTCTAGACTCAGGTATTGTCAGCCTCTCAAGACAGCATGATAAAACCTCAAAAATGAAGCAGGAAGGTAAACATGCAGTATCTTCCCTTTGCAGGTAAGAGAATTGCATGGACAATTGACTGAATGAAATGGTGTAGGGGAAGGGGGTCCAGTTAGTGGGTGATAGAGACAATATATTGTATAAATTACTTAGGAAACATGAGTGTGGCATGTATTTTTCCAGGCGTTCTTACAGCAAAGAAGTTCACATGATACTCACAAATCAGCCACCCGTCCCCTTGCACCCTGCTGAACTTTGTTTATGCTTACCATCTTTTCCACTTTTTTTTTTAAACATTACAAATAAACACAAAAAGAAAAAAAATCAGTTTCTTGGCTGCACATAAACTGTTCTACAACCTTTCTGTAGAGAAGAAACAGAAGAGGGAAGGGACGAGCAAATGTGGCATGGGCTCTGTGACTGTGGTTTTTGTTTCCATAAACCTTAGAGCACAAGAATGCATGAGATATTTACACAAATCTTTCCACAATTCCTGTGGCCTTTGGTAGCATTGCATTTGCATGACTTCACCACTGTGGCTGGTTTGTGCTTTCTCAGCAGCCTTGCCTACAACAGAGAGAAATCCTGGCTATTCCCAGTAGTTCTCTATCTCCCACCCTCAGAACAGACACACCAGTGCATGTTTAATACAAGCTATGTTAATGCAGGGGTTCCTGTCCTGCTTGTTGTCCAGTTTCCCAGGGATAGTACAGGAAGTTTCCCAATTCATCTCATAAACGCATAAAGAGAAAAATGTTATATTTGAAGAAAATATTGGACATTTAGATCTTGAGGGAATATCAAGGGATATGAAAAGGAGGAGGATGCTTCTGAAAGGTTACCGAAGTTGGGCAAACACATAAGGAAAAGTGCAAAATAAAGATTTTGCATCAAGAACTCACCTTATACTTGCCTGCCCTCCTGCCATCACAGGATGGTGGGAAGCTGAGTGAATGGACACAGTGTGTCCAAGGGAATAGGCTACTTAGTAAGAACTTGGCTACTGAATAAGAACTTGGCTACTGAATAAGAACTTGGCTACTGGGGCTCCGTCCTCTGCTGCCCTCAGTGGGGACTTCCAGCAATCACTCTGGTCTGTCTGTACCTCATTTTCTCAATCTGATAAAGGGATGTTGCTCAACCTTTGCAAAATGCTTTGAGTCAGTGCAAAAAAAGTGTTGTGTTAGGACCAAGGAATTTTTTTTCACTGCATAGGAGTACCAGGTCACTCAGCAGACAGGCTACCAGTTGAGGAAACAAAGCCACAATGTCTTATAGGACAAGGTGGTCTTGTCCCTTCTTACTACTGCAGCTGTGACAGCCCTGGCTTCTCCAGGGTTAGGAGATGTCTTTAAAACGGAGGCTCCATCCTGGATGCCTGTTGGTTTTATCTGAAGGGGGAGACTAGTGAAGGAGAGCACATGCCTCAGTGCATAAGTCTCAACTGTGTTGCTGTGGACTGTGCAGGGCAGGTAAAAATTGCTTAAAATTGTATTCAAGGCTGTGCCGCACATCTCTTCCCCACTCTGGCTGAGCCTGAGGGAGATACAGCGCAGAGGCAGAAGCAACAGCAGATTCATTCGCAGGAGTTTAACAGTTGATATCAGAACCAGTGCGCAATGACATAAGGCAGAAGCATAACCACAGACGGCTTGTAAAAATTCAGCTTTGTCCCTCACAAGTGAATCCATAATTAAAACTGCAACCCTAGTCCACTGTATTTATCCAACAGAAGGACTCACCGCCGCTAACACTTGAGTCAGCAAGTTTCTCTGTTTGCAGTAATCCTTTACTTTGACTTTCCTTCGTTATTAATAAAACAATTTAAAACTCTTTAACGTCAGCCAAATAGTGTTTCAAATTATATTTTCCAGGGAAAAAAAAAAAAAAAAAAAAAAAGGATAGTTGAGTGTTCAGGGGAGAAAACTGAGTTATGTTATAGTTCAGCCTGGGAGACTCTGGTGACTCTTAGAAAGTGTTGAAATTACAGGTTCATGACGTACACAGTGTTGAAACACCATGTTTCTGCAACACTTGGTCCAACGCGAACTTGCAATTTCAACACTTCCTAGGTCTTTTGTAAAACCTTATAACTGACCAGAACAAATGTAAATTCCCAAAAAGTCTAAAGCAATGTTCTGCACAATAGGCAGACTGGAAAACCCATTTAATTTCCAGAGCTGCTGCCCTTACACAGGATAATCATTCTCAAACTATGTTTAATTTGTAAAAAACCTGTCATCCAGGATTAGCTACTCTCACAGCAAAATAGTGGTCTCAAGGCACAACTGGTCTGATCTGAAATGGTAATATATATATTCCTCCAACTTGTTAACTTTTCCCTTGGTGTCACAAAAAAAATCTATCAGGAAAGTACCTGCCTCAGCTTAAGCAAAGGATATTCACCAGCGACCTCCAAAATGTGCTGTCCTGGAGCTTAACAGAGACCATAATAACAAAATGTTAAACACAGGGACAAAACCTTCTTGACCAATGGGAATCTGCAATTTCAAAACACAGCAAAATTTGATATTTAAAAATACACTATGGCATGATTTCAAAATACCATTTGTTAAACAAGGAGGAGGCAGGAGAGCAGGCAGAATCAGGGCTCATACAGTGCTTGTTTGGAAGATGAGAAGAGTACAGGACTTGTCCTCGACAAGTTACACTTAGGTCATTCAATTTCATTAAAAAAAGGAAAATAATTGTCACTCAGGGGAGACACTGAGAAACAGCTTTATGCCCCAGCTCCTGCAAGTAGCTTGGGTCAGAAGGTTCCTGCACCTGAAGCCATCAGAGATGCAGCCACCTGGAGCACTTGGCAGGATGGGAACACCCCAGTTCCTGCTCCTGTAAGCAGACAGGGGACCATCCATGTGTGTCAACACATAGGCATGGGAAAGAGGTCAAGTGAAATAAACCCTCAGGCTGAAAGTCCACACAAAAGCCAAGTCTCATGTGGAGGCTAAGTGGGACTGGATGTGATATGTGCCTGCTGGAGGAGTCCAGGAGGAGTCCCAATACCAGCACATACCCTTCTGACCATGTAACAAAGCACCCTACAACAACAAAGAGAAAATGGGAGTTTAACAATACATTTCTTTTTGTTTACCTGGCTGTGTTTTGAATATTTAATGTCAATTTTAGTACTTGGGCACTTGGAAAAGGGTAACACAGAATCAATATGTTGTATGTATTGGGCTGTAAATACAGAGTCCCTTACATACCAGTCTGGGTCATTCTGCATCAATCAAAGCTGGAATGACAACAGAAGCAGCAGTTTTGATGCTATATACAACTAAAATTCTCTTTTTTTTTTTTAGAGAACATAATTTCTTAAGATAGCAGAGAGCTTATTTGGAAAATCATGATAAATTATTACAAAAGTCTCTCTTCTCCACAACTTCTTACAGAAGCTGCTTTTTTTATTTTTTTTTTTGGACCATTGCAGTGTGCTGCATACTAGGAAGAAGGTACTTATGACAGGATTTATTTGTAGCAGTGAGCCAAAATACATATTGCCGTAGACGAGAGTCAGTATTATCACAAAGAACCATGCTGGCTGGGATTTAATGAAATTGGACCTGGGTGTCAGATTTTAGCTTGGTAAAGTTAGCAGCTGGGATGAATTGGACCAGAAATGTGCTGTGTAACAGGATTTCTCTGGAATTCCTGGGGGAAAAAAAAAAGAAAAGAAAAAAAACCAACTACGTGGAATATGTCATACAAACAGTTGACAGTGTAGCTGCAACACCAAACATTAAATAAATAAATTCCATACGTAACACAGGCAAAGAAAAACTTTTCAGGAAAGCGCCTCAGAGCTGCATAGCCTCGTGTCTATAAATCTCCATTAAATCAGTTTGAGTGGGGCGAGTGTTTGAGACAGAGCTGCCAGAAATAGCTCTTTTCCTGCAAGATGTAGAAAAGATTACAGCTGAGATTGAGACGGTGGGGTGGGGAGGGAAGGCAGGGGAGGTGTGGGGGAGAAAAGAGGCAAATGAGTTGAGCTGGAGGGAGGCGGGGGAGCTGTGAAAGGCATCTCATAAAAGTCCCATTTGTTGGAAGGCTGCAGGAAGTGGAGGCAGCTTTGGCACACGTGTCCATGGTGCTAAATTAACTGTTAACACAAATAATCAAAGTGCAAGGCCCATCAAGCCGCTGGCGCCAGCGAAATGAGGGAGCGGCCAGGTCAGCGCTGCCTCTGGAGTGAGCCGGCTAGCAGGTGGAGACCAACCAGGGACCCGACAGGATGGAAGTGCTTACAGAACACACTGACCCACTGACAGAGGAAAACAGGGCTGCACTCCTGCTTTCCAGCTATTGTGTGCACTGCGTCTTCTGAGTGTATTTTTATTTTGTATCTATTTATTATATTTTATGTAATTTTCCCCTATTTTATTTATTCACAAAAAAAAAAAAAAAAAAAAAAAAAAAAAAAAAAAAAAAAAAAAAAATCTTTCACAGCACTAGAGTGCTTGGACACCCCAGGCTGAGTTATAGTACAGTTCAGCCTTTATTTGGCAGCACTGATGGAGGAAGAGCTGAACAGGACAAAGGAATATCAGTCACAAAAGCACTGATTGCCCTCCAGCATTACCCTTCGGAAGGAAAAGCTGCTCTTTAGAAAGAGAACTGAAAACGAATGTGGGCAGGGACATTTCTATCTGGTTTGTTCTTTCTCACTGTCAGAGAATCCACAGCCCTACTCTCTACTGTAAGTATGATGCAGATACTTCAGGAGGTGTCACGGCCCACAAACTCACCACAGCTCACGCTGCTCTGTGCGGAGCAACGTGGTGATACTTGCTCCCTCTGAGTAGGATTAGACTTGTAAGCAAGGAAGACTCCTCCAACAATCAGTTTGAACATGCTGAGGTTCACTGAAGGTCTCAAAGGATCTCACTGTTTTGTGCTGTGACAACACAGATTGTTCCAACTTTTGCCCAGCCCCAATCTCCAGGAGATGCTTGCTGGAAAGGATGCCTGGGGGAGCAGCTTCCTCCACACTGAAACAGCAGGAGTTCTGTGCTCAATTCATTGGCTGCTTCATTCAGCTCCCTGACACAAGACAGCTGTAAACCCACTTTAACTGCCCAGTAAAGCCAGGTTTACAATTACTTCACATGACCAAAGCAATCACAGTGCAATGGTGAATCAAGCCCTGTAATTACTGGGATCTTTTGCCTCCTTGCCCAGGTAAAACACAGAGAGCTATAGACTATAATGAATCACACATATATCATATACCTGTGCTATGTACATATATATCTACATCACATACTTTGGTCTGGTGTGGCTCTTGTTGGATATCCATGCATTCTCTACAGTTGCAGGCAGTTATATTTTACAAAAAATCCCCACTTGCAGTTATAAGGTGTTACAATAGAAAACATGGATCATTGCTCAGCATAAAATTTGCTCCAGAAAACAAAACCCAGAAATGAATACCCATGCTGAATCAAATTACTTTTAATTATAATTACTTACAATATATATGGTATAGAAAGGTATCATCTCATAGAATCATAGAATGGTTTGGGTTGGGAGGGACCTTAAAAATCATCTAGTTCAAACCCCCCTGCCATGGGTAGGGACGCCTTCCATTAGACCAGGTTGCTCAAAGCCCCATCCAACCTGACCTTGAAAACTCCCAGAGGTGAGGCATCCATAGCTTCTCTGGGCAACCAGTTGCAGAGCTGAAATTTCACCCTCACAGTGAAGAATTTTTTCTTAATATCCAATCTAAACCGATCCTCTTTCAGTTTAAAGCCATCCTCCCTTGTATCACTTGTAAAAAGTCGCTCTCCAGCTTACTTGCAAGGCTCCTTTAGGTACTTAAAGATGACAATAAGGTCTCCTAGGAGCCTGCTCTTCTTCAGGCTGATCAACCTCAATTCTTTCAGGCTTTTCTCATAGGAAAGGTGCTCCAGCCTTCTGATCATCTTCATGGCCCTCCTCTGGACTCACACCAACAGATCCATGTCATTTCAGTGAGGATACACATCTTCTGAGCATCTAGACCTTAATTACATCTTTAATTCATACTTGAAAGTATAAAATTACCACTTATCTTTAAAAAAAAAATCTATTTTTTCTCAGACAACAGAAAGCAAAATTCCTGAGAAAAATATGGAGAAGGTGGGTGTATAATAATCTTATCATAGGCCATAGTCATTGCTTTTACTGAAGAATTCACTAATAACTAAAATTAAAAAGGAAAATCATCATTAAGTGCAGCATAAATATTCACACATCTCATAGAAGCAATGTTTTAATACGATTTAAATCTAAAGAAATCATATGTAATCCTTTCTATATTCCATAGGGTCACTTTGACATTTATCAGATATGAACTGTGGTAAATCCAAAGATGTATCATGCACAGTACTAACAGTCATTTAGACCAGCACCTTTAATATTAGAGATGATCCTTGGTTAATGTAAACTTTAACTGATCCATAGCCAGCTGCATAATCTGTATGAAGAACATTCAGGAACATTAGCAGCAGACCTTTGATGTAATCAAGGAACAGGTATAAAGATAATTCGTTCATAAGTCAGATTTGTGTAGACTTTTACAGGGCAGGAAAATGTAAGATCTCTCAGGAAAAGAATTGGTTAGAGACACAGACAGAAAAATAGACAGAGAAAGAAACTAACCGAGAGGAAATAATACTGTCATAGGCCAAAATTACTTATTATTACTCTCTGCCCCCTTCTTGATAAGGGTTAAACCAACTTCAGTGTAACCTTACATATGTAAAACTCAACTTGACACAGACAGAAGTTTTCTATAAGGGGAATGGACTAAGTTACAAAAAGACCGAGAGCTGTGACTTACACCAGAGGCTGGATGGCCTCTGTTTTAAGTGGTTTATCAGATTTACCTCTATGGACACTCTATGGACCCCTTCAAAGATCCCACTGTATGTGAGTGGTTGATGGGTGGGCGGGTGAGTGCATGCATGTGTCACGGCAGATGGCAAGTGCTATCACAGCTACCAAATTAATGGGAAAGTTACAATTGCTCTGAAAAATGGAAGCCAAGCACTTCCTGAGTAGGCAGGAAAAAGGTAATTGAAAATTTTAGAGACTAGAGAATCTCTGAATAAGAGATTAAAAGAAAAGCCCATTAAACAGCATATATTTAAGAGCCCCTTTTCTGACCCTAAGCCAAATTAGAGAAAGAATGTCATTGTTACAGTTTGATAAAAACTCTTGGAGATACGAAGAAACCAAGTCAGGAAAACAAAGTTCCAGACATATAAAGATGAGATCGCTCCAAATACATCAAGACTGAGTAAAAGCTAACTTGGATCTTGTCCTAAAACTCATAAATCCAGTCAATTTTTTTTTATTTATTTATTTAATTTTTTTTTTTTTTGTTTTCAGGGTATATTATAAATAGTGCTAGCTGTATAATGTTAGGCACTGCCAGTTGAATGGTTATCCCTTTTCCAATACACCCATTTGTGAGGACACCCCAGCCTTGTTCCATGTGGTCAAACCTTGGGATAGGGCTCACCACAGCATTTGTCTCTCTTCTATATCTTATGCTGCTTGTGGAACCTGCTGAAGCATGACACTGCTTCACTTTGGCCCAGTTTTTTTTCCAGCAAATACTCTGGCAGGAGTAGACCAGTCCAACAACAATTTGGGACATAACTGGGCCAAAAACCTGTAAGAAAAGATGGGCATGGAGGCAAGAAGATTTCCCGTTAAGTGGTGTGATGGACATTCCCTTGACCCTGCTGCTGATTTACACCAGTGTGATATAAGAATGACACTCCCTGCCCTCCTTTAATGTTTATATTCCTAAATTGTTTGTCCTTTCAACTGTCAGGAAAGAATTCGTCCTCCCCACTGCTCAAAGCAAAGACAACAAGAACTAGGCCCTCACTTCTGTGAGAGAGAAGGGGAACAAAAATGCCAGCTTCTCTTTACAAGGACCTTAGACAAAATAACTCATGAGATTGCTGTAGATCCAGACTGGGAAGAAAACAAATCACTCCTTAACACATAGGAAAGAATGTCTCCTAGTCCAAAAGAATAAAGGTTAGGTAAAAGGGTAAAGTGAGCCTGGGCCCATTTGAAAACCTTTGCCTGGGATTCAGAGGTTTTTTAAATAATATTATATAATATCAAGAAACCTCCACCAACATATGTACAGGAAGATAATAGAAATTATCATTTGACCACTTCTTCTGTTCTTAACAAGACTCAAAATATCCAGAATAGGAAATATCTACAGAGCAAGTCATCCGAAACTATAACAAACAGGGAAGAAAGAAGCAGTAAGAAGAAACAAAGACACAAAGAAGTGTGAAGGCACAAATTATTCTGTGCAGAAGTACATTCTTTCCACTCCTCATTGTTGATTCAAATAATTTCTGTGTACCTTTTACAATATCAGTTCTAAATTCTCAAGAACACAGAGCTGTAACTGGACAACACACAGTGTAATGGGGCCAGTTCATTTGAGAACAATCCGTGATTTGGCCATTATCTTCTACACCAGTAATGAATACCTAATCTGTGCAAGAAGAGTCTCAAATCCCATATGACACCAGCACTGTGCAAGGTCCATCCCCAATGAAAGCTCTTAGGTCACTGGCAACCAAGTTTCTGAAGCACAGGAGTGCACGGGCTGCAGAGTTAGCATAATTTGGGATGAAGGCCATATACCAACACAGTTGCCAGAGAACAAACAAAAAAGTAGTAGCTTTCTGCTGATCATTTCTATGTTTAATTTCCTCTAGTCATTCTCCAGACAGTATCACTGAAGCTGCTTCCTCTACAGGGTACTACAAGACCTGTGGCCTCCTGTTATGAATGAGTGGATGTGCCACCTCACTCCCCAGAATTCATGTATGTTGAAACTGGAAGTTCTCACACTTACATTAAATCCTTTCACTCAAGTCCTCCAAACAAATGTCAGTTCATACAACACACCATCCAAGGCAAGGAGATTTCCAGATCTAGTTCCAAGGAAATTTTTACCAATACACCTCTACCATTCCAGAAATTAAGAAGCAGAGCAGTCAGAAACTTTAGCTGATACAGAGAGAAGCAAAAGACAAAGTAAGATGGCTGGTTAAAAGGCAACTTCTGTCCCAGCACAGAGAGAGATGGATACAGCCCATGGTACACTCACTTAAGTTCTTATTTTCCCAGGTCCTGCCAGACTGTGAACTGCATTTCCCAGCAAAAGCTTGAAAACTGTTTGCATTTGACTCACAGGAAAACACAGCAGAATGGATTTGATGAAGAAAGCTTTCCCCTTGTTCTGACATTAGTTGACAAGAATGGGCTATAACTTTCAAAAAAATTACCATTTCCAGCTCAGTCCCATACCAGCACACACATGAATAGTGAACTTGATTTAACTTTGACTTCTTGTATCTTCAGCAGAAGTCCAAATAAAAAATGATCACTGAGAGTGGTCACTAGGACTTTGTTTTCTAGAGTTGAGTAACACGGCTATTCCTTTGGGAATTTCAGAAAGGCTGACTGCAAACCACCATTTTTTTAAATTTCTTTCTTCAAAACTGGCAATTCTCTAACTACTGACAAGCAAATCCAAGAACTGCCTGTTTCATAACCTAGGTGTCCACCTACACTAACCTAATGTGGTTTGCTGTCTTTGGTTTCCAGGCTACATGTGATCCTAGACTAACACAATAGGCAGTACTTAATATTGCCCAAGTGGCCTTAAATAATCCTTTCATTTTCAGTTGCCATTAATCCATGAAAGAAAAGAAGAGGCTGCCTGAACTAGCACTTTCTCAGTTTGTTCTATCATGAACTGGTTTTTCTCAATGGAATTGTACACAAGCAGTAAAGATAAGTATGCCAGGAGACGAGGAGGGGAAAAGAAACAGGCTTTTTTCTCCTGAGGGGTTTTACTCTTTCCTCATCATTTTCTGCATGATATAGCTCCTCTTTTCATTGCCCAACAGGGAATCCCAGAGGCCAGAGGCAAATTTTCCCTTTAGTCTTGGAGCATTCATGATGGATTCTTGTTTTAAGAAGAGGTTATTAGTTGTTTGCTCTTGAGTATTATATCATCACCATTACAGCAAAGCTGGTCTCATTCTAAATTTCGTTTATTCTTTGGCACTCACAAGATATCTTGGGTTACACAGCTAACATCCCTTTATGTGCCAAAGTCAATGAAACCCTTTCCATTGGCTCCAATGGTGGCAGATGAAAAGTTGCAAAGGTGCTGAAAAAATGATCTCTTTAGGGCTTAATTCTGTTTCCACTGGTAAAATTCCCTCTAACTTTGACAAGAGTTACTTTAAGTCCACTGATTTAAACAGCTTTTTAGAAATCATGAAACTATTCAGCTATCATATAAACTTTTGCTTGATAAGGAATGCTCACATACCTTGAGGTCTGTTTATATTGTACCTTGTTAATAGAAGCTATCACTTGAAAATGTCTTGGCTACTGTTTACATTTTCAGTACTTATAGTTCATATAAGTTCCTGTAGAAATAACAACAGATGTAATATTTAGAAGAGATTTCCAGTTAGCAACAGTCTCTAGTTCAATTTTTAAAATACTATTGTGTTTCCACATTTCTAATAAATAATGGAACATTGTTGATCCTGATCAGAAGTTTAACCAGTGAGGGCTTGTAGCTATATATCATCTTCTACAGCCATCTTTAGCCCTGTTTTTATCTGTTTTGCAGTTTGAAAAGTATAACCTAGTCTCCTCTCAGCACCTAAGCTCCCAAGGCTCATACAGCAAGCAGAGTATTCCTTTGACGCTTCTCCAGCTTTGTAATAACATTGATGTGCAGGGAAAGACCCATGATTAAAAAAGACACTGTAGTAGCCGTATGCATGGATTAAACATAATTTTCCTTTTTTCAGTAAGTCTTTGTTTAATAAATTAAGACATTTAATCACACACAGAAAATCAGTCTTCCATATACTTAAGGACTGAATAGGAGGAGGTTTCCTCTTTGTTTTCTTTTTGTTTTGTTTTGTTTTGTTTTTGTGCCTAAAGGATTGCTCTTCCCACCCCAAAAGAGTTTGTTATCTCATATTAACTTCAACAAGTTCATGAAACTATAACCAGAAAACTCTCCATGTTCAAAGAAGAAAAAAGGCACCTTTTATCTTATCTGTTCCACACATACTTTTAATTCTGAGTCTGACATCATTGCTGGCTAACCCTTCATAGCTGCCAGAGCACTAGCAAGTTCACTATGGTAATGAGCTTCAAAAAGTAAGTTAACAAATCTCTGATTAGAGATGTCAGTATCGAAGAGTTTGAACATTCAGTGTTACCTGATATTTCTCAGAATACCAGTTTTAACGCTTCCACTCTCCATTGCTTTGTCATCTCTATTAGCTCTTGAAATAGAGTGTAAGAACTCTAATTCAAATTATCAGGTTTACTTTGTGAAGAGATTCCAATCCAAACACAATCAAAAGCAACCTATCTGATTTCAAATTGTTTCAAAATTGCTCTGATAAAATTAACCCTCCCTTCAGTTCTGGTCCCACCACCATCCTCCGGGAATGGAGATCCTCACATACCAATACTTTAATTCATAGTTCACAAAAGAAGAGAAATGAAAAATATAACTTTACACAAATATTTCAACAGCTATTCTAAGATATTTTACACATCTCTAGGTTGGCCACTTGCAGGACGGATGATCTGGCTATGCCAGTTACTTAGATAGACTGTTGAAATTTATTAACCACCTAATTTTTGCAGGGAACGTCAAGTATTGATGCCTGATACTTGGAAATAAGTGTTTCCACAGAGAAGGGGTTTGCAGTACCTTTGAATTTTCTCTTCAAGGTTAGCAGGATGATGTCATTAAGGGAAACCTGTGTCCCAGTATGCATAACAGAGCACTCCCATCTGCTTTCTCTGCTTTTGCACAGTATTCCTGTTCCTACACAGGTAAGGTGTAGAAGCACCCGCCAAATATGCCTTGTGTGTTTACATCCCAGAGGACGTTTGGACAAAATTTAAAAATGTGAGCACCTGCCACTACACACAACCAAAAAAACAAAGTAAAACAAAGTAATCAGTTTTTGAACACCCACTGAAGTGTTGGGATGATCAGAGATGCCAGCAAGCAATCACAAGGTTACATTTTACACTCCTCCTTGGGCTGTGAGACAATCCCATGCTGTTGTGCTGTCTTCTACCAAGTGCTAAGGCAAAGCAGAAACACTGGCACAAAGGCCTGCAAAGGCAGAACTAACAGCAGCCTCCAGGGCAATTGGGATGGCACCACAGCAGAACAGCAGGTGTTCAGCTTTTCTTCTTCCACCCCACCACAAAAGCTCAATTTCTGTCTTTATTTTTTTTTTTTTTCCTGAGTCAGTCATGCTTCATCTTGACTTTGTGTTTGTTTGTGTTGAGGAAGAACAAGGCAACAGCCTAGTCAGAGCTTCAAATACTGCCGTTATATGCCACAAGTGGGAAGGATCTGGTTAGCTGGTTGGAGAGGGAGCCGCCTGGGAGGAGGGGAGGCAAGAGAGAATACAGACAGGAGAGAGAAGCAGGATGGTTGCCTCTGGGCCCCTCAAGGCTATTACACAAGCTCCTCTTCTCTCTAAGCACCATGACCTTCTCTGGGCATTAAAGAGGGTTGTTTTGTTTTCTTCGAGCTAGGACGATTCCTGCCACGTATTTGATATTAGAATTCCTCTCTAGTGGTTTGCAAGTATTTGATCCCCTAGGGCTTGTGATGCTGGATCCACTAATGATTCACACAATGGCATTAATGTCATTCATGGATGAAACCACATTTCCTTACCCTACAGGGTGAGAGCAAGATGGGAAGACTGTGGCTAACATTAGGAAGGCACTGGGTGGGAAAGAAAAATTGAAGTATTCAGGTCAAAAGACAGTGGGTGGCTAAGTAAAAATCCATGATTTCTGATCATTCTGGAGGTGGGGTGAACAATAGAGATTTCACCCTCGAACGCCTGAGGACCCAGCACTAAAAAAAAAAAAAAATAGACAATAAATGACCCCCAAGTGAGCAATTTAAAACCATTCCCTTTGAAAACAGTTCTTGAAAACAAGTTGGCAGAACAGTTAGATCTCCCCACAGCAATGCATCATGAGATCACGTACAAGGAAACAGCAGAAGTATCAAAGCATGCTTTACTCAAGCATGCCCTTAGTTGCTCTGCTCTCTTAAGCTGGGCAGCCCAGACTAGTGCCTAACAGCAGAGGCTGCATGAGGGGCTGGGTAAACACTGCCAGTTAAATGGTGGCCTTAATCCTTCTTGCCTTTGAGTGTGAAATGGGGCTCTTAATCTTTAATTATTTAAAATAATCACAGCATACTGAAAGTAGGAACTTATATTTAATTGCTAATGTGCATGCATAATTTGGACGGAACATTTCACACACTCCTTTCCAGCGGAGTTTCCACCAATAAATGGTATGAGGAAGGTGAGAAATAACACAGGAAGGTAGGAAACAACTTCCAGGAGTACAGAGGGGCTAAGCCAGCCAGTTGAGGCTGGCTTTCCAAATCACCTTTACCCAAAACACAAGAAGAAAGTTTAAACAAAAGTAGAAGGAAAAATGAAAAAAAGACGGTCCTTGAGTAAGATGTACATCAGAATTATCTGCCTGTGGGGGGATGCTGAGAGCACCAGTGGGATCAGCTCAGAAAAACATGGCAGAGAAATTTCCAGCAGAAAGGCCCATTCCAAGGCTGGGACATAACTAGATGACTCAGAGAGCCTTCCCAGCTCCAGGGTGTAAGAAAGAGGAAAGATTTCCAGTTTCTCACAAGAGAAGGAACAACACTTGGATCAGATACCAGCCTAATAACCAAGGTGCACTTTTCATAATCTCAAAATGTCCAGACTAAGAAAATATACATTGTTCACTGGTTAACAAAACACAGTAACTGTCAGAAAATGGGTTTGCATCTTGATTTGTGGATATAATTTATACACAGGAGAGTCCCAGCTCTAGCTTCAGTTTTGTTGGTGCCAATCCTACCATTTAAGGATTTGATCTCGGAGACAGCTACTCCTCCAAGCCACGCCACTGATGTCATTTCCCAGTGAAGTCCCCTTATACCCACAAATCAGGTGCTGAAATCCCTTTGTGGGATAGTAAAAATGCTGGCACAACTAGCTGCCAATGTAAAATTATTTCTGAAAATGAGAGGGACAGGTCAAAGCCCCTTTAAAAAAACAAGTCTTGGTGGCTATGCAGAAAAGGATTATATTATGCTTAGCTAGTGCGTGGGTGTGGAGAACAAGGGACAGAGACAGTGTTCCTCAGTACGCCCTCCCCGCAGCCCCTTGCGAGGCAAAATATATAGGCAACATTTCAACCTCAAGTCCACAAACAGATCAGGATACACTGGAGGAGAGAGAGACAGATTTTTTGTTTTTTAATAAAAGGTAGGATTAGGAAAAGACGTAGGTGGGGAAGGTGTAAAACAAGCAGGCAGGCAGTCCTTACTCAGCTTCCTTCTTACATTCATTGCTCTGAAAAGCGGACAAGCTTTAAGAAGAAATAAGACACATGGCTGTGGGTAAAGGGGGGGAGGAATTAGAAACTGTAATTCAATCTAATATTTGAGGCTTGGCAAATGCACCTATGGGATTTCATGAAAACCCCCGAATCTTTTTCATTTCGGAGCAATTAACCAGATCCCAGCATCGCTGGCTCCAGTGAGCCGCTTAGCTCTCTGTTTTATTACCCATTTCCTTTCCCCCTCGCCAGCACTAGCTCCCATCCTCGCACTTGGGAAAAAAAAAGGGGGGGGGGGAGGTAAAAACCCCACACACTGTTACAATGCCACAAAGGGGCCACCACAAACAAGTGCCAGCCAGTGCATTTCAGAGCAAACACAGAACACACATAAATGAGGCTCACATTTGGATTAAAATGCTGTTGTGTTCAGGCATTTATGTGTGGCATAATTAAAAACATCCAGCTGTAATTTAATAGTTCCCACCAAGCACAGACATAAAGTCTAGCAATTTTTTCCCTCTGCATATTTAACCCTTAGAGACAGAAGGAAGAGGAGGCAGGAGGCAGGGGGCAGGGGGAGGGAGCAGGAAGCCAGGGAGAGACAGAGGTCTTTTCAACACATTTTTTTCCCCTTCCTTTGTGTTATTCTAGTTTGCTTTTTAGCTCCTCTGATCTTTTGCTTCTACAAAGAGAAAGCAACTGTCTTCTGGATGTTGTAGAAACAGGAATCACATTCTGAGAGCATTTCTGTAGTTCACCAGCAGTACGGCTGGGTACAGGATCCTCAGTTTCCAGAGGATAACATCTGTAGTTGGATGCACTGATTCACAGTTTGTGAATATGCCAGATTTTTCAAGCTTAAAAATCAACTACTAAAAAGATGAATTTCACCACCATTACTCACCCTGAGTACAGTCTCTCTATTCAGAGGGCCCTTCTAAATCAAAGGCAGCAGTGACAGGACTAAGTACAGTGTTAGGACAGGAAGGGTAAGCCAGCATTTGCAGCACAGCTAAGCATCTGGGACACCAGGGCGGGTTCAGTCCCTGCTCTGCCACGTCGCTCATTTTCAGAAAGACATCTCTAGGGACATTTTTAGAAAATGTTCAGCTACCTGAGTAAGGGCCCACCTGTACCACCGGAAACCTGAATGTTTTAAAGTTTTTCACTTCTCCCTATGTCAATTCCCTGTAGGCAGACTTAGGAAGATAATATTTTCTTCCATCCACAAGTATGTTACAAGGAGAAATGTATTCAAGATTGGGATGTGCTGAAATCCCACAGCAAGGAAGAAAGCTAATAAAGAGGAGATAATCTGCTTGGCCCTCTGTTTCTAAATGCATTCAGGCAACTGTCCATTACACTGACTCAGCTGAACAGCAGGACTTTACTACAGCAAGGAAGACAAAATTCCACCCTTATTCTGGAAGACTGAAAATCGAACTAAATGCTCGGCATAAAATACCTAGTCATGGCCAACTGTGTCCTAATTTTCCAACAGTGTATATAACAATTGGCCTAGGACCCTAAATCTGTCAGTTTCCAGAGACAGAAGACTACATTTGCATATTAAAAACCTATAGGATTTCTATTGCTAGCTGTTCAGCTTGACCCTTTAGACACGTACCTGCCCTATGGAAGATATGCGCAAAAATATAGAGAAAGAAAATGGAAAGGACTTCCAGAGAAGTGCTGTAAAATAAAGAAAACTGGAAAAGAAGCCTCTTCTGTCCATATCATTTTGAATTTTAAGTTCATTCATACCTCTCTTCAGTTTTTTTTTTTTTTTTTGTCACATCCAGGTCAGTATCTACTGGCATGAAAATCTGCAGAAAGCATATGTCATTCTTGCCATGCTGAGGAATAAGAGAAAGCATCCAACCTGTTCACACAGGATTATGGAAGCCAGCCATGCTGTGAACTTGTCCCAGCTCAGTCAGAAATATAACCTTGAGAGACCTCATACCTAGCTGCAAATAAGTAATCAAGAAGCCAGGTGATGCTTACAGAATGGTTCATAATCAATGTATGTAAAGCAATGAATGTGTAAAAAACGTGATCCGCTCATGCATGTCTCATTTGTATTATATGTCTGCCAATAAAATGATGAGTATGCATCAACTTTGCTCTGAACTACTTGCTCAGATGTACAAGCAGGTGAGCAGCACCACTGTCAGTATCAGCACTGTCCTACTGTGGGTGCAGTCAGCTAACTTCAGCCATGGGGTGAAGGATGGGATTACCTAGGGCTGTAACAAAAGCTGAGTTGTGAAATAGGATCCCAGGATCATACAGTAATTCAGGCTGGAAGGGACCTCAGAAGGTACAGTCAGCTGCTGTGAGGTGTCACTTGGGCATACCTGCTTTGTACATGAGAGCACCTGAAACACAGCTCTGACATCCCTGGATATCACTTGGTTGCAATACAGCACGGTGAGATGAAGAGACAAGAAAAAGTTCTCACTCAGATCTGGTAGCAAGAAAGCTTCCAGTCCCAGCACATCCCTGAGAAATCCAGGTTTCTTAAGAGGATAATCTGGTTCACTGTGGCAGTGATGGAAATGCATTGCTCCTGAATACTGAGTCATTACTGCTGTCTGTACTCCGTACCTGCAGTGCCCATCTACCCTTACCTCTCAGCACTTCCCCCTCCCAACAATAATGTATTCCAGACTGCTCAAAGAACTAAATTTAACCTTTTGACAGCCTCAAGCCCTCCAAAGAGACGACTCCTGTAGGTGCCTAAGACAGATAGATGTGTGGGAGTCGGTTAGGTAAATAAGTTCCAAATGAAATCCCACAAACTGTGGCTCAGGACTACTGAAGCATTGTTTTTGATTGCCACTTTATTACCTCCTTTATTGCCTCTCAAATAGATTGCAGAGAGCATGGCATGCCAAGAGAGAAGAATGAGCCTCCCTGTCCTAGTAAAATAGTGGGTTTCTTCCAACTAGAAATCCTAACCCAGATCTCTTTTTATATAAATAAAAGTCAGAGCAGGGCTTGCACTGTAGCAATTTCTTAAAATGTCATTTTAAAAGTGCTCTGCTGCTAAATTCCCTGCAAATGAAAACAATCCGTCTTCCCAAGGCATCCTGCAGAGTGTGTGACTTTTCAGGCAAGGTGGGAGTGGGTGATGTTGAAATGAAGATGGAACAGGGTGACACAGAACACCAGAACTTCATGAGATCTGTTTTCTGCATACTGACCCTTACTAATGAGGAAAAAGCTCTGCTGTGTCTTAAACATGAAATCACAGACAAAAACAACCAGCTGGTGATGACTGCCAACAGCACTTCTGTTCTGTCTCTGTACCTCGACTCTTAGCAGTGAGTGCTGGGCTTCAGTAACACATGTAACAGGGACTAATGACATGCAGCACCTAAGCAGCTCAGCCTCTAATCTGCCAGCCTGCTGCTTTTGCTGTTCTGCTGTAATGGTAAGCCCCAAGCACACAATGTAGGACAATAATGTTTTATGTTGCAAGATATTGCTGTCATAAAGTTTCCCAGGTAAAAAATATTTGAAGGGCACTAAAAGCAGTGAGAGTCACAGGATGAACAGTTTTCATGCTTGCCTGAGTCACCGTTGATACCAAGGTTGCAGTCAGTCCTAGTGAAAAGAAAAAAAGTTTTGTCCTGGCTTTCATAATAAAGACAAGCTGGAAAGGTGCTACCTTTGCATCATAGCTATTCTGCTTTACCTTTCACCCGCCTTCACCATCCACCATCATTTTAATGCAATATATTGAATCTATATATAGTACAATAAAGGTGCCAAGAAAGTTACAAATAAAATTTTAAAAAGCACCAAACCCAGCAATTATATCTGTTCAATGCATCTTATGTCACCTCCACATCACTATGATGAGAAGAATTTCTATCATACAAGCTGAACCAGTGAGTCCTAATGACATCAGTGTCAGGGCTTCTCTATATAACTCAGCCAGTGCCCCAGAAAACTCCATCACCACCAAAATACAGCCACTGGAAGTCAAGGACTGACCCATATCTTGCTGCACCACTGTTACTGTGGGACATAATTACAGCCAAGGATTCTGCAGCTACTCCTAGGAAAGAGCATAGTGGTGTCTTTAATGTTAGCACAGCAGATGGAGACTGGGTGTTGGGCCCTGCAAGGTAGACTGAGCATGTGGCTCAAGGCTGTGAGCTATGTCATGAGACTTCCTGGCACAGAGGGGGATGAAAGGATGACAGTGAGTTGTGAGGAGCTCTATTCAGAGTATGGCCCCCTGGCACTGAGAGCCTGTAGGTACCACCATAATTCACACTCACCTGGAAGGCCTTTTCCCTTTGCCAAAGTGGTAACAGTATAAATAGGACTCAGGATACAGGGCTTGAAAGAATGAACCACTGTTTTTCTTAAGGCCATGTTAAAAAATAGTAATAATAATCCCCCTAAGTTTTTCTTCTGCACTTAGCATGCTAATCAGAATGGACTTTCCTGGGAAATGCATTATTATAACAGGCAATGTTTAGCATCACATTTGAAGTGAGCACATCCCAGTGATTAAAATCCAGGCAACGGAAATAAACACATCAGCAGGACATGCTGCACAGTACTGAATTGGGACTTCTTTGTTTTATGACTTTCTTGAGCTCTAAATACTGTGTGAGAAAAACATTGTTCAAACTTAACCATATGTATTTGGTTTCTTTTGAGTGCATTACAATCATCAGTAAACATTTTAAGCCTAGAATCAGAAAACCTGCTTGTACTTGTGGGAGAATAATTGTGACAGTAAAAGGTGTCTTTGTAGCAACAGAATTGTTTTATTTCTTTTTAAAGTGGATTTGTTAAAAATCTGTATTTTTTAAATGGAGCTAGATCATGTTAAAGTGACATAGTCCATTATGTTAAGCTGAGAGAGAAGCAATTTCCCTGTAAACAGCTTTCTGCATATCAATATTCCACTTCAAAGTGGGAGGAAAGTTTTAAATTATTGCAATTTTCAAAGCTAAAGACCTGGAGTGAAGAAAAAAACCCCTGGAGTTCAAGGTCAGCATTTTGCTTTGACAATTTCAAAACATATCTTTTAATGCAACTTCTTGAATATGTTATTAGGTTTAATTTTCAAAACAAAAAGTATTTTCAAATGAGAAAGCCGTTCAGTTAGAAACTAACAAAACATTCTGACGGTTCCAAATTTTTTTTCCACAGGAGTTTTCAAGTCAAGATATTTGTGAAAGCCAACTCTTTCCCACAAACAGTCTCAGTTTCTGTGAATCAGCATGTTCTGTCTCTGAAGACTTTATTACCAGCATGACACAAAGGCTCCCACCTCACAAGACTTCTTCTACCAAGAGCCTGTTACTCTCCACCCTCCTGGGAGCTGCCACTGCAGCAAGAGCACTGGGTTTGGCTTCTACCTCTCACTGAGAGACAACATCCTGCTGCCAGCTGTGGTTCTCAGCACAAGTCTCATGTCTCTGTTGGAGTCTGCTCTCTCTCTCCAGCCAAATGCCAGAAGATAACAGGAAGAGCACAGAGTGAGAGACACACTGCACCTGCAAGCATCTCCTCATACTTACTTCTTGGGTAAAGCTTCAGATCCTTGAAAGCTCACTTGGAAAAGATGAGCATGAAGAGGAAGAAGCTGGCCACCCTACCCACAGCTCCTTGAAATCTCACAGCCTCCTGTAAAGAAGTACAACAGTAGCCACTAGGACACAGAGTGGTATCAGAATCATATTTTAATCTTCCATTTTGAAAAGCACTGAAATCGTCTCGCTCATCATTTGCTCCACCTCACTGGAAAATGCAACTTTGGCTTCCAGCTCATCTTCTGATTGACTCTGGCCAATCCCATGGTCACAGAATGTCTGTTACCTCAGATACATCACCTCGAGGCTCCCCAGCCTCAGCACCAACCCCCTCAGCAGTCCAGCGCGGAGCACCCCAGGGATCCTCTCATTCTCCCAGTTCCTGGCTCTCCATACCAGAGTTGGCAGCTGCTGTAATTTCTCCTGAGCTCTGCTCATGGAAATCCTGGCCCAGACAAAGGGGCCGGCAAAAACTGCCTTGATCAAAGGTAAGACTTACTCCTCCACTCATTAGAGGTACTTGGGTGCTGAACTGGCTGGCTGGATGTGCCAGCATCATTCTGCAGTCTTAGCAGGCTAACCAGTTGAGGCCAGAAGAGCCATGCAGGAGATGGAGGCAGTTCCACACCCAAATAGCATAAAATCAAAGCTTGGTTTCTAAACTGTATGCAGAAAGACTGCCCACACCATCCCATTCTTCCTTTCTCTAGCACTGTCAGCATCAGGGGCTTTCTGTGCCTCTTGGATGAAGCCATATAACCTTTGGCCTCATGCCTTACAACCCCACCCAAGGCATGCTGTAATTCCCTAGAAATGCACTGCTTGTCATGTTTTATTATTTAATTACACTCTGGCTTTATTTGATTTGAGACATGCCTGTTTCTTCACTAGCTACATGTGAATTTTAGGCCCCTGAAGGCCAGACTGCAAGCAGATGCCCTGCAAACCTTGCTGATTCCAGAACTGCTGTGCTCAGCACCTGTCCTCTTCCATTTGCCTTGCTCATGCTCCCACTAGGAGAATCATGGCCTTCCCAACTAGCACAGTGCCAGCAGCAAAGTCTGTATTGTTCCTATCTCAAAGTGGACGATGTTGTCATGTCACATTGTACATCCTCAGACTCCCAGTTATGAGTTATCCTTTACAACACCTTGGTAATTCCTTAAATAAACAGAAGTGAGCAAAGGGAGAAAATGAGCACTTACTGGAAAAATTATCAAGTAGCGAGGTATTTTTCTTTATAGATTTTTATCCCAAGAAGCGACAGCAGCAGCTGACAAGAAGAACTAATGAACAGCGCACTCAGGATATTAATCAGAAAAAGAAGGGAGGAAAAAAGAAGAAGAAAGGTGAGTGATTTGGTCATTCCCAGGTCTAGGCATGAATTTTGTGCTTTCTAGAAGTATACAGTCGTTAGGATGGAGAAAAAGCAAAGCAACTTGATGTAGCTTCATTTCTCAAGGTTTGGCCTAGCTTAGAACATGCAAAAATCTGTGGTAGTACTATACAGGCTGACAAGCTATCCAGTACAACATTAAATATTTCCACATCATGAATGTCAACATCATTATTCACATGAATACCCATGAAAGTTAGTTGAGCAAAAGTTTGGAGAATTCCCCCCAAAATACAAAAATGCCATAAAGGTATTTACAGCAAATTGCAAAACGTAATTAAAGTTCTTTGATATGCTCTAGAATCCCTCGCATTTTCACTAGCTCCACTGATCTTACTCCTCTCTCTTTTTCCTCTATTTTAAACACTTGCTGGAAATATAAGTCCTACCTAGCTAAGAAATCCTTCCAAATAGGAAACTGCATACTTAGAAATGCACAAGGAAGAAGGAATAACAAGCACTCTCTGTAAACATCCCCTACCTCCTTTAATTTTGCCCTTTCAAAGAAAGGGAATTTGCCATTTGGAGCCAGCAAAGTCTTTCTGTTGCCTGTTTCTGGGTCTCAGTTGATCAGTATTTCCCAAAACACAGCACTGCTGTTTGAGAGTTGCATGTTAGGCATCTAGAGTTCAACAATAACAGAATTCTTTCTGTTTTGGCAGAGCTTGTCTCAGTTTGGAAACTTTCTGCCTGAGTTTGATGTCACTTAGAGCAGTCAATATGGCCATCCAAAAAAGTAATGCAAAGTAAACAGAGTTAATAGTGCAACTTCTGCTAAGGCAACAGACATCATAATGTGTTCCCAAAATTTTGTAGTCCAGGGTTAACAAACAAGAGATACAGATTTCATTATTTCTATATGCATATATATATATATATGTAGTTAGTTAGTTAGTTTAACTGATGGATACTCCTAAATTTGTGTAACAGTCAGATCTGAAGCACAGGGCAGGCTAATTGTCCTTATCATTTCTGCCAGAGCCGATGGAATCTATGCTACCATTAAGGAAGTGGTAATAATAATCTAATCCTTCTGGCTAACTCAAACCCTTCAAGTCTGAAACAACCAAACATTGTCCAGGATACATTTGTGAGTCTGCAGAAGGAGATGTTAAAACAATAATTGAAACGGTGTCTCTCCTATGTTAACTCAAAGGACTGCCCCAGGACACTGAAAATATTCATGTTCTTAACTATTTATTGCACAGGAGAGAGGAGGAGGAGACATGAACTTTCCTCAAATCCCCAAAAGCATGGGAATGAGAAAAGAAAGCTAAAGTAACTGTTGATAAAATTCTGGATAATATGCACGATATTTGCATGACTATATGTCTCTGTTCCCTGACAAGAAAACCTTACTGCCATTTTTCACCTTGCATCTTTCTTTATCTTTCATCATTAACAAAAAATAACATTGAAATTTGCTGTCTTTAAGCTAATGACTTGCAGATGAATTGTCATTTGCCACAAATCAGTTTTTAGAGTTAGCCTGTAACCTGTAAAATAAACCGTTTTTAAACATCACTCCATACCATTACATGTCAAAAAATCCAGAGATATTTGCCTGTTTGGTGGATCACAGACAATTTTATGTGCTGAGAGATATTGAAATGGCTCTGTAAGGGGTGCTCACTAGACTATTTTCCCAAAAGCTTGATGTTTATTGGTAGTTATGGTATGACACATCAATAGCAATTCTTTTTAAGTAGGAGGCTCTGAATCCCACAGCTGCAAGGGCTTGGAGAAGCAACTTGCAACCTGACCTCAAAAAACTTCATTTTTGAGGGGGAAAATTTCATTTAGATATTTTGAAACTTCTGTAATGTTTTGAGTCTGCTGCTTTTAAATTGGCTTACTGTGAAATCCGTCAATACATAACTGTATGGTAACCCTTAGTACACATCTATTTACTTACCTTGTTACAAAGAACAAGAAACCTACCCTTCATTTAAGTAAAGTCTGGGCTGTTTTCTGCTTACTTGTCTGTCCCCTTTCTATTCATTCCTGAAATTTACTTAGCTTTTTGACTGGCTGTGAGCTAAGGTTTGCATAGACTTGCCTGCAACTATTTCAAGGTGACTTCCCTGAACAGCAACAGCTTATGTGGAGTCTACCACTGCATAACATACAGTCACAGCTGGCTTTCCACCGAGTGGATTATTTTGCATTTATTAACATAGAATTTCATCTGCCACTTTATAGTTCAGTCTTTAAGTGTTATGAGCTTTTTTTTTTTTTTTTGCTGACCTGGAAAGGACCTTCTTCTTGAACAAGCCTACCTTGTCCTTCATCCTCTCATAAATACAGCAATAACCCCATGTATGCAGACTAAACTAGTAAGACTTTAGTGGAAAAACCCTTTACTCTGCAAAGTTAAATTTTTACTTCTCACATCATTCTGAGAAGGGAACTTTCCCACTTACTGAACAACATCATAATTTTATAAGAGGAATGGTGATGACTTTGGATCATGTTTCTTGGAGCAGCACACAGCATCCAACCAGCCTACATTAACTCCTTTTAAAAAAACTGGTAGAACAGCGAGGCAGGGCTACAAAACCACAATGTCAATTTTTCATAATGCATATGCCTGTGCCTTCTCACCTAATCTTTATTACTTAGCTTCTAAAAGTCTGCCTACCACAAAGCCAGACTGTAGACTGGCAGCACAACAGCCACTTTCCACCCCCAAACAGCTAGGATGCATATTCCAGTTAATAATCTGGCAACTTCATATTTGTGTCACTTAAACTACTCAGTAAGCAGGGCTTTTCTTCAGAATAATATAAAAATTATGCTATACTTAGCCTAAAATTATTTTGCCTCTATTTTAATATATTTTCCTTCCTCCCCTCCTGAAAAATGTTACAATAGCTGTAAGCTCCTCCATAGTGAATATCAGTACACTGCTATCACACATCATATTCTATAGATTTAGAAATAGAGTTTCAACTTCAAATGTGTTTGAGATAGAAAAGTGAATTTATTTACTTTTCTATCTTTCATAATATTCTTCAAAATCTTTTTGGTCCACCTTCCCATGTTTTAGCATGTATCTTGTGAAAGTTAATTCTCCTTTGCATGTTCCTTATTTGCAATGACTTCCACATATTCAATTATGTCTTTTTATTTCTTTTATTCTTTCTTGGTCTGTTTAAAAGCTAATTTTCAGAGAAAAAAAAAATGCACACTACCTCTCAAAAAGACCTTAAATCCACTCCTTATACTTCATGACATTTCAAGGAATTTAACATTTTAGCTGTTTTCATTTCCTTTCAGAAAGATTTCCTCAGTTTTATCTAACATCTCTCTGGCTCTTTCACTCCTACAGGAATGTTGAGCTTTGTACATGACAATGGCTGCTACATTGATTGTTTGACAGTTACCTTTTAGTCATGTCTGGCACAGAAACTCAGACACAAATTTCAAGCTGTTTCTGTTTCTCTTCTTGCTCCTTCTGTGGCCATTTACTCTATAATTTCATTCACAGAGTAGCAAAAAAAAAAAAAAAAAAAAAAAAAAAAAAAAAAAAATCTGTCTTATACACCCATATGATATTTGTACTTCCTATACAGAAACAAAGTTTCTCATTATTATTGTAATTTTTTACCCTCTCTTATCATGTCACATTCATTATTAGTTGTCCAAGCAAATGATCAATATTGTAACCACAACACTGCAATATTTCTTTTCGTTCACACCACAGGCACATTGGGGTACAGTTAATTTATTCCGTTTCTTTGAACATGAATTTTAATGTATCAAGCCATTCATCCATCAGCAAACTATTTTATCACTCCTGTACACTTTCTATTCTAATATTATAGCTACTTTTTTTTCCTTCAAACTATTGACATACATATATTAACATAATTTCTGAGCTTCTAAGTATGTCCAACACTGACAGGCTGCTTCAAGAGGGCTGAATAAATTTAGGGCACTCCAGCACAGTTCAGCTGATGAAGGCCAGGGTGCCAGCTCTGCCTACATCCCCTACACGTGAGAGAGGTCAGGTCTAGTCCTGCAGCCATCCCAGTGGTACCAGCTAGGATGACGCTAGGGTCTCCCCAGCTGGATGGGAAGCAAAATCCCATACTAACGTCGTTGGCCTAATTTGGGAGATCCCTTACACCTGCATGCTGAACTGACAGTGGAAGCAAAGAAAGGGTGAACTCTCTGGTTTCTGAAGAGTAAGGCCTGAGGTCAGGACATAGACAATTTAAAGAAAATAGAGAGAAGTAGCTTTCCTCTCCTACACTACAAGTTAAGCAAAGTCTTTCAACAGTGCTGACTAGCACATTTTAACAATTAAACATCATTATCATGTTTTTCCTGAAGAGAGCCTACTCTTTAGTTAAGAATGAAATATGGCAAAAAAACCCATAGAGTTTAAATGTTAATTATTCTTGTCAAGTTGCAACCCATACTTAGCCAATTTGACAGAAAAGTTGGAAGGTATTACTCACTTAAAAAGAAATAACTTCCCTTTTTCCTTACTGCTTTCCTGTGGTACAACCTAGAAATTTGACAGAAATTCACATCTTAATTTGGACCAGCCTCCTGATCACAGAGACTGTAATTTATGGTCATTTTACATTCATATCTTTTAGACACCTTGTTTTAAAGGCATCCTTATTTTCCACTAACTATTTACCCCTGCATAACTTATTTTTCAGTTTATTATCAGGTTAAACCTGATTAGCTTTAAATGTCCAGTACTTTGACTTTGTAAAACCACTTTACCAAAGAGCCCTAAAATATCACCTATTTTCAGATATATACTTAAAAATGGAGATCAAGCCACTTTTAGGTTTTTTTTTTTGTTTGTTTGTTTGTTTGTTTTGGTTTTTTTTTTTTTTTTTTTTTGGCACAGACTGAATTATGATGGTTCCTGCTGCTGCAATGAGGAAAATAAGTGAGATGCTAAAAGAAACCAGAGCAGAATCGCAGTGGGAGTGAAGATGAACACTGATGATTCCAGTGTTGATTTTCTCTTGCTTCCCTGAAGCAACTCAGTGTCCCACAACATTGTGAGATGTGGAAGACAACCAAACCCTCTCCAGCCACTGCACTAAGTTTTTTAGGTATCAAAGCCAAAAACAACATTTTGGGAGCGTCAGCTTCATTAGCAATGATTAAAATGATCACACAATTGAAGTGTTTTGCATGGCTCAGCAAAGGACTCATCGACAACTTAAATCCAAATCAAAAACATCTTGTTTTACTGTTTACTGCGTGGCTATTATTAATTGCTTATGTGATTACACCAGCAAATGTAGGATTTCAAAAATACAAACAGGATAAGACACGTTCTTTACAATGAAACAGTTTGAGCAAAACACCTGCAAAACAGAAATGCTTCTGCATTCAAGGAAACTAGTAACAAACCTGGCAACTTAACAGCAGATTCTGGATATAAAGGCAAACACGGGATCTCATTTCCCCCAGCCCTACAGCACATGCATTATGGGTACATGTGCAAAGGATATCTCCACATTACATAATTTGAATAAAGAATTATAAGAATAAAGAATTTCACCTGCTGAAGCAACTCAGAAGAGAAAAAGAAAGAAAAAAACCCCACAACAATACTGGACTTGTTTGACTCTGTCCCAAATAACCTTGCTACACCTCCTTCTTTGGCCTCTGAAAGGAGGGCATGGATTTTGCAGTCCTCCTTTACTGCTCTCCTCAGCAGGCATGCAGTTCAGTGAGACTTCTGTAACAGAGCAAACTCAAAGAGTGGTTCTGGACATCCTAGCTCGTGATGAAGTTTTTGATGTACAATTTCACGTTGTACCTGGACAAAGAAGCACAGTGATTTCAGCTTCAGTTCTCTAAAAGACACCATGCACTCAATATGGCAAAACCCAAGAGGTGATTCCAGGAGACCACTTGTTGAAATCATGAAGGCTTTTTTGCCAAACTAAGGACTCAATAGGAGCTGCAAGATTGATCCAAGGTGGAAAAAAAATTAAAAATAAAAAAAAGCCTAAGAAGAACTGATGACTATAAAATCTGCAAATTTGGGAGGAAAAAAGTAAAATAAGGTGGGAGAAAGTGTTGAGTATATAAGCAAAATGAGAGAAATGTACCACAATAAACAAAATAACATTACACATGTTCCCAGTAGCAAGTGTATTTCCTTCTCTTATCAGTCATGCTACAGCAACCAACAATACAGAGCAGATAAAATGTCCTATAAGATCTGCACTGATTTATTTCTTTGATTTGTTGTTTTTTATAAAATAGGCACCCACAAATAAACCCAAATCAAGTCTGTTATTGCTCTTCAGCAGCAGGAGGGCAGACTGTAGGATTGGGAACTTTTCAGATGTTATTTCCCTGCAATGCCGGTGGTCTTAGGTTCCTGGCCTTTGTAAACTCTTTGCGCAAGCCAGACCAGCAAAACAGAGACTGGGAAGAATTAACACCATTACAATAGTAAGAGACCAGAGCATTATTAGCTACACTTCAAGAAATGGATCATATTTCCAAGCTACATTGACATATAAAAAAATATTTCAAGGCAATGTGTAGAATCAGTTTAAATAAAAATCACCAGTCACCACAAAGCATGCTGGTGTTTTCAAAAGCTGTAAACTCAGATTAAAAAAAAAAAAAAAAAAAAAAAAAAAAAAAGGCTTTTGAAACCACTTTTTAAGAACAACATCTAATTTACAGAGTAGAGATAGTACATTTATCTGTCAATTATCTGCTCATGAAAGCTTAATTCTGCTTGACTTCCACATATATAATTCCCAACAACAACAGTGGAGAACTGTGACAATATATTAAGAGGACATTAGTGTAAATAAAACGTTGATACAAACGTTCATTTTTCTAATAATTTCTGTGGTCGAGAAACTAAGTTTTATGAACTTCTTTAATTGACTATACTCTTCCTTGGATATATGGCAGATTTTAAGGACTGCAAAAATATAAAACTAAGGAAATTAAATTCTTGACCATAAACCATGCATGCCAAGGCTGTAAGAATGATATAAAAGATAACCAGTATATATCAATACATAACTGCAGGGCTGTCATTTGCTTTCTAAGTACATACCTCTTTCTAACAATACATGCAATTTGTGCTGAAGCAGCACTGCTTATCTTGTTACATGCACTCTGCAACTCTAAAACTGTCATTTTATCCTGATTAAAATGCAACACAAGAAAGATTTATTTTCACACTCTACGCTCCTAGACCTAAAATTATGTGCACTAAAATAAGGATATGCCTTATTACTTCTACACACACTGATGTCTTTGAAAAAAGATGAACAAATATTGAAATTATATCACAAATTCTTGGAATCTTAAACTGTAGTTTCCTTCTCTGCACTGAACAGGTTTATGTTTTAGGCAGATGGTATTCTGGCCTTTCTATTTCACTTCATGAAAACTGCATATTGCACCAGATCTTCAGGTCACAGCCAAAGATTTGATAAAATGTTAGTGATTTAATTTTGTTAATTATTCACAAGTATTTCATTAAAATACTTGTGAATAATACTTTCATACAGGTGATTGCTGTTAGAAAATAATTATCTGACATTTCTCTCATTTACGATGTAGTTCAAAATTAAAACAGTTCATTAACAATAACCATAATTTACCTCATGCTGATGTTTTCAAAGGCTATTTAGAGCACATGGCCCAAACAGACATGATTTGGTTTTCCCACATTGTTCAGAGAGTATCAGTAACTGATTCACTTTCGGCGTTACTCCACTCAGAAATGTACCAGCAAACCTTCTCAGAATTTTTCTGCTATCCTTATCCTACATAAACATCTTAATCATGATATATTACTACAAAAAGCTAGACAATACTGAATTATTTCCTGCCCAACATGCAAAAAATAGTTGACAGACTAATAGTTAAGGCACTGTTAAGTCTTCTCTAAATCAGTGCCTGTTCTAAACACAGATATCCATAGTCAAACTGGGGATCATTTTTTACATCTGTGGAAAGCTTCTGTCCATCCACTACAGGGAGAGTCCAGACAACTGAGATAAAATCAAAAATAGTGAACTCCCCCGTGAAAGCTGGGAGAATAAAAACTGTTTTGCTGTATCAGCCAGAAAACACTGCTGAATCTGGATCTGTGTATGCTACTTTCTCCAAATAAGGTAGTTTCCTCAAAAGGGAGGTTAAGAAGCAAATGCAGAAAGCTGATACAGGAATCGGAATCTTGTGGTCTTCTCTTACATCATCAGTCTCAGAAAAAGGGCTTCACAACTGTCCTGTGCCCTTTTTCCCCTTCAGGAATATGAATAAACTCTATCTGCACAGTCACTAGAGGTGAGACTAGCCACAAAAGTGTCAGCACAGTAAGACAGATCCAGTGGAAAGCTTTATATCCATCATTTTCCTCAAAACATTTGGGCTTTTTGAAAGTTTCTTGGGTTTTGCTTCTTTTAAACACAAAGAGAAATATGCCTCTCTTAGAACTGCCTGTTTCTCTGATAATAAGAAACCACTAAATTCAGACAACTTCTATTATGCAAATTTAGTGATCACCTACATCTAAGCAGGTGCTGTCATAGAATCATAGAATATCCTGAGTCGAAAAAGAAGCACAAGGATCATGGAAGTCCAGCTCCTGCCCTTGCACAGGACAAGCCCAAGAATCACATCATGTGCCTGAGAGCATTGTCCAAATGCCCTTGAACTCTATCAGGCTTGGTGCTGAGACCACTTTCTTGGGCAGCCTGTTGCAGTGCCCAAACACCCTCTGGGTGAAAAACCTTTTCTTGACAGCCAACCTACTTGCCCCTCACTCAGCTTCAGGCCATGTCCTCAAGTCCTGTCACTGGTCCCAAGAGTGAAGAGATTGGTACCTGGGCCTCCGCTTCCTCTCACAAGGAAGTTTCAGACTGCAGTGAGGTCTCCCCTCAGTGTCCTCTTCTCCAGGCTGAGCAGACCAAGTGACCTCAGCTGCTCCTTCTATGGCTTCCCCTCCAGACCCCTGACCACCTTCACAGACCTCCTTCTGATGTCTCAAATAGCTTTAAATCTTTTCTCACATTGTGGCACCCAAAACTGCCTCCAGCACTCGAGGTGAGGCCACCCCAGTGCAGAGCAGAGCAGGACAATCCCATCCCTTGCCCAGCCAGTGATGCTGTCCCTGATGTGCCCCAAGGACAGGGTTGGCCCTCCTGGCTGCCAGGGCACTGCTGGCTCATGTTCAACTTTCCACCAACCAGGACCCCCAGGTCCCTTTCTGCGGTGCTACTCTCTAGCATCTCATTCCTCAGTCTGTGTGTGCATCCAGAGTTGCCTTCTTCCAGGTGCACAATCTATCACTAGTCTTTGTTAAACTTCATACTGTTGCTGATAGTTGCTTCATACAGTTGCTTCTAATTTAGATACATATAAATAATGTTACTGTTATCCTGTCCTCATTTCTTGGTCAGATGACCAATAACAGACTCCAGTCCCACAAAGGATGGGACTGCCTTTGAGCTTTTCCTTCAGTGTTTACAGCACAGAAAAATCACTTGAAATTACAATAAAAATCTCATTTAAGTCATCTTCCATACTTCTAAGACACCTCTTAGAAGGAGGGGAATAATATAAATATTGAAATTAAGCATCAGACAAATGACATGTTTTCTTGTTCACATGGAAATGTTCACTAGCTCTCCGAAAAAAAATGCATCTGTCAGAGGTCCTAAGCAGCAGCAGAACCACCACAAAACACACCAGTTTGCCAAAGTCCTTGAAGAAGACATGAAAGCAGGAAGCTCCCTGTTCTGCTTTTCATAGTCAAACTTTCTCCTCCTCACTCTTCTGGATACCCGGAATTATTCTTTTCTGCATCACAACTGGTGAGACAGAGCAGATCTCCCTGAGCTGCCCTGCTCTCTGCAGCTGGGGAGCAGCTCCGTGACTCCGTGGTGGGCTGGTGGAGGGCTCACCCAGGGACCGAGGTCTCCCGGGCTGCTGGCCCCTGCCAGTTCAGACGGGCTGCTAAAGCCAGCAGGGCAGACCACACAGGCTGCTGCAAGCACTGCCACAGAAAACGTCGCCACTCTTGCAACACACAAGTTTCCCATGCCCGGGGAGCTGCTGGTGTAAATAGGCAGTCGCTTTTCATCCCTAAACCTACCTCAGCACAACTTTTATTATATATAAAGAAATGCACACTTAGATACACTGCTACGCTGCAAAGCAACACATTAAAGACTTGCTCAATCAAAGATTTACTTAGAAGTAAGTTAAAGTTTGAAGCTGTTTGTTTTTTTTTTTTCTTTTTTCCTTTTTTTTTTTCTTTCTAGAAAGATTAAAACTCAGCAAACAGTGAAAATCCCACAGGGGAAAAAAATCCATAAAACTGCAACCAGAATCTCCAAGTAATTATTTCAATACTGATTGAAATACTTCACTGGATACTGGGAACTAGGGTGAATAGTGAGCAGTTGGTCCCATAGGCTTGTCCACCTAAATTAAGCTTTAATTTGTGAAAAATTCGGCCTTTAGGATGAACATCCTAAAAAGCTCTGGCTATTTTGCAGAAAGGGCTGCAGAAAAAATCAGCTCTTCATCTGCCCCAGGTACTCCTTGAACAGCTTGGGTGAGCTGAAGTCATGCCTCTTATTTGTTTTTTATCCTAAGCAATTATAAAAGGAGACAAAAATCAAAGTACTGATGTTACTTAGCACTTAATGGTTTTAGTTATCAGATACTTGAAAGTATCTTATATTTGCTATGTGAACTCTTTCACTCTTATATATTTGTCTTATCACACACCACACATTGTTTCATGCCTACAATTGCATGTGGAATCCACAAATATCATAAACCATCGCTCTTTGTCTGCAAACTGATGTGTGCCAACTGCAGTGTATAAGATAATGAAACACTTCACATATTATTGCCAAAGTGTATGAGCTGTTAAATATGGGACCTCACAGTCTCACAGCCAAACACCTGGCAAACTTGAAATGAATTCCACAGATTTGGTAAAAGCTCGGGGGTTTTGTCACATATTCCGCATCTACTCACAAGAATTTTGGTTGTATAAAAGCCAAATATTTATGGTTCAGTGCCTGGGGAGGAGCATCTTTCCCACCAGCCTCCCCAAATAAAAAGCAGCCCAAAAAGCATGGCTTAACATTCTGCCAAAGTAAGCCTTCCTTGGAAGCTGAACAGGTTTGACAAGAATGGCGTCCCACAACCAGCATTTTCTCTCCTGTTTTTGCCCAGTCACTAAACTCAACTTGGATCAGCAGAATATGAAAAAGGTCTTTCTAAACTCCTTCTGTTCAAGGCAAGACAGGAAGCTCTGACATATTTTAACCTGCTCATTGCTTCCTTTCTTCAATCTGAGAAGTTCAGACAGCCTGGAGGAGTCACAGAGAAGTTAATAATGCCTGCCGGGATATTCAGCCAAATAAATCCCAAATTTCATGTCCTGAAGGCTAACCATCTGTATGAGGATCTCTTCAATGAAGCTGTTTCTCTAACTTCAGAATGGACATTTCTATGCTCCTTCATGTACATGGACAGTCTCATTTGCAGGATCAAATGTTTTAAATTCTCATTTTACTTCAGAAGGCCTAGTGAGTGCTAAATGCATACTAACATTTGTGAAAGGCACTCTTTTTCCAAACCAAACACTTCAAAGTCTACAGTGTATTTCATTGCACGGGTATTTTCCATCACACTCTACTGTCCCCTTGAAAGCAACACACAAGTCCATGCTGATAGAATAAAATTCTCAGAGATGTCAGCTCATTTGCCACTATAGTTGCTTGTACTATCATCCTGAAAAAATCCTTTTTGTAGTTTTATGGTTTTCAGACATAATGTTGCATCCAGTCAAAACTAATATCACGAAGTCTCTAAGAGATGGGACTCTTAGATGCTGGTTAGGAGATGCATAGAAGAACTGAGTGGATCCATAGTGATTCCTGTGTAATCTACTTGAGCTCTGTAGGAGGATGACATCCAGCCCATTCTTGGGGATTATTTAAAGGCCTACTAAGGGACTGAAAACATACAGCTCAGAAGGATCTAGTCAAAAAACAGGTAAGTCAGGCAAGGATAGGCATTCAGAACCTCTTGAATCTAGAACATTGGGTAAGACATGATAACCCAAGTTGTTCCCACCTGACAGCTGTTCAGTAGCCCACACAAAATGAACACTGTGGCTTTAGTCAGTTGGCAGACAGATGTCTACAGTATAGCTGGAACTACGTGGCAAGTTCAGCAGAGCAGCCAAGCACTTTTGCTAGGCTAACACACCAGCAATAACAGAAGAAAGCATCCAAGTCCAGTACTGCTCACCCTGACTAGCTGTTCACGGGATCAGTCCAGGTCACAGCCAAGAAGCTGTGCAGGAAGTGCTTGTGTTTCTGCTATCTGCTCTGATTGCAAATACAGCAGTCCAGACAATACAGCATTCCACCCAGATGCTAAATTAGCAGTTGTAAGCAATTTTTAAGTAATACAAACCTCTCTCATAAAAAATCCCCAACAACTACATGTGACAATTGTTTACATTCCTTTAGTCTCTAAACAATTTTGTATTTCAAACTGGCTTTGAAATATTAATAATCCCAAAATCTCAGTGGCCTTGGCCTCCTTGAGAGCCAGTCTGGAAGTGTGGTCTAACTGCTCTCGACTTTTTCCCCAATGAATGCACACAGTCAGCCGGCCGTTAAAGCACAGGGCTGTGTTCTTCAGATGGTTTTGCTCCCAAAAACCATTCAGTCAATGTATTAGTTCTTTTAAGGAGAACGCTCAATGAGGAAAAACCAAAACACATGAAGTTCAAAAGGGCAACACAGACAATTGCTACTGAAATTCAACATCCAAGTTACTTGCTGTTTGGTTTTGGTTTGTCTTGAAGAAAAATCATTTGAAATTATCACCTGTAATGAACAGAACGCTCAGGTTTCAAGTACTGGCACCTATCCCTCTGTCACCATAAGATAACCCCAGTGCTGATGGCTCTGCTCTCCCTGAAGAAGCCTGATGAATCCTGGCCAGTGCCTGGGTCCTGAGTGCTTAAATTTAGTGGCCTCACCCAACCTCACTAGAAGCCACCTCAACCTGCCTGTAGCCCAGCAGAACCATTTCACCAAGACGATGGGGCGTCTGGAGCGTCTCTCTTATGAGGAGAGGCCATCGGGAGCTGTCTGTTCAGTCCAGAGAAGACTGAGAGGGGATGTCATTAATGCACATAAATATCTCAAAGGCAGATGCAAAGAGGATGCTGCCAGACTCTTTTCGGTGGTGTGCAGTAAGCAACAGGATGACGAACAATGACCATAAGCTGCAACAGACTGTCGGGCATTGGAACAGTCTCCTAAGGGAAGTGGTCACAGTACCGGCCTGACAGAGTTCAAGAAGCGATTGCTCAACACTTTTAGGTATATGGTGTGACTCTTGGGGATGGTGCTGTGCCGGGACAGGGGCTGGACTCGATGGTCCTTGTGGGTCCTTGCCAACTCAGTGTAATCCGTGATTCTGTGAACTTCTTCACATTTAGGGTGCCAGAGCACTGGAAGGTCAGGGAGCTGAAGCTGCTCAGGGAGGTCATGGAGTCTCCCTCTCTGGAGACGTTCAAAAGCCACCTGGACGCCTTCCTGTGTCACCTGCTCTAGGGGACACTGCCTTGGCGGGGGGGGTAGGTCTACTGGACGCCCTCCAGAGGCCCCTTCCAACCCTAACAATTCTGAGCTTCTGTGAGAGGAGCTGGACGCGGCGCCTCCTCCGGAAAACGGCGGGGGGCGGCGCGGCGCGGTGCACTGCGCCCCGGGAAGGCGGCACGGCGGCGGCCGGGCCCGGCCCAGGCGGCGGGGAGGGCGCTCCGCGGGCGGCCGCGCAGGGCCCGCGGCGGCAGCCGCCAAGGCGTTGGGCAGGGCGGCATCTTGCGGCGGCCGCCGGCGCTGCGGCTGCCGCCCCCGCCGGAGGGGCCCGCCCGGCGCCGCCGCGGGCGGCCGGCGGCAGCTCCGGGCCCGGCGGGGGCCGCGGCCCAGGCGCCGGGAGGCGGCGGGCGGGCGTCTGCCGGGAGCGGGGGGCGGGAGCAGGTGGCGCCTTTCCGCCCCGTCGGCGCGTTTCGCTCGGGGGTCTCTCGCCAGCCCCGGCTGCCTTCGGGCTCCTCTGGGCCGTAATTCGGTACGAAGCGTAACCCCGTCCTGTCCGTTAACGGCGGCGAATTAAGAGGTGCGAGCACGGCGCGCGTTCCAGCTGAGCTGCCTGTTCCTAGCCGTGATCTGACCGCCGGCCTCTGCTTTGCTGCTGCTTCCGTGCTCAGTCACAGAAATCACAGAATCACAGAATGGATCGGCTTGGAAGTGACCAGATCTGTTTCAACCTCCCTGTTCACGCAGGGTCTTCCTAGAACACAGTATAGTGGCACAGAATTACATCCAGATGGTTCTGGAATATCTCCAGTGAGGGAGACTCCATAGCCTCTCTGGGAAATCTGTTCCAGTGCTCAGTCACTGCACAGTAAAGAGGTTCTTCCTCACATTCAGGTGGAACTTCCTGTGCTTCAGTTTCTGCCGCATTGCCTCTTACCCTATTGCTTGGCACTACCGAGAAGAGCCTGTGGCTCCATCCTCTTGCCCCCCCCCCGTTGAGATACTTACAGACATTGACAAAGGAATTCACCCCACGTACTTTTCTATTGATCGCCCCTGCAACCACCAAATACTGCCACTGGCCCCCTAACGGATAGCTCTTTTGCATCTGGTAAGCCAATCAAGCGTTACAGAGTAATGTGCATTTAACACGAAAATACAGCTATTTAGCAGCCCTGGTAGCCACCTCTGGGTCACCAGCCGTGCAGTGACTTTGATAAGGAGCAAGGCAGGTGCACAGCGGGGCTCGCAGCATCTCGACAGAGAACAAGGCCAGGCAGAAGGCATGGAGTATCTGCCACTGCAGAGAGGGACAGCTACAGAGCACAGGCAGCCACCCACCCTAGGGATCAGAGCAGATGCAGGACCTGAAATCCATGCTCCTAAGGAGAAACTGCACGTAACACTTGACAACATCAAATGGTCACAACCCAAGTTTGAAATCTCCTCTGAAGGAACAGCATCTCTACTAATCCAATTCCCACTCTGAGCACACCAGGGCAGTGGTTCAAGGATGACTCGGAGGGAAGGCTGCCATTTCCTGACTCACTATCCCCATTTCCTGTAGCCTGGCCTTTCAAGTCTCTGTCCTGTTACCAGCTCCTGAAGTGAACCCTCTTATCGTGTGAAGTGCGATGAAGTCACATCCCCCCCAGACTGTGTCTATACATACTCTCCCTCCTCCATGTTTTTGTCTGGAAATTTGTTGCTCATACTGTTAATAAGAACATTTTTCTCACTAGGATCCAAGTAAAATTATTCATAAAATGAATCAGGCTTGCCAGTAACTGCATGGACTATGAGACTTGATTAAATTATTTTGTACTTATTGATGCACTGATGCTGTAAAAAGGCTTCCTGTTGGGCTTTATTCATAAAAAAGTAGAAAAGCCACCTGGTAGTGCTCCTCCTGTCAAAAATACAAGTAGAATGAAGACAGGTAAAGCAGTAAAGCAACCTCCCATTAACAAGAGCAGATTTGAGATAGCGATGATCCTCCCCAAAGTATTCCTCACTATATCAGTCATACGGTGCAGTCTTTATCTGCCTCCTCCGAAAAAAACACAGAAGAACAGACCTAAACGAGAACATACATTGAGAGATTTCACTGTGAGAAGTCACAATCTTATAGCTATAATCTCAGCCAATTAGTTGTGTCTGTTTTGGTCTGTTCAGGGAAACCTAATTAACAACTTCAAACAGCATTTTGCAAAATGCCAGGCCTAATCTTAAAATATATAAATCACGTGGGAAAACTGCACTTAGCCCCTGATCTGCTCTGTTTATTTCTGCAGAGACCTTTTATGCAGCTATACTCAGCTTCATCCAAGTCTACAAAACTCTAATAAAAAAGGTGACATTTGCTGGGGTACGTCTCACCCCCAGCAAAATGTGAGCTTGCCTTTAGTAGCCTTAATGAGATGTATTCTGAACCCTGTGAATGAGCAAGAAATGCAACCACTCTGACCATACCTGAAGTGCCAGGCAATGGCAATTCAGAGCCCTGTTTTAAAAAGAAAAACAGGAGCACTCAAAGCTTTGTACTAGTCTGGAAAAATTACCTTGGAACAAGGGAAAACAAGGGGAGATAAGAAGTGATTCATTTTCTATGCCAATATCCTGGCTGTGAAGTAAAGCAAGCAAAATTTCCTGAATTTCTGCAAATAAATGAATTGTTATGTAAAACAGTCAGCAGCAAGGGTGAAGAAATAATGTCCAACAGAAAACAAGAGGGGAAGGGAAAGGAAGAGAAGGGAGCAGAAATATGGAGAGAAAATAATAGTGAAATTCATTGTGGAAAAATGCTGCTAATACAACTGCATTGCAACTAATACAAAACTAATAGGTAATAAAAAGGTGCTGTATGAGAGATAAAGAGCAAGTGCTCAGAATACTGAAGAGAGAGCCACAAATGAACTATGAACATTAAGGGCATCCACCCTGCAGTATGCAAAAATAGTTTTAGCAGGCTGGTCCATGCACCTATATTAGCAATATCCACACAATGGGAAACTTTTAGTGACCACCAATCCTGCACAATAATTTGGACTCATATGAAGGAAATGCAGACACAGGGGCCAAAAGGGGCCCTGCAGATTGCCTTGATCTGGCCTCCACATTTGCCAGTAGCTTGCTTTTCAGAGCAGGGGCCTTACCGAATGCAGATGGAGCCATAGGTCTGCTTCCTCTTGCGGTGCTCTGTAAACTCTTCTGGCTTGCAATGCTGCAGTCACCCAACTGGAGATCTCCCTAGTGGTGCTTGCAGCCTTATTTTCCATGCCACACACTGGATGGACCCCATTTTCAACATTTTCTGAGGATCTCTTCTTTATTTTCTTTGGTCTTCCATCTCTGTTGCCACCAACATGCAAACAATTAAGTAGAATACTTTCTGGCTGAGGCAAGCAACATAATAAAGCAGGGAAGAATAGATCCAAAATGAACTTCTGTGGCTGAGATGGGTTCCATGTTGGGCAGACATAATAACAGCAGCAAGCAAATCAACTTACCCATACCAAAAAAATTACCAGGGACTACATGGGAAACAAGTTGCAGAGGTACAAAGCTCAGTCTGTCCTAAGAAAGCCAGAAAGGCTGTTGACAAGTAAGTTTATCATTCTGTGTCCTTCCAGCCTCCTATTACAGCATCCAGCAGCCATCGGCCCACCCAAGTCCTACTGTCAAAAGAGCTGTATGTTCTTGCTGACAAATGTAAAGAGTCGTGGAAAAATATGTCCAATCCCCAAAGCCTCACACACAGCACCTTACGGTTTTTAATCCTGAGTTAATAAAACTACCCTGAGTAATTTCCAAAATCACAGCCAGATCCTAATGAATAACTTTTCATAACAATGTTGTGGATGTTTCTGCTAACATGTTGAGTGTATAATTTTTAATTTCTTCATTTGGAGCTATTCTGTGCTAATAGACATTTTGTTCCTTTCAGGAGACAGCAGACAACAATGTGGCTGTACTCAGGGGGCATCTTCAGGAAGGAGGAGGAAATTGTGCTTTTCCAAGAGCAGCTGAGCAACTTTTCGGGGAAAAAGTTTCTGGAGTGAAGAACAAATTTTGACATGGTGAAACACGCAAGGAGTAGGAGCCTTCAGCAGAAGCAGAAAGGAGAGCTCTGAGAAGCAGTGAAGACATCAGAGCCAAGGGCCCAAGCTGATGTAAATACTCCTCCCAGGATGCTGAGAGGAGATTGTGAAGGCTTCTTTTCAGTGTAGGAAGCCACTGAAAATTGTGGACTAAGAAAAAGACCAAAACATAAGGACACATTGCTTAATAGTGATGAGTTAAAACCCTTACATTTCCATTGTCCCCAAGTTTCTTCCTTTTAAAAAAATGAATGTTCTGGCTTATCTTCTAAAGAAATCATCTTTTTGTTGGCAGAATACATGCTAAAACTTGAACGATAAAGGATTAGCATGACTTCTGCTCAAGTCAGTTTGGGGATAGAGAGAAGTCTCCACAGCAGAGCAAAAACATTGACATACTGGAGGAAATCCAGCAGCAGGCCACCAGACTGGTCAGGGGACTGGAGCACAGGCATATGAGGAGATGCTTAGAGAAGTAATTCTGTTAGGCTTGGAGAAGACAAGGCTCAGAGAAGACCTGACTGTGGAAACTACCTGTCCTTAGGCTACAGATCAGATAGAACCAGATTCTCCTGCATATGTCCAATGATAGGCAATGGACTTAAGATGTAGCATGGGAAACTATAAGAATTTTTTTTTACCATAAAGATGGTCAAATACTGGAGTAGGGGATGTGGGTTTTCCATCTTTGCAGGTGTAAAAGGCTTGAATAGGCATGCTGCTGAGATATCTGATCTAGCTGGACATCCTTGGAGCAGGGGGATGGACTAGATGACCCCCAGAGGGCCCTTCTAGTGTAAATTCTTCTGTGATTTTGTGAAACTCAGCTTTTTAGATTCAAAGAGCTGATGTTTTCAGATGTTCTTCATCTTAAAGACAAGATGCAAGAAAGATCCTTGTCAGAGACACAACCTGCCCAGGCTGATTAAAAAATGTCATGTCATTTTTGTGAACAATGTTTATATTCTATGCTGTGATTACCATATGAGAAAAGCAATACTTCTTATTTGTATATCCTGCAAGACACTGCACTTTTGGGCACTTTATTCTGTCTCTTTTATCTCTGTGCCTTGCTCTCAGCCCTTAAGTTGCACCAACACTAATCTCTGTCCTACTGCTTAACCCTTAAGGATTAAGAAGGTTTCTATAGGTAGTAGCCTGTAAAATTGTAGGATAATGAAGCTCCAGATACATGTAATTTGCTTCCTCTGCCTTTTTTTTTTTTTTCTTTTTTCTTCCCCTCAAAGGAAATATGTATCCTCATCCAGTGCTTTACCTGTCTTCTGAATTACAAATGATAGTTACAAATGGGTTAGGTTTCTTACCTGCATATATGTACATGCACATGTTCACATCTATACATATACATACATACCTGAGATATCAAGACATGTTTATTTATTTTTTTACATTTCATGCTTTTACAGAAAGCCATACCTTCTGCATGTGCAATGCAGCAGCTCAGCAGTGGTCCCATCCTTTGCTGTGTTGGCCCAGCATGTCTTAGGGACACTTCCAGGATGTATTGTCAATGAGAGAGAGAGAACTTAACACAGGCCTACAGTGCCTGCTCCACAGGGGCAGTCCTTACAGTACTTCCTGTGGTGTGAGTGGTTTTGCTCTGTATACCAGGGACAGCCCCTATGACACTAGAAACACTTCTGTGTGGCCAGAATGTGAGAGGACATGGGAGTCACACAGCTTGCCATGCCTTCTCTTAGTGCTAGGTTTTGGGTTCACTTCGCAAGAAAGAGATTAATACTGGTAAGAAAAGAGGCAGGAGTCTCAAGTTCTTTTAGCTCTGCCACAGAGTTACTTTCCAATCCTCAGCAGACTACTTCATATCCCACATCTCAGCTCCAGCATAGATAAAAGGGGCAATTATAGCAACACCACAGCAGAAACTGTGGGACTTCACATCTACAGAGGTCTTTGCAAATATAAACTGCACAAAAATACAAATTCCTTTCTGTAACCCTTCAAAATGGAATATGCAGAGGCTGGTCATTCCTCCCCATATTTCTGCTGTCAGGGTGTAAGGAGTAGCCTCAGTGGTAGAATGTTGAGTCCATGATCTGTGATCTCTGCCAAGCGAAATTCACCAGTTTAATGAGATACTGCAATTCAGTGAACCATTTCATTGCTTTGGCTCCTCAGAAGTGTCTAGGCATTGATTACAATCACATCATGTAAATAATTCTGGTTTGTAACTCCTCATGTGTTTGAACTCTGATGCTGGCATTCCCATGCCATACCGTGTTAGACATTCAGACAACTGTGCTGATCACATATTTCCTCTTACTTTAATAGGCCTTTCAGAAATGAACAAGCATTCCCTTGTATACTACTATGGTTCCCATCACTTGATGGTCACACTTAATTAAGCACTGTTTTAGTAGAGAGCTGGTTACACTTCATTTCATTAAGCGATTTCATGATCACCAGAGGTACACTGACAGCTCTGTTAGCTGAAGCTGTGTAAAATGGGGCAGCAGAGACAACAGTAACATTTTGCAGCACTTCCTCATCAGTGATTTCCCAGGCACTACTCTTGCAGAGAGCAGCTACATTTCCATTAGCATTTAGATTTTTGGCTCAAGGCTATCTGAGCCTTGAGGAATGATAGACCATATCGTATTTACCAGTACCTTTAGCAATATTAGTCCCTGAATCCTTAAAATCATCATTTTTATATAAAGTAGACACAAAGAATTTCTTCATCTGTCTTCTCTCCTTTAGGTTTTTCTGCTCATAGTCAGCAAATAAATGTGATTAAAGGACAAAATCCCATTTTAAAAATTTAAGAAGGAATCAGTGGTGAAGCAATGTTGAAAGGTTATCCAGTTTGATAAACCAGGCAGTTTAAAAACACTAGGCAATTAACTCTAAAGTATAAAAGTATCACAAGACAGGAAAAAACATGACCAGTGTTACATAATAGACATTGCAGGATACCTGTAAAACCATACATTAAAACTGCATGCTAGAAAAAACTTCTCACAACAGTTTATGTTCACTCTTAGGGATATGTAATGCATCGATGGTTTCGTATTTCTAATGTAAAGGAAATTTTCTTAATTGAATTGGGAATTTTGCACAACTGTACTTCAATCCTAGATCTAAAGTTCAGTCTACCTGTGCTTTAAAACACATTTCAGCTGAAGAGGGAAAGAATTGTTAGGAAAACATCTTAATGCAGAGTGAGATGAAAGATACGGATACATAGTAAAGGCCAAAAGAATGCCAAACACTTGAATTTTGTTGTGAAGCCCTTTGTCACTGAGCTTGGGTTAAAAAATTGTGAAAGTTGATAAACTAGCATCTTTCTTCTATCTAGCCTTAGTTCAAAATATATGAAGAAATATCCGAACATTTACCATACGCTAAAGCAGACAAAAAGAATAAAGTGTCTTGTGCCTATAAGTCAAATGATGTGACTACTTGTTACTGTGATTCCTTAGGGACCTATTCTATATAAAGAACACGAGAATGACATATTAATGAAAAACTTCCTACCAATTTCATCTGTTTTCACTTTCCTGTATGTATTAGGCTATTATCATTTGTGATGAGTTTGTCACTGGAGTCCGGAATAAAAAGAAGCCTCTCCTTTCAGTCCTGGGAGGAATTCTTTTTTGTGTGTCTTCACAAACACATACACATTACAAAAACACAAAACAAAAACCAAACCAAACCAACCAACCAAAGAAACCTTAATCTAGAAATGAAATTACATACATAATAATGTATGGGAAAATGCAGCATGCCGTGCCCCATGCAGTTCACAACACAGTTATGAGATGTAAAAGTAATGTAAATTGTGTGAACTCTTGCTTAGAAATTACACTTGCACAAAAGGGAAAAAAAAGGCAACCCCACTATGATTTTTACAACAGGACAGCCCAAAATATTCTTATAAATAGTTTATATTCCTATAATAACTTTTGCATATATACTCTTCACAATACTTATGGTGGAATCACGTCACTGTTAGAAATTCAAAGGCAGAGTAAATGTTATGCCAAGTATTTAAGTGACCAGTTCAAAGTTGTGTAACTAGTTACTGTTATCCTGGCTATCTCAAGCTCTCATACTCTGCAAACTACACCCTAGCTACAATTGGTACTGAGTCATTTAGCCACAGACATGGTAAGCAAAAAAAAAAAAAAAAAAAAATTACATTACTCAGGTCTTAGAAAGGTGATACTCTGTGTACTCAATAAATCAAAGAAAAGGAAAGCAGGAATGGGCTTTGAACCAAAAATGCAAATTCATGGCAAGGTTACTGAGATTTCAGAATTACAGTTACACAGTGACATTGTGCTGGAGTCCCACGGCTAGCCCACCATTACCCCAGCACCATGCCAGGAGTGGGACATGCCTCTTGAGCGGCTGACAAGAGATGAGTCTTTAAGCCCCTTGCTCTATGGCACTAAGATCTGAAATGGTGCAGGTTGGAGGCAAAGAATGAGAGGGAGGTCTTCTGGAAATTTCCAAAGAACTTATTCTCCAAGAGGGCCAGGGACAAAAAGACACCACTCACGGGTGCACAAAGACTTATAAACATGGGAGATTTCAGGGGAGGGTGCAATCTATTAACGAATAGGGAAAGAACAGGGGAGGAATATAAGGTGGGGCTTTACCTTACATTCACCAATGAGGGAAGCAATGGGAGGAGAATAGGTCATGTGGGCTAATAGGGCTTTGTGTTTTAGGTACTTTCCAGGGAGAAGTTTCAGGCAGGGGGTTGGGATAACAAGGATTGGCAGGAAATGTTCTGGAAATATGGGCAGGGTTAGGTGAGACAGACAACTCGGGGGGACAGATACATCTTTGAAGGCAAAACATTAACTCAAGGGAAAATGGAGGGATACAGAACAGTCCATTGACAATTAAACTAAACAACCACAACAAACGCAGAATAAGCTCATTTGGAAGGGACCCACAAGGATCATCAAGCCCCACTTCGGGCCCTGCACAGCACCATACCCAAGGGTCACACCATGTTCCCAAGAGTGGATTTGGTTATCAAAAGAAGAGGTTCTCACTGCCTTAAGAGGAAATCGCCAGGGGTTCCTAGATAGCTCTGCTATCACACAAACCCTTATTCCTTCAAGAAGAATTTGACGTTTTCCAGGTAGGTGAGGCTTAGCTCAGGAATGACAATGACCCTGCTAGCATACTAATGAGCAAAAGATTACAAACTGTAGCAGGATCTAAATAAACATCCATGTCCATATCTCTTAGATGGATGATTTGCAGAGTATTTCTCATCCTGCACAGGCCATATTTTAAATGACAATTTGAAGAGCCTCATGTGACTTTGAGCATTTCTGGGCCAGTTATATGCATCGACTGGACTCTTCAGTTTTAAAGTGCTGTGCATTCTCTGTGGTGCTACAAAAACAACATTATTAATAATAAAGAAAAACTCCCAAAGGGAAAACTAGAGAACATCCAACAAATCTTTGATTTATAGGCGAGTCAGAGCTGCATGATTCAAATACCAGAAATTCACTTTCAGGAATTTTGGCAAGTTTTGATAGCCAATAAATTATTACTAGTTTTCCTCGGTATTCATTATAAGATCAATAGTGGTGGATTCCTTCATACATGTTTGGTTTTAATGTCCAAATGTGTGGGAATCCCTCTGGTATTTGACAGAACAAAATTAAATATCAAAATCATAGGAGGAAATCTAAAACATTTTCCCTTTTAATAGGCAGATTCTCAGAGACTGAAGGTTCAGTCTTCACTGAAAGACTTTGCCAACACAGCTGCTGCTGATGATTATATTTTTCAAGAGGCATAGATGCACCATGACAGAAGCATTCTTGACATCCGTCTTTCACATCTCATTTTATGTGTCTTCCATAAGCACGTGAATTCTCATGTTTTCTCACAAGCATTTAAATCAATGAGTTTTGCAGTCACCAAGCAGCTGAAGGGACACAGCTCTGGGGCTACAATCTCTCATGTCAAGATACTACACCTTTTAAGCATGTTTTCTCTGGAAGGAATCAAGAGGAAAAGCTCTGATTATGTTTTCCTGAAGAAGAACATGGGCTCCAAAACAAGTGACAAAGCCTAAGAAGGCATGCATGGCCTTGAATCCAGGGGCTGCTCACTGGCATGAAGGCTCTGTGGTGATTGCTCAGGAACCTGAGCCGCTCCTCCAGCAGGAAAGGCATCAAGTCCTTCCTGCTGATCACCCCAAACACTTGCTTCTGCAGGTTCTACAGGATCCAATAAGAACATAGATTCTCTCCCTGTTCTACATCCTCAATTATACCTAAAACATCAGGAAATACCATAGTAAAAGAACGACTTTATTTTTATTATATACCATAAGGTTCAATCTAAATAAACTATTATAACTGGAATGTACTCAAATTTCACAGACTGGAAAAGCAAAGCTGAGGTCCACTTTCTAAGTCAGACCTTTCTGGTCTAAGATTTTACTTGAAAATAGTCAGTGACCCAATGTTTGTTAAGTTTTAAACTTTTTATTGCTGCTATCTCATTACACAGCCATTTTTGACATTTTATAATATTTTGTCGTACATGCTTATAAAAATCAATTCACATAGAAACAGGCTGCAAGGAAGAGAAACAATCACATGGGTGTGAGAAGAGGGCCTACTAGTACTAAACGCTGGTGACTGAAAACTGTGAGGGCTTGAATGGCTTCTTGATAGGAACAGAGCTAAAGATCATTTTATTGTCAATCAAGCTGGTCTTTATAGAGCATGTAGTTGTTCACTCCAATTTTATTTTTTCCCATAATTCCACAGTATTATTCCTGTGACTTGGCCAGTTCTGTCAAAGAAGGTGTATTGTGCTTCCCAATTGTATGCTTCCCCAGACAAAGGAAAATTGAAAAGACATGATAAAACAACATAAATAAATGCACTGCATAGAAGGGCACATCTCTTCGCCCTCTCTCATTTACAGAACAGACAAGGCATTCAAGGATATAAGGAGGAAAACAAATTAAAACTAAAGAGGTTTCCTCTTTCTATACCACATGAAATTATGCTGTGGAAATCACTGCCAACAGAAATCATTGCACCCAGGAAATTGTTGGGTGGATATCAATGCATATTTATGTGGATGTCAGAAACAGAGCTTTCATGAGTGATAATAACAAGTTGTTGAAAGGGATACTAGACTCTGTTGCTTCAGGGATCGTATCAGTATGAAATGTAATTGAGTTCTACAGGTTTCCCATAATAAAAGTTGTGTGGCCTAATGGCACAAGCACTGGACTGGGCCTCAACTTGAGCTGGCTTCTACTTCCATGTATGACCTCCTCTTGAACTTTGGAAAGCCATATGTCCTCTCTCCACCTCAGTTTCCCCATCTATTAAAAGGAAACTCTTAAACTAAACTAGTTCATGCATATTAGGAGTGTTGTGGGTTTTGTAAATTTTCTCTCATTCTTGCTATTCTCAAAGCAAGGGATTTAGACCAGATGGATCTCAAATGAATTCTCATCACCTTTACTCATGAATAAACAGGAGCAGATTTTATATCTTTTTAAAGAAAACCTGACTGAACTAGGTCTCTGACCTGGATTTCTCAGTGACCCCCATCTCAGTTTCAATGACTGGAAGTTCACTGAGGCAGAAACTGCATTCATTTTGTTTATAATATATTTTTTTAGGCCTTATTCTATATACCAAACTTATTATTGCTTTTGGACCCAGTATTTTAGTACAATATTTAGGAAAAATAAATGTGGGGATGTCATAGCTGGGATTAAAAAAAAAAAAAAAAAAAAAAAAAAAAAAAAAAAAAAAAAAAAGGAAAGGGAAAAGAAATATAGTTTTATTTATAAGTTGATGTATAGGCACTGTACTGTAATGGAGTCTAAATCTCAAAAGCGTTGCTTTATATTTGCTTTATAGGACTATAGGAGCCAAATAATGACATTTAAATGATCTATTCCATTAACATTGTATCATTTTGTCAATCTGGAATGTATTTTAATCAAAAACCCCCTTGAAATGGTCTCCTTTGTTGTATTTTCTTTTTGGCTCATTTTATCAACATCTGTTATGTTTATACAATATGAATTAAAACTTCGGAATGCTGTTTGTACTCAGCTACTTTTGTTGAGAATGTAACATCCCAGGATTGGCAGTGTTTATGTAAATCAGTGCGGCTGACACAGCCATCATAAACAAATGAGAAAATATAACAAACACATTGTTCGTGGAGGAAATGTTTGTTTTTAGAGTTGGCTTCAGTCTTACCAGATTGATGAAGAGTTGCTGATACCAGGGATCTGTAGTGTAGCGATTCAGCAGCATGGCTGGGTGCGACAGATTGGGCAGCTTCTCCACTGTTATCTGGAAAAGTCAAGAACTCATTTCTCTTTCCTTCTGGGCAGCACATTAGAACCAAAGGTTCAAAAAATTACCAGTTTGACTCCTAACAAAAATACATCTAGCAGAGCTACACCAGCAGAACTTGTCCAAACTTTATAAATTCTTTTGCCAATAAGACTTAAATTAGCCATTGAAATTAGAGCACTCTTTAGTTACAAGTTTTTATTTTCCTTTACTGTAACTGTATCGCTGTTAGGGTAATGTCAGTTGTATTGGCTTAGGGGCGATGTTTCTCGTGCTGTTAAAATTCACACAGTAAGTGGTAATTACATGATAGCATGGTGCAGAAAAATGCAGCAAAGCTGGTATCAGCCATCAGCTGAGCTTCAGACATTTTCCATAGGAATACCTATGTATACTGGCACCCTGCTCCTTCTTAATGTTATTTTGCCAGCCACATTCCCATGTGCAAACCGAGTTTCAGTAATACATGGTAACTTTCCAGTTAGGCCTGTATAAATTCCTAAAAGTACATTACTAGTCTTGCCTTAGCAACTCACAATTTTTTTCCACTACTCTTAATGTTTACTATTCCTAAAAATCCTTTGGTCATCTGTCAAGGGGAAGAATGCTACATGCTTTTCAAGTTTGAAAGCTTTTATAAACACTCATCATTCAGAGAGGTGCTATCCCATGCTGAATTAAATATTATAACAATTATGCTATCCATAGAGAAGTTGAAAAAGAGAAGACTGGAATGGCCTATCTGAGCAAAAAAAATTCTTTACCAGCAGTCTTGCACAACTTCCAGACTCTGAGTGGCATTCTAGTTTATGAGATCAGTCCCTGTAAGGTCTTTGGTCATCCTGAAATTTAAATTGCACCTGATCACCACATATATTACATAATGCCTTCATTCATGGAGTACTCATCCTAAATCACCCAAACATGCTTATTTAACAAGGAAAGAACTGAAAGAAAACAGGTCATCTTCTCATAGGAGAGTGGATGAGATGGGGAGAAGGACTCAACACTTGTCTCCAGTTCAGGGTACTTCTTCTCCTGAAGCATGCACAGGCTTAACCCAAAGTTAGAGCAGATGACTACATTCACTATATTGGCCAAATTTTAAACAGCAAGTACACAGTGCTTTCTCATCAGAGATATGATGACACCACGAGTACTGTGTGTAGGTTTGGGTCCTTGATATAAGAAAGACATCAAACTATTACAGCGTATCTGTGAGAGTTAAGTATTTTCTCTCACACAAAGTCCTGTACCAGGGTTAAAACATGAATGGAACTTGCAGCTTTTTGGTCTTTAGAGACGTTTATTCAGTTTCTTATCTCAAGGTCCACGCACCGCTAGCACCAAGCTTAACACGCTGAAAAACACAGCTGGCAAGAACGCCAGCCAAAGAATTCCAAGGTCTTTTAAAGGTTTGTAGTCCAATTAACTCTTAAAATGTACTATATTTACAGTTTTGTGCCAATAATCACTATCTATTCTAAACACACAATTTCTACATCAAACCCATTCTACCAATGTCTTTGTGCGACCATTACAGCAGAAAATGGAGTAGAAGAAGAAGAAGAAGAAGATGATGAGACACTGCCCAAAATCCTCCATCTTGCTCTCATCTATCTCCATACTAAAAACCCAAAACTACAAATTTTCACCCTGTGATAAACTAAACTACTATTTATTTCAAATCTTTGTTGCTTTTAATTCATATCTAAGTGTTGGAAGTTTTTCCCATGGACTAAGGTCAAAGGCAATGCTTTCCTGGAGTCCCAGCAAGGGTCTCGGACCCCCCAGGGCAGTTCAAGGGATTTTCCACAAGCCCTGGACTCCAACAGTGTCTAGGGAGAGCAATCAATATATAGTAAAAGGCCTCAAGGACAAGACGTAGGGCAGTGGTTGAGGCTGCTTGTTCTGTTCATCTTGGAGAAAAGAAGGCTGAGGCTGAAGGCATCGTAGTCTACAACATCCCCAAGGACAACAGCGGAGCAGGAGGTGCTCATCTGCTCTCTGATGATCAGCAGTAGGACAGGAGGAAATGGAATGAAGCTGCATCAGGAGAGTTAGGAGAGGATTATTCCCTGAGAAGGTGGTTGGTCACTGGAACAGGCTCCCAAGGGAGGTGGTCATCGCAGAGTTCAAGAACATCTGGAAGATGCACTTAGCCATATTGGTCAGTTTTAAATAGTCCTGTGAGGAACAGGGAGTTGGACATGATAATCCTTATGGGTCCCTTCCAACTTGAGATACTGTCTTATTCTGAAGTCTTAGTGGGCTGACCACACATTTGACTTTCCTAAACATCCATCAGCAGTAGCAGCATCACACAGATGTTTTCTGATTTAGGTTTGGCATATTTGATTAAAAAGCATTACCTGTCCTACATGTTCTTCTTGAACTCCCCTTGACCTTGTCCTTGGCAGGGCCAGCTCATGAACTGTCGAGTTTGCACCCAACAAGACAATACCTGTAATAAGCAAATACAATTATCTAGACACAAAGTAGGAAGATTGTTGTTGCTTCCCTCATCCTTCTTAAGTAACAGCAACATTAAAACAAGATCGCCCAAAATTTATGTCGTATTTTAAATCATCAGTGAAACCTCTGCTCCCAGTACTGCACTCTAGAGTTCATTAAGACTTCTAAGATAATTGCTGACTTAGTAATGATAAAATGGATATTTTTATAAATTATTATATAATTCCAAATCTTTCTTCAGAATTTTACCTTTATTACCTTTCTCTTTCTTTCTTCTTTCTTTCTTTTTCTTTCTTTCTTTCTCTTTCTTTTCTTTCTTTCTTTCTTTCCTTCTTTCTTTCTTTTTCTTTCTTTCCTCTGCATTAAAGCCTTGACAAGCAATATACTTAAAATTATCATTTTTTATCTTAGTATTTGTTTGCTACACTCACACTAGCATACACACACTCTGTTCATACTATACACTTCTCAACTTTTAACTTATATTTTGGTAACAGACACCTTGGGGACCACCACAAGTCTTTTTGGTTTGTAGCATACTTAACATCGTGATTACATTCTGTGACTATGACTAGGAGCTAGGAGTTAATACAGTAGTACAAAGTTGTGCAACACACTGCTAAAATATGTGCTTGATGAACTCAGAGGAGAGCAAACACCTAATCTTCATTAGGGCATCCGAAAAATATAAACAACATACCATGTGGCTTTTGTGACTGGAACATCAAGTATAAGATGGGAATTTTTCAACTGAATATTTCTGTATCCAAAAATATTGTTTTATTTAAACCAAAACATTTTAAAGGGATTTACTAGTTTTAACATACATGTCTCCTAGGAAAGATTAGTCGGCTTCAAGGTGTTATTAGCACTCCACACCAGAGGACTTACACTGAGGTCTTTAGCAATTTTAATGATTCTATGACTCTATGATTCTAAGAAAACATGCCTGCCTGATCCAAAAGATCCTAGAGACTGGATATGGAAGAACTAGGTTCAAGTCCTTTATTATGAAATACCACTTAAAGCAAGACATTCTGTGAGAATCTACCTCTGCATTTTTGTACAGATCTGAAACACACATTTGAAGAAAACTATTCTATCACCTCCACCTCCTGTTAGATAACATTGGAGAGAAGACCCCTTTCTCCTGAAATGGTTTGTTGTTTCACTATGTAGTCTTGAAATCTGCAATTTTTTCAATAGCTTTGGCCTCTCATCTAAGATTTTCAAATGGATTTTTATAAATAAGTATGTCTGTGCGAGTATAACTTGTGGAAGAATATCAGTTCTAAAGGAAATTAGAGGCACAGCCAGAAATACTAGGAGTCTGTCACCTGCTCCCACCTTTAAAGTACATCCCATTCACAGGACAAAGAAAGAATTGGGTATTCTTCCTAACTATTGAAATTTTATTTGTCTCAATTTAATATCTGACTGGCTCAGGTTTTAATAAAATCTCTTCCAGATTACTAACATGAGTGCAACACTGCAGCAGAGCTAATGGCTGAGCAAACATTTTGCCCTGGGCTCACATCTCCCCTCCTGGGAAAGTCACTGATCTTCCCTAACCCTCCTACCACATGCATGCCAGCATATGGACATGTAGCATAGACAGTTAATGGAATTGATTTTGAGGACAGTGATGAGAACACACTAAAAAGGCATGCTACAACGGGCAAGACCTATTCCACTCAGACTACATTTGGAGGAGGAAATGGAGAAAAACACAATATATTCAGAATATGTTCACTGCAGCAGAGGGTATAGACTAATCCAGTCATTCCCGATGAATTACCTTTTGTGCATTGGACACTTTGTTCTGCAGGACTCTCTAAAGGTTCACATTCTACTGCCTTTCACCAAAAAAAGTCTATAATCATTCTAAGAGCCATAAATACACAGATCTAAATTCTGCTCCAAGATCATCATGGACAGCTCCAGAAGCCTACTTCAGGAATGATCACTGGGCCAGGAATACTCACAAGACTTTAATCCTAACATATATAGACAGCAAGCGTGAAAGTTATGATCCACCCTGATCCTCAGCCAGACTCTGTGCTCAGGTCCAAAACACTGCTCAGGTCTGTCTGTAGTCCAGACTGTACCATTTTCCACTTGAACATGATGCTGGAATTAAGAAAACAGTAACATCCACCATGAGCTGAAAGAGCAGAAACATTTGCTCATCACCAGTGGTTTGTTGGCTGGCTTTGGCAGCTTGCAGTTTGCTCGGCACCGCTCTTAACTGAACCCAGCAGGGAATCACTTAACAAAACTTTGAAAAGTGTGAGAGAAATTTGGATAGTCGGAAAAAAGCACACACAAACACAATGAAGGAAATCATTGGAACATTTCTGATAAGAATCCAAGCCTATTAAAACCTGCCATATTCTGGAGAAAAATGAGCATACATTATTTCACTTGGACTTCCAGAAGTCAGGCTTCAGAGGTATAACAACATCATTCTTTGATGTTACATACAACATCCTTTCTATCACATCATCAAGCCTTAGAAAGCAGACCAAACATGTTTCTTGCACTATTTTGTGAGGTTTAACAGGAAGTGCTAGGATTCAGAGTTGGACTCTGCAATTGTTCGTTTACTCTTTATTTATTTAAGAAGGAAGAAAACCCTTATGTAGGGAATCTCATTTCAAAGATACTCTGGCAAGCCATTGCAGTAGTTTCATATGCTCTATCTGCTATAAAGCATATATCATGAAGATACACCTAATTAAGATAACACATTATTATCCCAATATCCACATGTCAGTTTTGGCATGGAAGTCAGGAATGAAAAGTATCTGACAGCTGATTGTGTCACTCTTCTTGTCAAGATGGCCAATTATCTGAGGAAACTACAAATTCTAAATATTGGGTGAGTGACATAAAAGGAACTGCAGCTCCAAAGTAGCTGCAAATGAACAGAAGGAACATTAAAAGGTGATGCAACTGGCAAAAGCATTCAGAGCAGGACTCTCCTAAACTGAATGGATAAAATAGCTACACAAAGAGACAAAGGGGGGAGGGAGGATTAAAGAACATGAAGCATCATTTTTTGTTTACTTTAGAAAGCCTTAAGCTTCTTTCTCCTGCATTAATCCACCAAAAACTACCCGCTCTTTTTTTTTTCAATTTTTTTTTTTAATTTTTTTAGCTGATTTTATCTGTTGTTTTGGCCAATATCAAATGCAGTTATTTGCCTGACTTCAAATAATGTTGTGCTTTTTTAAACTTGTAAAAGAGTGTATTCTGCATGTAGTGAGCTAGACAGTAGACAAGGACTAGGTCATCACATATCAGGAATCATTTTAAATCAACCAAGTCTTCATCTTACACAGTAAGATCTCAGGGTTACAGGGTTGTTTCAGGTTAGGCAGACTAAATCATTACTGTTTACTTAATATTCCATTCTTCAAATGAGAAAGGAGCGTTGCATGGATTTTTGGCATTTTACCTAAAAGATGATAAAAAGGTCACTATCAAGTACTAGGCTGAGGTTTTCCAGAGCAAAGATCAAATTCTGTCTATGCTACAGTTTTTCAAAGGACACAGAGCAAATATTTAATCTCTGTACCTCAGTTTTCAAATCTACAATAATAAGAAGAGATTTCTTCTATGTCACAGCTGTGTCTTGAAGTTAATACTCATTGCTTCAGTTGCCAATTGTAAGGTTTTATAGGCAGCCTCATCAGGGTGAATGAGCAGACAGCAAGTCCACAGCCTCAACATGAAAATGCAAAGGCAGCTGTTAATAGATTGAAAATGCAAACTTTATTTTACAGACCTGCAGAAAGGCTAGATTTTAGAAATATATGAAGACATAAAATCAGGTTTGTATTTCCCTACAAGCTGGCTTGCTACCAGGCAGACTTTCAGTTTCAGAGGAGCCTACTGCACACTTAAATAGCAGAACAAGTATGTGATCAGTCTTTCCATTCACACACCAGTTTTCCCCATGCCTATATTTGATTTCGACATTTAACAACTCTCTGCACTTGCCTAAAAGCCACCCACATGCTGCCGTGTGGCTGCATACGTTTTTAATTTGGCTTTTTGGGTTAGCACACAGCCTCTGCAACACTCCGGTTTTCCCTGCGAAGGGCTCCATCACAAAGTCCTACAGCACCTGCACTATTATTTGTAAGGCCAAATAGGCCTACTTATTTTAAAAGTATCATATAATGTTGTTCTTTGGAAGAAACTTTTCGCACTTCGGATATGAAATAAAACCACTACCACAGGCTCTATGAACCTTCCTCCATCTGTGTTATTCATGAGCTACAGTGCCTCAGGATCCTGACAATGCATGGGAGGATCGTAATGTCCAGGGCTTTTGTTGAAAGTACTGAATTCCATTTATTTGAATAGGCAAGATTACTGTATAGTGTATCATTGAAATTAATTAGAGCAGCTCTTCAAAAGCAGGAGGCTGGACAGTAAAAATAATCAAATGTGCTGACAGACTCTACCCTCTAACATGAAAACCAACTAATCACAAAGGCACTTTGGTGTTGCCATCAGATATTGCTGTCAGTTCCCTAGTCTGCACACCTAAAATAGTTTTCAAGTCCTTAATGTGCTTCCCCTCCCCTTTTTTCTTCTTTGCTTGCTGAGTTCAGATGAAGCCTTCAAACCACTGCTAAAGGTGTTTCTAGCTTTGATCAGATCTGGTAGAATCACCATTGCCCAGAGCTTACAGCAAAGGCACAGTGAAGAGGAAGGGGAGAATTTGACCATGATCCTCTGGTAAGAAACAAACCCCCATTTTTATCTCCATTTATTCATGAACTTAGCAGACTTCTGTGTTTGATTGAGTAACTTTGCATTCTTATGATCTAAACTTAGCAATATCTCCACAACAGTGCCAGAAGGAAAAAGCTCTCCAACAATCATTCAAACCCATATCAGCTATTTTGAAAGTGCCAGCATCAAGGCTGTCACAATATTAAGGTAGATATCACTAGCTCAGTAATTAATTTATTAATTAAATGTTTCAGGTCTGCATTCATCTTTAACTTTCCTTCCTCTAAGCTCCACATCACTACTGAAGGCAAGTACCTCTCCTATTGCTAAGGAAAATAAAAGTATTACCTTATTAAAACAGTGTGTAAGGACTCTCTGAACACATGTGCACGCACACGCCTTGAGAGCAGTGGTTCATTAGTCCCAGCTGGAAGTGCAGATTAAAGAAAAATGCCAGAAACCATACCTACAGTCTGACATATCTATGATATGTTGCAATGCCTGATATGTTCTGTGGGAAAGGAGATCTATGTGCTATACTCAGTTTCACTGAAGTGCTTGGCAGAAAGCATTCCTAGCTCACAACAGTGTCTGTTCACTGGACTGGCCAGAGGGGAGTCATACCTAATAAACTGCCATAAAATACACATACACACACCACTTTGGATCATTGATTTCACTGCTAAAGGATGTTACTGTGTATTACAGCTTTAAGTTTTCAACTTTGTCATATTTTCTAAACTCTGATCTCTTCAATTTACTTTCAGTTATGTGACATTCCCCTTTAGCAGAGTGAAAGCATGCATTAGCTAAACAATGTGGTTTGGATTTAGCATTCCCATGCATCATTGTGAAAATGTTTGTCTCAGCAATAGTGTCATTATTGTTACTGGGAACAGCTGCTCTACTATGTCTTCTGATTGAGGAGAGCAGAGTATCTCCCTTCCCTTACCACCTCACAAGCAGGGAATCTAAAGCAGGACCATTGAGTAGAGGTAGGTCATGAGCACACACTGTTCTGTACCTGGTTTCCTCCTACCACAAAAAGAAGCAGAAAGTTCAGGAGCGCAGCAGAGAACAGCAGCAAAATAAATATTTCCAACAGAAATTAAGTTTGGCTCCCTCCTCTGGCAGTTCTTCTGGATCTGGACCGGGGTCTAATCTGAGGCAGAAATCCTCCTCACTCAGGTGCAGCTTTCTGGCGGTTCAGCTCCATTAGACATGACATCCTTTGAGCGAGAATTGGAGCAGGGAGTTTGCTGCTGATCAAGCGGATGTTTAATATCTCCCTTGGGTTTCTGAAGTGGAAAGATGTAACTCTCAGCATTCTTGCCAGCGCTCCCAGCCCCACTGAAGTCAGTTTCCACATCCAGATCTACAAGAGCACTGGAGTCCCGCTGGGTTCTCTGGGAGCATCCCAGCGGCAATGCTGTGCTCTGCAGGCCTGTGCAGCTTGGCTCAGGCCAGCTGGACATTTTTAAGGAAAGCTTACAAAACACATTTGTGTGATTACATAGAGCAGCAGGCTTTAACTCACCTTTCAGAACAAGACCTTCAGAGGTAATTAGGTTTTATTTTAAGATAGATGGAATCTGTTTTCCAGGGCATTAGACTTTTTGAAATTTCTTTGGATGGGAAGCCATGTTTTCAGTCAGTAGGCGTTTCTGCAAGTCCAACCTCAAGTAACATTTTAGCTACGTGAAGACTACAGCTTTTGGATATGTTTTATCTTTTGAAAGGATCTTAGATGCCCAACTTTGTCCTGAAAATTAAGTACTATGAACACTTCATTTGTATCAAACAAACTTGAGTAAGGCGATCACACATCAATACACTCTTGTGTAGCATATCCATAACATACAATCACAAAACCATAGAATGGTTTGGATTGCAAGGGACCTTAAAGATAATCTAGTTCCAACTCCACATAGGCACGGACATATCCCATAGACCAAGCTAGTCAAAGACCCATCCAGCCTGGCCTGAAGTGCTTCCAGAGATGGGGCATCCAACTGTGATAAAACGGTTTGAACAAACATGATAAAATACAAGGATTTTTGACAACTGTATCTTCAATATTAAATTTAAATTTCTTTTTGGCTTCAAAGTACCTATTTCAATCAACCACAAATGCTGACATTTCAGTAAACTTGATGGGTGGGAAGAGATGGGGTTTCCTAGGTGAAAAAATACACACAAAATGCAGACACAATGCCAAAAATACCACATCCCCTACAGAAGTAGCATAAAACCAAGTTTTCCCATTTCTGCTTAGACAGTTATATTCTGTACAGTCTGCTTACCATCAGGGATATTGTGGTTTCTGCATAATTACTTTATCCCAGTCAAATTAAATCAAACAAAAAAAAAAAATTCCTTCAGCTAAAAGATAGACAAACAGAATGCAGAGTAATGGCTAACAGCTGTGTAGGTAAGAGTACAGAGGCAAACACAGGGAATCCAACCCTCAGCCTGACAGGAGGAGAGGTACGTATGGTACAGATCTGAGAGCCTCAGGCGTGAACAAAATACTTTATTTGTTATGGTAAAATTCCCAAACAGGCTACTCAGTGGTATTTGTCAGCCTAGTAGTTTCTCCAGGAAAATTGTCTCACAGCTGTGTTCAAGGCAGAAATTAAGATTGCTGGGCAGCATTCCAGCTTTTTTCCTCAAAGGACACAGAGGGGACAGATTCTGGTCTAACAAGACATCAGCATGCACCTGCTTTACTTCAATGGACACCGGGAGGATTTAACCGCAGTACAGAAAAGCTGCTCCCTAATTTTCCTTGGCAAAAGTGAAGGCAAAGGCAAAAAAGGCCACCAGCACCACAACGGTCCCTGGGAGGAACACGGTATTCCTAAGTCACAAACATGCAGGAAACCTACATAAAACAAGGAATAAATAGCATTCCAGGAAAAAAAAGCACCTAGGTAGAGAGCACATGACAATGGCACATCGTCTTCTATTACACATGCCTGTAGAGGGAAGCAATCAGAGGATGCAAAGCATGGCAGCAAAGGTGTTGCTGCTGACCATGGAGTATCATCACCCTCCATGTTATATCCCAGATGTGTCTACAGACAGGGAACGGAAATTCATTACCTACAGCTTTTCTCCTCAAATTCTCCATGTCTTCTGGTTTTACTGTGCTTTACATTATGAAGTAACCTCTGGCAAAGAAGATGGAGCAGCAAAACACAAGTGATGATATGTCTAATCTCTTCATCATGTCGAAGAACCACTTCATTGCCCCACAATGGCCCTGTACCAGTAACATTGTAACATATGTGGAAATGAAAAAAAAATAACTCTCTTTTCAGATTTGGTCTCAGAGGAATTAGGCAGAAGCATAACTCTTATCTTTTCCCACTGGAGGAGGATCTGGAGCCACAGTCTAGAGCAGCCAAGACAAAAGAGAGCCAAGGGACCTCCCAACAACTCCTCAGTATGCATTTACAGCCTCATGCTGTTTCTCTGGCAGAAAGGGCCTGGGAAGGAAGGCAGTGGTCCTATCCTCAGGTCACTCTGAAGAATGAATTCCACCTAGCCAGGAGGGCATGTCATTGAGGGCATGACAGTTATAGCTCTCAGTGGGCTCAGGACTAACACATTCATAACAGCTCAGCTCAGCTGCAGTCACTGGGGGGCAACAGGGGAGGCATTTCAGCTGCAGTGCAAAAGAATAGCCTGTTTTGTTCTGATGTGCAAGTATCATCACTACTGTGGGAGAAATGAAGGGGGCCAGCCAGGCCCTCAACCCTCTGCGCTGCGCTCAGTAAGCCAATCATCCCCATCAAGGCGCCAAGTTCACCAGCCACACCGTTCCTCCACAAGGGTTTCCCAGGCATGCACAGAGCTCTGACTGTGGCAAAGTGTCAAATGTATTACTCTAAGGAGATCTTTGTTTTGGAAACTCGCTTCTCAGCTACGGCTTGCTTCCTCTTCAACAATTTTAAAGCCAAGAAGTTTTCTTTAGTAGTTGCTTTTGTTTTTATTTTCTACTGCTTGCTCAGCTGGGGAAGATAACAGCTTCAGATTTAGGTCACCCATGGAAAAACGTGTTTGGTGATCTCATCTTGATCCCCAGTGGGTAACCATCCAGATCACAAAGGGTAGGAGAAAAATCTAGCCCCACTAGGCAGATCGGGAAGACTGGGGGAGAGGGGGAGGCACATCTGTATTTTTCCTTAATTAAATTGGAATATTTATGTTTGCTACAGGCCAACACTAAGGTGCATTTGTAGGCCCATGCAAATTCCAGCCAGCATTGCTTGGCCACCATCCTTGCTTTTGTTAGAACTGGCATTGACCTTTTCCCTTCAAAGGGTCAGAATCGTTCATATGTATTATGAAACACAACAGCAATTCATCCCTGTACAGCGACTCTCATTGCTACATTTTCCAAGTGTGGCCAGGTACTGAATAACTTTTACATTTGGTCCAGATTTACAGTGTTTTGTCTATGCTTATTTCATGAGAAAAAAATGGTACAAAAAAACATATAAATGAGAAACTTTATTAAAAAATTATGAGCTGCCACTGCCTTCATGCAAGATTAGCAGATTGTTTGTTTCATTCCCTTCATTAGCTTGTTACTCCATTCTTTTTAACCTAATAACAGCATTTTTGTTCCAGAGGGGAAAAAACCCAAGAACCACATTTGAGAATCAATAATTACATCCAAGGCAACTCTCAACAAAAACATCATGGCAATTATTTTTTACCTCTTCCCCAATCCACCTTTTAAAGATATGTCAGGCAAGCCACATATCTTCCACTTTAACATTATTGATGTACGAGATGGGTAAATAACTTATCATTTTCCTGCTGCGGTCATGTCATGTCCATATGGGATTTCCTTCTCATAGGGTAAGAGGTTAAAAAGCACCCTTCTTTGAGAAGGTCACAGCATTTCTCAACTTGGTCTTAAGAGCTACGTGCTGCAAGAGCTGTAATTTTATGAGTAAGATGGAAAACCTAAACCCTAACTGCTTCTGGTCATGAATACAAATTCCATGACACATTGCATTACTGGGGATTTGTTCCAGAGGATGACTACAGAGTGTTCCCGTCCCAGTGTTGGTGAGAACAGCAGAACAGCAAAGTCACCTGTGGTCCCTGCTTGGGACAAGGCACTCAGAGTTCATCATGAAAGTCCTCAACACTGGGGCAAGAAGGGGTGTTACCAGAGCACCCCCGAACACAATTCTTGCTCACAGACAACCTCTCTCTATGTGTTTCACTGGAGTGAGGTACCAACTAGCCAAAAAAACTATTTGATTCTTCTTTGTCAACCATTTATAATATTATCTAGATTTTATTCAAAACAGTCTAACAACAGCTCGTTTATGCTGAAAGTGACAGGGAAACAAACTTCTTCCTTCATCCCTTTAAAAAGGCTCCAACAGAATGTATCATGAAAGAGCTCTGAGGACTGAGAAAACCACAAGCCTACCAGAATTTTCAGGAAGCATCAGCTTTTCTCTACAGGCACCTCTCTTTGGAGCCTTCCTTTCCCCCTTTTTGCTTCCTCCAAAACCAATTTGCTCTGCATTATAAAGCACGACAGTATTTGCATGAACTCTGCATATGCCGCAGCAGTCTGGTCCTGTAAAGTGAATTTCAAAGGAGCTATGGCGGTAGCTGTTGTTAGCGTGCTTTCTAGTTTTATTGCTGTGGACAGCAGAGAACTAAAAAAGCACACTAGTTTATGCTCTATAATATCTCCAGACTGGAGACTATCACTCAGAAAGTTAGGTTTCAGGGCCTTAGCACATTTTGTATTATGTTTATGATAACATCACTGCGAGGAAACTAGTATATGTATCATACACAAGTATACAATACTGCACTTATTGATGTCATTACTCCTGCAGGCCACTGAAACCCAAACAATTCCCACTGTACAGTTCTCATTACAAGCAGATATTTGTCATCCTAAAAGGTTTATACAAACTGTTTCACATGTCACTGAAGGAAGTTCACAGTATTTATTAAATATTCACTCCGCTGCTGGTAATTCATCCTTGAAAATTTGTTATAAAGTAGGCCAGTGGGGAAGTCCTAATCAAATCTCCACCAATGATGCACAGATAACTTGTTCCTCCATCTACACTGACAGAAAAAAATACTTATATTCTTGTTTGCTCACAGGTAGCTCCAGCTGCCATGCAGTTAAGGCAGTAAAACAGAAGTAGATAAAAAAGGAACTCTGTACAAGAAAAGATGTAGAATACTACAGCCATTCAGGACAAAGGGAACCATGAAAATTATGAAAAAATATAATATTACAAAACAAAACTGGCCATGTGTTTTTATTACATGTGTCCAGTTTTATCATTGTTGGAAGCAGAATTCATAGGGTTTTGCTATTATTGTGTGAACTCCAATGCAGTAGGAGGCACATATGCATCTTCTCCTTTCCTCTAGGAATATTCAAATGGAAATTAAGTCACTGCCTCTCCCACTCATGACCCACCACTCAAAGGACAGTCTTAATATCCCGTCTTAAAAGGATGAATTCACTCTTGCTGTCATATGAAATACAGTACCACAAATACTTCATTTATCAGGAGATTTTATATGCCTTTTGAGAGTGCCCCATATGGCAAGGATTCCTTTAGTCTGATTCTTGTTTACCCTAGCATGTTCCTTCCAGTGACTTTGTTGCTTATCTTGTCTGTAATATGATTTATGTTAACTAATTTCCTGTAAAAGCATACACTAATAAAATGAAAAAAAAAAAAAAAGTGGAGAAAGAGTGGGCCAGCTTTGAATTGGCATGGGAAATGTCATGAGTAACTGGATTCAAATCCTTTTAAATTACTGTTTCAGTGAACCTTTAAGGCTCTGAAGGGCATTTTTCCCTTTTTTTGCTGTTCACATAAGATGATTTCGTAGTTGCTGTTTCCATAAACTCCTGATGCAATGGATGACCTTGTGCTAGAAAGGACCTGGGTCCTTTCTTTAGAGGACACCTGCTTTTCATGCAAAAGAAAGTAAGAACAAGTTTCATATCCATCCCAAATAATGTTCACAAACAGATGATTAAATTAAAAAAAAAATCTGATAAATAGCCAAAAATATTGCATGACATCAATTTGATAGTATCTTTACCTTTTAGTAGCTCCCTGGAACACCTCTGCATGCTCTGGCTTGGGCCTGCAAACCACTGGGAATCAGCTGTGGCTTGTATTTGCAAGAAGTCAAGCCAAGGAGGCAATGTTTTCCTTCAGGTGGAGGGCTCTGACGCCAGGCTCCATGACGTCCCTGGCTGAGAACAGTTCCAGGTTCAACCTGAAAGACGCAAAGCAGACAGCCAAAGGATTACTTAGTAAACAGGAAATGGCATACTGCACCACGTTAGCATCTGACGAGTTTATAATGTGTTAGTAAATTACTTCAAGATGGAAATCAATCTGCTTTATTTGCAAATGTAAAAAAAAAAAAAAAAAAAAAAAAAAAAAAAAAAAGTAATTACCCAATAAAAGTGCTTATCAAGCATTGCCTCGCTTTGTGTGAGATACGTGATAAACTCTACCATATGCATGACTTGGTCATCCTAAGCAGGATGCTGTAAGACCCATTTTTCAATTTGCCTGACTTTTCATGTTAAAAAAAGATCTTTAATCTGAGCTGAAATCCTCTGGAATTCTGGATGATATTGAATAGATTAAAGTTAAGCACTTTGGAGAAATTCAAGCTTACAATTATCATTGCAATAGGGGTTTTTTTTGCAGTGGTAGCAGCTAGAAAAATTGCCCTTTCAAAGATAGCTCACAAATCATATACAGATTCTTCCAGTATTGTCTAACAATTTTCAGGTTCTAGGCAAAGTTTCAGGAAATATGAACATACACGTGTACCCACTGTTTCTGACAGCTGGGTAAAATGGAAAACAAAGCTATTTTCTGCAAAATTTAAGAGTAATTTCTATAGAATTATAGTAGATGAGAATCTTACAAGTGAAATCAATGAACTGCTCTAGATATAAGCTTGGTTTATAGTTTCTATTTTCAAAAAAACCCTATTAATTGTTCTGACTATCATCTGGACACACCATAAGCCAGAACCTCCTGGTCAGACACAGGCTGACACAAACCACAGGCAGAGACAACTGGAGCATACATTTGCCCACATCCTGTTTTACCATGGTACCTTTCATCCCTGTGGTAAAAGCAACTCTTTCCATATGTCATTAATTATTGTCCTCCCTCCTGACAGACACAAGGTTGTTTTTTCAAGCCAGTTATTCTGATGATTTGTTATATGACCACCTGCCTAAGAGTAAATGAGCTGAGAAGACAATGCACTTCATACATGGCACCTACAAAGCTGAGACAAGTTTCTTTTTCTAAACTGGGAAGTATTTAAATGAATCCCAAAAAAGAATAGTCTTATGTGCATCAAAACACGTCATACCCATACCCAATTATATGAAACAGACTGCAGGCAATGAAAATCTGGAACATCTTATTACAGAGCTACATTTCAAGGGACCAAGAACACCAATTTATGGAAAAAATTAACTTCTCTGAACTGCTTTTTTTTTTTTTTTCTGAGTTAAAAGTAGCAGCAATTTACCTTGCAAATCAAAGTGGCTGGGTGCAGAATTTAGTATCAGCTATGGAAAACAAAATTTTAAAATCCCCAAGAGATGGACTTTTTAACCTCACTGAGTGCTACCAATTAATGAAGTACAAGTGGTGAAACTCAAAGGGAACCATAGATGCTGACAAGCTGCTGTCAGAACTGTGCCACTGTGGCTCCTTGTTGAGTAAAACACTCCACCAAAGGAATTTCATTGTTCCTAAATTAGTAGATTACTGTTCATCCTCTGCCTCTATTCCATTTCTATAGGCCAGATAAAAATCTATATTTGCCTGCTTTTAGCTTTGTCTAGAAATACGTTAGACCTACATAGTGAACACAATGTGAAAATATGATTAATGATAATAGCTACTTCCTGAATCACGTGAACTATGTACAAACCCCAAATGGTTTTTAAATAAGAGTAATGTGAATACTGTTTCATTTCAGCAATTTCTAGTATATTTCTTAGCAGAGTGTAGATTTTCAGTCTTCACAACTGCAGTATTTCTCTGTTGCATGGAAAGCAAATATTCCACATTATTGCAGAAACCCATGAAATATCCTGATGCTTTTTCAAATCAGCCACTTGTAAAAATTTGAGGGAAATCTCATTATATGCTTCTGTGGTCTTGGTTTTGTCTGGGATTTTGAAGTGTGTGTATGGCCTACATCCACTGTACACCTTGCATTATCATCAGTGAGCTTTTGCAGAGGTAAGAACACACTAAGGACTGCGCTGATTCACTGCTCATCATCAGTGATGTTTCTTTCATAGAGTCTTCTGTCTGTTGGCGTAAAGAATAACTTTGCTTTGGGGGTGTAGGAAACAAGCAAGCAAAAGAGTTGTTTTATGAAAGACTGTTACAAGGCCAAGGCATCTTTAAAAAGAATTGGCTAAAGAAAGCCTTTACCAATATATTGCTTCTCAGGTAAACACCAAGCCAAACCGTAGTTGCACGTCTAGGATCATAAGAATCAAGGCTTGTTCAAGTCAGAAGGGATCTCAGCAGTTTTCTGGACCAGCCTCCTGCTGAAGGTGGACTCAGCCATGAGCTCAGTGTGCTTGGGTATTTCTCCTGTCAGGTCTTAAAGACTTCCAAAGGATGAAGACTATGCAACCACCTCAGGCAGCCTGTGCCACTATCCCACTGTCCTCACGGTGGGAAGGTATTTCCTCATATCCACTATGAACATCTCATTTCAACTTGTGCCATTTTTCCTTGTCCACCATGCCCCATTGCGGAGACCATGGCTCCATGTCCTCAATGATCTCCAGTAATTACGGGGGCGAGGAGGAGGGAACATGCTGTTAGGGGCATCCAAAGCCACCTTGTCTCCAGGATGAACAAGCCTCAGTCATGCAGCCTCACAGCATGAGTGGTCCAGCTCTGACCATTTCAGTTTGTCAACACCTGCAACTGTGTTGAAAGCACACTCCACTCTCTCCTCCAAGTCATTTATGGAAATGTTAAGCAGGTCAGTTCTAGTGATAGACCCTGCAGTGCTCCCCTTGTTAGGCCTCCAGGCAGTGCATGACCCATTGATCAGCAGCCTCTAAGGCAAACCACCCCACCAGGTATTTTACCTTCTGGTTGTTCAGCTTCTAGACTGAGCACATTGGATACAAGAATATGGTGCGAAACAGTGTCAAAACCTTGGTAACCTTCACAACCATGAGCTTGCCCAAATGCCTCCCAAAGGACATTTTGCTCAGCTGGTGAGTGCCACTGCTGCTCCACCCTTGTGTGGATGCAACAAAGGCTTTGGTTTCAAAATGCAATTTCAATGCAATTACATTTCAATTTACCATGCTGAAAATGCCTTTTTATGGAATAATGCAGGGTACTTACATTTGGATTTTATCAAGTAGGTATGTCTTCCTTTAATAAATTTACCTCAAAGAGAGACACAGAGCTGTAGCCACACTACAGAAATAGATCCAGTGTAAATTTTTCTTTTATAGGACATGTGAGAACATTTTCTCCCAAAACATAATTCACTATAGTAGCATAATGTGTTAAAGTATTACGACTATTTCACCAAAGTTATGATATCCAAGTTTCAGGTTGCTTTCAAGACCACATCCATGGGAATGGATAAACCATAAAATAAAGACAATCTGCTTTATGATCTAACTAAAAAAGTCTTTTGGTAAGAAGCCAATATCCCTGAATGGCAAACTGTCTTGAAATGATTCATGAAAATGTAGTTCAGATCCTGTTGCTATTAAACCCAATGGAAGTTTTCCCACTGAAATAAATTGTTAAGGATCTAACCATAACAGATCTAATCATAACATGGAGGTTTCCTTAGACAACCTGCAGCACAAGAGAACTTTTCTTCAAATAGATTTATTCCATATTTTATGTAAGCTTCAAATTATTAAAAGGACTTAAAAGGTGGGTGGCAGAGAAGCATAATCCTAATTCAAACACATGACAAGGATTAAGGTGCATGAGAACACAGGCAAGGCTGCTTGCTTGGATTTATTCACAGTCTTGCCTTCATCTGTTTCAGGCTGTTTCTCCCCTTTTTTTCTTTCTGCGCTGAGAATGTTTACCCATTGACTCGCCACAGGCCATCCTGCTCAGGACAGCCCTAGGTTTTATTTGTGCTTCTTGTAAACCACTGTTTTACTGCCCTGACTGACCACTGCATCTTGTATAAATAGTTCTCAGGAGGATGTTTTGGGGGTTGCTTAATACTTGTGGTGGCTTTTTGTCTGACTATGGTCAGAAGTTTGAGCAATTAAGAGGACGGGCTCATTAGCTAAGGGGAACATCTGAGGTTGGAGGATGTTAAATTACTTACCTGTGTTATGAACATTAGCAAGTTATTCTGTTCTCGTCTCTGCTATTCATGCATTTTCTGAGACTAGAAAGTTCTCTTTTTTTTAATACCTTTCATTTTGCTGGAAAAACAGAGTATTCATTCTAGTATTGAACAAGCCACACTGCTATGATGACCTGTAGTTGCTACTGCATTGTAAATACAGGTTATTTATTTATATTAGCTTTCTTACTATCTATCACCTTTAAGGTTACCCCATTGTGAACAAACTCACAACGTCACAGGAAATTGCTTACATTTAAATACAAATTCTTTTTTTCCTTGCCTAAAAATCATAAAAAAGATTTCTGCATACTTGTCACAGGCCCACCAATTTTCATTTCAACAAGACATTTGGTGAAAACAAAATATGAAAAAGCTTATCCAAAAATTGCATGCCAATATGCATCTCACTGTGTAACAGAATAGTACATATGTACTGCAAAAATGTTAATCGTGTGCAGATGACTGAATTCAGTAGTTTTGCAAATAAGTTCTGTAAAAAAAAAAAAAAAAAGGTTTTTCAGCATCTTCATAGAATACCACTGAGGTCAATAAAGGGAAACAGAAAAGCCTGTAAGATCTCTTTACATTGGCAAAGAACACCACTTTAATTAAATTTAAAATTGATTTGCTCTACTCAGTGCTAGCCCACGAAATAGACACATTTAAGCTGATTTAAAGTTAAATGAAACCTATAAAACCTCTGTGTCCTTTGATGTAAGTGCATGCATGCAACTGGTGTGCTTTTGTTTAATCAGCTCTATGAAAATCACTCTTCAGTGGAACTTTGCACGGCAGACCAGGCCTACGACTGCTTGCTGTCTCTATTTTAGTTGAACACTGAACGAAGTGAGAAATCCTTATGGTTCATTCAGGAGCCAGAAGTTTTGCAGTGTCCAGACTCCCTTCAGAACATCTACAAATATTTACATTGACTAAGACAACAAGCTTCCCAGCATCCCCACGTCCTGGCTCCCTCAATATCCTTAAATGAGGGGACATTTAGCTATTCAGTCTAAAGACCTTTTGGTAGAACAGCACTTACTGTGAAATGTGTTGTTTGGGTTAGCTGAATGTCTCCCTGTAACTTATTTCCCAGAGAGGATTTGAAAGTTATATATGTCTAGCAACTACTGTACACTAAAGAAAAATGGATTTCCACAAGGTCTCATAATCTGCTGGTAAATTGTATCTCTCTAATGCTTGAAAAATTGCAGAATAAAAAAGAAACAAAGGCCGGAGATAAAAAGGTCTTTGTGTTTGGTTTGGGACAAGGAGCACGAGGGGTGGGAAAGACGGGGAAAATGTTGAATGTTTGGAGAATTTCTTCCAAGAGTTTGCTTTTCTGTTCCTTTACCTTTTTTTTTTTTTTTTTTTTTCTTCATTCTTATGAAGTTTTTTCCCACCAGCACCATCAGTATAAATACTACTAAGTTAGTAGCTTCTACCCACTTTTTATAGATGTTTATGCAAGGGCATTTAGCTACAATAAATGATTTAGGATGTGCATGTGACCTTGGGATAAACAGGTGAAGGATCTTGGAAGTGGATTCACGTGCTTGAACTATACAAACAGCAGCTTAACCACTACAGCCTCTACTCACCACATGCAAAACCATAGGTAAAAACATAAAAGTCATACTTCTTGACTAAGTTTTCACACTTCAAGTCCTAAAACAAATTATAAATCATAATTAGAAGCCTTCATTAACCATGTCAGTATCTAGGGGAGTACAGGCATCTAAATGTTCAGAGCTATTGACAGTGCCTGCTCACTGCTTCTACTCAAACCTGAAGGCATCTAAATTCAGTTGGTGTTTCTGTCCAGAACTGGGCATTTCTCTACGTGATTAGTTGCTGGTGTGGAAATGTCACATTTCCAACAAGCAGCTGTCTGGCACACATCTGCTCTCACCAGCTCTGCAAGTGTAACACAAGGTGCTGCACCATGGCCTTTGAGACAGAAGTGGCATCCAGCAGACATGACCTGTAAAAGCCCACTTTTGGTAAAAACCTCAGAGAATCCAAAATGGGTTTTCACGTCAGCTGTGGGGATTATGAGCCCTCCCCTGGGATCTCCAAGACACAGGGGCTGATGCAGCACCCAGGCTCTCAGGGGCCCAGGAGCAAACACCCTCCTGCCGAGGCTGCTCAGCTGAATGTTCAAGAGAGAAGGATTCTTGCACATAATGCAGAGCCAGCTCAAGAGAGAACATATAGGAATGTGTGTAAGTCTACACAGACAGAAGGATCCAGTGTCAGATTAGCTATCTCGATGTCTAATGGGCTAACCCTAGAACACATTACTGATTATTACTGTATTAAGAATGGCAGTGATTGAATATTATCCTTGTTATTTTCCAAGTTACTATCTAAGCCTGTACAAATCTTTTCCAAAAACAAAAGGGTTAAGTTTGTGTTAAATCCATCTGCCCTGGCATTATAACCAATCAGAGGCAAAGAAAGTAATTTCTCAAAATGACACCAGTACAAGTTATCTAAATTCAAAGAAATATTTCAAACAAGCTTCCATAGGAATGGAGGAGAGAGAAGTGAGAGTAGTGAGTAAACTGAGTGCTAAAATAAATGCCTCATGATCTTGCTTATAACCAAACAAACAGGGAAATGCATCTTCTCTGGATGGAGCATTGCAGAGCAATTTCCAAGAGAAATTCAGAAAGTACTAAGCTAGCTTTTGCAGTTTGAATGCAAAGACATGATGAGTTTCTTACAAAAGTATGCCAAAAAAACCTAATCCAAACTGGAAAGAAGAGAGGAAATCTCCTATGAGACAGTTTTTATAAAAGCTTCATTCAGGGCCTCCACCCTCATGTACTCCACCAGCCACCTTAGTTTTTCCACTCTCGCTGGTCCAAGAAAGCACCGACTAGTATATTAAAAATTCTGGCTTTAAAATGTTTGGGAATGAACGGTGACAGCTGTATATGTTTTAATAATCAGGCACTGATTATCAGCTGATGTTTTAGTCAAAATGGGTATCAAGATTTAGGTCTAATAGATTACAAAACAAGTAAACTAAAGTAACACGGATGGAAAAAAAATAATGACAAATATTTCAAATTTCTCAGTCCCTCTGAGAATCAGACACTTTGTAGAGGAAAAGTGTAGTCAGGTTATTAAAACACAGCATTGGTTACCTAGAGATACAGATTACACCCTGTTCCCAGTCCAGTTTAGGGTTTTGACATTTTTAAAGATAATGGAGGGCTTTGACATTTTTAACCAGAATTTCAAACAAAAGCGCTTCTCTTTCCAGCTGTACAATCAGCTTCCTTGGGGAAGGCGTTTAACCCCTCAAACTTCAGCATTCCCTTTTCTAAAAGAAATATATCCCTCTTATATCTCTTTCACAATAGGAACCATAATTAATTTTTCATAAAAATATTTTGAGCTACAGATTTCTACAAACTTTCACCATTTTAAAAAAGATTCCTTTAACTAACCCCCCTGCTTTCTACATGCCATTCATGTGCAGCACATGTTTTTTCCTCAGTTATGACTTACAGCAAGGACCCTCCACTCTAAGTGCAGAATGTGTTAAAAATAATACCCTGGATGCTGGTATTACTTTCTGCTCTTCCAGGAAATAAATAGCTGTCTCTCTGCACCTGACAGTGTATTTATAGTGAAATGTGGTCGATATATGCACCCACAATTCTAGAGTTCTGGGAACAGATTTTTGTGTGTGTGTCTTGCTTTCTCTTCCTCCTTCCTTCTTTCTCCCCAACTACAGGATTCAGCTTCCTCAGGCTTTTTCTGTCTGATGTGGCTTTCATGTCCCATTCACCTACTGTCAGAACTCTGTGTACTGAATGACAGCAGCTAATAAAACTATGCTCATCTCTTTATGGCTTTTCATAAAACTACTCCACTCTGTGTCTCTTTTTTTTTTTTTTTTTTTTTTGCCTTATTTTTACTGTCACTCTGTGTAGTCACAGTGTAGTGAATAAAAACCTCCCTTGCGATTGTGTGAAATAGCATTTGACACCTTCACAAAACTGATATTCCTAAAAATGGTATTTCATTTCTCAAACATGCTGAAATTCATTGAAGTAGTTTGTGCCATCTGTTTCTTCTTTTTAAATAAGTAACTCTGTTCATCATGGCAACCATCGTGACAAGCTACCTATATTTATGAGGATGTAGCAACACTCAGAGGAACAGAAAAAGTGACATATATGTGAACAGCAAAGAGACTCTATTTCAGCTTAAGGTGAACTTGGAAGGAGTTCCCGGTGCCAGAATGAAGATGATATCCTTACATGCAACTCAGGAACACTGAGGTGTAACTATTACGTCAATGGATTCCCACATCCAGCAAAGACCCCCAGGGGATTCCAGCCCGCCTCAAATCAGACCCACCATTTCTTGAAAGAGTTCAAACGGTTGCTCAATGACATCTTCATGAGATCAGCCGCACAGCTGGCTTTCTGGTGAGCTTGGCTGGCTTTAAGTGGAAACTGTCAGTATCTGCCAAATGGTGGCCAGACACCAGAACAGACTCTCCAATTAGTGGAATACCCCATTTGATGGCTGGATGTGATTTTCCTGTGTGTGTATGTGCATGCTCCACCTGCGTACTACCACATCTGAAGGCTGCGGTGATGCCCTTGCGGGGAGCCTGTCGTCCCAGGTGAACCAAAGGGGAGTCAGGCAGTCTCCTCCTCGCTGGGCCAGCAGAAGCTGTTTCAAGTTTCCCACAGCTGAAAATCACTGTGTGCAGGTTTTACGTAAGGGCCTGTCAGAGCCGGAGCGGCTCCCTTGCTGCCCACCAGTGAGCTGTGAAACACAGGTTATTAGTTCCAGATGCTGCTTCAGCGCCTTCCTTCTGCAGAAAGTGTGCAGAAGTCACTTCTTTTGGTTTCTCAGGACTCCCCAGAAACAGAAAACACCACCAAAAGTCACTGTGGATTTGTTATCCCTCCCTCAACATCAGGCAGGAAGGCTTGTCTGTGAGCCAAAAGGGATCTGTGTTACACTCACTATGGACCTTACAGCAAATTCACAATGGACCTCACAGCAAGAGCCAGAGCCTCATATTAAGTACCAATCCATTGTCGTTGCATGTCTAATACATGCAGCAGGTGTGCCAGCTTCATGACAGTCCCATTCACACTCTAACAGGAACCTTGTTTTGGACAGAAAAGAGAAGCGCCTTGTGACAGAAACCAGAGGAAAACGTCAGCTGCTTCAAAATTCACTATACTTGATCTATGTCTTCATGCCTCCAAACTTCCACCCTGAGGTTTTAAAGAGCTGCCTCAAACCTTTCAAACTTCTTATAGGTTTCTTTCTCTTGAAAATCTCTCTACAGAAAAGCCATTTTTCTTATCACTTCTTAATTATAATAGAGGCAAATACTATAGATGCATCTTTTTGCCAATTTATGGTACAAAATTCCCTTATAAATTCAAACCATTTTCTTCTTATCACACTGTGATCATAATCAATACATAATTTTGGTAGAACTCACCATTTACATTCTGCATATTTGGGGGGAAAAGGAATCCAGCTTTAACTGTTCATGAGGAAAAAAATGGGCCAATAGAGAAGCTGAGCCTGCAGTTTTCAGATGTATCAGAAAATATAACTTCTTAAAGCCTGAAAACATTCCAGTGTAAAACATTTTGGGCTCATGGAAAGGTAATAGTGAAAATATACAGGCCCTGTGTAAACATTAAAGTATTTACGAGGTCCTTCAAGGATTTCAATCCGACAGATTGTTGGCTCGTCTTTGCTATCCGTGTATTCGTAACTTCTATTGTATATCCTTGGTTAGGAGGACTGCAGTAACTACCAGTGCACTTCCAAGGGCAGTAGGTCAACAGTGTGCCATAACTCAGCCTCCAGTGCTTCCAATCAAAGGAGGGTGCTGCCAGCAGGGTCTCCAGGATCCCTGACCTCAGCCAGCTCCACATTTGCTCCTCACCTACCACCCCGTGGAAGCCTGAAACTCCAAACCTGGAGGGCACAGCACCAACTATCATCCTGGACACTTTAGGAAAGGGAACAGCTGAGATTGGGAAAGGTTTATTTTAGATTGGAAGAAGGGTTATATCTGTTGGTATTTACTCTAGCATGGGAAAGGCCATTTGTTTTATTTGTTCAGAGTCTGCTCTAAAAATAAACAGTAATGCAATCCGGAATCTTTGGCTTCTTTTTATGGTTTCACCAATCTAAATAAATAATATTGTTTTGATTCAAGTAATGCCTTTAGGTAGTAGCTTCATTAAACAGTCAAAATAAGAGCAGGTAGAAAATCATCTTCTAGAGTTCAGAAGAAATTTTTCCTTTACATAAGGCCTTTTGTTTAAGAAATTGACAATACTTGGCAAAGACAACAGACGCTGAAAGCCACATGAGGCATGGAGGCATTGTTTTCCCCTCTGTAACTGAGAATATTGAAAAATTAATTGTTTTGGCCAAAGCAACATGAGAAAATGAAGCAGGCCTGAAAACAGAACTTGTCCTGCTTCCCTACATATAGCCTTCCTCTCCCTATCTCCTTTGAATATTCATAACAATACAACTAAACTGTTTGCATGTGACTTTTTTCCTAATAGATTTGGACACTGGAATCGCCTCATGAAAAATTTGAAATTTGGGGTGAAATTTAACAGTAGAAAACAATGTCTCTGTTCTCTGAGGATTAAAGCTGAAAAGGCCCGTTTAGTTCATCTTTGTAACTCGTTCAGTGTCACTGACTTTTGGGTTTTTTTCCTGAAACTCCTATAAATAGAGAAAATCAGGCCTCCTGAAAACTACAGAGCTAAGGAGCCTTGTTTACCAGCACCTGTCAGAAAAGCACGCCTCCATAACAAATATTTGGGTTAATATACAGCAGTAACACTGCCCGGCTGGAAGTCAGCCTTCCATTCATATTCAGATTAGCCTTGTTCACACCGATTTATGTGCACCAACCCTTCACTTTGTTTTGTCGCTTTTCAAAGCAGTTCTGGGTAACCTGGTTGCAAGCACAGTCTGAAAGCTGGTGTACATTGAAGCAAGCTGCCATCAGCCCCTGGCCAGGTTAAGAGGATCGTGAAGGGAGGCATGCTGGACTGTCCCACGGAGAGCTGCTGTAGGTACAGGAGGGAGCAATGTATCCTTTCACCCATCCCACATGGGCACCACCAACAGCACCACACTGAAACCAAGGCAAGGCTGAGCTGCTGCTCTTCCATGCACATAAAGAAGCACCTGGTTCTGCCATGGCATTTTTGTCAGGGGTTCAATTCCACTGTTTATGGCTCATGCAGCTGCTTCTCGGGTAAGGGGATCACACCAAACTCAAAACCCAGCAGAGGAGAATAGGTTAAAAAAAGGAATAAAAATGGTTCTTTGCCATGTTTTCTTAAACCTGACATAGGCTTAGAGCCCAAACGTAATTTTAACAAATCTCACCTACATCTCAACACCTTCTCTCCATCTTTTCTGCGGTAGCCAGGATTCTCCCGAGACAAAGCATGGCCTTGTAACAGCAGCTCCCTTTTTCCTTTGTGCAGCCAGAAAAGGATTCAGCTTCCCCCGCAAATTCTCTAGAAAGGATGGGCTGGATGCCCTCTGATGGAAAAACTTTGCCAAGTCCACAACCTAATGATGTCTGTCAGTAAGAAAGCACCAAGCAGTCATAAAACACACAGCTTCTGAAAGAGGCAAGACAGGATGCACCACCACATGTTGCACCACGTTGGCAAGCTGTGTTTAAGTGAATACTTGTGTCAGCAAGATGAAAAAGGAATCTTTTCATGTAGTAGCTGCTAGTGCAGGCCCAAACCAAAAGCACCCTCCCAAAAGTCTGGTGATTTTCAAAATCCAAGGTATCATCTAAAAAAAAAGTCACTAATTACCCAAATTTTATTACAGGTCAAACCAAGACCTTGGATCTCAAATAACCCTCAAACTTGGGTTGGCTCAAATTCTGGATCCAATGTCTGTGGTGTGGGCTAAGGCAAAACTAGGAGGGAGAAAGAAAAAAAATCAGCCTTGCTCCATGGATCTTTAATATAGGGCCACCTTTGATACACTTCAGAAAAATATAATGAGACCACTATAATACATATTCCAGCCAAAATTCTTGGCTCCCAAAACCAGCTTTATATGGTATGCAATACAGAAACACCCAGGAGACGCTATAAGAACTTTGACAAGGCTAATATTAAGCTAGAACAAAACAGAACTACTGGCACCAACTCCACTCAGCTCTTAAGTAAACTTGTCCCATTAAAAAGTAGCCTGTAAGATATTTTCTCTCTGAAGTGTATAGTAGCTTATAAAAAGCAGGAAGGGTTGCCAAGTCATAGATGTGTTCAACTACTCCTTACCCTCATTAAGGAACATTCCCTGGCAGCCAGCAGCTTTGAGTGTTCCAGTGAACCAGATTTTATAAGGGGGGGTGTTTACAGTGGTGTGCAATGTAGTTGGAAATCGTAGTGCACTGTAGCAGCCCTGTACTAGATACAGCTGTGTTTGGAGCCTTATCATCCAGAGCACAGAATGAAACAGGCAGGGTGATCAATGAGGTTCCAAAAATATAATGAGTATTAAGAAAACAAATCTTAAGCCTCCCTGCTCCATAGGAAGCAGAGCATCCAGAGATGACAGTGCCTAAATACAAATTAGGCAGTGAAATACTACTGAAGATCCAGGTCTCACTTCCACCAGTTTTGTATATAGCAGTATTTACAGAGATGTCTTCATAGTCAGCGTGTAGATAATGTAGCTTCTCAGTGTCCCTGCTGACTTCTGCAACAGTTAGGAGTCACTCTCCTTGGTGGAGCTGGACCTTAATGCTGCCCCACACCTTGTTTGTCTAAGGGCTGGTTTTGCTTCTCCATTCAGTGTGTAGCGTATTTTCTGCCTAGGGATGTTATCCAGACCTGTAAGAGGAATCAACAAGTGGATCAAACACAGAAGGTCTTACCATCCTTAACACCAATGAAGGAGTTAATAAGAGAAGATCCACACTTTGACAGTACCAGTGCTGAGGACCTAAAATCATGTGTTCTCTTGAGTCTGTTACTTTTCCTCTCTGCTACCAACCAGGTGCTGTTTATCAAAGGCTTTTCAGTTTCCACTGAAGAAGGATCCAAATTTATGTGGCATTTAAGCAAGCTGTTAGTTATCTGCATCTTTTACTCTGCCTATACAAATATAATTTATCACCTGTTTATAAATACATGCTAGCTACCAGTTCCTACATAGCTGACCCCTGTCCCTGTTTTGATTTGGGGAATCCAGCAATGCACAGTTTATACATTTTGTGATCTTGCAGAAAAACACTGAGCAAAGAAGGTGCAGAACCTGGCACAAACGCAACTCTGTCACCCACGCTTTCCCAGAGCAGCAAACCCTCAACCAAGCTGACACAACCAGAGGAAGAGGACAGTCTCTGCAAAATGACATCTGGGTGTAGGCATTTGAAGACAAAAATACTGCTAAAGTGTAGCAAATAAGTGGAACTTAAAAACAGCAGAGCCTTACATAAACTGTGTGGTCACTGAGATAAAAGGCTAAAGAAGCAAATAGGCAGGCTCCCACAGCATCTTGTTAGCTGCAGGGTCTGTCAGATAAAAAAAAAAAAAAAAAGAGAAACCTTGGACCACAGGGAAATAAAAGTTCGTTGCCAGACACCTTTCTGTAGAATTTCTGCTCAAGAACTTCTGCTAAAGTTTCAAGGATGCTCAGAAGCAATGAGGAAAGAGAGGTAACTCAACATGCAAAGAGACTATTTTTTTTACTCTCTTGTCCTAATCTGTGTATTTCCCATGCTTGGTGAAGTAACAAGACCTAGGGTTTGGAATTCTAACAAAGACTTCATGTTAGGCCTCATAATTTGTTTCAATTATTTTATTTGTATTTTAAGAGGGAGACCAGAAATCCCTTGAGTCACTATTCAGGGTTTGGGATGCCCAAGCTACAGGAGAGCTGAGGATCAGTCCAAATCCCAGAGGTCTAAGGCAGCTGAGTGGTGAAGCTTCATTTGTTTGAGAGGATAGCAAGGTAACAGAGCATCCAAGAAGTATGCTGGAGAGACCAGGGACATAGAATCATATATGATTAAGGTCTGGGGTTAATGGTCTGGGCTAGAAGGGCCCTTAAAGATCATACAGTGCAACCCCTTGCCATGAGCAGGGACACCTTCCACTAGCCCAGGTTGCTCCATCCAGCCTGGCCTTGGACACTGCCAGAGATGAGGGAATCATCATAATAGATGTCTTCCTTATGTCCAATCTAAACCTATTCTCTTTTAAACTGTTGACCCTTATCATACCACTACAGGCTTAGATAAAAATTCTCTCTCCATCTTTCCTATAAGCCCCTTTAAGTATTAAAAAGCTGCAACAAGGTGTCCCCAGAGCCTTCTTATTTCCAGGCAGAAACTCTTTCAGCCTTTCTCCACAGGAGAGGTGAACCAGCCACCTGACCATTTTTGTGGACCTTCTCTGGACCTGCTCCAAGAGATCCATGTGCTGAGGGTTCCAGAGCTGGATGCAGTGTGCGCTAGGTGGGGTGTGGGAGATTAGGGACAGGCGGTCGGAAGATATCGCGCTGTACGGGCAGACAGAACCCCTCCCTCAACTCTTAGTTGGTCAGTGTCCTTGATAAGGTAAGCAACACGTAACTTGTAACGTAAGCAGACGGAAGTGATGTAGCAAACAGAGGTTTTATAACCCCATGTAATCAGTTAATAAAAGGCCATTTGCCATCCACCACACTGGTGTCTGTGAGCTGGTGGCCCGAGCAGCCTGGCTGTGGCTGCCGTGTTGTTCCTGAACCAGGTCGCTACGCCTCAGTGGAGGCAGCAGCGGGGTCTCAGAAAAGCAGAGTAAACCTGCTGGTCACACTTCTTTTCATGCAGTCCAGGATACAACTGGCTTTCTGGGCTGCAATTACACATTGCCAGCTCACATCTGATTTTTTGTCACCAATATCGCCAAGTCCACAGCGCTGCTCTCAGTCATTACCTTGTCTGTGCTGGGGCAATCTCTGGCACCAGCACAGACAAGGTAATGAAATCGTAGTGCACTGTAGCAGCCCTGTACTAGATATAGCTGTCATCCAGATAAGGATGGCATCCTTTCCCTCAAGCAGATGAACAGCACTACTGAGCTTTTCGTCATCCACAAACTTGTTGACGTTACAATCCCACCATCTATGGTAGTTGCTGGGGTCTGCCTTTTTATCTTTCTTAAAAAAGAGTATGAAGTTTCCCTTTTTCCAGTCACTGAAGACTTCACCTGACTGTCATGACTTTTTAGATATGATGGAGAGCAGCTTAGCAACTACATCTGCTATTTAAGATATATATCAGCCTATTCAGACTATGTCTTGAGGATTTAGGCTAAAACTTGGCAGTCTATAAAGTGTCTAGCTATAAAATCTTTACCAAGTTGTGATGCTGTGTATTTTGCTTTAGAGTATTGGTATAGTCTGTGATCAGGTTATCCATAAACTTTTTTTAATGTGCTTGGAGAGAAAAAAAAGAAGGAGTGGGAGGAAAATGAAATTTTATATATATATAAATGTATATATATATGTCCTTCAAGTGAATAGGACCTCACTCTGAACCAGGAAAGCAGTTATAATTCTTTCCATGGGGTTGTCATCTAATTGGAATACCATGGGAAACTTTATGGCTTCTTCCCCTCTGTTTTATCTGCTGTGGTACATATAGAAGTCATCCATAATGTCACAGATTGTTTTTATTTCCTCCTACTGCATTGCTGGCAAATTTTCCTCTCATGATAAATACAGTTAGATTATACCCAGCATTCAATGTGCTTGTTAAAACCTTTCAGACATGTCTACATTTGGAAGAAAATGTGGACAGAGTGAGTCACCAACTTCTTATTTTACTAGAGGGTCATTTGAAGCTAAAAGATTGTCCAGTAGACCTCCATACTGGGAAAAAAGTGAAGTGTCCTGCAAATAGCTTTGGCTGTGGATAGATACCTAATTAATTCCTAGTGAACATCTCAAATAATCAGCATTTCTGTTAATTATTTTATAGAAGACAGTAGTACAGAGTTGTCACTGCCTTGGATAAACACAGACCCAGCACCTACATTTAGAAGAGGAAACGGTACTTATTACCTGGCATATAAATGCCATGAAAAAAATGAAGCTTTGGATACTGGTTCGTACACTGAAAGACACACAGAACAGGTTGGATTCATGTAAATTTAAAAAAAATAAAGGATGCAACTTTTTTCCAAGCTATTAATTTAGTCTTTAAATTCCAGAAAACCATTCTTCTTACCCCCTTTTAATTGCTGTCCTTGGATGGCAGGAATCACCACCTGAAGGTGTACATCTTATGGTACCCAACATACAGGAAGCCCAGACCAGTCATCCAGAAGTCAAACCACACTCCATCACACTCTGTTGTTGTTCCTCTCCTCTACAGCTTTTGCTCTCAAGAAACAGTGACAATGGTCTGTGAAAACCTCGGCTGTATTCTCAATCGAACCACTAATAAACAGCATCCAACTGAGCATTATGGGGCACACACTGCTCTCAGGACTCCAGTGGCTGTGGTAATTCAGATCCTACCATAAGTCTGAAGAGAAAGGGAGTTTTCATTCTCTTCGTACAACACATGACACCATGGGGACCTTGTTCAGGATCAGGATCTCCATTTTCCCCTTTTTCTCTCTAAGCTCCAGGTCTCAGAGAACCCACATAGTCTCTGTGAAAAACATGATGCAGAAAAACTACAGATCAGCAACATGAGAGACCTCACCATTTTCTCCTGTAATGAACAAAAGATTCCACATCCAAGTAGGGAATGCATTTCAGCTTCATGAGGGAACCCTACAGGGGTACGTTGAGCAAGTCACCAACCATCCTGGCCAGCAAGACAGCCAGCACTGTCAGGGGGAAGGGCTGGATATCATTTGTGAACTCTACCTAAGGTAAAAATGGAACAAAGGACTTGGCATTTTTTCATATACCTGGAGATGAAGGCAATGGTTGCACAGGACTACCTGCTTCTTTCACAAGGGAATATAAAGCAACTCAGTCCATCAAAAGGGGAAGGGTGATCCCCTCCTTTCCCAGGTATAGGTTATCAATCAACACTTCCACAGAGAATCTTGGCTGACGCAGTGACAGTTCCCCCTCCCATCCCTCTCAGCTTGAAGCATGACTCTTACATTAGAACTCACATCTGATTCCCATATTTCAGGTGGCTTGTGATAATTCTGATGTAGAAGAGGATAGTAAGTACAGATGAAGCAGCCAGATTGCTTAAAATAGCTTGGCATTGTGACAAATATTTAAAAATGCAAACAAATCCAAATATATTTTCTTTCTTGCAGAGCTCAGGAGATATAAAATTGTTTTCCCTTACTCCTGCTCCCTAACAGAACAAGCTCCTTGTACAAACATTGTCTTGAAGGGTGCCAGAAAAGGGATGAAGCTTCTCCAAGAGAAGTCCAGCTCAGGAGACCAAGCAGCAGGAAGATCAGTCACCATGCAGAACAACGCTGGGCAGTACAAGGCATGGTTCCCACAATCACAAACCTATAAATTGGCATGGAGCTCTAGAAAATCGTGCACAAATTATGGTATCTCACCCAAAACACCTCTTCTGAGTATACTTTTCCTTTCTCCCTCTGTAGTGACTGTATGTTCAGATGAGTGGTGAGGTATGTAGTATGTTTTAATACTTTATTACCCGCGAGATAATTGGTTTTACCTCCATGGTTGCATACAACCACTATACCTAAGCCCAAAGGTAGAGCAGGTTCACCTGACCTGCTACTGCAAATGTCTAACATCTGTGGTGGAAGTGACTTAAAGCACGCCAGTACAACTGCCTTTGAATAAAGGATTCACAGTGACTCCTCCTACACAAAATAGAGAGTAATGTGAACATAATTAGTGTTGTTTAGACCCACAATGAAGTGGGTCTCACACTCAAAATGAAGTAAAATATTTTTCATAGTTAAAACCACTGCACAGAAATATTCTCCTTACAATACCTTACTGAGGCTTTTTAGTAAAAAAGTGCCATCTCCTTTCACATCCCACTATTTCCCCCATCATTGCATCCCATTAAACAGTGATATTCATCAGCAATTACCCTGGGACTAAATATGCAACCTTTCCTCATAAGACAAAGAGGCTTCTGCCCAGGAACTTTTCTCAAATTCAGACAAAGTGAATTACAGCACATGGCCTTTTAATAGACCTCATCAGTTAGAGACTGTTAAGTACTCCAAAAATCTACATTCAAAGAATGCCAGTAAACACATTTCTGCATGATAAGCTGTAGGAAATTTATCCAGACTTAAATTTTCACCCTCCTTCTGTCTCTGTTCTGGGTTACAAAAGATAACATTCGGGATGATTTACAGCATATCCCAACAAGGGACTCATATGGCATAGTCAGCCATGTACAGCAGAGTCATGCAACTGTCCTTTCTGCTTGGACATGGCCAGAGATTTCCAATAACACCACAGCATTCTTTGAATTTCTCTTTAAACCTAGCATTCAACTGTTTTATTTAAAAACAGGAACATGTCAGTTGAAAGGAAAACAGCAACTGTGGGATTTTAAGAATTGCTTCATCATATCTGCTTCAACTCATTCACACAGATGGATATTCCTTTATTGTGGATTCTTTTTAAGGTTTTTTTTAAGTATCTTGCTACAGGAAACTCTTTTGGAATAAAACCAACAGTAAAAATTACTATAAAAAACTATAAAAGCACTCTGAAACTCTAAATATAAAAACTCTTGAAACTTAAACTCTAAAAAATAGTTTCAAGTGATTGTTTTAACTTAGACAGAATATCTTCTGAACAGCAAGAACCAGAGCCTGGCTCTTCAGTCATCTCTTCTTGTTTTTAATCTCATTTTATCCCTTCCTCCTACCCTTCTATCCTCTGTTAGGAACAGTCAAGCTGTCCTGGCCCAGACCCTCCTCCTCTATTGTCAGAAACATTCAGCCAGCATTTTACATATGTGACTGAGGAACCCTGAGGCTTGTGCTGATTTTCCCCAGCCCTGCAGCCTTCCTGAGTGCTGGGATCTGGAGGGAGGATGGCTTCTCTCGACACCAGCACTCTGATTGCTCAGAGCAAGTGCCTCTGCACGGTGTTGGACCTCATTTCCTCCAAGGGTTAACCCTGTTGAGCAGAAATGCTGTTTATCTTTGGCAGCCTAGGATGGCTGAGGTAATTTTTAAAAAGACGTGTTAAAAGCATTTTGAGCAATATCTTTTGTATGTAAGTAAATTTAAACTTTGGCCACCATAGTGCCGGTGGAGCTGTTCTGAACTCTCTTATAGATGGAAATTGGGGAGGCAATTTCTGTGCTACAAAATTTTCTTGGATATAGGCAATATTGGAGCAAAAACAAAAAGAACATGTACAGATGACTTAGAAATAAATTATATACTTGAAGTATAAGCATAAAAAACAGATAAAATAATTTATAAAATTTCAAGAAAAATTTGCATGAAAATTTAACCCATTATGTGATCTTAAGATAAAGTGAAGTAGTATACCAGTTATAGATCAACTTATTTATGAACCCCAGCCTAAAGCAAAGTCTTATCTAAAAATTTACTTGATTTCACATCCAAGTACTTAGAGACCTAGAGAAAACCATTAATTGAGAGTTCAAATCAATTCTGGGAAAGAGAATTGGAGCAAAGAAAGATTCACACACAAAAGATGCAGTCCTTCATAAAATAAAAAGTATGTTGTCTTAGTGCTGACGAAGGAAGAAATCATCAAAACCTGCAGCTAACCCCCCAGTGTATTAATGACAAGGACGATGGCAATTCAGCAGCAAAGTTCTCCTTAGGATATCTTAACAAAAATCACAGATGCAGAAGTTAACTCAAGATTCAAGTCATCTCATATAAGCACATGGGCAGGCACAAATCTTCATGCACACATATCTGTGCTCTTCATAAGGTTTTATTGGTATTCCCTGTTTAGAGAAGGGCCATCTGCTCCCTGCTGAGAGAGACGAAGTGCAGAGCCTCAGGATTCGGCTGCATGAGGAAGTTCATGCTCAGTGAGCTTGGGTGTGAATTTACTGCATATTAGCTACTCTGCACTAACTGCCCATTTGGGTACCCTTGGTGCTTGGGAAGAGAAAAACAGCATATTTCACCTTCAAAAAGGAGCTTGCCTGACTCACACAAAAGCACTCTTGAAGCTAACATGCACAAAAGCATTCTTAGTCGGTACTAGAATCATCCACCTAAGGGAATTAGTGCCAAGTAACTAGCAGGCTATAAATCCATACTGGAGCTCCCTGCATGCTAATTCTCCCAGCAGACAGGCCGTTGTGAGCCCAGAGCAGCAGCCAAGCAAGCCCAGCCACAGCCCAGCACCATCAGGGGCCCATGTGGTCCAGGGCTGGAAGCTTATAGACCCTCTCCTTTAAAAATTCCTATGGGTACAAACCAGCTCCTAAAGATTCTCAGAAATGAACAAGTTATACAGATTATTACAGAGAGAGAGAGAGAAAATATAGGTAACAAAAGCAGAGAAAGGAGGGAGGGAAGTTGGGGCCAGTCACAAAACGCCTACAGCTCTTCAGCCATAAAGTGTGATGTTTCATTTATCAATATTCATTCCAAGACTGCATTCTAGGGGCTGCTCTTTAGGATGAAATTCACTCTCTGTGAATATTGCCAGATTTTTTTGTTGTTGTTCCTTTTGATCCCATGGGTGAGACAGGCTGTGCCAAAAATGTCTTTGCCTAGGGCACCCATCTATGCAGAGCCAGCAGCTCTAATAGGCACTGGAAGCACTCAGCGCTGACACTTCATACATCAGCAGCCTAGTAAATTGTACCTATCTTTTTTTTCAATAATCTTTCTATATACAAAATTCTGAAAAATGTCATTTACACACAAAGAGACCACAATTAATTTATCAGCACAGTTATTCAAACCTCTTTAGACATCATCTTTGTCACCAGAGGAACTTTTCAACAGCCTCTAATAGTCTTTAGTTTCTCAGGCCTCCACATCGTTACAATCTATTAGGCACCTTCATGTTAGCTCTGTTTTATTATATAACACATAATTATGCATTTCATTAACAGCATCACCAGGCACAGTACATCAAAGAGAGAAATGCAGCTGCCCAGGAAATTCAAAAAGATGCAGTTTACTTAAAGTTCACTGTTAAAAACCACCCCCACTTTCAGTTAAATTGTGACTAACATATTTCAAAGATTTTACTCTGGCTCAGAGAGCAGAGTCCAAACAACCTCATTAGACTCAAGGTTGCTGATGCAGTGAATATTCCCCAAACCCTTGATATTTCCAATAATATTAAAAATAATTTAAAAAAAATTTTTTTAAAAAAATCAGCTAGCCACATCGTGCAAATCGGTTTTCTTTCTTCTACTTAGCCAGAGATCTCTCTTGCTACTTGCAGCCTACAAGGATAAATGCAGAAGTGAGGGCCCATCCAAAAGAGAATTTTAAAAAAAAAAAAAAATTAATTAATTATTCAAGATTTATTCAAACAGAAGAGCTGTCTGGCCAACTGAACAAAGAAAAGGCAAAATCTTCTTCCTTCAGATAACATAAAAATCATCATCCTTGGAAGAAGCAAACACCCCAGAAGAAACAATTTTGTCATTTTTCACAAGGTTACACTAAACTAAAAGGCTTGGAATCAAGAAAACAAGTAGCTGCAGGACAAAGGTACAAGGCAGTACATATGGGAGCAAGTTTAAAAAGGGGGTGGATGGGAAAGGACATGAAGTCTCAGTACTACCAGCCAAATCAAATAATTTTGAAGTCGAGGCAGAAGCTGGCACAATACACTACCTCTGGGCACAGTTTCCCAGTCTTCTCCCAGATTTTGTGGAAGAGTACACACTCCCCCTGGAAAGCAACTTTCAGTTCTCGCGCATACAACCAGAACTTCCTTCACTGGAAATTTTTGCTCCTATTTATAAAAGGCACCAAGAAAATATTGTTCACAGTCAAGAGAACATTTCCAGGGGGTGCAGGGTTTGTAGCCAGCAGAAAACTTTTGATCATTCTTCCCTTGGAGCAAATACGAACAAGACTGAAAGTTAATCATTTGATGTAAAGAATGGATGGAGACTACAATTCCCTATTCACAGAATATGAGTTCATGGAAGTAACATCAAACAAGATTTAGTTACTTGTACTGTCGCAACCATTTCAGAGACAATGTAGATCTGCATTTCAATTTGTTTAATCTTGATCTTATCATCTGCTGGCCCTCAGCAACCTGTGTGTTGGAACACTTGAGTCACTTTAATTGCCACTTAATAATGTCCTGACAAACTATGAACTAAAATGCCGTTATCATGATCCACTATTTCCATCTGGGATTATGCCAAAAGAGGCACCTTCTTCACATATCGATACAACTGAATCCTCCCTTCCTGAACTTGCATTAATCTCTCTCTTTAAAACAAAGTGAAAAATATTCCTTTCCTGTGCACTTCACCTTTAAAGAGATCCTTTATAGTGTTAGGACTGCATTCATTAACTCAACTCCCTTGACTGTCTCCTTATCACTCACCACCATCACCGCTAAAAATTTTTGGAAAAGTGGGATGCTGCAGTACAGCAAACATAAATCTCCTGAAAAGTCACAATTGTCATGCTAGCCCTGAAAAGTTATGCACTAAAGTTCCCTCACCCTGCTGAAAATTATTATTTCTTGCAGCCTGAGGCACACGAAGCTGTGCATCACACTCTACAAAGGGCGGCACACCCAGCGTAGGTTCACTGTGAGGACGTCCTGCCAAACCCTAGTGCCAGGAGGATTGCACAATTAGTGGGATTCTTCCTCTTCCAGAACTCAACACCATTAACTATTCCAAGCCATTACAAGAAGTAGGCAGCCTCCAGTACCCTAGAGCTTAACTGCTGCCAAGATAGAGCATGAAAAAATATCTCAGTGCAAGGCACATACTTTTTAAGCAAAGTAGTTCTAATGAATCACACTGGTGCACTACACTTCTTAATTTAACTTAATTTGTAGTGTTAAGTAAGCTCTCATCCTAGTTTTCTCTGATGTGAATTTAAATATTTTCATGAGTTTTCCTGAAGCCAAACAGCATTTTGTTGATGATTTCATTGGTAGAAGAGAGAACTTTTTTTTTAAGACCTAGTAAAAAAGCGGGACATTGACTGCTAGAGAGAACATAGAAATAGCCAGCACAGCTAAGTAATCCCTGGAAACATATCAAAATCTTTTGAGTGTCAGTCCTTGGGAACTAGATGGAAAATGCAATGCAAATGTTTGATTTCTTGTTTCAGTCCCTCAAGGCCTATAAATACACCTGTTTTGACAGGTTGCGGCAATGGATGCAAGTGATATCAGAAACAGTATTGGTGATAGCAGCGACTCTTGCCAAGATCCCCTGGAAAGACATCTATCAGTGATTTTTTCTGTAACCTTGCTCTTCACCTTACATACACATGAAACCCTGAAAGGAGGTTTCAAAGCCGTCTAAATCTGCGTCGGAAAGGTAACACTGGTGCGTGTTGTGTCGAGTGAACTTTCTATTAATAAAAAGAGCAGCATTGTGTATGTGTGTTGCTGAATATGCCCAAACATTCAGCAGGCTCACACACTAAATCTTTTCAAAACAAGCTCTGTACTGTATAATAACCCAGCTAAACAACCTGGTACTTTTTAAATTCACAGTATTGCAGAATGTTTTTAATTATGATTCATGAGCATTTTCTAAAATAAAATAGACAACTGCAGTGAATCTCTGTTGTATTTAAGTGAAGCTAAAACCGACATATTCTTAATGTCCCCAGCTCCTGAGGTCTAGAAAAGTCTGGAGAAGAAAGGCACACCTGACTACAGACAACTGCAGACCACACAAGGTTTTTACCGAGGCTTTTTGATAAGCGCTCTACACCACAGGCTGAGAAACACATTTCAGCTTTAACTTCAGTGGGAGATTAGACCTCAAATAACATAAAACTTACAAAATCATGCTGTTGTCTAAACAAGCATAGGTATTCATTCACTGCCAGTTTCTTAAAGAAGTTCATTACAAAATCTGAGGTCCTGAAACCATTCCCCATCCCCTTCTCTGCAAGAATAGTTTCACTTATTTCATTTTCCAGAAAAGCTACTGCCAAAAAACACACAGTGCTCTTCCCCTAGTTGGAGTAAATTCAACAGAAAATAGTAGGACCTAGTGTATTGAACAGTTTGCTGATTACGTATTGTTAGTCCAATTATTTTGGGATTAATTTGAATAAGACTGTACCACGCTACTCTGCATCACCTCTTTGTAAAAAGGTAGCAATCTGAAAAAGTGTCGGACATACCATTTGAACACACCGGGCTCCTCACAACAGGCAGTGGAAGGAGAGCAAATGCTTACCCTGCTAGGAATATCTGCAGGCTTGAAGATTTTGAAAAATTGTTTTACTAGGGTTTAATCTTTGCATTAGAAAAAAATATCAGGCAGCTCAGTAACAGAAAGCTAGGCCCTGTCAAAACAACTTCTGCGAACCATCTCAGGTTTAATCAAAAACCATAAGTGATTCCTAAACTGTTTAAGCATGACGGGCTGATGCATTAAACAGCTAGCACTGGGAAGACTGACTCTGCCAAATTATTTTCCAAATAATTATGCACTTCCTCTGCCTTCTTTAACATGATGTGAAAAATCTTGAATACTACTCATTCGTCCCAGCTTCTGCAAAAGATTTTCCTTTCCCCTCCAAAATCAGATGGAAAAGCAGCCTTGTGGCATTCTTTCCTGAGTAGTTAAAATGAAGACTGTGGCCATGGAGGGAATCCAAAGCTAAATTCACTATTGAGTAATCCTGCTGGAGTAACAGCATTTAAGGCATCTATTTTGAACTATTTTTAAGCAACTAAGGAGGAGACAATTTGAACTTTCCTGTTGGGTGGGCACATATGCCTTCTTGCCCTTTTGGTAAGGACTCTGTAGCACATGCCTTGTTAGCCAGCAGCGCAAAAAAATGCTCCCTGATTCAGAGCGTGCACATGTGTACTCTAAAACAAGGGTCAAAATCTTCTCTCATCTAAACCTATCTAGCACAGCATGACCTGTCATAAGCCTCTACTGCACTCTCACACAGCAAGGCCTCTCCTGACAGAGTATATTCCCTCTCATTCTCTCTCCATGTCTGCTCCAGGAACACAGTGTCCCTTTCACGCCCTTCCATCTTGATCAAGTCACAAGAAGGCACAATCAGAAATCTCCCAAGGTCTGTGCTGCCAAAGGTTGCGGTGAGGATGCAGTCATTTGTTACAGCCAGTTCTCCCTTGTCTTCATCTGTTGCCTCCTGAGGATTGCACACACTGCACTAAACTAGTGGGAGAAAGGGAAGCGTATGACTCAAGCCTTCCAAATAAATTATCTTTTCTTTAAACAAGTCAAACTGAGGAACAGGGTGAAATGGGAGCAGTGTAACTAGAGTGACCTGATGTCAACCATTTGCTATATGATCTGAAGCACCAGACAACACAACTCGAGTTATCTCCACAGTCTGTGCAACTTCGTCCTTTCTAAAGTCAGGCACTCCTGTTTCACACATTGCACCAGCAGCTGCAGAAATCACCTGCTGATGCACAACTCACCAGTGGATAACAACCTGGTTGGCCACTACCAGCTTGGGGTATTAGTGGGGTTTTGTTTTAGAAGTACAAGAAAAGAGCTCAGGTCTGGCTCTGCAAGCTTGCCTGAGACACATCCATCAGACACTCAAGTTTTCCATCACCACTCTTTTGTATTTCACAATGAGAGAAGAGCTGTCATTAGGACAGGTCCTACTGGATGCCATTTATGCCCCTCTTTTCCTCAATGCTTTTACTTTCCCACAGGATTTCACGGCTTCCCCTTGATGCCCATCTCCATTCAGTCTTGTTCACGACAGCAGCACACCTTTCACCCACATTCACTGCCAACACCACCTGTGTCGTGAGCCCAGTCTTATTCCTCTTCCATAAAAAAAACGAGGACATGTAGAAACTGTAGCAACAAAACGTGGTGCTCTGCCCAAGGGAGGACCATGGTCCTTCCTTAGGGATTTACCTCTCTCAGGACCTCCAGTAGGAGTCTCCATGCCCCTGGCACACCGTGTCCAGCCCAGCAGCTGCTGTGCTGTGTAAACACTTGCTCCTGTTTCAGCAAGATCCAATAATCAAATGGGGACCTCTGGCCCCAAGCCCCCATTCATCAGAGCACCCAGTTACATGGGGAGTTTAATTCAAAATTATTATGAACCCCTCGGGCCAGGAAAAAAACAACAACAACAACAAAAGATATGTTTATTGTGGTAGCTTTTGTCCAAGAGATAAATAATTTTCTCAAATTTTGTAAAAAACATTATTGGCAGCATTATGAAGTTAAAAATATAACAAAATTTAATGGTTTCAGATGCTTATCATGTCAATGTAACTGGAAAATACCTTTAATATGGAAACAAATTAAATTTGGCAAAGAATTAGTACTTAAGACGGCCCAATTGCATTTTGTAATTCAAAAAAAACCCGAAAAAAGATAAGACACTGTGAATTAAAAATAACCTCTGCATGTTAAATTCTCGTGAACTTTCATTAAGGTTTGTGTTACAAGTCCCAAATGTAACATTGCACATTGTAATATGTGCAATTCCTTTATTTATAAAATACTTTTTAAGCTACTTATAACTAGAGCCAGAAAAATGACTATATAAAAATGTTATCTTCTCAAATTACAACTTCATTTCCAACGTGTGTATATAAAACAGAGATCCAATCTCAATTTCAATATTTCAGATGCACAACTGAACTTTCAGTGCCAATTGGATCCATATACAATTCAGTTGTGTCTGTTTATTTTACTGATAAAACCTGGTACCAAAGCTGACACAGCTTTATTAGAGATAGAGCTGGATTCTCTTCTAGTTTGGGAATTACCTGCAGGCTAACCAACTGTCCCATAGTTGCAGTTCTTCTTTACAGATGATGAATGCAGGAATCAGAGGGGACTTGTTCTGACCTCCTTGGGCTGGGTTCACAAGGCTACCATCCAGAAAGAAAAAAGGGGTTCACTTCATTTTCCCTACAAGCATACATAATTTATCAAGTGTTCCAGTGACCTGACAAATTGTTTATCATCCCTATAGAGCAGTATTTTTCAGGTTAGAACCCAAGAAGCTTTCAGCTGGAATGCTATATTGTCATCTCTTGAGAATTTTAAAATAGGATTTGGCTTGGCCTCTCAGATTAAACCATGTCTCCCACGATGCACCATGTATTGGACCTCCTTCTAGAACATACCAAGAAAGGTTCTTTGGTGTTTCATGGCAAATATTTCATTCCTTAAAGAAAAATGTTAACGTGGGACAACAAAGTTTGTAGCAAGACAAGGTTTGTTGGTTTTTTTTTATTTTGGGGGGGGCGGTGCGGGGGGATTCAGATGTTCACCTTTCTGATGAAATGTACAAGGTTTTTGTAAAGAAAACCTCTGAAGTCCTCATTTTCAGACAAAAATAGAGGAGAAGCAAATTTTTGAAATCATTCTAAATCAGGTGGTCGTGAAAAAAAAAGCTCTTGCAGACTTCAGTGTTTGCCACCACTCCAACCACAGAGTTACTATATTTGACCGTAAGATCGTATTAATCTTACTTGACCATAAGATCTTTCACATGAACAAGAAATCCATGTATTTCAAATCAACCTGTTTTCTTGCTTTCTGGTATGCCAAAAGCATATTCAGCTCTCAGAGAATTTTTCTCCTCACACCTCAGCAAACTATAATCTTAATCAAGGGAAGGGTCACATTTTGGATGGCACTATGAGTTTGGAAGGGAAGTCCCTTCTCTTCAGCTAGCCATATGTAACACTATGTTTCATCTGCTGAAAACAAGACTGGTTTCTTTTAAGACCAAAAGGACCGATTAAATAATTTAATTTGACATCTTGCAAAAATATCCTGCTTCCTGTAATTACTTATGCCGTAAGACCTGCCCTGGAAACTTGTCGTGGACCAAGATCCAATAGTCTCCATTTTCTGAATCTTGCAGCACAGCTGTGCCACAGCTCTTTAGCCCCTCACTTCAGGGTCAGCTGCTACTCCATTTGCAGGAACATAAGGGCACTGGTACAGAAGCCCAGCTTTGTGCCAGCCCTCACTTTGACCATTTAATAATTTACCAAAAAAAAAAAAAAAAAAAAAAAAAAAAAAAAAAAAAAAAAAGCTTAAGACAAAGTAGGTGGAAAGTATACATTACAGAAAGGCACCTGACTCTAAAGTCAGCTGTTTAAAGAATATTTTTGTTGTTTCCTTCATAGACTCATAGAATGGTTTGGGTTGGAAGGGGTCTTAAAGATCATCCAGTTCCAAAACCTTTGCCATGGGCAGGGACACCTTCAAGTAGACCAGGTTGCTCAGAGCCCCATCCAGCCTGACCTTGGCCTTTCTCTTACCACAGCAAGTTCTAAGGCAGCAAGTGCGTAAACAAGTCTCACATAAAACAGTTTTCACTGAAAACTTTTTGCACATCCAAGTCCAGCCAGCTCTGCCAGAGCACCTCCTGGAGTAATACCCAGCTCCCTTTGCAGGCTTTCCTTGTTGCCTACACGACACAGCAAATACCAGCAGACACGTATAAGCCAGGGAAGGACAAACCATTTCATACTGTGAGCTGCTTTATCCTTACTTTCCAGCTCAAGGAGCAGACAGGAAGAGGGGAAAAACAGGAGGTCAAGGTGGCAGAAACAGCCCTCACGCAAATGGAGGTAAGGGCTGCTCAAGGCCAACAGGCACTAGTGTTTCACATAATGAGGAATCACAGAGTATCCTGAGTTGGAAGGGACCCACAACGATGCTCAAAGGCACAGTCTATACAGACTTTTCTAGCATCCCATTTGTCAAGAAGAAACCTGAGAACTTACACCCAATTAATATTCACATTTAAGCCAAGCCTGATACATATCACTATTTCGTTGCCCAGTTAATGTACAATTTATCCATCTCTGCCTGTAAAATAGAGCTCTCATCCATTAGATCTGGACTCCCTCAAGAGAAATTTGATTTAAGTCAATGAGGAGTCTTGGCCTCCTGATGGTATCTTTAGCAGCCAGAGATTGTTTTCACTGTTTGGCCTTCAAACATCAGCTATGCACTATTACCTTACTCAACTCAAGAAGGAAAGACTTGGAATTTATATTTGTGTTAGCATTTTCAAAAATATCCTTCCTGCTTGCATCATCATCACTGCAAAGGGGTTCAAATGCAGCATCTTGTGTCCTATAACCACTGAGCAGCTCTCTGGTAAAAAACCTGCACTGGTACCAGGCAGATTTGACATGTATTTTAGAAGTTTTGTGCTTATTTTTCTAACATCATATATCACCATTCTGATTTTGGTATAATTTCCCTCTAGTTACCTGAATTGGAGGGTTGTCTGTTCTGTATCCTCATGTCACATCTGTTAAACAATGCCCCACTTAAATTTCTTGTGAAAGGACTTAAGCTTCTCAAGAGTCTCTCTCAGGGGAACAGAGAAGTGTAACCCCAGAATTTGCAGCAGCACATCCTGCCTATAATTTCAGGTAAGAACATTTCACCTCAATTAAAAGTACTGAAGGAATACACAGAGAGGGGAGAAGTGAGGATTTAGTTGTTACTACGTGCTGTCAGAGCTATTTCACCACACTTACTCCAGATGACCTGTAGCAATACTGTGGAACGTGTCAGAAGTATACATTACAAGTGAGGTATTCAAATTATGGGGAAAAAAAAAAAAAAAAGAGTTCATTTTCATTACTAATGGAATGCATATAACAAATACATATCGAATTTCCTAACTACAGGACAGAGGTCACTTACAGCACTCTGCCTGTTTTAAGGTCGGCATCAAACAACAGAAAGCATGAACAAACCTCATTTCCGAGCCTTCATTACTGTCTTAAGAACCAGATGATTTTACATACAGCTTTTTATTTCTGCCATATTGCAGACTCAGACAGACATTAACAAGCCACGTTTCATAATGGTCTGAACCCCCATCAGATGGCCATATTTCAGTACCAACATCATGCCCATTAGCACAGCCCGTTCATTCACAGCAGCCACACCCACCATTCGCAGGAGACTCTGGGACAGTCTCTCTTGGGAGAGTTAATCCCCTGAGGAGATCGCCCGCTGGTTTATATAACGACATTGCATTTCCACTTCCAAATCCTAAGAAATAGTCTCTTTTCTCCTTTAGTCTACATCTGTCAAAAGCCTGATAGTCCAGTGTTTCACACTCAGGGAAGGGTTTAGTGTCTTAACCTTTTCAGAATTAATTGCATTTCCCATATCCATCAGAAGAGATTTCTTGGAGAAATAAATTCGGCCAATAAAGGGATATGCTGCTTTAATTCTGTTTAAACAGAATAAGCAAGAAAGGGGTGAGAGTCAGGGCTACTTTATATCATGTGTAACAGAAGGCAAAACAATTCATAGGACAAAGGATCCAAATCGGTGCAAATGAAACTTCTTTCAGCTTGCACATAGGCACATCAACAGTACTGGACACAAACACTAATACTAGGCTAGCCCAGAGCCACCTTTTCTCTTTAGCACTTGTGAGACATTTTTATTGAGAAGTAAAAAATAAAAGGAATGTTAAAAAAACAGAATTAGCCGGAGAGCAAACACACTGTAGAAAGATGCTACTCCTCATCCATGCCTAGAGCACCCTGAGGCCTGCAAGCTCAGGACACATGACACTTGAAAAGACATGGGAAACAGAAGGCTGTGGGAAGGCAAGTCATAAGGCTATGCCTTGCACTTGCCAAAAAAAATGTCACCACATCTACCCTTTGCCACAAAAAGCTGAGGATGAGGGTCAAGTGTCAGCATGGGGGGTAGAAACAGGCAGCCAAAAAAGAAGAGGTGGGCAGATGCCTGTGGGGTCTGCCATGAGGGGGAAAAAAAAGCAGCATCTTACAAACCTGTTCACTACAAGTCCCACATTCATAACTGTTTCCAAATGGATGGCTGTGAAAAGCCAAAACAAACATTCCCAATTCTTTTTGAACCCATCAGACAATATAGGAAAAATATGTGCATTTTATGGTTTGAGGGCACAACCTTTTAATTATGTGTTTGCATTGTCATGTCCAAGACCTTTTTTCTCCTCAAAAATTAATATTTCCTCAAGCAATGCAGCTATTTATCTTGGATGAACATAAATTGAAACAGAATCTGCCTGTGCAGAGGCGCAGAAGGGTTAGAACATGACACCTAGGGGAACTCAGAACGCACTGCAATGCAATCCTCGTCATTTTTCTAGGGCCTTTTCAACTCGGTTCCCTACAGTTCTGAAGAGTTTCCAGGTATTGTTTTGCATATGCTGTATGCGCATGTGCAGAGGCACTTTGAAAACTGAGAACAAGTACAGGTAGTGGGGAAGGTAGGGAGAAACTGAAGAAAAGAAAACGTAGGAATTTTCTTTGTACTGGAGCTGAAAAGCAGCTCCTGGCATCTTAGACCAGCAAGTGTTCTGGCATATAATCACCTCTCATTTCTCTATGATAAAGCACAGCCTCATGAGCTGAGGAAAATGTCAATCAACTGCTTTTACCACTAAGGATTTATACTTGCAGAAAGACTGTAAATTAATGTTTACAAGTGATAAATTAAAATATATTGTGCCATTACAAGAAAATCCAGGCCTATTTGGAATACATTCCATTTAGTCATATTTGAGGCTCTCAGAAAACTTACATCTAGTGTTCAGGCATCAACTTTCCCCCCCTTCAGGTCTTACAGACTTAGTAGTTGGCCAACAATCCACACAGTAACTTCCAAAATGTGCATTACAGCAATAACAGAAGCAGAAATAGCAGAGGTCATTTTTACTTAATTACTTAATGGATAAGTAAGTGCTAAAGCACCAAGAGGACACAGGAGGACTTTTTCCATAATCAATCTAATTATTATTTCACAAAAGAAAAGGTTTTTTGCGCACACAACAACTTTCAAGCTAGAACATTTAAAAACAAACAAAAAAAGTGCTTCCTACAGAATTTACACAATGTATCTCTGATATGGACCCAGCTTGGTGTAGTGCAAATGAACAAGCTCCTTTATCAATAACTGCGCAACAGCGCACTAGGAGGGAAAATCCAGGCTTAGTCACTCCGTGTGAATTCTGACATCTGCAAAGATTTCAGTGAGATGCTTTTGGACAAAACCAGTCGGGCAGCCAGGTCTGGGTTTAGTCATGGGTGAAATTTCCACACACACTAACACTCACAGGCCTTGCATGTCCTGCCGTGGAAGGGTGAAAACTTCCCCCTTGTGACCTCAGCTTCACTTCTCTGTTGATTAAGCGGAATTTCAGCTGCGCCTTACAACTCACTGTCCCCAGGTGTTGCAATCAGGGGGATTTGCAATCAGCAAAGAACACCCTCTCTAAGTAAAAGAATATTATTTGCAAATACTTCAGCTTTCAGAAGTTTGCCTGGAAAGTATTGTAGTGCAGACTCAAAATGTTCTGTTACGAAAGGAGGGGGAAACAGAAATCTGAAATGTGTTCCAAATGAATCCCAAAATTTTGAAATCTATGAGGCATAACTTGACCAGAGAGAGCTGTGAAGTTGCCCATTAGATTATTTGCCTATACTCTAAATCCTTTACTTACTCCATCTAGGAGGCCGTGCTCAACCCCAGCATTAAAAGGTGAATTGTACAAGGCCCTCATCCCCCACAGAAATGAATTCACAAGGCAAGCACTGTGACCTACAATTGTTTTGTAACCCAGCAGAAACATCCCTTTTCTTCTTTGTTAACTGTTGCTGTGTGTTATTTGTTTTCATATCGTATTTTATATTGGGTTTTATGTTATAATGGTTTGTTCTGTACTCCCCTGTTCTCCTGGAAAATGTTATAACCTGAGGTTTGTCCTTGCCCTTTTCCCTGTCAATCTTCCCACACGTCTCCCAGTCCCCTCCTGTGGGCCCTGTCTGTCATTTGGCTGTTCCACCCAGCTTCTGGAGAGTTTGGGTAAGGAGATCAAATGATAGGGCAGGAGCCGAGGAGGTTCCTCCCTTTATGTTCCCATTGGTTTCTTTGAATGTCCCTCCAGCCCTGTTCCACTCCCACCTTGTCCCTCACTGGGTGTTGGTTTGTCCCCTCCTTTAGCCCCCTCCCCTGGATATAAGCCCGGACCACGAGGCTGGGCCAGGACTTGGCAAGAGCTGCGGAACTGAGGCAGACATCTGAACCGGACGGGATAAAGACCTGAAGAAAGGCCTTGGACTCACCCACAGATGATGTCTGGCTTCTTTCCTGTGCCAGTAGACATGATCTCTCTCTCGTGACAAGGGGAAAAAGCCCCTCCACTGCTCCCCAGGTTTTTAGGACCCAGAGGAGTTTTCCTGTCTTGCGCAGTCTCGAGCTAGCCTGGGCGAAACGGAGCCAGCGGCTCCGAAAGAGACGAGCGACAGTAAACCACTGTCATTTCTGTAACATCAAAAAAATTAAAGATAGGAAGTGACAGTCAGGTTTTTCAGTCAAAGCGTAACTTCCAAACTTACAATCCACAAGTAAAAGTTCCCAGATTAAACAAAATAAAACCAAACCAAACCAAAACAAAACACAACACCCTCTTTGGGCAAAGCAGAAAAAAGCAGTCCAATAATTTATTTTGCTCTGGTTCAATGTGCATGGGGTACCAGTGCTTTATTTAGCTGCAGCAGGAAAAGCTCAACTCAGCCTTGGCCACAAAAATACTTGAAAACTCAACGTATTTACCATTATCACAGTGAGTCTTAAAACATCTCTGAAAAATGAGGCAGCTCCGATGGCAGCAGAGACCTGCATAAATCCATACTCCATATTCATTAATTTGAATAAAGGAAACAAGGATCAATCCCATCATCCTGCCACACAAAGCTCTTCTGTACCTGTATACAAGAAGAAAAAGAGCAATCCTTTTTGCCAGTGATGGTGTTTTCTGGAAATGCTTTAACAGTTTTTTCACCCCAGATTAATTTTGTTAGGGTCTGTAGAAACTCCTTTCCCACAAAAGCTCTAGCAACCGTCCTTAGTATGACCATTTACTTAATGCCAATCACAAGCATGCAGCTGCCAGATTTAGCACACTCTGAAGAAAAAGGACAAACAGCGTGTCTGTCGTCATGTCCTTCCAAGCACAATGAGAATTGACCTTATAGCAAAAGTCAGAAGTATAGGTCACAGAAATACACACTGGGATATTTCAGATTAAAGGGCCACACTTCTAGAACTCCGGCCTTGTATAATTTCCCAAAATTAAATCTGCATGCTCCCCATAAACCTGGCAAGTAAAATATTACACTCATATAATAATTGGGCAAAAAGGAGTAAATAATAGGTACTAATGACTTGGCCAAAACTAACCAGGAATGAAGTCGTGAAGAGAACCCGAGAGTCCTCAAACCAACCTACAACGAAAAGCTAAACCAAAACATATCACAGCTACCTGTGTAGCACAGGTACTACACATTATTGCTGATGTGATACACAACATTCCATCCCATATGCAAGGAATTAGATGTACAGACTCAAGTGTCAGACAATGAACAGGATTTGTACATTCACTTCCCAGAAATTGTGGATAATTATTATTATTCATACAATAGTTATTTTTATGATATGTATTGTATAGTCATTTCTAACTGTGCACAGGGGGAATTAGCTCAAATGGTAGAGCGCTCGCTTAGCATGCGAGAGGTAGCGGGATCGATGCCCGCATTCTCCAGCGTCACGTTTTGCTGAACAAGGGGCTGGAGAGCAGCACTGCAGGAAGGGCCCCAGGGGTTGGTGGAAAATTGAACATGAGCCAGCAGTGGCCTGGCTGCCAGGAGGGCCAGCCCTGTCCTGGGGGGCATCAGGCACAACATCAGGCAAGGGAGGAGATTGTCCTGCTCTGCTCTGTGGCCTCACCTCAGCCTCACCTCAAGTGCTGTGAGAAATTTTGGGCACTACAATATGAAAAAGGCATTAAGCTCTTACAGAGCATCCAAAGGAGGGCTACAAGGGTGGTGAAGGGTCTGAAGAGGAAGCCTTATGAAGAGTGGCTGAGGTTACTTGGTCTACTCAGACTAGAGAAGAGGAGACTGAGGGGAGACCTCATTGCAGTCTGAAACATCCTTTTGAGGGGAAGATGAGGGATGGACACTGATGTCTTCTCTGTTTGACCACTGACAGGACCCTTGGGGTCTGCAGGCCCAGACACAGAAATGAATACATGATTTGATCTGAGACCTTGGAAAAGGCTTTCAGATTTAGAGACCAGAAGCAAGAATGTGGATTTGTAGTTTAAGTAGAAACATGATAAGCTAGATTGTGGAAAATTTTCTGCTATAAAAGTTTGGCTAGAGAATTTGTTACAAAGGTAGTAAGAAGTTTTAAGGTGTAGTACTGTAGGTTTGTGTGACATTATATGACTGGTAAAGAAGATCCACACTGCTGCAAAACATGTAAAACAAAATAATTAGCAATTAGTGTGAAAACACTAACAAATTTTGTGGCAGTAGTTTATTGACTAATAAATCTTTGAGGCATTGTAGCTAGAGATCTTGTGACCTCTAATGAATGATGTGAAGATGTTCTCACCCTCTCTGAGACTGATGAAGATAATAGCAATAAATCATGCTTTAAAACATCTCTCAGGAGTCCCATCTGTCACATAATCCTGATACCGAGGGAATGGCCTGAAGCTGTGACAGGAGAGGTTTAGGTTGGATATCAGGAAAATGTTTTTCACACAGAGTGGGTTTGGACACTGGAACAGGTTCCCCAGAGAAGTGGTCAGAGCACCAAACCAGACAAAGTCAAAGAAGCATTTGGAAATGGAAAAGCTCTCAGGTGCATGCTATGATCCTTGGAGTGTCCTGGCCAGGGCCAGGAGGAGAACTTTGACGATCTTAGTGGATCCCTTCCACCTCAGGATATTCCATGATTCTATGAGTCTATGATTCTATGATTAGAGGAGCATCATCTTGCACCATTACACAGCTTTTTCCCATTTATTCATACAACTGATCTATTTGATTGCTGGAGGCAGTTCTGGAATGGTTTTTAAAATGCTATGTAGTTCTAGACTGGTTATAAAAATTAGATTATCGTGTCAAAAACATGGGTGCTGACTGATAGACTTAACTGTCTATATCTATTCAACCGAGTACACCATCTTTTAGCAAACACTGCATATTAAAATTTGATTTAGACAACATTTTGAGGAGGGCAGGGGGTGAATACACAGGAGTAGGGCGAAGGCAAGAGGTTGTACACGCAACTAATTCTTTCTGTACTTTTTCAATATTTTTGAATGGCATTATGCACTCTGCAGCCATGACCCCTTGCTTGCTGAACATTAAGCCTCTCAGCATTACTCCAAGAACGTTGCTCTAGTCCACAACAGCTTTCTAAAAACTACAACAAAGACCCAACTGCAGTTTTCTCTAAAGTTCAGGGTGTTACATCCAAGATTAAGGTTCAGGCTATTACATACATAAGAAACAGATGAAAAGTCTGGATCTGAACCCGTAGTCCTACAGTTACAGAGATGGAGCCAGAAGCCAAGACTCTTTCTGGATCCCCAGAGGATTCAAATGATCTGCACTTGGAAAGTCCACAGTTTTGGCTATGGTCCTTCCACAGCTATTCTCAGATGATATTTCTTCATTCTTTTCCCCAGTTTTAGCATCTCTTTCCAAGCAACCCATCCTGTTCTACCTATACAGCTTCCTCCAAGCACTTGGTGCTTTGCTATTGCCAAGTTTCAACGTACAATCCAGATTGTTGCTACTTGACTCAGGCCTTTCATACAGGAAGCAGAAACCAGAACTGAAGTATAGGAATAACCAGGCCACTGGCAAGCCCAGAACCTGCTGTTCAATAGCTAAGGATGAAATAAAACACCAAAGCAATGCAGAAGGATATGCATCCAGATTCTTCATGAGTCCCATGTTTAAAAAGCTATGTGAACCCTTGCTTCCCACATTCAACTGGAAGCACATAGTCTGCAATAGGAAGAGAAGGAAGAGATATGCAGAGATACAAAACATTAAAAAGTCCTTTTACAGAAATGCAGTTTGTAGTAGTTCTCATTCGCCTTAACCTTATTTTTAAAAAGCAATGAGTTTACATGACAGCTTCAGCATCTGGGGTGCTTCCAGGAGAACAAGGAATATATGTTCTCTTCAGTCTGGTCTGTGGGATGTTAATTCTGATTTAAATAAGGAGAAACTGCAGCAATTTAAGCCAAAGAAAGGCAACTGGACTACTTGAGCAGTACTCCTTCCCCCCTTCCTTTCAGAGGAAGCAGCTCAGGATCTTCCCAGCGTATTTGTCTCAATTAGTTCTGATACATCAGGAGAGAGCATTACATTACATTACTCTAAAGAAAACCTGCTTTATGAGTGAATATGCTTCAATATATCCTCAAGCTGAGTTTCTTGTTAAGTATCAATCACGTAACTCCCCTTAGACTGAAGACTTGATTAGAATATAAATATGACTCCATATGGACCAATCCATGCACTTGATGAACAGCTTGTTTCCGAAATTTTCCTCTTGAACGGATTTATGCTTAAATATTAAAAGCAAGACAAAAGAAATTTATTAAATGGATGAGCACAACTTGCCTTGCTGCCTGTACTGAATGTGTCAATCTACACAAAGAGCCAACTTTCTCTTATAGATCACAATTAAGTTGTTCTGTTGTTAAATAATAAATCTAGTTTACTAGGTCAGTTTGTTATTTATTCTACTAATATATCTGGTTTATTAATGCTTATATTCCTCTACATAAACTTCTGGCTGCTGAAACCCCAAGTTCCCAAAACCAGGAACTACTCTATGTGGTCTAGACACAGAAAAGGGGAAAAAAAATATTAAAGTGCATAGCCTGGCCTTGACTGCTTTGCCCACACAACATTGTAACTCTATCAAAGGGGATTAGCTGACCAAGAATATATCATTCCTGAAGAGCACTTCGGTGGATAAGCCCAGCACTTGGAGCTGAGGATGCATTTGCAATTAGAAAGCTTTGCACTGGAGAGCTGGAAGGATTTAAAGGTTTCCTCTTCCACAGCAGCACAGGCTATACTCAAACCACACCTCAAAGACGTCTGTCCCAAGCGTTTTTAAAGCTCTCCTTCGGTAAACACTGGCACCAGCTATTTCAACATTTTGCTGCTTAGACTGCCGGTTATCATGCTGACCACAACCAGCCTTTCTGTACAGTTCTGCTATTCCTGGACACTTTCTCAATCTCTGTCATCCGGAACAACTGAACTCTCCAAGCAGGTACCACTTCCTTCTTCCAGTCTGGAAAGCAGCCGGCATGTTTTGGACATCGCCACAACTTAGACAGCAACAATATGAACTCTGTTCCTGGAACAAAGAGCAGGAGATCTGTGGTATTTGACCCACCTGATCCCTGCTTATAACTACAAGGAAAAATTAAAATGTAGCCAACATCTAGTGCAAGAAAATTTCTTCCAGACCCCAGGTTGGCAACCAAAGGGACACAAGATACTTCCCAATCTTGTATTTGCTTTTTACATTACTCTAACCTCTCAAACAAGAATATATTCCAAATTCATTATGGTCAATAAAAGAAGAAAAACCTGATTACTCTGCCCTGGTTTTGAAGCCATATGATTGTGTAACTCACTTCTATCAAAGCTTCAAGTTCTATACATATGTCTTTGCTACCAGTAAAGGAATGCACACTCAAAAAACCAGCACATCCAAGAAGCAATTTGAAGCTTGCAGCAATGCCAAAATAACAGAGAGAAACAACAGAAGAAAGTGGGTTTTTACAATTAAACTGCAAATGTTTATGCAAGAAGAGCAATGCACAGAGAGTGGAGGTGTAGGGCTTGTTTACACACAGGGTTTTGTACCACTAACTCTTCCTGTTTGAAATCAGTGCGTTTGGTGGAGACAGATTTCTCCCTGGTGGCAACAGGAGCACTGCTCTGCCACACTGCAGGGATACATGTGCAGTACTGAGACCTGCAGACCTGCTGATAGAAGTAACCCATTCCTTCTTAACCCCCTTCTCTTTCCTTCCCATGACCTCTTAGTCCTCCTTCTCCAAGGAATATGAATGCCTGCTGGAAGAGCTACAAAACACTACAGAAAGCACTGTTCAGTGTAAATGTGTGAGGAGAAGCTATGGTAGAAGGAACTGCTGTCATGCTGGCATAGCCACATACAGCCCCATCTGTAGATGATGCAGAGCTGTAGAGCTGCACTCTTTCACTATCACAGTTTAAAAGCAAAACACTTGACTGAGTTGGATCAGTACAGAAGACAAAATTCAGCATCTTACAATTGATTTGTTATTTGGTTCTTATTGCACCTCTTAAAGTAGCAAGGGTGCTTATTACTAATTTGTTGAATTTCAAAAGAGTAATTATATTTATTTGCTTCTGGAGCACTGACTGATAAGCTCACAGTACGCTGAGATGAACCAAATTTAAATTATTCTAACTAAAGTCTTATAACTGCAATCATTATTCCCTTTTTCAATTCCTAAGAAAAAGAGAAGAGTAAACACACTTCCACATTTAGTCTGATTACAAGCTCATTAAAGACATCATCACTACCTTCAGCATGTGCATGACCTTACAAAGTCCAGAACAATTTGATACTTAATTCCTTTCAGATCTATCCAGTTTCAACATGATGTACTCTTTATAACTTGTAGCCACACCAAATGAAAAATTGGCACTAAGACCGTCCAGCCTCAAGGTTGGATCAGCCTGGCTATTTTTGATTCAGAGACAGACAAAAAAATTATCATGGTTTCAGATGTTTTTCCTTAGCAGCAAAAAATAGTTTTGTTTTAAAAAATAACATTTTCCTTTATTTTTAGTCCTTAAAATAAAGGGGAAAAAAAAAAAAAAAAGTCAGAAGGAGGGAAAAGGCTTTTCCTGTAGCAGCTCAAATAGCCATTGATACCAAGTCCTGGTACTAAGTGACAAAGGCTGCTTTAATAAAGAAAACATAAATACATGTTATAGCAAACAATACTGAATCAAGTATTACAAGTCAAATAAGAGACTAGAATTGTTGGCAAGCACAGGAAAGCATGTGTGCCTTCTATAGACTTAAATAAACTGTCCTGCTTCTGGCCCAGATCAGTGGGACAGGGTGTGGCAAAGACCTTGTGGAATACCATTTTACATCAGGGACATCTGAAAAGCCAGGGACAGGGGAAAAGGGCTCTTTTTATTCCAAGGTGAAGTAAACGTTGAAGGCGTAGGATCTGTCCACCATTGTTTTTCATTGTCATGGGCTTTAGCATGTAAATCACCTTCTCTCTGTATATTTTTGTTATTACTATAGTTGCCGTTACTGTTTGTTTCCTTATGTCAGTGCTATTTCCAGTGAATTGTTCTTATCTTAATCTGTGATTTCTGCTTTTTTCTCTCACCAGAGAGGGGAGAGGAGCAGCTCATGGTTTTTAATGGGAGTACTAAATTGAGGAATACCATTCCTAAACCATTATATTAGTCCAATCACTAATGGCAAGCAAGTCAGTATTTTCATTTTGATTTATGCAATGTGTATATGATGCTTCCCACGTGGAAGGGGGAATAGATGCATTTTACGAATTTATGAATTTGCAAAACTAGACGTTGGCAGTGGCCATTTGCAATGGCTGTGAAATCAAGCGGCCATTTAACCTCAGTCTGAGCAAGTCTTTTTCTACTTCCTCTGGATTCCTTGTATGTACTTCTTAAGAAATATCTTGTACTGCAAAGCCTGTATCAGATTCAAGGATATCTTCAGCTGTTTAACCACAGAATCCCAAACCATTCAGTCACATATTCCCTGCCTGTTTATTAACACAACACTTGCCATTTTACATTCCTGGATTACAGTTTGTGCTGGGTTACCTATTCGTGTCCCCACAGAGAGGACTGATCAAATCATGTCCTTCAGCCAAGTGGAGCTGAGAAAAAACAAGATTTTTCATCAGTTTCCAGTTCAAGCCCAGCCTGTGTGCTATAGACTTATATACCTGTCTAAAAGGCCTTTACTTACGTTTTGTAAAGCAGAATTAGGATTCCAAATTGAAGAAGAACTTGTGTGGTACATACAGCCACGTTTCATGTGCTTTTACATGTTTAGCTCCCTTTTGTTTCTTTCTTTCTCCTTTTTGACATGTCAGCAAATGCCTCTCAGTGGAAAAGTTTAAGTGTGATTAAATTTCAGTGATTAAAAGATTAAGTGTGACCTTTGTCTCTACATGAATTCATTTTAAATACTCAGGTCTGACACACCTTTAAATTTTTTCCATCTGAAATCTTTGTAACAGCTAACTGGAAGAAATGGTTAATAACTGTATTCACATAGATATGCTCATGGTGATCCTCCCCACTTATGTTTCTGAGTTGTTTCTAATGTGGCAATTTCTCACACTCAAGACAAGCGTGCAAGGAAAGAAATGCAGTAAATATACTGTAATAGTTGTCATACATACCTGCAGGCATTAAGTAAACAGTCCATCGTGAGATGTAAGGACGGATCAAAACAAAGAAAGGAAAATGCCTAAACCCACTAATGCCATCACTTACCACAAGAAAATTGCCCCTTTGTCCTACCCGTGTATCCCACATTTGCTCATAAGCAATGAGTAAGGCTGAGATTCACCTAATCTGACTTCAGGGATGTTGCAACCCGGTGACTGGCCTCCAACCCTGTGGCCAGCAGAGAGCACTGGTACCTCCAGGGAGATTTGGAGCACATGGAATGCTCCACACCCTGCACCGTGGCAGATGGTGCAGATGCAGCCAGACCGAGTTCTTTGCAGGCTGCCACTTGTGCACTGCAGGCACTCGGGATCTGTGCGTCTTTCTTTCAGGTTTTTTCCATTGGTACTTAAAATTATGCTGTGTGTCAGAAAGGGTCCACTGTTTCAATTTGAATTTCTCCCCATTTATGCAAATTTGAAGTGCCTGGTCTTCAGGCACAGTATGAACAGTTAAAGACTTGTTTTTCACTTGCAAACTTATTGCTTCCCTTCTCTCATGAGGATGTTATGAAAGGATTAATACTCAGTTAATCAACAATTATAAGTTCCTATACATCCTAGCAGTAACAGACAGCTATAAAGTCTAAAGCTAATTAGATGCTACATGATGGAGACAGACACTGCAATCCAAATGGCTGAAGATACTTTATCAGGTCCTTCTAGTTTTCCATAGACCCATTTTGAAGTAAACATGAATGGAACCGAAAATGTTTGAAACACAGCTGAAGGGGTTTTCACTGGCTGCTTTGCATTCACCAAAAGCAAAGGGAGTTTTTACATGAGATGACTGCGCTGCATTTCAGTGCTGCATTAATTTTCATCATAATACAGTTCAATGTAACAGTTATATTTCATTTAAAACTAACGTTCAGGGTTTTATCTTAATTGAGATTAATTTATATTTCTGTACAAATGAAGATACGCCCCCCCCCAAAAAAAAAAAAATTAGAAAATATTTCAGTAGATGTCTGGAGAAAAATTACAGGAACACACAACCAGAGTAATAATATATTTTCTGAGCAGAAGGTTTTATCCCCTCTGTGGATAGCTATTAAACAGCTCAGATAGCACATTTATGAAAACCTTTAAGCCAAGATTCAGCTGTGTGCAGTTGTGACGAGTTGTCAGACAATTGTATCTCAAGCCTTTGTTCCCTTGTATCTCAAAAACTATAAACTTATGGGCAGAACACTTCTACAACAGATAGATGAAAACGGGAGTAGTTCAGTCTTCACAAAGCTTAGGTCAGGTTTTGTTTTTGAAGACTTGACTCTGGGACAGTTCAAACCCAGGTCAACTTTTTGCCAAAACTCTTAAGTCCAAAGAGAGCTAGAAGGACAGCTAGCCTGAAACCAGTGGCTATACATTTAAAGCAGTAGCCTATCTTCACAGCTAGGTAGAAAGGAAAATAATACTCTCAAGTAGCTCTTTAAAGTTTTGACAGCTTATATATTAAGTATATATGCATATATCCTTAATTTGTCCACTCTGCCCATGGAAACACTGAACTTTTGGAACAGAAGCATTAATCAATGTGATATTAAAAAAAAAAAAAAAAAAAAAAAAAAAGATAGCTCTGCCAGATTCTTGGCAAAACATTATCTACATTGTGATTTCCTCACAGAGAGAAAGGTGATGAACTGAGGAGAAGCAAATGCAGGCCAAGGAGCAGTAGGGCACTCAGAAGACAGCTTCGTCTAATCTATGGGCTGAAGATTAGATATTCAATTCCAGTCAAAGGAATGGTACTCTGGGTTATGTTGTGGGTGTGGAAGATACCGTGATGGGTTCTTTCCAAGTTTAAATGCAATCTGGTTTATACAAGATTATTTTTGGTTAAAGTCACTGTGACATAGTTTCTTTCAGCTGCCTCATTATGGGAGTTTATTAAAAAAAAAAAAAGATGCATGGTTCTCTCTCAGATCAAACAGTTGCTTTCCTGCCTTTTTCTGCCAAGTTATAATAAAATAAGGACTGTGACCTGAACAGGATCTTCTAGAGCTAACAGAAAAGGAAAAACAGTCTGAATAAGAGTTTATGCTACAAAGTTTAAAAAAAAAAAAAAAAAAAAAAAAAAAAAAAAAAAAACCAGGATTAAGGCTAAAATATATATACAGAAAAGCTCTGTAAGCACCACAGCCCTACAAAACACATGCTGTTCTCCCATTTTCAGGTATGAGCTTGCAAGGTGCTAACCACTCCACAAACTTTTGGAGTCAGCAAGGCACACATAAAATTAAACAACATAAAATAACTCTTAGAGGAGTTTTCTTAGTGTTTTCTTTATGTCTGGCACTAAATCTTTGATAGATATCCTTACTTTTAATTCTATAGTGTTTTCTAACGTACTGGCTCTTACTGGCTTGTGTTGATGCTTGTTTTGGTTTTTTATTCCAGAGAATAATAAGCAGTGTTTTTTATGTGCTTAAGCAGTTTGTGCAAGATTTCTGTAATGTACCATGAGAAAGCCAAAGGCTTCCCAGTGGTAGGGGAAATTGCTGTCAAACATAGCACTCCAGCTCCATGTTGTTATAACAGAAATTGTTACAAACCCAACCTCTTGCAAGCAGAGGTCCTTTGGAAACCATGGCATTTCCACAGGACTAGTGGGAGTCACACGTGGGACTCCGCTCCTCACCCTGCTAGATTGAAAACTGGATTTTGGTTACGATATCTCATTGCAGTGCTCAACAGCACAGAGCCACAAACCTGTAGAGAGATAGGGGAGCAAAGCTGCAGCACAACGTGGGAAGGCTGGGCAGGGGAAAGGCTCTCCCTAAAGCTGAGAAATCCTGTTTCCCTCACTGACCTTACTCACCCTTTCAAATCTGGAAGCAAAAAGCTTGCAGTGAGGCTCATCGGGGTGTGTTCCCTCAGTAGATGGTGAGCAAACACAGCTGCCAACAGAAATGCCAGCATCCTGCCACTGAGAGGAGCTGAAATTCAGCTGTCACCAACAGCACAGGCATGCTCCAGCAAAGGCCTTTCTTTCTCCAGGATCCTTCCTCCTCCTCTTCCTCCTACCCGGGTCAGATTTCACCTCTGATGTGCCAACAGAGAACCCAACAGCAGATTGCTGCTCTGACCAAGAGCAGGACCAAGCAGAGGAGGTGGTGGGCTGCCAGAGCACTCACAGAACTTCCAAGAGTTAGATGAAATGCACTCTTTCTGATCCTGTGGAGACGTAAACCATTGGGAAACATGCGTCTGTACCAGTCTGTGGAGAGCTTGCAGAGACTTGGTCATGCGCCTCAAACTACAGTTATTTGCACTTTTAGCTCCAAAAGTTTCCTCTCTCATATATAAAATACTGTTTTCCTCCCAGCATCATGCAGGCTGTCAATGCAAGTCAAGGTGATTGCCTTTCCCTGAAACTTATGCATTCTTGCTGGCTCAGAGTGGAAGCTTCTGAAGGGATGTCTGGGCTGGTGGGAGGAGAGCATCTCTATAGCCAACTCACTGGTCTTCAGTGGAGCAATCCTCTCTCCAACAGGGAGAGAAGAAAAAGCAGGATATATATTTAAAAAAACAGATATGGCATACATAAAACATACTGGCATGTCTGCCTGTAAGAGGGCAGAAGAAAGGGGTTTCAGTGTGCACCAGAGTCCCTAAAGATAGGTTATCTCAACACTTAAAAAGACTGGAAAACCCCTCAGAAACAATTCCTCAAAACTAATGGAAATAAAACATATGACAAGTAGTATTCAAGTATTCACTAAAGAAACTTGCAGAGAATCTCAAATTTGCACAATTTGCTAAAAGTGCAGTGGAAAATTCTGAAAATTTTCTTTCTTCACATTTAGTCATAGAATGGTTTGAATTGAAAGGGACCTGAAAGATCATCCAGTTCCAATACCCCTGCCATGAGCAGGGGCACCTTCCACTAGACAAACCTGGCCTTGAGCACTTACAGTGATGGGGAGTACACAACTCTACAGGTAAAATACTTCAAGCATAAAAATCAAACCAAACAAAGAAAAATACATCTTCTCTATTTTTATATACCTACCAATGTTAAACACATATATGCATTTTGAAAATCCACGTTTTCTTTACTCTGTTGCACATTATTGAGTACCAGCAGGTCAGATTCACTTTTCCATTCAGCAGTTTGTGACCTGCCCTCATTAACCTACCCTTTGTAAATGTTATATAATTAAGAGAACCATATTATTTATTTACAAAAAGAGCACAGTCTCCAAATGGTTGCTTGTTTTTCTAAGGGATTATTTTGGAAATGAATTAAAGAAGTGCTTATGTAAGTGATTCATCTTTAAATTTCGGGAAAAAAAGAAAGCTCCTAAAAGACCTCTAAACACTCCAAGGAGGATGACTGGAATGAAGGCCAAGATTTCATGTCCAGCAAGTTCTTACTCTGAGTCAAAGAAAGGAAAAGTCTGCTCTGATCATCCTGCGAGTGACATGAATTATTGCATCCTTTCTCACAAAACCTGATACCTCAAAATAATTTCCATGGAGGAAATAAATCTTTCCTTTTGATTTAGAGAACTCAGCTAATTCATTTAAAGCTGATCTCTTCTTGCACACCTCACAGAAGTGGAACCAAGCAGGAAGACACTGGTGTTGGCACACACAGCAGAAAACTATGATGTACTGCACTTACCACTGGCACTCAGCACTTCAGGTTACATCTAAATAACACGATATAATGGCTTTAATGAGCACTTCAAAAGACTTTGCTGAATCAGAGCTTTGCTGAATGTTCATTTCTTAGGTGTCAATCTGCATCCATGTGCATTGAGATAATTTATAAGTAAATTTATTTAAGTAAAACTGTGGAAATTCATGCTGAGCTAGAACAACTCACAAAACAACAAATCACAGGCACAGAACATAATCTGGCAGCTGTAATAGTAATTGAATTTTCTGCTTGACTCCTCAACAAGCAGCAAGGATGAAAGCAATACCACATTTTAATTTTATCTTCCAAGCAACAAAGTGGGTCAAGAGGTCAGTGTTAACCTATTAAAAGCTGTTAGGATTTTATTTCCCTAGCCCAGGTTTAGAGTTACACAGCTTTTTGTCATGATTAGGATCTGAACAAAGTAAGATATCATAAAATGTATAAAAAGCTATCTGCCAGGATGCAGGAAGGTCACATGTCAAGAGCTGCTTGCAAAGAACCCTAAACTGGTGTAATCTTGGGATTAGTGGATTGGACAAACTGTCTGCTGTAAGCTTGACTTGAATTGCTTGAGCATGAGGTCCTCTTATTGTTCAAATTCTTTTTTCTCCTTCCTATTCTTCTTGCCCCTAATCTTATTCTTGTTCTTGCTGCTAACAACCTAGAGTTTAACAAATTCACCAGGTGACTATGCTGAACATGGGTGGTATTTCCTGAAAAGAGAAATGCCAGGGTCGAAATCCATCCAAGCGTCAAGAGCTGGTCCACAGGGTTCTGCAGACAGAAAAGCTGGGTCTGGAAGATGGAGAGTCCCAGCAGCCATTCCCAGGAACCAGAAGCTCAACACCTGCACATACAGTCACAGGGAGTAGGGACAAACTTAAGGTATATCATGCCTTAGAACCAGGATTACAACAATCACCAACGTAGGTACTCTGTGTGCTAAGCAAAACTTCAAATAATGCTATTTTTACCAACAGTTGTAACAATATCCAACTTTTTCCAAAGGATTTAAAGAGATCAAATATTTAAAGTGCTGGAATTCAGAGGGAACAAGCTTAATTTGAAGTAGAAAAAAAGATCTGGTTTATTTACTTCAGGATCCAAATACCTTGCATTACATTTTACTTAATTCCAATCCTGCACTAAAACTAAAAATAGACATATGTGATTTTATTGGATTTTTTTCTCCTTACCTCCATTCTTGCTAAGGAAAAGATATACTGAGATATTTGCTTTCAAGTAAAATATGCATGTTACACTGTATGTGTGTGGCAGTAAAGTCAAGAGAGTATTCCAAGGCTGGAAATGAAAGGTGGCACAGTATACACTTTGTTTTTGTTGTAATATAAACCACAAGCTTTGGCCAGTCATCGAGAAAAAAAGGTACCTACAGAGCAAGTTTCACCTTTAGAATTAATCCTATGGTCTATGTAAAAATAAAGTGAAGTTTCCTGAAAATCTCATGCTCCGGAGTACAATAACATTATGCTAGGTAGAATGAAACGAAAAATACCAAAGAGTTTCTTGAGAAACATAACCCACATGCTTTCAACTCAGTTTATTTCAAATAACAAAATTTCCCCTGAGCCTCATGCTCAGTGAAAGGAAAATATTTCTGCTTACCTGTACCACATTAAGAGCCGAAAACTTATTGAACCCCAACAGAAGTTATGTTATTAATAATTTTAACTAACTTTTCCTTGTAGTAACACTAAGAGAAGATAGGAGACAGAATCCACTGCTCTTTTCAGAAAACATCCTCAACTGAGTGTTAAAAGAGCAAAGCTTATTGTAAAATAGCAACAGAAGCAAATCCACTTTCCCCTCTGCATGCAGCCATTCATTACACAATACTTTGGTTTCAGCAATGACTCTGGCTTCAGAAGGCTTGACCTCTTCCCTGCCCACATGGCCTCACCTTTCTGCCACAAACTTTCATCTTCCTGGTGTGTACCTGCAGCTGTTTAGGCACCTGTACCATGGGTTGGTCCACAAAAAGGATTTGGGTGGAAACCCAGTGTCTTCTCCACTTTTGCCCGCTAAACCTGTGGTAAAGCAAGTGTATCAGGGAGCGTGCATGAAAGAAGCGTTGCCCACTTTCCCAACTGAGGTATAGCTACATGTGGAAAATGCCTTGATCTTTAGTTTCTGCAGTGCTAGAGGGATACAAGCCAGAAGAAATTCAAAGATGAATGAAAGCGATTCGGCAATTATTTTAGGAAAAAATTACCTACAGTAAAAAGTAGCAAGAAGTGGATTGGGATTCAGAATACCCAGAGTTTATTTCTAGCTCACTAATTGATCTCCAAGTCAAATACAAAGAAGGGTATTTAGGCTGGAAGAAGTGAAGGTCCTGATACATGCACATCACAATTGAATCACCATCATGAGCAATAAAAATGAATGAAAGACATAAAAATAAAAGCAACTACATGTAAGTGAATGTAAGGTAAAAGTGTGTGTGTCATGATGGAAGGAATAAAGCAAGGGCAGCTGAGCCTGAAGGTCACCTCCATTTTACTTAGGAACAAACAGCAATTGCATCTTTTCAAATGTTTAATCTGTAAGCACCAAGGAAGATGGGCACAGAACAGCAATGCCTGCAACAACAGAGTCCTTGAGCCAGCTACAGAAGGGGAGGACAGTATATTTAAGAGCTTCTCTGCTTTTTCCTTTACTTCAAAGTATCTTCTTCTATCCAGCACCAGCACAGAAAATTATCTTATGAGTAGCTAATGAGCAAACAGTAGATGTTTCGCCTGTTCACCATAATTTGGAACAAAACAATCTGTGTTGTATTTAAGTGATTTCCAGATGCAAAGTGTGAAGGCTTCTATAAGCCTTCACTGATCTGATAATTGTCTATATCCCAGCTTTCCCCCTTCCCTGATACTCTTCCAGGAAAAAGACTGAAAGAGACAAGCCCAAACCCCTGCTTCTACTTCCTCCCAACACAGTACATACCCATAACAGAACTCTTTTCTCTCCTTCAGAAAACCCAAAATGACCCCTGTAAACAAACCCATAGAGAACAGAACAGTAAATGCCTGGTGAAAGTGGCCACCAAGTAGCAGGACCGGGTTTGCCAGGCCAGCCTGATGTCCCACTTCTTCTAAGAACAGGAGTCTGCTGATAACAGCACAAAATGCCGAAGCTATGCGTGCTCGTGCACCAGCTGTAATGAAACTGCCTGCAGAGACAAAATGAGAGAGAAGGTAGAAGAGGCAAAATGTGGTAACAGGGGTAAAAAAAGAGAAACAAAACCCACCATAATTTCCTCTCAAAGCCTGCTGGTATATTATGGGGTTATTATAGTGCCTTGCATCTCTAGGATGTGAGTTCAGACATGTTTGCCTTGACAAAGTCCTCAGCACCGTTTGGGTACCATGGGTATCGTGTGACAGTGAGGTGCTGAGCTAGCACCAAACAGCCCAAGAACGGGCAGATGTGCCACTTCCCACCCTGGAATAGTGCACACACAGGAGTGAGATACTGCAGTGAAAAAATGGGAAGACAGCTTGGGAATCACTACAGAATAAGAGTGCAGTCCTGGAGCCTGAAGGGTCAACATGCTGCCTCAGTCTGTAAATGGCTGAGAAACCCACATGGAGTTATGTGCCTTGTCTCCCTGCCTGTAAAGGCTTGGAACCCATATACCCCAAGGAGCAACTCCATTGCTATAAGAAGCACTAGGAGCTCAAATAGCAGAGATCTGCACTGTGAGCCAGTCCAAGTAAAGACAAAAAATAAGGAGGAAAAATAGGGAGGAAAATAATTATAGTATTATACAAAAAGCATTAATGGGCAATCTTCCTTAGACATTTATATTATATATTTTCCCACACACAACATTATTTCCTTTCCAAAACACCCATTTTGTTCTATTAAAACAACATCCTGCATGAGACAAATGTTACATTTTTAAGGGAGGCCAAAATGTGCAAAACAGAGGGAAGGCTTTAGAAGGAGGAAATAAAATTATGCTTGAATTCTGTCTTAGAAAAATAGACTCAAGTCCAGCCTTTGCGGGGGTTACTGGACTGATGCTGATACATGTAATGAACTAATCAATAGTACTCAAAAGCTTATAAAACTTGCATCCTCTGGATGTGCTGACACCTCAGGGGTAATTTGTAGACATGCTGAGCATTCGGTACCAGCTGAAGTCAATGAGTATGAAAAACACTTCAGCATTTTAAATAATAGCAAGCAGCAAATTCTCAAAAAAAAAAAAAAAAAATCAGAGTCATCTCTAAACATCTGGAGGCCCTTTTTACTTCTCTGTAATGTTCACAAGTTTTATTAGTACAAGGACAGGTAGCAGTGAGGATAATAGAGAAAAAGTAAAGGAAAAAATTAAAGAGGTGGTGTCAAAGCCCTTAACAAAGCTTACCAGTGAAGTCACACAATTAACTTCATGTCTGATTTCCCAACTCACAAATGTTAAAGACACTTTTGTGCATGGATTTTTACTTACATGTGGTACTTTCCCAGTGACGTTGTTTCCAGCAGAAGGGAACTCGAGGTACTGCATGCCTCAGCACTAGCTGGGCAAGCTTTCCTTGGACATTCCCAACTTCTTGCTCCAGCCAGCTGTACATGCTACATGCCCCACCAGTGGTATCGACAATGAAACTGGACCCTTCCAACTCATCCAGTAGAGCTCCCTGATGGAGGAATGCCTTAAGTGCCTTCAACAGCCTAATGCTTGCTGAGTTACTGCTCTGCCCGTCACTGAACCTGGAGTGGGTACATCTCTTGAGCTTATTCAGCACCAGAAGGTACCAGGAGAGTGGGAGTTTGTCATCCTGGTCTTTGTAAAGAAGAGAAGTCTCAGTCAGACTGGCATTTGTCTCTGCTGCTCACGAACAGCCCTCTCTGTGAAGGGGACCGCCACACAACCTGCTTCCTCCAGATGGTTCCTGACTGCAAGCTAGGGCTCCTTTCTCATTAACTGGATCCTGCACAAAAAAACCCAAACATTTTCTCCACTTTTCTTACCACAATTGCTGATTTTTGCCATGAGTAATATTTTGTTTAACCACCACATCTCAGATTTATTTCCATGACTGATCTTAAAATGCTAAAGGTAAAGGACATCCCATATCTTCCCTTTGATGCTTTTTGATTTACTTTTAAGCTACAGATAGTTCACAAGTGACTGTTCATTTGAATTCTATTTTTTGAGGAAATTAACACACAGGATACTCTTTTTTTTTTTTTTTTTTTTTTTTTTTTAATCCTTTCTTTAAAAGACCAAATAAGGTTTTGTATGTTAACATGACAATAAATATTGTCCAGAAGTAATAAAATGGTTGCAATTTCTTTTCCTGGAAACTAATGTGATTAATTTCAGTAGAACTGCTCAAAAGAGAGAGTTTACAAGCATTATCTCACAGAGATGTGAGCAGAGAAGAGCCAGACTAAAAAAGTGTCACAAACTATTTACTTTTTCAAAACTCAAAAAATAAAGCAGTGACCCCCTGTGAACACTGGGCAATCCCCATAATCTCTTTTTTTCCTGGGACAGCATCATTAATTTAAGGATTAAGTCCATGTGTAAAAATCCTGCTTTTTCTGCTTCCTTATATAACCCAGAAAGCAATGGAAAAATGTCTTCTGTATTAATGTATTAAACAACTTGTGAACTTTCTTTTAATTAAACAAGTTCAAAGCTGTTTAATAAACAACTTTCTTCTAATTAGAGTGGGTGGCTTTTTCCCCATTCCAAAGTGACAAACAGCAGGAATGCTGAAAGATTTCTGGTGCAGCATCTCTCTCCCTTCCAGATGCAATGGGCTCACCAGTGACCCACCAGACACCGCTGGGGCATCGAAGGCAGTGGGATGGCCCTCACAGAGCTCCACATCTCTGCCCATCACGTTCTTTTCAGCTGGTGAAGATTGGGAGGTGGCTGCCAGTGGTGTCCCACTGCAGCTGGCTCAGGCCACAGCCCAGGAGAGCACTAAAAGCGATGTTGTATAATTGAGAGCACTCTTTGGTAAATTATTCATAAATCAGTCAAAGGCAGAGGAGGACAGAGCCCTAGCAGCAGCAGCAAAGCCAGACTGGTTTCAGCAGATTTAAACATGGAAAGTGCTGAACATGTCTTTTAAATATGCAAAGTCCTATTGACATAAAGGAGGAAGCTGCTGAAGACTATCAGGTTCTTGACTCAGAGATTTAAATGTCTCTTTTGCAAAGATGACAGTAGTCCATGAAATGCCTTTGAAGAATTGCATGTTAATGTCTGTCCAAGTGTGGTGACACATCAGACTAGAGCCCATCATTTCAATCATCTGTTCCCAGGTTAACAACCACAGCAGCCAGAACAGCCCTACTTCTAACAGAAGACGTGTGATGATTTAAATTATTACAGTGTGTTCCCAGGCAGCATTTCAAATTACATTTAAATGGGAAAAAAAAAAAAAATCCAAACCCTTAGTGGAATGAAAAATCTATTCATTGTATAATCTTGGAAGACTTTTCTACAAGACTTAAATTAGGAGCCTTAATAAATCTCTCAGAGGCTTTTAGCAACTCACGTTGTGTTTATGTTTAATAAAAATGGTGGAGGGTTCCAACTAAATTAAATTAAACTAGCTCTTAATTCCTATGTTTTGAAAAGGCATCACGTTGATACTGTGATGACTTTATTCATGGAAATATGATTCAACTCTTTGGCTCACAAATCACTATTACCAACACAGCACGAAGGAAAAAAAAAAAAAATCACAGCTGCAGTCTCTGCGCTCCTGGAGACAAATGTCTGAACGCAAAGAAAACAAAAGAAACCAAAAGGGAGAACTAACCCTTGGGAAGCATTGTCTAGGAGTTTTGTGGCCACCTCCAACTAACCATGTGCTCCTATTTTTGAGCATCTGAGTCATCCCCTAGGATGCTGCACCTCTGTGCAAATAAATAAATAAATATAAACCCACAGAGCAACAGAAAATGTGAATGGTTGGTGGGGAGGAACACATTTGGTCAGGGTGGTGAAGAGGGGAGAACAAACCTCAAGGATGAATACTTTCCAACCCCAAAAAGGATCAGAAATTAAACAACAAAACAGCCAACAAACAATCTCTATATCCTTTCAGCAGAGACCAGTTTTACCATCTCTATTCAAGATATGCCTCCAGACAGATGATAAAGTGCAGCAGGATTCTCCTCTGAATGATTAATAAAGGAAATTATGTCACTTTCCAAAACAAACAAACCCAAAATCTGGCCCACAATTACCAAGTTTGATTGTATTGCAACACAATAAATTTTAAGATCCTCTCTGACCTACACAGGAGGACCAGGCAAAGCTCCTCCATCCCCATCACAATGCCAAGGACAACAGCAGGGTGATGGGGATTCTCTTCCTTTGTACACAAGAAGGTGGCACAAAAACTTTATCTTCAGAAAAACCACAAACTCCACTTTTCCCCACCTAGAAACACAGGGTAACAGTACTGCATGAAAAACAAGCAGCTCCAACCCAGCTTACAATCTGACACCTGCAGAGCAGCACCTGGTTCCTGTGGCTGCCCTCAGCTGGCACTGGTGTTCCCAAGCTGGAAACACAGACCCCATCAGTCTGTGCCTTGCACAGCTACTTAGGGCACTTCTGCAGGTGGCTCTGCAATCACTGTCCCAGTTGTGTGAAGCCACTTGACCCTGGCTTTATTTTCATACAGACTTCACACAGGTAAAAGCAGTCACACGAGACGTAAAGCAGCCAGCAGGCCATGGCTGTGTGGCAGGTGGCTTCAGAAACAAAACTGACTGCAGTTATCCAGATAACTGCTTGCTGAGCATCACTCAGGGAATAGTACTAGGGAACCGAGCCAGTACTTAAAACACACAGCAAATGTGTGTTTTAAATGTCCTTTCCTTCACTGCATGGCATGAGCAGTTGTGCTAAGAAGGGATGGGGAACAGCACAGGTGAAAAGAGCTCCTAGTGCAGGGTATTTTCTAAGCCAGTGTCGCTACTAAGCCAGATGTTGCAAAGCCATACCCTCAGCCTGGTAGCTTTAACATTGAGAATTGCTATTTCTCACCCCAAATGGATCATGGGACCTTCTGGCTCACAGAGACACCTGTAGGCTACAGACAGCATGCATGAGACAAATGTCCCTAAAAACATCTTGATGCTAAAATGATGTTGAATAGAAGTGCCATTCAAAATACCCAATGATTTCTGGCAAGCCAGACGGCAAAGCTGCTGGCAAAAGAACTGCAAAGGGGGAAAAAAAAGAAACAGAGTCAACAATTATTAGATGTTGATGTGTTAGATGTGTCTATGGACAACTTTTCAGTGTGACCCTCACCTTGCTCTGTTCACAAACAAACCTTCCCAGAATTAGCAGACAACACAGATGCCCATCTTCAGATGCCATTCTGGCAATGCACAAAATTTCGAGCTCCTGACAGTGTTGGGATACACATACTGGAGCTAATGAGAGAGGAAAGCAATTGACAAGGGCCCATCCCAAGCTTCAGCCTCCATCCTGATGCCTGAAGCCCATTAGTCCTTGTACAGGCTGTCTATGGAGGAAGGTGTACACGTGCGCCTCTGTGATTTGTCCAGTCAGTAGAGTCTTTAGAAAGCTTAAACCTGCTTGGTTATTGTATGCATAACAGCAAACTCCCTTTTCCTACTGTTGGTGGATTTGGGGGTAAGTCTAGTAAAATATTCACTTTTTCTCTCACCTATGCTGTTAATTGCCTGTCTATAATTAAACTGAACACAGCAGGACAGTAAATGACAGAAAGGCTCAATGTTTTAGCTTTGGTGCCTCATAAAGTACTAACCTGGGCCACATGCAATACCCACATAGCACAGCTAAATGATCAATCTAAAACCAACAGGAACTTTTATATGGACTGATGGTCTTTGGCTTAGGTCCCTTCCAAACACTGAGTTTTCATGAGTTATACCAGCTGCCACTTGTATTTATTTTATAAACACCACATGCTAAGTGTAAATTGCATCTCCACCACCACTGATTTCACCCCAGACACTTTTAATACAAGTTACGGGTGGTGGAATTGAGGTTTAGGCTGAAGGCCAAGAAAGACCTCTCCAATGGCGTTGTATAATTGAGGCGCCTTTTTTTTTTTTTTTTTTTTTTTTTTAATAAAATACTGAAACAAGTATATGGAAGAGGAAGAGATTTGGTTTATCACAGTGTTATTGACTTGTTGCACAGGAGACCTGACACTTGCCAGTGCAGAATCCGGAGACAGAATCACCAGCCCAGAGAGAAGCACTCACAGCCAGGTCATCAGTACCCAGAGACCAGGTCCTGCTTTTCGGTCATCTTTTGTACTACAAATTTCTGCAGGGAGAAGATATATGATAGGGAAAAACCAAAACAAGCAATGCAGGGTCCTCAGAAGGAAGGAAGTGAATAAGCGTAAGGTGAATTATGACTTCGAGAGTCAAATCATGGGGCTTTTTCCAGGACTTCCTGCCCATCTCTAAAAACACTATAAAGGAAATGTTGTTGCTCCTCAAGGCCCTTTTCAGATCAGAAGCAGGGTTCAAGTACCTTAAGATTAAACACAAAAACACACTCTCTGATGTCTTCAGGCATTTTACTTGAATGGAGCCTTCAAAGTCCTAGATCAGTAATTACCTTAATGAAGTTGCAGCTATTATTAGTAGACAGAATATAAGTGAGCAAGCTGTTTCCTGATTTATTTTAGCCAGAAGGACATCTCTCATACATTCTTACATTCAAAACAAGTTTTGTTCACCCCAGGTTTTGGGTTTGTTTGTTTGTTTGTGTTTGGGCTGACCACATGCGTGCTGTCTCCAGACTTCCTCAACTCCCACACACTTTGCTGCCTTCCGCAGGGCTCAGCTGTGACACGCTGTGGGTGCAGGTCAAGCACATCCCTGGCGTTTCTGAGGTCACAGAGTTACAGCCTTCCCAGCAGCATGGCCCATCAAGTGTTTTGTAAACGCATCGTGCAGCACGGCCAAACAGCAAAGTGCACAAAACAAGAGCTTTGCTCATCTGCAGCTGAAGGAGGTATTCAGATGGGAAGATCTTCCAGGGCAGGGATGATATGTTTGTCAGAGGTTAACTCCTGCCCTTCTGTATTAATAATACAATAGGACAGATTTTAAAACAGAACAGGACCAAGAGTGTGTGTAACAGTTGTTGTGATGACCTGGAGTCAAAGTGTAGTTTCTTTCTATGTATTATTTACTTATACTTTAGTGTGCATATATACACACATGCTTGTATATACATACAAATGCATATATACACATTTGCATGTGTATTTATCCACTGTTTATATATTTTATAAACATACACATAGTTTGTATATAAAAAAGGGGAAATAATATTCCAAGAGGATTATATATGCTTTCCTCATGGAAAACCTAAAGTTGTTCATTTTTTTTAATATTTCCTCTGATATGTTCAGCTTCCATCTGTTCTCCAGAATAACTCTTCCCTCACATTTCTGTGAAGTGATTGAGACCCGTCCTTCAGCAGCTGGCAGTATTATTCCATTATCTTGAGTCTACAGAATACTGGAGGACACATCCATGTCTCCATTGCGCCAGAGAGCCCAAAACTAGGCCCAGTACTCCAGATGTGGCCTCACCAGTGCTGAAAAGAGGAGAAGGATCATTTCCCTCAGCCTGCTGATAACAGTCTGAATGCAGCCCAGGAGGCTCTTGGCCTCAGAAGTGGTCTATCACATGGTGCCTCCTTTCATTTTTACTTCTGTCTGCAAGTTTGCTGAGGGTGCACCAAAACATTATCCTATCATCTAGGTCATTAGTGAAAATATCCAACAGTATTTGACCCCAGGACTGATCCCTGGGGTATACCCTTGAGGACCAGTCTCTGGCTGGAATTCGTGCCACTGATCATAATGCTTTGATCCCAGCAGTTCTGCCAGATAAATCCATTTCATTGTTCAAATATCTAATCCATACACCATTAGTTTGTCTATGAGACTGTTATGGGAGGCAGTGATGAAAGCCTTGCTAAAGCTGAAATAAAGAACAGCCACTGTTCCATTCATGTCATTGTAGAAAGTTGTGCACTGTAAATCCGTGCTTGATTTTGCTTGATTTGCTCATTGGAATGGACGGCTCCTCACCGTGGATGAAAACCGATCAGCCCTCTTGGACCCCAGTTCTCTCCAGGATGATCTCCTCCGGGATTCTTCCATGCAAATCAGACCAAAATGTTCTGCTAAAGTCCAGTCCTTCACCTTTTCCCCCTCATCTCAGGATCCCGTACGCCCCAATCTCATGGTTACTGCTGCCCTCAACCCTCACATCCCTGATCTGTCTTTCCTTCTCTGCAAGTACAAGGTCCAGCAGAGTATGTTTCCTCATCTGCTTCTTGATCACTTTATCAGGAAGTTGTTATCAAAGCACTCTGGAAACCTTGTGGATTGTTTGTGCCCTGATGTGTTGTTCTTCCAGCATGTATTGGGATGTTTGGCTAGACTCCCACAAGGATCTGGGCCAGTAACCACAAGACTTCTTCCAAATATGTGAAGACAGCTTTGTCTAGTTTCTCACAGTTTACAGCAGACATCCACAACACCACCCCACGTGTTGGTGTGCCCTCTATCACTGCTCTGCAAGCTCTCAGCTGACTCTTGTCTCTCCCAGAGCAGAGCTCCAACCATTCCCACTTGTAACTATGGTGTGGCCTTCCTAAAGAGCCTCTATCCAGCCACTGCAGTGCTAAAGCGGTGACAGCTATCCCACCACATCCGTGCAGACAAGGAGCACATCTGTCTTGCTCCAGCCCCAGTGAGAGATCCCCAGCCCCAAATCTGCAGAGCTGCACCCTCCTCAGCAGCTTGCTCCAGGCCATGGCCTCTGCTGAGTCGGGGTCAGGGGTAATTTCTCCATCGACTGCTGGGGACAACCTCTGGCAGCTCCCTGCCACTGCTGTTGAGCACAAAAACACTGCCAGCCCAGAGCCTGGCCTCCTCCTGCACAAAGTGCTGCTGGCTGCATGCCGTGATTGATGGTTTTACAGGCTCCCCCCAGCACCAGCTGCCAGGATTCCTGACCCTGCCTGGGGACCCCTTTTCACAAGAAACTCTTCTATAGTTATACCATCTACTATAGATATCACAAGCCACGTGAAAATTTTACCATCTGCTTCGTTCTACAGGTGAGGAAAAGCACACAGTCAGGGTCAGAGATGCCTTAACACTTCCATTGGTTTTATCCATCCAGTGATTTTCACCACCACCATTCCAATTATCACAGAGGTAATGATAGCCATCAAGGACAAAATAATATTTCCACAACAATCTATTACTGAAAATATAGCTGACCCAGACACAGAGTGAAATAGTACGTCTGATACCAAGTCCACACTCACTAAGTACCTTAACAAAAGTTAATCCCTTCCCTCGGACATCACCCAGACCGAAAGCAGCACATGCCTCTGCCACACAAGGAGGAAAGGCACAGTATATTACAGACTGCTTTCATCAGTCCCATAACAAGAACAAAATCAGATATTATACTGTACTATAGGCCAAGTTGTAGCAAAGGACACCAACATGTGTGCACACAAGGACCACACGGGGATCTGATCTTCACACTCATCTCCTCAAGGCAGCACCTTCAGGAAGTTAAAACTTGACGCTGTGCATTTCCTAATAACTAACACAGAAAATGTCACTCTGACTCTCTCTCGCTCACTGGCAGGTAATTTTCCACCAGGTTCCATTTCAATTGGATAAGAGACTTAATTATCTGATGAATCAAAAACCCCAGCACCCCCACTGCTGCTCTGATTAGCTCTATCAGCAGCCATCGATCCTGCTCTTTTCTAGAAACAGGAAGACACTGTTACCTCTCAGACCATAACACAATTATTTGCCATGTTGCCTCTCACAAAGACACATATTCCATTTTTAGAGCATTTTGATTATTACTTGTCACTGCCTGAACAATTGATTCCTCTTGCCAGTATCTCTTAAAAGTGTACACTCCACGAAGATTTACCTTCAGGTGAAAGGCATTTTCATTTAGGTAAGGAATACAGTTGGATTTTTTGGTTTTGGATTTGGTTTTTTTAATATATAAGTACCAATGCAGTCTAGTCTCTGATGTCGAATGCTTGATGTCATATCAAAATCAATTATATGACCCAATAATTAAACATTTGGTAGAGCACTCTGAGCACAGTTCAAAGTAATCCCTGTATCCTTTGATACATCATGTAAATGTGCAAAATTTTACCTCCAGTTTCTCTCTTTCCTAAACTTACACTTCTAATAATAACTGTGCACCAGTAATGACAGACTTATTTTGAGTACCACCTAGGAATAGAGCAGGCCTACTGAGATTCAAACACCATGGTTCCTGCAGATTATATCAAGACAAAAAAAATTAATTATTTTTAATAGTAGTTTAAAAAATTAATTGTAATTTAAAAATTAATTATAATTCATTTCAAGAAGTCTCAGTAAGAGAACATTTGCCCAAACTTCTGCAAAATCTCTTCCTTTTAAGTTGTATACATTGAGAAGTTAATAATTCAATTCTTTTCTGCATATTCAGTAAGTTGTGAAGAGCAATGACAATAAGCACTTACAAAAAATGCTTTTAATCCCTTGGCCCCTTTCCACATTCAAACTATTTCCTTCTATATTCAAAATTTTCTTAATTCCTTCTGCTATCAGGCATCTCCCTGGAGCGTCCAAATTACACATGGTTTTAGAGACAACACTATTTAAGGTAAGTTTACCTGCATGTTTTCTTTTGTCGCCGCTTCTTATAAACCTTTTTGTGTGAAGGCAAATAATCCAGACTTTCATGGGCTAGCAGGTGTTCTCTCTGCCAAAGGTACCACAGCTTGGATCCTTTACCCAAGGCAGTTTGCAAGTTGGCAGCTCGGAGAGGAGAAAAAGACTCAATGCATGTCAAACGTTTTCTGTAAATCAGAATCAGCAATATGCTGTGTGTTTGCCACCTCCAAGGTGTGATTTTGGTAACCAAAAAAAGAATACAAAAGGATTTCTGCTGCTTTCCACCAACTGGAATTTGGACCAATTCGGCAAGGTCTCATCTCAAATAATTGTAGAACCATAGAATGGTTTGGGTTGGAAGGGACCTAAAAGATCATCTAGAGCCAACCCCTCTGCGTTGGACAGGGACACCTTCCACTCGACCAGGTTGCTTACAGCCCCATCCAACCTGGCCTGGCCTTGAGCACTTCCACAGATGGGGCATCTACAACTTCTCCGGGCAACCTGTTCCAGTGCCTTACCACCCACATAATGAAAAATTTCTTCCTAATATCCAACCTAAACCTACCCTCTGGCAATCTGAAGCCATTCCCCTTTGTCCTGTCACTACATGCCCTTGTAAATAGTCTCTCTCCATCTTTCTTGTAGGCTCCCTTCAGGTACTGGAAGGCAGAACCGGGTCACCCCAAACCCGCCTCTTTTCCAGGCAATGAAGAAACATAAATAGTTCCTGGTTGTGATTCAGTGAGTACTAAAGGGCAAGAGAGAAGTTCTTTATACAAGCCACATGCAAATTACCCAAAATAAAGTCTTCTGGACCTATAGCTTTGCAACGCTGGAAGTTTCCTTGCAGCCCACTACTCACACTTCTCATATGTAACAACACACAGTCATGAAGGAAATACTGCCCAGGGCAGGGGGTACTTCCATGTCAGGATATAGCAATGGCCTAAGTCCAGTTTCTTACACCATGACTTGTCAGAGTCCAGGGCATTCCTTTGGTTGCTCTGGAAGGTCAGAGACCTGGGCAGAGGGATCTGGGACCTGGACAGGGGGGCCTGGGACCCTGGCACAGAGCCCAGGAAAACACTGCAGGAGAGGAGACAACTCTCCAGAGGACACACAAGGCCTTACAAAACACATACACACATAGAGCTTCATTCATTTACGATGAAACTTGGAAGACTGAAAGACATGAACGCAAAGGCAGACTGGGGTTGTAAAAGGTTCTGCACCAGACATTCCTCTCCTAAGAATACGTACTGCTTAATTAGCCTGTAAGAATTTGACCCAAAACCGATGCATTTTGGCTGTCACTGTTACATACACTAACACCTCTTAGTGCAGAACATGAGTCTTCATCTTTCTTTTGAAAAGTATTTCAGAATATATTTTTTTAGTTCTGTGAAGTTTGCGTAAGGATTGTCCTGCTTTCTGCAATATTTTTATCTCCAAGGATCTTTCTGCTTATTTAAGAGCTTCCAAAACTCAAGTTTTGCCATGGATAAAGAAAATTCAGAGCCAATAATAAAAAAATACTTTCTCAATATTGGAAGATAAAACGTCGCCACCTATGCAGGGAGACCAAAGAATCCCTGCTGCAACCAGTTCCCAGGCTTTTCACTAATTTCTGACTTATGCAAGGCATGCTACCTGACTTAAAAGTGTTCTTACCTCAGCACAGCCTAAGTGGCTGTTCCCTAATTGGTGTTCCCTAACTGGAAACGGCTGCTTTGGAGACAAGGCGGGAAAGAAGGATAAGCTACCTACACACTTCTTTGCGTAAATGCTTTGAGGAGACAAGTTATAAATTGAGTTCTACTCAGTTAGGAAAAGTTTTGAAAGGCCAATGTGGGAAGAACCCCTGCTTTTAAGCTGCCAAGACTGCACTTGGGAGCAACAGAACTTGTTCCCCTCCCAAGCAGCTTCCACGCAGGCCATGGGACTCTTCGCAAAAGGGCGATGGCCAAGTAAGGAGGGTGAGCAGACACTGGCACAGCCCACTCTTCCTTGGTAAACATAAATAGGCTGAGCCAGGCTACCTCCAATTAGGACCTGGAAAGTAGCTCCCTTGAAACTAGAAAGACCAGCAAGGATTGGACCACTGTTAGTTGGTGATCTGGGTGACAGGCAAACTGTGTGGTACAGTAGAAATGCAGCTACCACATAGCAGCAGCTGGCCATTCAAAAAAAAGTTTTGGGCTAGCTCCTCTTAACTCCTCTCCCAAACAACTGAGAAGAAGGAACAACACAGTTTTATTTGCCTAAATGCTCTGTAAGTCTAAGAGTATGTGCATGCAGGTATCACGTTTTCTTTATCCCTTAAAAGACCAGGATGGAATAACCCCAAGTAATACTATGAAAATACAAAGTAAGAGTTGCTAAATTAGAAGCCAGAGCAAATAAGAACTATCCACCAAACGGCAGTAGAGATACAGCATGAATTTAATACTACAACATTTTGCCACTTGTCTTTAAACAGTACAGACATAAATCAGATTCCAGCTATTACACACAAAAGCACCTACTGCAGAACTCTAATTCTTGCTATGGTTGTACTGAACCCCTCCTACTTGAGCACAAGTTACTGGTCACCCTGCTATCTAGACAGCTCTATAATGTAATTTTAACTCTCTAGTGGCAAGGATGTAAAAAACCAGGCAAATATTTAGTTGGCATCTCAGTTTTAAGTAGACAGAGAACCACGTACTTTTTGAACGCTGTCAGGAGTTGTATGTACTTAAATGATAAGAATTTCTTCCCTCTCCACTGCCCTTCTGTCTTCAGCCACAGGCTCATTTAGTGCAGCACATGTGATCTGTCAATCTGTCAAGTAAAGCAGTGCACCATTCTTGTTGGCTTCAGTTTCGACACTAGAATCATACAGATATTATAGGATCATACAATCACAAAAGTACAATAAAGGATTAGAGACTGCAAATTAATGCTGTTAACACTGCATGATTAACACATCAATTCCAAACAAATCTGAAGGTAAAAGTGAACTGGCTTTGAAATTCCAGAAGAAATCATTTCTACTCTAAGGAACACAAGCAGTTCAGAATGTATTTTTCAACAGATTGAAAGCAGGGTGGTAGAACGAAGAGCTTCCGAAGCAGTACTCTGTTCACAGCATCCCACTCCAAAGATCAAAACCCATTTCACGGCTAATTGAGGTGACACTCAAAGACTTCAAATAATGAGTGTTTAATGTGCAATCGGAATGACAGCTCAAGGAAGCAAATCATTATCACAGTCATTGAACAGAGATATAAAGGCATTGTTAACTAGAAATGTCACGGCTATCAACTTTCATTTCGTATTATTTCAGTATTTCAGAGTTACAGCATTTCAGGAATGAACGTATAGTACTAACTTGGCATGAGAATTTTCCTATAAATGCAATGACTCATACATATGATGCTGACTTGAAGGACATAGATGTTGAAATATTTTCTGATAACGCTGTAATAAATCTCACAGAGTGCAACAGGTTAGTAGTATTATATGATACAGTAGATTTAATCTGCAAGTCTTCAGAGAGAAAAAAAATGTACATATGACAGGAAATTGCTTCAGAAAACACAACCCAAGATTACTACAACCATCTCCACAAATCCTCAAATTGTGATGTTATGGCAAGGAGTTATTTTAGATTTCTCAGAAGCAGACAGTCCCAGAGTTCTAAGTGCAACATACCTCCCAGAAATGGGAAATAATGTTCTCTCCCAAAACTGCAGTCGCACAAACAACAAACACTGGAGGAATCTGTCGACCAGAAAAGGTCAGGGTTGTTGGCAATTTGCCTGATACCATTACAAAAGCAGCGCTTTCAGTACAGACTTTTCTCAGAATAGCACTGACTCTCTTAACTACATGCACACATTTAAACCCAAAACTGCTGATCGCCAACCACTCAGATGGATGTGGAAACTAAAGAGCCAGCTGCCACCACCACACACTTCCATGCTTTTGGTTTACACAGCTCCTCATTGTGGCAAGTTCTGCCAAAACTTAAGAGAAGCAAAGTCATCTCAACCTGCTGTACTTCACCACAATGTTTTATCAATGCTACGCAGGAATATTCTATCTTTAAAAAGTGAAAGAGATTAAGAGAATTGGCGTAAGTCCTGTGAAGCTGACTTTAAGGAGTTTCAAATGCTACATCATTTCCCAAAGCCATTCTGTGAAGCTGAACCCTCACTTCCGTATTAACCCAATTTTCATGATGCTGGAAGATCTGCTATAAACACCCACTTCAATATCTTCATGACAACTTCACAGCTGTACTGTTTGAACTGCTCTCATCCTAATTGAAACAGCTCTTATTTCTATTACAATTGGAAAAATACAGAAAATTCTTCATGTGCTATTTTCAAGTCAAGTCAGTAAGAGATGTGTTTACCTTTAACAGGTTTCTTCTTTTCTTGATAATTTTTAGCAGAAATTGCAGAGGGAAATCAAACTTTCCCCCCTTTCCCTTGTAATTCCCACATACTTAAAATAACAACAGGATATAATAATAATAGTAATATTAAAATTGAATCAGCCAATGTGTTAAATCAGCATACCTACACATCTGTAACAATCAGCAGAGAGCAGAGGGGGAGCAAGCACCAACCAGCTTAGGAAAACCTTCACAGTATGACTGCACGGCCATTCCTTCACAACTTCTATTTCAACAAATATAGAGTATGGGGTTTTCTACCCCAAACTACATAGTTTATAAATTACAGATTGTAAAACCGTGTTTACATTTAATCCATACTGCTTATATTAAAAGCAGAAGGTTGGGATGCTGCTGTTAAGAAATGGTGAAAAGTCATAAATTAGTATAGAAAACACAAATTTTATCAAGTGATCCAAAAGACTGGTTATGTGTGCATTATCTCAACATCTTCCATTAAGTTATCCATTTATACAGTTTGTTGCTTATATAAATATTTTTTAAATATTTATCACTATTTTAAAATTGTAAAAACTAAAAAACTTTATAGAATTGCCTGAATATGGAAATGCTACTTGACAGTTGGTTTATGTGAATTTTAAAGAACAGAACTGACTGTACATAAACTTACAGCTCTTTACAAACTGGGCTGAAAGTATACATCCATTTAGTTAAAAAAAAAAAAAAAAAAGCCAACAAATTTATAAAACACTATGACTACTATGATAATAACACTATGGAAATGTAAGAAGTTATTTTGTGGGGACCTTTTTAAAGCATCAAGTATGTTATTTTTATACTTTAGCCCATGATCAGTCAGGTCTTCAATGTACAGAAAATGTTCAGAAAACGTACAGCACATTGATTCAGGGAATAAGGCAACCAGCAGAACAAGAAACAGAAAAAAAATCTCCCAGAATTGTTTCAACAGATGGATTAACAAGTTTTAAAGCTTTTTTTTTTAAATTTATTATCATTAATGACTACAGACAGTCATGTTCCTCCAATACCTCCCCAACTCATAAATCTTTAAGCTTCACAAGAGTTCTGAACATATTATTTAGAAACATTGACAAGAAACATATTTTGTCCCACTGCTTCAGATCTATCTGGAATTTTACTCACATAAAAGATCAACAGGAGTTTTAAGTCATCTTTCTTTGGTACAGTAACACATATTCAGACTTGCTTAGTACCAGTTTGCTCCTCCTCTAGCAGTTGAAATTAGCCACACCAGGGCAATCTGGCTAAATTTTCAAAAACTAGAGGCCAGAATTAAAGCAAGTAGTAGTCAAACATCCTGCCTCTGCCACAGGACAGTTATCTGGTAGCCTATTAAGTGTGCCTTCTGCATCAAAAGAGAGCACAAGAGAAGTGTAACAAATATTTTTAGACCTCAAGCTATTGTCCCAAAAGCTACTAAATAGCTACAAACTCACCATGTAAGTAACCATGTAAAACACAAACACTTGTCTAAATTATACTGTTGTTACCATTATAGGTGCTCAACTGTCATAATATGCACTAGAATTTTCTTTAGGCATCCCCTATACAGTAACAAACATTTAGGAGGAATGTGCATTATGCATTTGGTAATAGTTGAGGGATGCACTGCTGACTCTGTCTTGCTTGGTGAAAAGTATTCGCAGCTTGGGTTCAGGAAGAGGAGAGCAATCAAGGCCATTGATAAATTCATACCTTGCAACATTTCCTGTACTTTATTATCTGTGAGTAAGGCACATCATTTGTAATGTGGCTATTTCCATAGGCTTGCTCATTGTATCTTAAGGTTTAACAAAGTATGAATCATACCATCTTTGGCTTTTTTTTCTTTGTTTCATAGAAAATGTATCCCTGCCTCAAACAACCAAAACACAAGAACTTTGGCAATGCTTCAGAATACAAAGCCAATTTAAATCCCAGCCAGTGACCACCAACACAAAAAGAATTATGTATTTAGAGCTTTTCTGCTTTGTCCCTCACTCAACTGCTTCAAATGGTGCTCCGCTTTGCAAGACATTCAAATATGGGTTTGAAAAGAAAAAAACCCTCACATTTGGTAACAACGGCAAATTCAAATCTTGAATTCCTAAAGAATGTAGCACAAATTACACACTCGTGAGAGGAAAATTAAAATTCTGTCATCTAAGTGGGCTACCTAAGGAAATCATAATAATATGAGAAAGGAGATTTGAAGTAAACACTGATCAGACACAGACACTTGTAAAACATAACTTTTCTGGAGAAGAGTAAACACAATGCTTCAAAATCTTCAAGTAGTAGAAGAGTTTTGAGGAGGCTCTGAACTTTATGCAGTAGTTGAAGACATTTTAAAATTTCATAATTAATTACATTTCAGACTTGTCCCAGTGTGAGCAAAATGGAAAACCAACACACTCAAGATCAGTGCAGGAATATTTTTATAGTCATCCATGTATTACATACTTCAGTGTCAGAGATCAGCTCAACTCCCTCCAGAAGAAATTTTTCCTTCTGCACAATGTACCTGTTTAGAGCTGGTACTGGATGCAGATTCTCACCGACACAAATGGACAGACTATTACAGGATCACCTTGCACCACGCACAACCATATGAGCAACAGGCTCTTCTTGATGCTCGGTGAATAAGCCAGTCTCTTAAATTATGTTACCAACCAAATATTAGTCTACAAGGATTCTCTTAATAGTTTATGTTGTAGTCTTCCCAAAAATTCACATCTCAGAACTGTACAGTTCCATTATTTTAATTGATTAAATATAGATTAGCAGTGTTAGTGTAAGAAAGAAGGTTTAATGGTGTCAAAATAATTGAAATTAAAATAAGGAAAAAAAAAAGTTGCAATGCACTTCAGCCAAACTATCACAAATGATATGTTATATAAATACAGACACGAGGTAGCTGGCAGCTATAAATCCACCAATTCTGGAAGTGCCCAATTTGTCTAAAAAGCATAAATTGACAAATATCAATCAAACCTTTCCATTAAAAAAAAAAAATACCTAGTTTATTGCTTTTCATTGTTTACATCAGAAACAGGCAAAGGCTTATCAAAGAAAGTTACCTAGCTGTTGATGGCTTTTGATTATATCCGCTTTTTCAAAAGAACCACTAAATAAAACTTTGAATGCAAACAGCTGACTCACTCCCAATGTTACATATTCTCACCAAAATGAATAAAGGTTTGCATTCTCCAAGGTGAGCGGCAGGGAAAGAAGGCATAATAAACAAAAGAATAGCATTAACTACTTGCTTATAAAAAACAGTAATGAATAAAACCAGTGTTCCCACCAGACAGAATACATTGAAAAAACAGACACTAAGGACTGCAGGAAAGGCAGAAGGCTTCTAGCTAAGGACACAGTGGCATCACAGCAAACAATTCACATTAAGCAGATGGAAATATGATCTGTAGCACAAGTGTGATTTTTAGTAAAGCTTCCCAAAGTTTCTTTTTTGTGTGTTTCAGAAGAGGCAAAAGCGGAACAGACAAGAAAAAAAGGCAAGCAACATAAAAGAGGAAAAGATGCAAGAAAGCAGGACAACAGACTGAGAAGTAGGACAGACTTCAGCAATGTGATCTGAAAACTGCTTAGAGGTCTAGTAAGCAAAGTGAAAGTTATGTTTATTTCTCGAAGGAACGTGGAAGGGAACTAAATGGAAGATGGATAGGCAAGGGGGTTTTGTTTGTTTTTATTTTGGGGTTGGTTCAGTGTTTGGGGTTTTTTTAAATATATTTATATATACACACAGAGAGTGCAAGTTTGTCGAAAGAAGTGATACTACAGATGACAGAACTTACTCCCTTGCAACATATGGAATATCTTGACCTCTCAAATAAACTAAGCATACAAAAGTGATAAGAACAAAAGGTGCATGTAACACCAGCAGCAATATTACGTTCGGCTTTCCACTACTTCTGCCAGTTACTGTACATATATTACATGATTATTATAGAAATGGCACAGCCTCAGACACTTTCCACATTTTATTTACATTTTAAGACTAACTTTAATCTCAATCACATATCCATACATTTCCTTTGTTTCACTAAAACTTAAATGCATGGTTTATTAGAACAAAGACTGTAAACAAATATTTGCCATGTCCAATACATGTAACACAGGAGCTGCTTAACAGAAATTAATCCCCCCATTTTATAAATACAGGTATCAAAACAATCCTGAACATACTTTGTGACACTACTAGTAGTCGGCACCCACACCCTTGCAAAATTAAACAAGATGAGCAACGGTATTCACTGTACCTGCTACCTTAAAACAAATTTAACTGCAGCTCTTTTACTAAGCAAGATGGATAAAGCATGCCATTTATATTTTGCCTCTCCAGAAATTATTTTCAGTAACATATATTATTCCACAGCAATATGACACTTTCTGTCATGCTTTCATCTTGTAAAACCTGAATTCCAATTATAGGCTATTTCAGGCTTATGCTTAAATGACAGTGCCTCAGTAAGAGAAAAAAAAAATTGTGCTGCCTTTTTCTCCCATAGTGCCTGAAAACATATTGGGCATACATATATTATATATATTCTTACAAATGTCCAGGTCATGTATACCAGCTGAAATTCTTTAATGTGTGGGTGTTTGCATTGTGAGATTTAATCAAGACATTACATGAGTAGAAGGTTGTTGTTTTAAGACAGAAGTTTGAGAATCAGCTAAAATTAATTATTGTAAGTTTGTCCCTCTGGAGGTTGTGGAAGCTTCATATTTTCTTTGGACATCATTAGACGTCTTAGCTCTTGAAGTACAACTTTAATGCTATATGAATTTTGCCATTTTGCTAACACTGGTATGCTCCGTGCATCCACCTGGAAAAAGAAGAGAGAAATCTCATTTATGATGGAACACAAATCTCTACATAAGTAACTGTTAATCGACCTAATTGCTCTCAGAAGCGGTCTAAGCATTCCCTGACACCTTCTCTGTGGCATAAAGTCCCTGTGTTTCTAAAATATTTCAATGAAAACAATCAAATACTTACACACAGATACAGATTCTGCAATAAAATCCATGCAGGTGGACCCTTCCATCTGTGCTGCTACTTATATTAGTGAGAAGGAAAGGAGGAGGGGAGGAAGACATCAGCAAACTGTTCACTGTAAAACTGGAGATGCTATCTCGCAAAATTTATAGGTTTTTTTCAAATTACCCCTAAAAAAGAAACAAGTAATCACCTTCACTATGCTAATATATGTACCTGGGTGTTCTTCAGATCTTTAAAAGAACCTGCCACAAAAGAGTCCATAGAATACCTTTCTAAAGGACCATTTCCCTTATTATTTCTTTGCTACAAGTATTGTTAGTGATTTCTTTCACATTGATATAACACAGTGCTTCTGATACATCTAGATCCACTACACATACTAAGAAATGTCTTGAAATACTGAAATAACTGATTTGTAATGCTTGGACATTTCTTAGCTCTTTGCATCCTTCTCACAGTAAGTCATCTTACTGTACATCACTTACCAAGTGGAATATGAACTGAAAGGAAAGGACGTGGGACTTCTCCTATGCGTTTATAAAACCTGTGGGACAATTTACACAATTATATTATAACGGGGAGGTTTCCACAGGAAAAGTCAGCAATTGAAAGTCATCCTGGGAATTGTTTTGGCAGCAGGTTAAGTCCCAGCCCCTGCATGGAGGAACTTAAGAACACAGAGGGACCTACAGCTGTGCAACAGCAAAGCAGGCCCTGGGGCAGGAAGAGGGCTACTGCATGCTACTGGATTCCTTTGGTAGAATTGCAGCCCACATGCCTACAAGAATGCTGGAAGCCACTGTTTTATGATTTAGGCAGCATAAAACATCAAGAAGTTTCTTATCCCATCTTAATTAGGGCAAGCTGAAAGAAAAAAATACCTGGAATCAGAAATAAGAATGTTAACACAGATATTTTATTTCTAGATTATTTGAAGCTGTCTATTTTCAGAAAACCAGATGAGACTAAACCTTTTTGTAGGAGGAAACTGAGGCCAAGGTTTAACAACATGTTGGCCTGGGCAGCAATACTATCCTAAGAAACTTCTGTTTACTTTCTTGTTTATTTAGCAGTGCTACTGCCTGTCAGCTCAGGTAAACTATGTACAGAGAAATATTTCCTGAACTGAACTGACAGAACCCACCCAGTTTAAAACACCACCTTAGAAAGAAACCCCTAAGCAGGATCCTTGACCTTATTTACAGCTCAGCACTTAAAAGCCTTTCTTTTCACACAGTGCTCTGCTCAGGGTTGGGAACCCCTTAAAGTCAGCAGAACTGCCAACAATAGTGTATCATCAAGTGACAGTACGAATGGCAGTCAGATTACTTAATAATTATTGCAAACATTTGATAAAAAAAAAAAAAAAGAGAAACAGCATCAAAAGAAAAGCTCTATTATGCAGTAACATCATGCCAGTTTAAAATACAGGTGTATATAAGCTAATACAGAAAGGTTTTGAAAGTTAGCGCTGGTGAAATCATCAATGTAATTCCTGTACTATTACTACTTTTTTAAAGGAAGGTTTGGGTTAACGTGGTCAATAAGAGGCAAAATGGCTGGAAAGGAAGCTGTTCTGGGACTACAGAAATGAGTGTCTATCTTCAGTCTGGAAATTCTGCTTTCACACCATCTTTCTTCTCCTTGCTGCTCCTTATTTTGGCCTTTGTCGGCTCCCTCAGGTCTGGATGTTTGCCTCAATTACAGCACACAGCAGCCAGTCACCACTGCTGTTCAAATAATGCAGTTCTACAAAGACTGGAATATGAGAGCTGATCACTTAAGGGTAAGCTCCTCCTGCTTTTCTTTTTTGCTGGGAATTTGCAACAAAAAACCTCACAGATTGCAAACTCTGCTTTAACATTGCTATGAATGTTTTCTGACTAAAGACTACTGCAACATGACATTTTTGTTGCTTGTTTATCTCAAGTCTCTTTTCTGCAAGTCACCAACTTCTTTCATAACATCTTGCAGTAAAGATTTTGGCTCTGTTTACTGTCCTACAGAATTGATTTCCAAGTCAGTGCATAATAAACTCACTTTATCAAGAACAATGATAAGACATTTAAGAGAGTGACACAAACCATGTTTAAATCACACAAAAGCATTAACTAATATTCAAATGCACACCCTGGAACACAAATGGAGACATTTCAAGGTCACATAAAAGCTAGTAAAACTGCAAACTGCAATCTGAAGACTATTTTATTTAGACTATTTTATTGGGAGGGTACACCACTGTGGAACCTTGAACAATAGTAAGAGAAGCAATATATAAAATGTATTCTTTTTTTCTAAACAGTTGAAAATAAAACCATTTCTTTTACACAGTGATGCAAAGTATTCAGTGTTTATAATGTTTCAAGTAACTTCAACAAATAGCAAATGTCTACAGCAAACATACTCAAAGCAAAAACTGGACAGCTTATAGATTTACAGCTGAGAGTCCCAAGGGATTTAAAAGGAAACAAGTATTTCCAGCTGTAAATAGTATCTAAATGAACAGAAGTGATTGCAAATCCTGCAAGATAGACTGCTGAGGAGCACTACCACAGGTGCAAAAATCAGACAACCTCAAAAAAAAATGAGAAAACAAACAGCACATTAGAATGCAACCTGTGTTTTATCAATATGGGATACATAAGTCTCCAACGGAATAGACCCTGTAGCTATAGGAATGAAAAGCCAGTTTTACAACAGTGATGCCATTAGCACATAAAAACATTTTGTCCAGCTGTATACAAGTACTTGAACTAGTTTTTTTGACCTTAGTAATCTAATTCTGTAGAGATACAGCAGCTCTGTAGGTAAATTAAAAAGAAAACACCCACAAAAAACTAACTTGCAGATAAGAAAAGACAATTTAACAGGGTGCCTCAGAACACCTAAGTCTTCTGAGATAAAACTAGTATTCCTGAACTAGTTCTCTCCATTCCTGCAGTAAATTTACTAAAAAGTGATTCCCGAAGATATACTGCTGCCAGAAAAGTTACTTACAAACTCCTCTCTCACAGAATAATCAAAAGAAAGTCAATAAAGTTGTACCTGTCAGTACTGATAAATTCATGACACATGCCCTTTTCATGCTAAGTGTAAAAGAATTTTCAAGTCAATAAAGTTGAGAACCACTGCCCACAGGGCAGTATGAGAATAGTTTCCTTAGATCCCTAGTAAGTGCTCTTACCCATCTTCCCCATCCACCACTCAGACTCTAACTCAACAGAAATTACTACCCTCTAAACTCCCAGTGTGGGCCCTACTTTTCCACAGGTGTTAATTGGCACACAAGCCTACCTGAACAACATTACAAATGTTTTGAGTAAAATCTGCTAAGATAGAACAATTTCAGCTGCTCTTTGTCTCAGGTCTCCTTTTGGCAAGTCACAACTTCTTCCTGACATCTATAAGCAATGTGACCAAAAGCTGGCCACACGTCAAAACCCAGGGCGCCTGCAGAAGCGCAGACAGTAGAGGAAGTCTGCAGATGAAAGCCTGCCATTAATTCAAAGAATGCAGCAAACCACTTAGGATCTATTAAACGAAAGGTGACCAGAAAGTAGGAGAACAACTTGGAAGAAACATGAAGGAACTATCAGGAAGCAGCAGTATTAACTGCTACAGGATGCTGAAGGGTTTCTCTAATGACCACAAAGACAAAATAAGATAAAATGCAAGACACTGGGACAATGGACAGTAAAAATTACATAATAAATGTGTTTTAAATTGATTACTTAAGAAAATTCTTTTCATTAAAAATACTATTTATTCCTATTTAAAGCCATTTAAAAAAAGAAGCTGTGCATTTGCATAGCAAATACTTCATAAGATACACAGGTTTATCTAACGATGGTTTGATGTAAGGATATTAACTTATTAAAATCAATTTTTCTGCAGCAAAGACACAATTTGACCAGTGTTTTTAAAACGGCAGATTTCCTGTCACAGTAGTCGCCCTGCTCCTCAGCAACCTGAGCATAGACTTTTCATAACAAAAGCTCCAACTTACTGGCTTCAGTAAACATGAGCCTTCAGGCTCTGCTAGTCTAAGGTCATGCTTCTGAAAACCAACACCTAGACCCTGAGGTATGCAGAGATGAAGCCATGAGAGCATACTTCTTCACTGGATCACAATACATACATGTTCCTATGGTACTAGGGAGAGGCATGAAAATCATCTTCCAAACGTACTATAAGCAGTACTTTTGCTTCTCACGACTTCTCAATAAACACACACCCTCAGACAACAAGCCACAGTTGTGATTAAGAGCATGAGCCAATTTGCAGATAGCAATTTGCAACAGGAGCTTCAGGTAGAGCAAGATTGTTAGCTACATAAAAGTATTTTCAGAGCAATTTTAGATTATTTCTGAAGCATTAGTGCACTAGCTTTGGATGACCAAACAGAACACTGCTCTACAACCTGCAACAGCTCAAAAGATCCCCTGAGAACCTCTTCCCCTGCTACAGTCAATGAGACACTTGAGCTTCACAGTTCAGTACTGTTAATTACAGAAATGCATCTTCCTTTTAAATCTTACAAATTATTTAAAATCCGAAGATGCCAACACACCTTTAGGTATTCCCTTAACCCAATCACTCTGCCTTCACTAAGGACAAATATACACAAAAATGTGATTGCTTCCTGCTGATACAAGCATACACCACTGAAAATGCAAGCCAGCTCACACCTCCTCTGCTTCAGCACAGGGCCACCTCCCTTGCACACAGTATTTGAGTACCTGGTGAGTAACAAACTTGCTTGAGCTGCTGCCACAGCTTATGTCTGTGAACTCATCCCACCCTAACTGCAGGATCAGTGAAAGCAACTTAAAACAAATTGATCTTTAAAATGCATGCGATAACCAGCTACATCAAAAGGTATTAAGACCAAAGTTCAGAATCACCTTGGATTTTAATAAATCCAGTATAAAGGAAACAGGAGTATAAATACACCAGTCCATTACAGCTGAGTTAATACATTCAGTAGGAGTCTCACCAGGAATAACCTGCATTTTTAATTAGTGGAAACATCAGAGAGAGTTTGTAATATTCTTGCTACAATATGAAACTAATCCCCTTTTATAAGAGTATTATGAGGGAAATACCTACACACAGCTTAAACACTTATTGTTTCCTGTTCAAAGATAAAACCTTCATCTTCATTTAAAACAAACAACTGTCTCACTGGTAAGCCACAAAATCCACAAAGATTTGAAGTGGTACACAACCAATTCAATTTAAATCTGTGTTTATATTACAAAAATTAAGTACAAAAGCTCTGTCCAACATGCATATACCTCACCTGATTTTCACAGAAATATATTTTAGTATAAATTAACAACATGGTTGATCTTACCATTTCAACTTACCATTCCATTGGAATTATTTATTCCATTCATATTAATTTTAGTTACAAATCTAACTGTAGGAGGTGCTTCTGGGTATTTAGGTCCACACTCTACTTTCAGACTGTATATTCTGTTTTCATAGTTTGTCTAGAAAGCAAAAAGACAGACTAATGCATTTTACTGAAAGGTAAATATTGGGGTTTTTTTAAACAGAGCAAAGGCAAGAGGAATAACAATCAAGAAATACGAAACAAATACAAATTTGTTAATATGTGTACCAACTGAAGGTCTTGGATTACTGACTGATTTTCACTGTTTTGGTTATATTGATTATTTCATGATTATGCATAAATTGCACTGCTTATTGACAACACACACAGGTTTTAATACAATTCTGTTTTTAATTCACATTTGCTCTCATCCTTTCCATCCACCTGCATCCTGAAAACAACAGTGGCATAGTACAGGACTAAGAGACATCAATTAGCTTTAGGAAAATTACCACCTTCCCCTTTCATAAAATACCTAACACTGTAAAAAAATTGGAAATGGAGAAAGACAGAGGTGTTAATAACCCAACAGTTAAGATACAACCAAAAACAAAATAAAAATATAACTGGCAAAACAAACATGCTCTGGAAGTTGTTAACACTACAGAAAATATCTGAAATTTCTGCAGCTGAGAATTACTTGGTTTGCTGGAGGATTTATGAGCTTGGACAGTAAAGCGACTGCTAGTTTGCAGATGTCATTCCAAAGTGACCATGGAACAGATAATTCTAAGTGCAAGTATACTTTGAGAAAGCCACATTAGAATTAGATATGGTTCTATTTTTTTTTATCTTGTCAAATAGGCCATGCCAAGGATCAGTGCTTTGCTGCTCACATGCACATGCCTCTGTGCTCTAAAAGGAAGATGAACTCCCTTTCTACACCTGCCTTTGCACTGGCACAACAGATATAGCCAACATGAACAAAAAAACCAATAACAATTACATGCCTCTCAACTTTCCAGAAACAGCATCTTTAACCTGTTCTGCATCAGTCAGCTGTCACTCTCCAAGCAGAAGTACCAACCACAGAGCCAAGTTGTCAAACAACAGTCTAATCTATGGGTAATTAAAATGCAGAGTGAAAACAGGACTACTGAAGCACCCTAACTATGTACCATTATTTTTAAGCAGGCACAGAGACTGAATGGCAAGAGGGTCAGAATGAAACAACACAGAACAAAAGGTTTTCTATTATTCTTTCCTATTACTGCGAGTGTAAATTAGGCACTGGACAAGGTTGCCCAGGGAGGTTGTGGATGCTTCAAGTGTTCAAGGCCAGATTAGATGAGGTCTTGAGCAACCTGGTCTAGTGGGAGGTGTCCCTGCCCATGGCAGGGGGCATTGGGACAAGATGATCTTTAAGGTCCCTTCCAACCCTTAACATTCTGATTCTATGATTAAAAGCTAAAGGCCAGAAAAAAAAGTCATCCTGTCCTGCTACAGGTAACAGAGCTGGTACCACGACAAGAAAACACTGTAACTAATATTCTCATTATTCATTCCGCCAAAACAATTTACTTCCCCAGAGAGATATGCTGTCAGTTATAGTGAAAATAGGCCAAAACGTATATAACTCTCCTCACAACTCTGGAAAATCCCAAGAACAGCACTCATTCTCATTCCTTTATTCCTATCCAGGTGGCTTCTCAATTTTGCTCAATTTATCAAGTCATTGTTTTACTGCAAGCCAGGCATCCCTGGCCAGCTTCCCAAAAAAACCCTAAAATCCCACTTTCTGGAAGTCAGAAAAATGTTTCCATTAATCCAAAACAAATCTTACCCTCCTCTCTTGCTGTTGGGTCACCTTTCAAAATGAAGCAAGAAAAAAAAAAAAAAAAGGCTTTTTTTTGCACAACTGTAGAGAAGCCACATATGAGAAGAACTTCATGGACAATATTAGCAACTTTCTCCATGTTGTGCCTAACTGCACCATCCACTTAACTCAGTCAATTCCAAAAAACACTCATCTTCTACAGACCCTAAAACTAAATACGCAATTCTTCTCAAGGTGCTGTCACTGGTTAGGGAGCTGGTGGCTTCCACTTTCTACAGTCACTACAATATTGCAAGTCATTCTATCTGCAAGGCTGCATGTACCTGAAATGGCACAAGATATGTTATTTGCATGTATTCTTTATCATAAAGAAAATAAAATCACAGAACCACAAATTGAAGAGGACTAAAAGTGTATCCCAAGCCTGGTTGAATATATATATATATATATTTTTTTTTTTTTTTTTAAACACATGGGGCCTTATGTAACAGTATTATACACATCATAATCTCTTTTCAAAGATGCGTAGTAGTCTGCCTTAGGATGAACAAGAAAGCAGTCACACGCAGTTCTGGAGGGCTTATGGAGGGCCAGGGATGCCCTATGATAGCTAGGTCAAATTTTCAAGCTTTTATCCCAACACATCAGACTACAAGCTTTCTTCAAAATGTACTCCAGCGCTGACTCCACAGAAGCTAATATCCAAAGCATACAGTCATTATGATTATATTTTAAACCTGCCCTCTCCCAACTGCACCCAAATCTTAGGAGCTCAGCAAAGTCATTCAGGTGTTCAAAGCAGCCTACTCCAAGTGGCAACGGACTTCCAAAAGGAACTTGAATTACACTGACTCTGTCTCTGGAATTCTGCTACTTTGGAAGACATTGTTTTCACTGAGGCAGAGTTCTGATCTCTGTCTTGGACAGTTCATTCCATAAGCCCTGCAACATCAAGCGACATACAAGATAGTTCTCATTCCAGCAGTGAAAGACATGTGCTAACTTAAGGCTACTTAGATATACTAATTTAAAGGTCTCAGTTTACACACTGATCTTTTGCATCATATAGTAACTTATGAGAAAATGTGCAGTAAGTCAAGTGAAGATGTCTCCACTCGTACCTGACGTGGCTGATACACACAAGAGGTGTTTACTTCTCTTGCAAGTTGTATCAGTCTAAATGACATTCTACAGAATTTCAAAGGTCAGAAGGATTAGAGGTAATTAAGAGCTGCTAGTCTTTAGGTATGATTCAACTGAAATACTGCTATACTGGAAGACTATTTGATAAAACTTATGGAAGTTAAAAATATATTGCCAATTTACCACAAAACTGAAATTACCAGGCACGTATGACAAAACGGGGAAGGACCTGTTTATTGTACTATCAGTGTACACTTATGTTCAGTTAACAGTGGAAATACAGAATGAATATACTCGTAACTCAGTGAAATAGGTCTCAAATCGCAACTGGCTTTTACAGACAGCTGCAGAAACAGGGGAGGCTAGCCTGAAACACTTACATGCCAGAAAGTGAGCAATTATACGCTATTACTAAAATTTCATACATTGAATTTTAACTAATTCCTTTACACTGTAAAACAGTAACACCTTTTTGCATTTTGTACTGCCTAAAAACCTAAAAAAAAAAAAGTTTTATTTCATCACACTTACCCTTGGTGGCCCAATAATCATTCCTGTCCATCTGGTGAGTGTCATATCTTCATCATCTTCAAGGCCCCAGCTTACTGTACCATCACCTACTCCCTTCTGCCCTTCTTCAAGTTCTTCCAACAAGCGAAAATTACGAGGTACTTTAACTAGAGAAAATGGAATAATGTAATTAATACTGCCCACATTAAGGAAAAGGTAAACAACCTCGTTGCTTTTATATGTTATACACTGGCAACTGCTGAATATATTTTCCAAGTCAAACAAATATTGCCTGCACAAATTTATTTAGCACTCTAATTGCTTTGAAGCAACTAACTGCTTCACTGGAAGTTAATTACCACCACGTAGTACCAACACAAGCCATAAAATAGAAAATAGGAGAGCTCTCTTTAGTCTAAGACGGCTCAGTTCAGATTCTCTTTCCCATGCACAATACTGTTTAGACCCAGCACATTTCAAAATCAATTGACTGTCTGTCAAGTTCCAATCAACCAGAATCCACATAAAATCAATATGGCAAATTTACTCCGCAACATAATTAAAGAATATAACATTTAGCACAGATTATCCTAATAAATGTCAACTGTAAGACTGAAATATTGTCACTTGATTTCACTTGCTTTAAAAAAAAAACAACAAAAGACGAATATCTGAAAACAAATTGAAAATCAAGTCTTTTTTAATCTAGTGATTAACAATGCCACTTGCCAGAGGAGAGGAAAAATAAGCACAGAAGCACTGATTAAATTCTTAAAGAGAAATAAAGACATACTCACAACAGAATACAAAGATTAAGTGCCTTTAGAGAGCACCAACTAACAGTCACTAATCAAAGTAATTACAGGATTTTCATTATTATTCAGGAAAAAAGGCAGATATTGATGGATATTAAACAACTGGATGCTTAATTGCTTTACAGCATCGAAGCTCCAATGGTACTTCAGCACTGAGGGAAGAAAGTTAATTAATATTTGTGCATGCAGTCATGGACTGCTTTTATTTTCAAATAAAATATGCACAATGATGTATTAATAATACTATAAAAGTTCCACTTATTTATAGCTGCTTATAGTTACTTATTTTTTCTTATACCTTCTTACAACTATAGTATTATCCATTATTTTCACTAGAGAGTCTTTACTGTACAGTAATAATCCAGGTACTCCATAAAACTAAAGACTGGGTACACATGATGTTATTAGCAAGTTTGAAATAGATGAAGGTCAAAGAAAGCCGTTTCGTGTATCACTAAGCATTGTTTGCTTATCACTGTGATTCCAGGTTTTACATCACCCTAGCCTGTACTCCAAGCAGTCGCTATGCAAGAAACAAAGAATTTTAATATATTATTATTTAGTCAGATAATAAATGTAGATATATGGACCAGCATAGATACACATACTTTTTAGCACCTCTTCAAACAGCTTATCTTGCAGAACTATACCTTCTCTTAACCAGCATTTAAAGCTTTTTTTTAGTAACACAGGCTAGGGAGAGGCTTCCAAAAATCTGCAGAGACTATTGTCTCCAAGTTGTCCAAATTCGCAAGGAAAAGCATTACGGGTATAGTATCAGGACAGTGGAAGGAAATTAAGTCATTCATGTGTGACCTCACCTTCCGCCCTGCCTTGGTACTGCCACTCATCTGAGCCCATACTGAGCTACTTCAGCTTCCTAAGTGAGCAGAAAGTTACACATTTTTGGCCAGCCTTCTCATAGCTTAACAAACCAGCCCAGCCAGCAAACGTACTGAAAGCAACAGCAGAGCACATCAAGAAGCAGATCACACCTCAATTTTTTTACATAGAGCCTTTTAAAAACCTACACTGAAATGCATTTTCCCATTCCTCTGGTCCCATTCTGATTTGTGATAAACATTAAGTCTGTACATTTACAGATCTAATTCCAGCTAGAGGTGAGAACTGGCAATCACACTTCAACCACAAAGTTTTTACTTCATATTCATACGTGTTCTGGACTTGAGTCTGCCAAACCAGAATGACAAACTTCTACTCGGCATCACATGACTGAACAGATTCCAATTGGTATGTACAGCCTCAAATTTAAAAAACCCACAACAACCTCCCCCCACGAACCCCATGTACTTTAGCATTCACACATTACTTTAGGCTTCCCCAGTAGCTTAATTCCACCGTTTCTCAGAACTCCTGCTCTGACTGCGGAACTTCTGAGTCACAGTTTAGCTCTTTAAAAAGAACATAAAAAATGGTACCTAACAGGATATAAGTTCATTTCTGATTATGCGCTATCACTTTTCAGCACAGCTGAGATGACCCAACTGCTCATTGTCCTGATGTTCCATGCCTTCTCCCAGAATTCTGTTGCTCTTGCACTAACCAAGCTCCTCTATTAGCCAAATTGTCACACTAATTCAGCAAAAAAGCTGTTTTTCCTTCAGGCAAAAATCAAATCCAACCAGTTAATCAACTGAATTGACTCAGAAAAAAAGAACAACAAATGACAGAGCTGACTGCTGCTGTCTCTCAGCACTTTCCTTTGCAAAACCATGGGTGTGAGGATAAAGGAGCTTTCTGTGACAAAAAGCCACTCCACTGACTCAGCTGTATCACCAAATTGTACCCAACACCTTAAACTGTAGGAGATGACACCTACTAGAAAATAACAACCCCTTATGATGAACTGACCTGTGTTCACCACACTTTTTCCATCCATATTATCTGTGTTCACTGGTTCCCTTAACTGCCCAAGGAGAGCAGTGAAGAACTTGGGAAACCTCCAGAACATCTCCAGAAAATAATTTAGATCTGCTCTGAAAAGAGACAAAAACATCTGAGAGCAAGTGCCAGGCTCCCCACACTAAAATTCGTATCACTGCCAGAACTAAGTAGCAAAACATTGTTCTGAAGTTAAAAATGAGTAAAAACACCTTGTGATAAAAAAAGAATAACCGCAACAAAACACCCAACACACACATACAAAACCCTGTCAATAACAAAACTCTCCCCCTCAAAACCCCACTAAACTGCTTTTATGTTCCTGGCATATATGATTCATGTTTTATCATCAATACTTCAAACTTTAATTGAAGCAATTACTAAATGTTTTAATAGAAAACTATTATTGTCTGACAAGTGACACAGAATAGCTTTAATATTAACACAGTGGATTTTAAAAAAACAAACAACCTAACAACAACAACAAAAACCCCTTACTATCATTTATAATTACAGACTTAGAAACTTCAAGCAAAGTTAACTGGAATTAAATACTATCTTGAGCATCCACTCCTGCCCTTGTGCAGGAGTGCACTCAACATGCTTGCTTTGATCATGCTATAACCTTCACACAAAACAAATTTACCTAGCTTGAAGAATGGAACACATGTACAAGATCATGCCATCTTCTCAGTAAAAAACAAGAACTTCTAAAAGTCCAGTCAAGGATGGTCTGGATTTTCTGGAAATTAAGTTTGCTCCTAGTATAAATAGAAAGTAAAAAAAAATTCTTCTTCTTGCTATTTCATGTATTTCAGAAGGCACACTCTAAACTGCATGTTAATAGTCCATATATAAATTGCAGTTTTATCTCTAATCTGGACAATGCAATTCATCAAATATTTACAAAAAACTTTGAAATATTCCTGATTGAATTTGAGTAAGAATGATTATTTCATTTACAGATTTTGGACAATGAAACAACATTTTTCTGTTCTCAATTGCAGCTCATTAGCAGTATGAAATTACAGAAATCAGCACCATTATTCAGCTGTCTACCAGACCTCAGGTGTTCTCCCCAAAGCCACTGGGGAGATGGGACCACTAAGCAGCTTCAGACAGGCACAGATAGGTTTGTTTTACTCTCTGTAACAGGCACTACTCAGCTAAAACCTCATACTTCCAAGTGAAGGGGATTAAAGCTGTCGATTTTAATACTGGCAGAGCTATAGGCATGGTAAATGCCCTCAGCAGACTCTGATTTACAGCTCAGTATAACACTGCATCCAGCACAGCTCTTTGCAATGATGGACTAGAGCTCTGCATGTGCAATCGTAGATGGGTTCATCCAGATTAAGAAAACAAAAAGCAAAAGCAACACTCCCCACCCAACCTCTCTTGACTTTATCTGCAAAGATCACCTCACTGTGGATTTTACTGACAAATAGCCTCCTGTCACCCCTACCCAAAAACTGTCACAGGAACTGCCAAACAACTTTGATCAAATTCTCACAAACAGCTGAACTACATATATTTCACTTAAACAAACAAAACATCATTCATGCTTCCATATACCAATAGTTTTTAATTTAAAAATGTAATCGTGAAACTGGACTACAGAAATCAGTGAAATTATTGATGAATTTAATACCCTGGAATTAGAAGAGAATAAAAGAAGACTCAGTAAACGAAGCCCATAATTTAAGCATGAGGGTCTACTTTCACATATATGGAGCTACCTCAGACATTACATTCTGTATCACCAAGTTAACAGAAATAAAAAACACACTACCACATACGACAAGTCAGGAAAAAGTTATAGCTATGCTTTTATCCAGAATCTGCAGAACCTGAAGAAAAAAAAAAAAAAAATCAGGAAAGAAAATAAAAAGGAATCTTCAGTGTCCATTAGTAGCACCATCAACTTTCACTAGAGTAACAAATGAGAATTGCCTGGATGGACCTGTTCTTGCTGTAGAGAGTTCCACAGCTGGCAATGTCAGATCACTCAGTGATACAGTGATTTAATCAGCAGCATCAAGACAGAACATGAAGTTGCACTTATGTCAGATCTGACAGAGTTCACTGGATACATTAAATCACATTTTTAAACAATTCACATGGACACACTCCTGCAAACAGAGTTGACAGTCCAAGCTCTTCACATACCAAATGATTCTTTGCTGTGTAACAGGCAAGAGTGGGATAACCTATGCTCTGCTCTTGTAACCTGAAGATTACAAAACTGAACCACAACCCACATTTTTAATAGATTGGCTCAGAGTCAAAAGTGTGAGGTTTTCTCTTAGACCCAAAACTGTGTGTTTTAGAATAACTGTTCACAACAATATCCATACCAACATTCGGTTTCTCTTAAAATCTCCCTCAGTTCTTGACTTCAGTCACTCCTGAAAGTTAGGTCAGTACCAGGACCATTTTACAAGAGTTAAACCAGCACACCCATACTACCAACACTCCAAAAGACAGCTCTAGAAACAAATCCTAATATGCACACAAGAACAAGTCCTATCAAAAAATCCTACATTAACACAGTCAGATACTGTCAGGGATGCTATTCTTCCTGACTGAGACAGCTATGTCAGGAAGTCTGTAGTATGAACCATTTTGAATATATGAGTTATCTCTTGCCCTCTGACTTCCAGCAAAACAGAAATTGAAAAGTATGTTCAGCTCAGTAACAAAGAGGAAAACCTCTCAAACCCCATTTATCAGCTTCAGGCTTGCAGCAAAGTAGTATCTCCTAAGGACAAGCAAAGGGGGGAAGGAGATCAGTCTTGCAAATTTCAAGCCATAATACACTTTCTCCTGGGGCAGGGAGAGGAAGAAAAAAAATACAAAGAAAAACACAGAGAGAACATCTTGTTCCTTTCAGTCTCTGAGCAATTCATCTAGCTCTGGACAAAATGAAGTAAAAACCTGAAATCCTGTACTAATAACAACAGTTCACACACCCACAAAAAAAACATAAAATAATCAAAACCTTAAATAGGCCCTGAAATGGCCAATATGTTAAAAACAAAACAAACAAACAACAAAAAAATTAAGGGGAGAGAGAGGAAAGAGGGTCAGAGCATATGAAATAATAATATATTCTATTCTGGCTGCAGAAGATATTCCTCTGAAAATAACTCTTTTTTTGTAAACTTGATGTGTATTCTTGTTTGCCAGTTAGCCTGCTCACAACAAGTACTCTTTAGCCTAGTAAATATTCTACACACAAGAAAAGCCTTAGTATCAGGAAACCTAACAGGAAGTATTACCAGGTATACCGTAACAATATTGCAGCTATCTGAGGTTGATCACAGTAACCAGGCTCCAAAACCCCAAAATATTTCCACTAACTTGCCTATTACTACAACAACCAAGCTGGACAGGACAGTTTTGTCTACAATTGAACTCCACTGCCTGCATTTACTCCCCGCTATTTTTCCCTACTTTCCTCCAGCCAGTATGTCCCAAAGCAACAAAATTCGAGCAACAGGAAAATCTGCATTGACAGTTTTGTGTTTAAATTGGGACAGTCCTATACTATGTTAACTTAAATGGTGAAACCAAGGTGTTTAGCAGCAATAGGTGGCCCATGCACATTGGTCAGGACGAGGAATAAGGTACTAATCAAGTATGCACCTCACAGAGCTGTAAGCAACACCAGTTTAGGTTAGCCTTAATGATTTTGCAGAGCTAACTATGCTTACCCGTGGAAATTTTCTAGGAATACAGGCTCAAGAAGAAAATCAGGTAAAAATTCATTTCCACATAGGAAGAAATTATTCATTCCAAAAGGAACAAGACAATTAACTTGAAGAATTAATAAGAGATCAGTAGAAGGTAAGATTCCACAGCCCAAGTAAGCAGATGAACACTAATGAACACTACAGAGCAAAAGGCCGTTTATTCACTCTGTTCAGTTCTCACTGTAATTCAGAGCCAGTTTAGCTACAATAATGAACAGGTATAAAGTGTTAAGAAGTAAATGGGTTATTGTACTTCTTTGCAGGACTAAAACCATATATATATGAATATTTATATAAAAAAACACTATGTAGGAGCCCTGTAACTGGTAAACCTCTTTTTCTTTCATATTTGAAATTAAATATGTTGAAAGCACACAGGTTGGAAGACTTCAAGGAAGAGGTGCAATTCTAGGGACCACACTGAAGGTAAAGTATGCATTTCATCAGGTTTTGGGTTTTGGTTTTTTTCATATAAAGATATGTCATTTGCTGAGAAACATTTCCCAGCATGAGACAATAAAGAGCCACAGCAGTGTGAAAGCTATAATCGTTTATCTTAAAACCTAATTTTTGGTTAAAGCTAAGTAAAGTTATACTTGTTTTCAGAATTATAGTAGCGAAAAATGTGTATTTATTTCACCTAAGTGAAATCCTACATTTGCTAGTATCTTAATAGGCACAGTCCAGAACTTAAGTTAGGCTACATGAAAATAACTATCATAGGAAATTCCTTTATATTTGAATCCAGCTGCAGCCATAAACATTCTAAATATGGCAGCTAGTGAGAAACTGTCAATACAGCAGAAGTCTCAGTCATTTACTGCAACTCAGCATTCAGATTTTGTTGGAATGGAAAAGGGCTGGACAGGTACAGAGGTATTCATTTCTTTAGGGCAGGGCACTAACATTAGTTAAAAAAAACCCTGAAACAATAAAGACAAGATAGATTTACAGAAGCAGGTTTTTTTCACCTGGCTTTCCATTTCATATGCATACTCGTAACGTTAAGAAACTATCAACTATCTACTAGTGATAATAACTGAAAATTATAAATTCTACACAGAATGACATTTTCAGTGCTAGCTTTAGTTTCACTACGGTGGGAAGAAATTAATTTCTGGAAAGCTAGCCATTAATAGCTGGATTGACAGACACATTAAATGTTCCGGTTTACAAGCACATTAAAATGGTTTAAAACACAAATCTTGATGCTGCAGTAAGAGATCTCAGCAAATCAAAACTGCAAAAGCAACATCAATTTATTCAGTGTGTTTCAGTTGCTGATGGTTTCACACTAAGAATGACAAGACCTCAAACTTGAGCTCCCCAGCAGAGTGCACATTCCAAATACAAAACTTCTCAGGGAAAAGTTTGTACAATTTGAAGTTTTATCAATTACATTTTAAAGTGTCAGAAATTATTGGCAAAACAAATAGCTACATTACCAAGACATCACCTAAGTAGTCCCTTCTTTTACCTTGCCTCCTGAGTAACCAAAAGGAAGTGAGTCAACTCCTTCTAGTAACTTTGATTTCTATCAATTCTGTTCCATAATCCATTGGATTATTTACTGAAGGCAGCCCTGTGGACACAACTCTTCCTGTGATAGTCAGTATCCCCCAGGGAAACACATCATATCTGTTTAGTTTTTATTCACTTCTAACCATGCTCACAGCCACCCCTCTTTACCCTCCTTACCTGCTCCCCACTGCCACTCCTTTCCCCTTATGCACCTTTCTCAGAGGAGCAGCTGCCATTAACTACCCAATTCATCAGAGCTGCTCCAGCCTCGGACCAGCACCCGTGGAGGAGCCAATCTCAAAAATTCCATGAAGTTTTTCCCATTCTCCACCATATTTCCTTACCAAGGTTCATGCCTCACTGAAAACCTCCATTCCACAACTCCTGCAGCCCAACTTCCGTATGTCCTTTCCACTTCCCTGATTTGTTACAGAACAATACCCTACACATCCTAAGGTTGCACAAGGTACAACAGTAAAAAAAATAAAACCACAACAACAAACACCGTAAAAAAAAAGAGCAAGAGTCATATGCACATCAGTGAGAAGAAGTACAGAGTAGTCAAGATTGGATATGTGCACACAGAGAATATAGTCCAGACCTGAGAGCAACTCCAGCTGAACTCAGCTTTGTTATGGAGGAAGCAACAACATCACTCTGTCTTTACACTTTCATGCAAACACGACCATCTTGAGTACTGCTGCTGGCATGGAATGACTAATGGTGCTCACAAAAATTGCACTAATGAAGAAGCTTGCTTCACTACAGATACAAATGTTGATAAGACTACATAATAGAGAAGGCATAAGCAAGCCCTAAGCAAAAACAAGGGGGGGGGGGGGGGAAGAAGGCAAAAAAACCCCCCAACCTTCACAAATTCCCACAAACGTTTTGAGTAATTAAAATATCTCATCCAAATAAACTTTTTATAAAAGTTACCACAACAACAGAAAACTATAGTATAAACCCCACAAAACTGGACTGCAATCCCAAACGAAAATTGATATAAATTGCTAAAAAGCAATTTTACAAATTTGCACCAATGTAAGTGGCATTTCTTTATCGGTCTATATTATATCTAAGTGCATTTTGTTCTTGCTGTTATAAACAAGACCACTGTTAGGTCTGCACTAGCAAGACACTGCATGACCCGTGGTGTCTCACACTATAAGAAAAACCATACAGGTACTAAACAGTTAAGTCACTAAATAACTCATCAATTGACATCCGGGCTGTTTGGTGAAGGGTTGAAAGGCACGAGCTGACTACGGGGTTTAAAACTTAACTCTTTACAGGCAACCACTGAATGAAACACATGAGCTATTAAATAATTCAACCACCTTCCCATATGTTTTAGTGTAAGAAATGATAGATTATAAAAACTGACACGTTGTGACGCTTAGCAAATTGAGAATTACTATTTCAGTTTTGTATGAAACAATATAAGGCAGGAAGCCAGCAAACAGGAGTTAGAAAAAGATATCTGACATTTCAAAAACCACCAAAAAGCAATATTAACTGTGATTTAATAGTCTAAGGAATCAAGACTTTACCAGGAAAAGAAATCTTTCCAATTTCTACCCTCAGAAATTAAAAACTAACCCCCAAACTGGTTTAGTACAAATTATCCCGTTATTAAAAGCATAAAGCTAAATAACAGCAGAAAAAATTAATGAAAGTTAAAATGGCTCGTTTTTGAAAGTTTCGTTTTAAACCTGATTTTGTGCTGACAGAGAGAAAAAATTATTTGAAACACATACTTTTTAAGTAACCTTTTAAATTACAATGACATTGGAACTTTTCCCCACCCCGCCCCCCAAATAAATGGACAAGGAGGAGCAGGAGATGACGAGAACCCAGCCGAACCCAGTATCTCGTCACGAAACAGCTTTCCCAGGGTCTGATTTAGAAGTTAAGAGTGCAATGTGTGACCCAGATAACATGAGTAGCATCAAGGATTTAGTCTAGCAAAGCTGTAAAGCTGTCTTAAACGGGTTTCAAGTCACTGATTAGCAAACAGTTGCTCTAACATTTGCATGAAGGTTCTTTTCCACCATGACTCAGCACCCATCCACAGTCCAAAACATAAAGATCCTTTATCTATGTAAAACAAGTAATGTTATTCAGCTATACACGAAAGCATACACTTATGGATATAATCAGCAAGTGCACCAATCATCACGTATTTAGTAAAAAAATTTCGTACATTATTTTTGAGTCATACTTCACCCTATTTTCTATATGCTGTGGTACTCAAAAGTTCAAATTATTTAATATTTACATGATCACACATTTCATTTCAGTGAGAAGAAAATTTACAATTCCTTCTCTGGAAAAGTTCTAAGTTATACGAATAAAACTGAACATTTTACTGCAAATAAACTGAATAAAGGACACTCCTTTTACATGTATTGGGAAAAATGTTTTGATTTACTCAAGCAAATTGCAAACACACTTAACCATCCAGATTATGAATAGTCACAAATACAATGGAGGGAGGTTATTTATTTTCTTTATGCTGTTAAATACATGTAATGTAAGAATTTTTAGAAAGAGCATACTGAATCTATAATTTTTCTGACTATTTTTAAAATCTAGTTGAAGCATCTCATCCTTCTGAAATAAAGGTTGTAAGTTCTAAGTGTTGAAGATTCTACTCCTTCCAAAATGCTAACTAGAAATGGTTTAGAGTCACAGACTTAAATCATCACACATTTTTTAAAAGGCTGTAAACCAGAAGCTCATGTTATTCAGAACCAGTCTGACAGCTTCACAGTCATAAGTTTCTGCACTGATTCAATTCAAAATATTGTTTGAATTATATCTCATTAGTGTATTCCAAATGACAAATACAAAGAAAAACATTCTTTGGGCAGGACAGCATACAGTAAAACCCTTCCAAATACTTAAACCAAGGCTACTTTGAATGCTTTCCCCACAGCTCTTTCTTGTCTTTCCATGGTCTGTGCTGAGGTTCCCACAACACAACTGAGACAAGGCAACAAAACCTAACAGGAATAGCTGGAGCTGATGCAGTACTTTACATTAAGTTTCAGCCAAGATGAAATATGAGCTACACTGTAGATAAAAACAGTTAATAGTGCAGATAACAATAAAAGATAACAGATAGAAGAGAGAATAGTAGATAAAAAGAGTAGGGACAAGAGAGAGGAGAGGTCTGTTAACAAAAAGAGGCTGAACAGTTTCACAGCATGTATTTAACACTGCCTCTGGAAAAATCTTCCATAAGGCAAAACACAAACACTAACAAATACATATGTAATTCAATTCCACCAACTACCCCTAAGACTTGGAAATCAAATTCTTACATGAGAAGCCTTCTCATGCATGCTCAGGTTTATAGTATGGACCATCTGCCTCCAACTGCTGAAAGGCATTATCTTCTTGAAACTATGTTGTACCTTAACCAGGCTAAAATTTTCCAGGATTGTATAGAATAGTTTAGATAGTGGGCTTCAATACTTTATCTGACAACATCCCTGAATTTCAGACAAGCTCTTAAACAAATAGAAGATTACAAAGTAGGCCACTTTTCTATTGCAGAGTAAGTTGCTTTGCTGCGAGAACATACACAGCTACTGTGACAGAAAGACATAAGTAGGTTTGTATTTAAAGACAGAGTTATAAAACACCAGGAACAAAGACAGGAAAATGATACAGGCAAAGCTCTGAGAAGAAACAGAGCATCTTGCCTATATATGCCCCAAAGTTGGAAAGAACTGATGGTCTATATATAGTTTAAAAGTCGTTTGTAATCTAAACTTTTCTCAACCAAGCTGAAATAATTTGTGGTTTGTCAAGATGTTTTTAAGCAGGCAGAACAATCACAGTTGCAATTCCTTGTGCATAGGACAGGATGGAAAAACGCTCCACACAGAGTACTTGCTGCCTCACAGAACACAGTATTTTACTTCTTTTGTTTTGTTTGATTACTTGTAGCTTCAATAAGCCTGCACTTACAGAGCTAACACTGTAAACCCACAGAATAAACTTTGAGGCCTGTAAATTTCTTAAAAGCTCTTAAACTGACTTCTTGGACCAGTTCTGGATAAATGAACAATGTGGTGGAGGCATAAGAGAAAATGGAAGGGAGTAACACACCCTTCAAGGTAAAACACAGTGGATTGAAAACAGACAACTATTTCCTCGACACAGAGAAAAAAAAAGGAAGGTACCGAACATTCAATAGGTCAAAGGAAAAGAGAAGCCCACCTGTGCAGAGTTTTCTAGACACAAAGTTCAAATTATATCACACAGAAAAACGTCTTTAAATCGTTGCTTCTACATCCCACTTATGAATATATCCCCTTATTACTCTTCTGAATGGCTCTTACCACAAAGGATATAAATCCTTACCCCACTAAGCACAGAACAGACAGACATCAGCTTCATTTGGAATGAAGAAAAGAGTTTCAAGGCATTTAAGAGAAAGTATTGCAAAATATCTCACATTACAGAGTATCTTGCAATTGAGGATTTTAAGAGAGGAAGAAAAAACCCCCAATTTTCAAAGCAAATTAAATCAAAAGCAACAACAACAAAAGCCCCAACCATTGGAATAGCACATTGAGTCCTTGCTTCCCATCTCAGGGAGTCTAGAATGCACTCAAGAACACTTCCAACCCTTCACTTTCAATACCATCTTCCTTACTGCTGTAATCATGCATGCTTAGAATTGCTTCAACAACCACCAAATGTTTGCAAATAGAAGTAAAAAAAAGAAGTTATGAAGAAAAGGCACTGACATGCATCATGCCGTTTCTACTCACAGAATCAAGCATCTACAAAATCAAAGGGAAGGACATTTTTGCATGGGCATCTTAAGTTACACAATGAAGCTGTTTCATCCTTATAGAGGAGAATAACTGGAAATCAAGAGTATGGATTTTACAGAAAAAAATATTTCACAGGGATCTAGCCAGATGCCTTCAAATACACTTTCAAAAAAGGTTGCTCAAGACTACTTACTAGAAGTAAATCAGGATCTCATATAATTTTTACTGTAGCTCAGTCAATTTTTCTTCCCTGAATACCCAGGTTGAGCAAACCAAGGGAAATTTTCATTAACTCAACCCTATCCACCCTCCCCCAAGCTACTGAAGCCCTCAGTTGAAAAGGAAGGAGGGAAAAGCTTTAGCAGCCCATAGTTACAGCACCATATTTGACACTGCTGCCTTAATTCTTCTATTTTTCCACATAAATTCTAACCACTTAGTGACACCATCACCGCCTTTAGGGAACATTCACATTTTAGAGATATATGTATAACCTTATGTATAAGGTAGTAAGTGAAACTGAAATTATCAAAATGCAGAAGTTAATTCCTGAAGTAACTCCTCATAATGATGGTTTTTATCTGCTTCTTTTTTTCAAGGCAGACAAGAGATGTTTAAATGGTATGCCTTATTGAATTATTTCTTTTAACTTGAAACTGTGTGTATTTACATCTTCTACTATGTCTTTTCAAACAGATTAACAGAATGAATCGCCAGCTAAGCAACACAAAAGATGACTATCTATTATATATAGATGTTCTCTTCTCTAAAAATTTGACTTGTTTAACCCTAGACCTCCAGCAGTACCCACACAAATAACCTAAATCCAGCTTCAAGCAGAAGGAGGTGCAGTATCAGATCAAACTGCAGCTTACAAATATCCAGTTCTAGCACATGCAGTATGTAAAATTTACTCATTACAGGTGATTTTAGGAAGCAGGTAAGATAGAATTTATTTGGCACACATTAAAGAACAGCTATTTTCATATTAAATTCTCTGCTGTTAAATGCACATCATTTGTTACATGACTGCTCATATAATTATGAAGCCCAGGAAAAGAATTTCTGGGATAAAAGTAAGACAGTTGACCTTAGTAAGTTTTGCTGTTGACTTCCTTGGGGCTAGAATTTCATTCCTGGACTTCATGCAATCAATTTTTTTTTTCTTTTTTCTTTTTTTTCCCTGAAATTAATAATGAGGGAGTTGAACTTTATAGCAAGAGCAGAATAAAGTCATAGAGCTAAGCAGATTTAAATCTTAAGTCTATAACAAAGTTAACAGCAAATCATTCTCCTCCCTCTACCACAAATGATTATAACACAGCTTCCTGGCAAGAGCAGTTCTGGGTGAAGTCTGAATTTTTGCATACTATGTGGAAAGAACAAAACAAACAACCTCCACCCCTCACCCCATGTGTGTACCAATAAAAAGTCACAGTATTTTCTCCACAAGAATATGTTGTTTTAGAAGCCCTGACTAATTTTCCCAGGAGTTTTGTTGATGATTCAGCCTGCTTGCTGCATTTTACTACAACTAATCAGTTTCATTTAATTTCTCCAATAAGGCATACATGCAGTACTGGCCCATTGTTTGGAGCAGTCACACATATTAAGGGTTTCCTACATCTCCTGCTTTTTATGAACTTTAAGTGTGGCTGGTGTGAGTCAAAAACAACCCCCTTGAGTAACTATAAGAGATATAAGAGATTTTAAAATAACTCTTGTAAGACTGCAAAGAACACTTATGGGCAGTGAAACTATTCAAGTTCAGTCAAAAACTATTTCTTCTTATAAGGCTGAAGTAGGAAGAAAATAGCTTTTTTCACTACAAAAATTTTTAGTTAACTGATATTCCACACTAGCCAGGTTGAATGCCAAATGCCAGTACTCAATACACAACCTAAACCAGCTTTGCCTCCTACTGTATTACAGGAGGCAAAGCTAAAGTCTGAAAGTATTGCTCCGTAATAAAACTCTTTCAGATAACAGGGAAAAAAGTAAAAAAGAATCCTAACTAAATGAAATGCAGTAATTCCCAGATGAGTAAACACTTGGATTTCTCTGAATGTATCCATTCTAGCTCCGTTTATCATAGGCAATAGCTATCTTTTTGGACTGCTCTTCCACATAATTGCAAAAGCTACATTCACAGCTCAGTTTATTGCAACTTCATCTCCTTCCTCTAAAAAAACCCCAAAACCTGCCCAAGCTCTCCTCACAGAATCAACAGCAAGGTACCAAGACCAGGTTAAATATACAGATGTTTCTTACGTTTTGTCATAGTCCCAATACCACAGTGATCCAGTGGACTGGCAGCAGAAATAAATTAGTGCCAACATTCACCCTAGACTAGGCGCTGAAGTTAATTTATTCCCCTATCCTGAGGTCCATCAATCCCACTTAAAAAGTCTCAGGGGGTGAGAGAAGTGGAAACAAGCCCCTGAAGACTTCAGGTTTCAGCACTGAGAGAAGGGTCTCTCATGAAATGAAATGGAGACAGTGTAACTGTGCTTCTAATTCAGCACTTGAAGCAGTATTCTTGCCCCCTTCTTTGCCATTTTCCACCATGTTCTGCCACACCAAAGCTCCGCACATGGTGTGCTGGTTAGCGAGACTGGCTTCCTGGGATGACTGGCAGCTACCTGCCCTTAAATTTGCCTATGAGAGAGACCCTTGAGCTCCAACGGATGCCATAAGGAAGAGAGCTCCACTCCTTCTTCCCACTACACTACAGTAACCACTGAAGTGAAGCATCTTTGTCCCAAAACACAACACAGGCCTAAGCCCTTCTCTCCCGAAAAAAAAGAGGACACAGACAATCCTTTATTTTATATACCACTATACCACATCTTCTACGTTCACCCAGTGGTATACGGGGACACACCTTCAGAACAAATCTTTCCTTCCTGCCGCATTTTTACCAAGCTAACAACATCTCCTCCCTCCCTCACGTACAACAGCATCTATCCACCCATTGTTGCCTCTTGGCAGGCCAGTTCTTCCCTCCCCCGGCCCTCGGAGCCCTGGCTCCCATCACGCACCCCCAGGCCGGGCTCTCACAAGGATGTCGCTGCCCCACGGACGGAAGGGATCGGGCCCGGGCCATAAGTGAATTAGGAGAAATTTCTTCACATGAGACATTGCAAGGGACTGCCCAGGGAGGTGGTGGAGTCACCGTCCCTGGAGGTGCTTCAGGAAAGACTGGACGTGGCACTCGGTGCTCTGGTCTAACTGACAAGGTGGTGTTCGGTCATTGGTTGGACTCGATGATCTCAGAGGTCTCTCCCAACCTAAGTGAACCCGGGATTCTGTGATAACCTGTCCCGGCGCCCCTGCAGCTTCCCTTTCTCCCCTGTCAGAAGACAACTCCTCCCCACTCGGGTCTCTCCCGTCGGAGGCAGCTCGCCCCCCCCATCCCGGAGAACGGAGACCCGCCCCGGGCCCTTGCGGAGGCGCCTCCCCGGCACGAGCCCAGCGCGCCGCTCTCCCGCTCTCCCGGGCCCACCGAGGCCCCCCCCCCCTCACAGACCTGTGGATCCGGCCATCTTGTCCGAGCCCCCCCCACACCGCTCCGGGCCCGCACGCCACGCGCGTCACTTCCCCTTGGAGCGGCTCCGTCACTTCCCGCCAGGAAGGACGAGGCGCATCCCTGGAGCGCGCGGCGCGGGGCGGGGCCGGGGCCGGGGGCGGGGCCGGGCCCCGAGGCGCACCGCCGTGCCGGCAGCCGGCCCGGGCGCGCTCCCCCGGGAGCCCTCGGCAGCGAGCTCCCCAGGCCTGCTCTCCTCCCTTTGTATCTCTTCTCGCCAGCCCCTGTCCATTCGCGTCTCTCTCCAGGCACCCGCGACGTCTGCTTTCGTGCGGACTACTACACCTGGAAAGCAAATTCCCGTGGCTGCATCCCTGCCCTGTCAACCCCGCTCAGTCCGCACCCCAACCTCCGGTGATGATCACAGCGGTGAAGCTTCACTTGATTTTTTGTTGTTGTTGTTGTTGCAGCTTGGCTTCAAACAAGACACTTAGATTCAGAAGGGTCTTTGGAGGGAAAAAAGTTTTAAAGTGAAAAGGCAGAAAAGGAAGGACTACAGATAAAAATGCAAAAGCCACAGAAATGCCAGAAATATATCAAAGAGGTGTTAATTAGAGTCAGCTCCTCAGAATGATGTGACATTTTCAAAGGCTGGAATATCTGACATTCAGTAGCATAAGAACTGTGGAAAATTGATTCCACAAATGTCTAGCCAAGATGCCAAATGTTTCTTCACCTGCAGAAGCCAATTACAAAACTCAGGTTTCATGCCCTTCCCCGGGAGCCAATGCCGAGCTCAGCTGAAGGCGGCCGCTGCGGTAGCACTTTCCCCATCATACCTGGGAACCACAAGCTACACGGTGTTGACGACCCATAGGCAGGAGGGAGAAGGCAGCTGCCCTTGCAGAGTGCTGGTGAAGGGCAGCAAGCTCAGGAACAATCCAAAAGGGCCCTGCAGGCATTCATGTGGACAGGAGGGAAACACACGTCAAAGCAACCTGCAGGCAAACACGCCTGAAAGGGGACAGACACATCCCAAAACCTGTGCCAGGGTCACTGCCATGAGAGATTCCCCGTAGGACATGCAGCCATCCCTGACAAAAAAGACTGCCACATACACACACCTCACTAACCAGCAACGACACCCACATGCTGTTCTGGGCATCCTGTTTTATAAATAACACTCATTTTTTTCCTTTACAGCTTATAAAGAGAGAGTTAAACTCATTCACAGACTTCTGGTAGGGATCAGAAAGAGCAAGGATGCAAGACGTTTTTCTTCCAGCTAACCTGAAACATCTTCCCCAGCGAGGACTCAGATCACAGAATATGTTGAGTTGGAAGGGAACCACAAGAACCACGCAGTCCAACTCCTGGCCTTGCACAGCACCATCCCCACCCTCACACATAAAATGCTCTGCCTCCCTGCATTTGTCCTTTGTTCATTTTAGCCCAATACTGGGTTTGCTATCTCTGCATACATAAAAATGATAAATTTTTAGTTCTTCCATTAATTTCTATTTTATCAAGTTACTAGTTTTGACCAGATTTTTGTAACAACAGAAATAAGTAGGAGTTTCAATATTTACACCAAAAGAATTAGAAGCTTTTCCAGTACTGTGAAACTGTTCCTTAAGCAGCATTTCAATGATCTGTGGAGCTTTCTGTTGTCAAAACAAGCTGATTGTAGGGATTCTCTTGTGTAGCCTATTTCACTATTTTCATGGAAGTAGTACTACTGAAAAAAAAGTCAGAATATTTTGAAAAGTTCTCCCCTATTATACCATCACTGTAGAAAATATTGTGGTCTTGAACAGAAAAAAAAAAAACCAAAACTTGTCCCTTTCTTATATTTTGGAATCAAGAGCAGGTGCAGGAGGGCTATTAGAGACCACTACACAAGCCTTGTCCACTGTGGTCCATCCATAATGCAAACAGGCTGTGCTCCTACTTGCACTAAAATAAAACCTGCTCAGCTCCAAGGTCAGAAAGAGGCACAATGGCCACACAATGTCTGTGCATTTTTATTTTTTTTTTTAAGATGAATCCTTCTTTTTTAGGTGATTCTGTGCTAACAATGAACAGCACACCTGTATTGTCATGAGATTTGACAGAAATAGAGCCATAGGCTCACCAAAGCAAAGCCCACTTGTATTCCATGAGTCTCTGAAAGCACACAGCAGTCTCCACAGTCCATCTGTGTCCAGACCCACCCACTAGATGTCAAGGCTTACATTTAGCAGCAACAAATTACTGCAATACTAATTGCAACCACAGCAAATAAAACATAGGCCAAAATGGAAAAAAGGCACAAGGTCTCTGGCCTAGGTGAGGAAACCTCTGCTGTATCACTCTAAAAACTACTTTATTTCACTCTTCTTATATGAGCAAAGTTTACTGGGAAAAAAAATGTAATTTTTTTTCAACATTGAATTTGAAAGGAAAAATACCTGATAACTGGAAGCTGAACACATTTTAAAGATGTAACTTCCTTTCCTTTCAAACAGCCTGAGAGAGTTGGGGTTATTCAGCCTACAGGAGAGGTGGCCCCAGAAAAAGCAGCTTCCCAGTACCTAAAGAGGGCATAGAAGAAAGCTGGAGAGTGACTTTTCACAAGGGCATGCTGTGATAGCACAAGGGGTACAACCTTAAAACTGAGACAGGGTAGGTTTAGGTTAGATATTAGTAAGAAATTCTTTACTGTGAGGGTGGTAAAGCAGTGGAACAGGTTGCCTAGAGAAACTGTGACAGTGTTCCAAGCTAGGCTGAATGGTGCTCAGAGCAACCTCCTTTAGAAGAATGTGTCCCTGCCCATGGTAGATGGGTCGTAACCAGATGATTTTAAGGTCCTGTCCAACACAAACCATTCTATGGTTCTAGGATTCTAAGTGCTTACACATGGTAGTGAACTCACCTCTCACTCTCTTCAAAAAGAGTTCAAAATACAACTTCTGCTTACTACTTGGTCAAAATAGGGTATTGGTAGTCATTTCAGGAAAAAAAAAAAAAAAAAAAAACCACACAAAAAACCCACAAAAACAAGAAAAAACACCCACACAAACCTTTCATAAACTTTATTGTCAAATATCACACAGTACTCATCAAGAGAAAAGTCAGAAATGCAGTGTGCTCAGCTCAAAAACAAATGTTCTACAATCATGTTGTGAAATAATTTTATTTAAAAGAAGAGTTTCACAGAGTTGAGATTTTTGAGTGCAGATTCCACAAATGGCCCTCATGTTGTACAACACTGTCTCCAGAGTTGCCATACAATGGTCCCCATCTCAGCCTGAAAGGTTTTCTAAGTAATATCTGGAACCAGGCATTGATAAAATACAACTAAGGAATGATTATTTCCTATTTGCAGAATACAACGAACAAAAACATAGCAACATCTTCCAGCAAGTTCAGTGCATACAAATTATTCTTCAGAATGAACAACTACCTTGTGTAACTGATTTAAGCATTTTATTACTGTAGTGTATTACCGAGGACTGTAGTGTAAAGTATGAGTGGTAATAGCAATAAGAATAATAAAAATCAAATAAAAATAAATTCCCTCATGGTTCTTTACATAGAATATTTCTATGCAATTTCTGACTGAGAAAGCACAGACAGATCCAAAGTGGTCACTCCTTTGACACGTGGCTCTGGGAACTACTTACCCATTAAGAAGTAGTAGTTCTTTTGAGAACCAGGACCCTTGTGTCTCTCAATCCCATCAATTCTTCACAGGATAGTTTGCCTAAAAAATAAGGACATAAAACACCACATGGAATGAGCAAAAAACTCTTACTTCTATTCATATTTACACCAAAAGAATTAGAAGTAAGCTTTTCCAGTGTTTACAAGCCCTAGTAGACAAAAGTGCCCCAATGTAGGAAGCTGGGCATAAATGTAATGAAAAGTCATTAGTCCTGAGAGCTTTCAGGTTTTTGAATGATTGCAGACTGCACCTGAACAGAGCCCCACCAAATTCCCTCATTCCATTAGTGCACAACTTGCATTTGATCAGCTAAGAAGAGCAATATAACTCATTCCCTTTAAAAGCACAGAAAATGTCAGGTATTAGGCAGTAGCAAAAACACAGAAAACACAGAAGCAATAATAATCACACAGAAGACTAGTGAAGAATCTCATTCCAAGCAAAGAGACATTTAAATTATTACCTGAGTCCAAAAGGGACTCATGACAAGACCGTAATACTTTTCTCTCCGTGAGACTTAATTTTAAGAAGCATCAAGCAGCCTCACAGTCACAATTCCTCTTTTCTCTCCAGTACTTAGAGTATACAAGAGACATAAGCAAATGCAATTTCTACCCCATTCCATCTAGAAGTTAATTCCTTTCTTGTTCCTTCTGACTCTGTTCCTTCTAACGGGAAGATCTCACTTCATCACAGGTGTTACTTGTACATCCATGCAGCAGTGTTTCTCCTCCTCCCTTAGCATGAAGCCTAATTTAATAACTTTTATTTCCCATTTGTTTGTTTTAATATGTGCACTCCCAAGATCCTAACTGCACAAATTCACTGCACGTGTAAGAAGCACAGTCTGCTTGTTTCCTCATGCTATCTCAAATTGGAAGTACAAGCAGTTAAATACCTGAATGAGCAAGTAAGAAAATAAAATTAGAATTAATAATAAAAAAAGGTATTTAAGAGATGTGAAAATTCACATGCAAAAGGAACAATCTTGCTACCAGGTGCAAAAGAACTATAGAAATGTTCTAGCCCACTCTTTTCAATAAACAGCCTATACAACCAAAATAGAGCAGAAATAATGAGTCTTACTCAAAGCACGAATACAAAATTTTGTTAACTATACACTAAACTATAATATTAAATATAAAGTTAACTAATGAACAAAATCATTACCAAATACTTAAGGGCCAATCAAAAAATTCTTAATTTCCTTTTTTCAATAAATTTTACATGTCATTTTTGATTGCATTAAGATGTCATTAAATTTTATTATTACGTGCAAAGACTATTTTTTATTTCCTCTGTGCAAAAGTACAAACATCTGATTTTGTTCTTTTGAACAGAATGAGAACTGAAAATAAATTGAAATTTAAAAATAGAAATATTTAAGTCAATATGCTTTTCAAAAATTTACAGTTCTTTCACATTTCTGTACACCATTACACAGGAAAATTGAGTGTGAATAGGAAAATAATTTCAAATGCTGCCGCGTTGTCTGTAATGCCATCCAGACTGAAAACACTGGAGAATGCGGGCATCGATCCCGCTACCTCTCGCATGCTAAGCGAGCGCTCTACCATTTGAGCTAATTCCCCACCTGAAAAAAATGCTTTCAAAACTTCGATATACACGCTTTAAACTTTAAAAAACTCACAACACAACTATGTTTCATTATAAATTATTGATTGTTTCTTGCTGGGTCATTCTTTCCACTCACCAACAACTGACTGCAGCCCACAGCTGCAATGATGGGACACGTTTTTGAGCATGTACACTCCCAGAATAATCTTATTCATCCTTTTAAAACACTAGTCTTTGTTACTCAGCTGGTTTCAAACAAGAAGCTCTCCAAAAGATCGAATTACTTAAAAGAAACCGAATGTGTGTTTTTAGGGGGGAAAAAAAAAAAAAAAAAAAAAAAAAAAGCAGAAAAAGCCCTACTTTAATTGAACAACTGTTCCAAATTTAACAAGGAAACACATGTTCTTTCCAATTTTCAGGGCATGCACATTTAAAGACTAATTCAGAAAACATTTAATGAAGGGGGAAAAAAAAGCTATATGCTTAAATGAAACGGTCTTATAGTCAAAACTTAACACTATTTGTGTGTCCATATATATATATGCACACATCCTGTCATATACACATGTATATATGCATACATACCTCCTTTTGGAAGGTGTCTGGCAACTCTGAGAGAGTAAAGTGAAAGTAAAGCAGATTTGTATTTTTCTTATTTATTACCTCACCAAATGCACTTGCCTATAATTAATACATTACTTTAAACAGCCTTAAAACACTGACTTTTTTTGAAAAATGAACGCACCGGTGCTTACGTGTCTTGACACGCGGCATAAAGCTTACATCGTAGGCAGGGAACATGATGATGTCCGCCCCCCCCAGCTGCACCCACAGCCCCTGGAGGCCGCTCCTTACCCCCTCTTCCCCCAGAAGTGCACCCACAGCCCCCAGGAGCTCGGTTCTCCAAAAGCAGCACCCAAGCCCCCGGGGCTCGGCCCCCGTCCCGCCGGGGAGCAGCGGCGCCCCGGCCGCAGCGCCCGATCCGCGCTCGGCCCCGGAGCCCCCGCCACGGCCCCTGCAGCTGCGCTCCCTCACCGACCCGCCCCTGGGCCTCGGCTCCTCGCGTTTGCTTCCCTGCTTCCCAGGAACAGCCCTCTGCTGCTTCCACAAACCCCTTTCCTTTGGCGTTCCGAAGTCCCCTGCCACCTGCTCCGTGCTCTTCCATCCCCTCCTTCTCCCAGCCTCCTCGCTTCTGCTTCACAGAAGCACAGGATCGATTAGGTTGGAAAAGACCTCAGAGATCACCGAGTTTAACTTCTGCCTGAAGAGCAGCACCACGTTAACTAGACCACGGTATTGAGTGCCACATCCAGTCTTTCCTTAAACGCCCCCAGGGACAGTGACTCCACCACCTCCCCGGGCAGCCCATTCCAATGTCTAATCACTCCTTCTATGAAGAAATTCTTTACGATGTCCAAACTAAACTCCTCCTGGTGTATCTTAGACTGTGTCATCTTGTCCTGTCCCGAGATGCGTGGGAGAAGAAGCCAACCCGCATCTGGCTACAGCCTCCTTTCAGGTGGTTGTGGAGAGTGATGAGGTCTCCCCTGAGCCTCCTTTTCTCCATGATGAACAACTGCAGCTCCCTCAGCCGCTCCTCAATAGGACATATGCTCCAGACTTCACCAGCTCTGCTGTGCTCCTCTGGACACACCCCAGCACCTCAATGTCCATTCTTGAAGTGAGGGACCCAGAACGGAAAACAGGACTCGAGGTGGCCTCACCAGTGCCGAATACAGGGTGACAATCACAGCCCTGGTCCTGCTGGCCACAAAATTTCTGATACAAAAATAATGTGAACATACCTGTAACAACTTTCACATACACGTAACTTGATCAATCTGGGTTTTTTGAGCTGAACCGAACCAAAGAGGCTGAGCTCCACTTTACATCTTTCCCCTACTTATTTTAACCACGGAGGCCTCTCAGTTATCTCTTTGAAACATAAAGTGATATACCAAGCTAGAGAGCTGGGGAATTTACAAACTCCACCTACAGTGCTCACTTCTGCTCTTCTCCATAAACTCTCTATTCTCTTGCACATACAAATTATATAGCCCATAATCTGCCACCCAGTGACTTTCTGACTGTTGCTTGAACATCTTCATTTACAGAGGAGATTGTTCCTGCGCTGTGTCAGCACTAAACCAGACGATGGCTCCTTACTAAGCCAGGCCACATTTCTCACTCCACAGATGGGAGAAATTACTCATCCATCAAGTTTGAGCCAGTCCAAGAAGAAATCAAATCGGAGCATGAGTGGAGGTAAAATCACCACCTGACTGGTTTCTAACCAGCCTGTCTTGTTTTTATATCATTTACTGGCTTTTGGTGATGCTGAATCATTTTATGTACCTTAGCCCTGACGTGTGATGAATGGCTTGGAGATACTGCACATGAACATCCAGTTGCTCCTGGAGCTGGATTCTTTGGCAGGAGATAAAACAGATTAGGAATAACTGAAACTAAGCCACTGTCTTCACTCCGTATGGCAGTATTCACTTCATGCTTAACAAGCTTCAGCATTGCTATAATTCAGATTTGCTATAATTTTTTGACAATGCCAACCACAATAAGAAAGGGGAAGAAAGAATAATGGTACTCAGAAAAAATATAGCTGTCAGTTCTAAGAGTGCTAATGGTAAAAATGAGAGTAAGAACCAGGTATAAAGTTGCTCTTGGATTTATGGCCAGCTGTATGTTAAAGCTATATCTGACTTTTTTTAAAATACTAAAGCTAGTCCTGTCAGAGTTAAACCCAAGATTTTTGAAGGGGAGGAGAGGGTGATTGAATGCGTATAGTTTTTCAGTATTTGTAGAATGTTAAAAAAATTAAAAGCAGTATAAAAATGATGTAACACTTGTGAAGTAAGGAGAGATCTCTGCAACGCAGATAATTCAGTTTTCTATGGTAGCTGCTAGAACGTGTACAGGCACTTCATCGGGTTTTCTATTGAACACACTACGTGGAAAACTGAGATACAAAATTCAGCTGAAGTAAGAAACATTTTTTTCACATGATCTTATTTATGCAGCATGAACCACCTTGGAAGCTCCTCAGGGCCTAAAAGCACCTGCTTTGTTCATCATCTCTAGGAATTTAGAGTGAGTTAGCTAACCAACACTCATTATCGCATTATTTAGCAGTGATGACAAGGAACATATTTAGACCAGGCATTCCTGAGTAATTTCCTGGTCAAGTCTTTGGATTTAAAAAAAAAAAAAAAAAAAAAAAATCACTTTATTTTTGTCTTTATCTTCAGAGAAAATAAAGCTGTCTTCACAAGAAGTTGTTTAGAGACAGCTGCTAACAATTCAAATGCTGCTGTGATCCTGAAGGACTGGTAGACAACTCAAGATTCTCCGCTGATCTCATTTCAAGTTGTCCAACACTACTAACATTTTTTCATAGCCTTTTATTAATTTGTAAATTGTTGAAGTAACTGTAATTTTACAAACAACATTTAGCAAAAGAACTCAAGAGTTACATAAAAATAGCTCAGCTCTTACTGAAAGATAACAATGAATTTCTGTTTTTTCCTTATTTTACTTTTTTCAGGAAAAATATCTAGCAATACACAGAAATAGCAAGGTTATAAACACACAGGAGATGGGTTATTGCCAAATGTTCAGAGACTCCAAGGAACTGAAGAAGAGTGTGAACTGGAGCTTAACAGAGCTTAGCCTACAGTTTCACCCAGACTGCTGACTGGATAAACCAAAGGTGAGTTTTACCATTTACTGCTAAAACTATTTTCTTGCTAACAGTTAACCTGATATTTGGTGTCAAAGGTGCAGAACCTGAGATAGTTTGCAAGATGGGAATAGCTTTTACAGTTGCAAATAACCCTAATGTTCTATAATCTCCTTAAAAACAAATTAACAAAACCCCAGAAAGTGACAGAAAAATATATATTGCATACCCAAATTATTCAGAAGTCACGTTCTCAACTCTTAGAAACTACCAGGAATGTAGTTTGAAAATGGAAATTCTGTCCTCCTTAAACACATATCAATGTACATTTTTTAAAATTGTTTTTCAACCTCCAGCCCCAAAGCAATGCCTAGGAAAACGCATGAGCATAAAGCTAATCATAATTTACGTTACGAAAAAAATATTTAGGTCCATTTAAAGGTGTACACAGCTGATATTCCTGCTACTTACAGCCATTGCACTGGGAAAATTAGGATAAAAATCTGCTCTTTCCAGCATTACCTTTTCCCCATGGTGGTAGAGAAGGCAGCTTCAGGGGCACAGAAGAGCTGACCAACAGGCAGGTTGGTGGCTTTTCTTTAGAACACTTACTGCCATCCCGACAGCTGCCTCATGCGTCAGGACGAGACACGGCCAACAGCGCTTCCCCATTCACACGATGACAAACCACCCAGCACCGCCTGTTCACCGCTCCATCTATAAAGGAATAAAAGGAGGGCAGCAGCTGCCCTGGGGGACAGAGTTGCCATTGGGGTGGGTGGAAACACACGCCTCCACAGAAGGTTCTAGCACAGGGCAGGGCACGCTTAGTGCCTGGGAAGGGCGGAGCAGAGACCCAGTCCTGAGAGGCCGGGAAGGTGGGAATGGGCAGGCCGGGGAGCTGTGTCTGCTTTGTCACCTGGAGCGAGTCTGGGCTGAGACCACTGAAAGACAAAGTAGGTGGAGGAGGTTTGTGTACAGCCTTTTAGCCAGGGGCTTTCTGGTTGTGGTGGTTGTCTTCGTGGGTCTCACAAAATTTAGTTTTGGAGTGATGGGGGTGCTTGTTTGAAGGAGGAGGTGCAGTGGGCAGTGTGACTCCATAGCAGAGTGGGTGGTTTTGTGGATTCTTGTGGGGTTCCTATTCAGTGCTTCCTACTCCTGTGCTGCTCTGCCATGACTCAGGCTCCAGCCCTCCTTCAATTTTCTCAACACCTACAACCACACTAATCCTATACTGCATTAGTTGTTTTCTTTACTTCTGATACTGCTGCTCCAGAGTTCGCTTAACGTGAAACATTGAGCTCAGGAGAGAGGTGGAAGACGCAAATCAGAGGATAACTTGGGTTGAAAAGCTTGTTGAAGTGGGTACTGTCGTAAACTTCTTGGTGGTCTTAATTCAGAATGGTTGTGGTGTTTTCAATGCACTGTAAGCAGGTGGCTTCATCGGTGAATGCAGCTCTTCTAATAAGTCTGGTTTCCCTGTTCTAGTTTAAAATTACTGTATATCATGGTGGTGTATAAATAAAAAAAATTAAAAAAAAAAAAAAAAAAAGGAAAGCTCTCAGATATTCATATGGACCTAAGTAATCAGATGTTAAACATACACTGAACTTCAGTGAGTTTTGTGTGTCTTAGTCTTGGAACCTTGCAGCCAAATACATTTTTCAGTTCATTCCATATAACCAGTTCCTTCGGGCTTTTTATAAATGGTTGGTTTATTTATTTAGGTGAGGTTATTGTTTTTAAAACCACTCTATTATTCTGGAAAAAAATTTCATTTAGTGAGTACATACTTCTGTTCCTTAGCAAAAGCCATAGGATATAGGGGTCTGAATCTTCTGAAGTCTTCTAAGCTATGAAAAATCTTCATTCTCACTCCTGTTAACTTTGGCACAAAAAGTGAAAGGTGGATAAAAATCAAAAATATAAAGAAATTGTTTACTATTCTGTGGAAATCCATGGCTTGGAAAAGACACTAAATGAACATGAGGAAAAATCTTGTATGTGCTGTTTAATGGTAGCTGATTAGCCATGTGGCCTAGGCATAGCTAGCCCACATTCTCTGCTATGTGGAATTACAGGGAATGTAGTGAAAATGTAGATTCTTACAGTGGTGATTTAGAAGTCAAAAGCTGCAGATTCACTGGGATTCAGGCATAGTCAATTTCACTACTTTTGTAACAACCTTGTTTATTGCTATTAGCTATTAAACGGATTGTTTTGTATGTGAAATTGGTAAAACAGTTTTTCTGTATTGTCATCCCATTTATTTAAAGGAGACCATTGTACATGTAGCATGATGTTGAAACTTCTTTAAATGCTCAGCCAGTTAGTAGAGATACAAGGTCTTCCAGAAAAATTGGGAGTAAGTGATGATGTGAGTCTAGCCATCTTCCTAGGAAAAAACATGCATAATCATGTTAATGTATGACTTCCGGTTTCTCCGTCTGAAAACAGAATGAAATCTTTGCCAATCTGGAATCCATATGATAACCTAGGTGGAAATCTAAAATCCATGGATCCTTTTAGAGAAAGACAATGGTAAGTTGTATGTTTTCTTGTTTTTTCAACTCTCTGATAGTTAGAGATTTTGCAGGTTGAAATAAGGAGGGTGATTTTTGTATTGGTCCCCAGGAGATGACAGAGAGTAGCATAAAATGATAATCTCTGAGATCATCATCTTACTAGTGTACAGAGAGCACAGTGTTAACCTAAATGCTAATCTGATAAATATATACAAAAGAAAAAACATTTTGGCGTCATACCTCTTACAAAAGCAGTATATTTAACATGAATTATTCTGGCTTTTGCAAGTTTCTGTTGTGACTGGCAGTGGTAACTGAAGTTACTTAGGATGCCTGACTAAGCTGATTCTTTGACCAGTGTTACAGAATTTTGTACTGGTGCATAACCTCCTAGATGGACCGTACTGATTTTCCTTAAAGGTGGTAACTGCAGTAGCAAATAACTATTAAAAGTAGCAAATCTTTCTAGGGTTTATTATAGTTCCGTTTTGTTTTTCTTTTTGGTTGGTTCTTATGTTTTGGGATTTCTTTAGCATGTTTATGTCTTGTGCTTTGGGTCAGACTCAATGAATAATGGCTAAATAGAGGCAAAATTTTATGAACAAGCAATAACCTCTTCATCAACAAATTGAGTGTTAGTCTCATTGTGGCCATTACAAACAGAAACAGAGTCTGGGAGGTTTCTTCTGACTCATGGCATGGCTCCTGTGTTGCTTTTTATGTGATTTACAGTGGATTTGGTGGGATGCTGTCTGTTGGAGTTTGGGGTTTTTGTTAGTGGGTTTTTCCTCTCCAGAGGGTGGTGTGAATTTTGCTGTCCAATTCCATATTTTGATACTGCTTTTCAGTAAAATTGTCTCTGAGGTCCAAAACACACATCCTTCAATGCTTCAAATACAGCTTTTCCTTCAATGCTTTATGTATGGAATAAATACTGGATATAGAACTGGAGACATACTTGTTCCATTTTAATGCTATATCTATCAACTTCAAGGTCAGGCCATTTAACGGAATGAACTGAATATACTATAGCTGGCCTTACTCATTTTGTCCCTCCTTAATTTATACTTCATTCTGAGTTTTGCTTGATCTTAAGTAAATTTTACCCTACCTGTAGTGTTAAAGCCTTAAGACGAGTCACAAATTGAAAGTTTCCGTTTGCGTGCAGTTGTAAGCCTGCTTAGAGATTCCCTTAACTAAACCAAGTAGATGTGCTGTACCTTTCAAAATCTGGCATGATGAAACCCTGGTCTCGTCCGGGCTTTGTTCTTACAAGCCTGATACAGACACAGCTAGAGGGGTTCTGTTTGCTTGCTTGTCTGTTTTACAGCATAGGTGTTTTTGAGACCTAAATGGGTTTTGTTCAGAAGGAATACTAAGAAAAATGTGAAACATCCCAGAATGGAAGGAGTAGCAAGCTTCCTTACTTTGCCAGGCACACTGACCTATGGAGCTTTCAGTCAGCCAGTTGCTTAAATGTCAGTGGTATCTGCAGCATAATTCCAGCAGTAAAGACTTAATGACCTCCTGCAAATTAATTTCAGATGCCTCTTTCCACATGGATTAAATAGGAGAGGGAGAATAATTTTTTTGGCAAACTCAGCTGTTTCAATCAGAGTGAGGAGGTAGGTGGCAAGACACTGGAATTTTGATAAGGGAAGAATCTGCATGGGGTTTTTGGGTATACAGCTTCAGGGCTAGACCAAAGACTGAAATTTTGTTATTTTGTTTTCTAAAATCACTAAGTCGTTGAAGAGGAGAGATCTGAAAGATATTTATATGTCAGTGTGATTCATGTGTCTTAAAGCATCCTGGGGAAATCAAGAGCTGTTTGTGTAGTTATTTAATAAATTTCATTTCAGACACTCCTTTTTTTCTTTTTCAGAAAGGCAGATTGTTTAATATTATAAATGTAATAAAAATTCACAACTCTCTCTTGCTGTTTGTGAAACCACTAAAATGAATTTTCACTGCTGTTTCATTATAGTAAAAATTTGTATTTTTTACATTTTAGTTGTAAATTTTTTATTTTTACACGTATTTGTCTTTTTGCTTGTATATCTGGTGATAGCATCACAACTTAAAAATGCCTGAGAGATTTAAGTGAATGTTGTGAACTATTACTTTGTTTCCCAGTATTCCATTTGGTGCTTTTTTTATTGTTTCCAAGAACCCTTGTTCCATGGGTGCTTTTTTTACCCCTTTTTTATAACGTGAACCCAGCCTGTATTGCCACAAGAGGAAGAAAGAACTGGAAGAACTCTACCTATGCAGACATATATATTTTAGATTGTAAAATGTGGAGAAGGGTAAAGTCATTTGGCCGATTGTCTTCCACCTAGGGATTACAAATAGGAAAAATCTGTTTTAGAAAAAAATACAGTATTTAAATGCATCCAGATTTCTCTTAAGCAGTAGTAATTGTTTGGTGTGAACATAAATCTGCAACTGCCTGGAAACACAAGCCCGGATGTTGTCCAGATGCATCTCCGCTGAACAAAGCGCCTGCTGTTGCCTCGAGAAGTCCAGATACCATATTAGGCACAATTCGCACTACGGCTGTCAAAAGCAGTGCGCTTGCAGGAAGACCTAATTGCTTCTGCGTTTCACTGGAGTGCTGTGCGCTGTTATTGCCTTCCCGTGGCTTCGGCGAGGATTAGAAGGGCTCGGACCGCCCAGCTACCGGGAGTTGAGGGAGGAGGTTTGGTTCGTGTTGGGGGCGGCGGGTCGCGTTTCGGCACGTTGTGCAGCGAGTCCGCCAGGGAGGGAAGCGGAAGCAGGAATTGTCAGTGCAGGGGGCGGGGAAATGGCGGGGGGAATTAGCTCAAATGGTAGAGCGCTCGCTTAGCATGCGAGAGGTAGCGGGATCGATGCCCGCATTCTCCAGCGTTTTTGCTGCTGTTTCGGATTCAGATGCGTTCTCCTGGAGCGGTTTCGTCAGGGTTAAAGTGAATCAGTTTGGAGACGCGTTTGTAGAGTATGAGGTATCTAAGTTTTTAACGATGATCAGAGCTGAGGTGTTGTGGTGGGGTTTTTTTTGGTTTTGGGGTTTGGTTTTTTTTTTTCAAGTGCAAATTATTTTCTTCTCATGGCTAGAAGGAGACATTAAATGATGTTGTGAGAGACCGAGCGTAACTTGAAACTCATGTTAGGATCAAGCGTGCCCTGCCCAATCCTACAGCGGGTGCAAGGTAGCTGGAGAGACACTAATTCCGTGATGAGCTGATTATTTATATAGACTACAGACTTTTACATCTTCGCAGGGACAATTTCAGTAACTTTTCGCGTTAAAATGTAATCATAAATGCTCACATTCGGTGCCGTGGTAAGGGACGGAAGTGGCTTGTTTCTTTGTTTTGTTTTGGGCTTTTTTTTCTGTATCACAGAAACAGCGTTAGTTTAGGTGGGTTTGTGAAGAAATTGTTTCTCAGAGGCAAGTGCACGAGCGTAATCTTCACAATTAACATTTCTTCTTCCCTTTTATTTGCCGCGCGAGGTGGTCTGTTATTACCTGCTGTGTATTCTCTGCCTCAAACCCCGGACAGCTCATGGAAGAAAAGCTTTTCCCACCGTGGCGCTACAGCCGATCAAAAGGCTGGAGAATGCGGGCATCGATCCCGCTACCTCTCGCATGCTAAGCGAGCGCTCTACCATTTGAGCTAATTCCCCTTGGCGCGGGCGCTGCGGAGCGGCTGCACTCCTGCTGGATCCCCGCGTGGCCGCTCCGGCCGCAATTGCTGTGTAGAGTTGTTCTGTCTAACAACACGGAGTCATGTCTGAATTTACATGGAAAACCCGGTGGCTGAAAAGCCAGGCTACGCACTTGACGTATGAAGAGCATTTTCTGCTGTGTTCCTTGGATAAAACAAGTTGTACAAGCCTCATTTCCCTGAGCTGTGCATCCTCTAGTGTTTATTCAAGGAGAGAGAACTCATTCTTTTACATCTCTTACAGTGCCAATACAAAAAGGCTTGTAAATCTAGAAGGACTACTCTTAGAAGTCATTCAAGCACAGTGGGATTTTTCCTCTCTTTTTTTTTTTCAAGTCATTAGTTCCTTTTCCAACTTTATTTTCTAATTAAACATACATAAATGATAAATACAGTGGTTTAAAAGTTCATGTTTTGTTTCTGTAGAGGAAAAATTCATCCATGTATTTTTATGTTCTATTTTAGAAATTATTTGTATTTCTACCTTTATTTATTGCCTTTGATAATTCTTTCCAAATAGTATTGCATCTTAAATATATGGGGTTACTAAGCACATTTCTTAAATAGAAAAATTCACCTGTAGTCCATACTAGCTGACTTGGCAGTGGGAAACACATTGCTAAACATCTATTGTATTGCTAAACCTCCATTCACAGGCTGTTAAATCAAAGAATGCTTTCTGGATTTCAAGAACGAAAATGTAGTTTACAGAGAGAGTGGATACATTTATATGCTCCGTTTAAATGCAGAGGAGTGAGTCCTGCTAGTAAACGAAAGTGTGTGCAGTAATCCAACAATACATGTACTAGTGGTTTTCTCTGAAGGATTTAGGCAGCGCTGGATGGCAGCAACCAGTCAAAATAAAATTCAAAACTGAGCATCAGCAAGTTACAACTTGTCCTAGGTAAGTTAGTACTCCAGATTTGTTACACTACAGATTCAGGTCGAGAACTTCAGGTGGAACTACAGTGTTGCTTTAAACATTCTCTTAAAGTTCAGATATTCTCCTGCCTAACTTCAGTCTCGGCACAATAAAAAAAAAAAAAAAAAAAGTATCCTTAACACTTCTTGCATTATACTGGAGATGATTTTACCTACCTCACTTGAGTGGACTTGAGGGAGAAAGCAAATACGCAAAAGCACTTTCAGTCCTTCTCCCAGGCATTGTGTATCTTAGGCTCACTGGTGGCCCCTGCACGCCTGGCCAGGATCTCTCCCATATCGTGTTTTCACAAGGTTCAGCTCAATGAACAGTTTTCTTTATCAACCCTGTGCAGTTCGAGTCATTATGAAAAGGCAGATTACCTCTCCCTGCTTTTCACCACCACATCTCACTCTGTTGCCGCTGAAGGGGCCTAAAGCTTCACCCATTCGGCTCACAGAACAACAGTTTATTTAATGCCCAAGCCAGATAAGAGAGAGGAGCGATCTCTGCACTGTTTTCAATTATTAAAACTTCAATTATTAAAAGTTATTAAATAACTACACATATATTTTATGTAATTGACAGCATTGTTTTGTGATCATGAATTTGTTGTGAGTGTTGCTAAGTTTTCATGTAAGATGGCAAGTAAAATGTTCTAATTTCTCAACCCGATTGGGAAAACTTCCTTACCTATGTCTGAAAAATAGCCTGACCTTCTTAGTTCCATTAAAGAAAAATTTAGGGTGTTTCAGTTTTGAAGGCTTTGTGTCTGCATACTTGCACGTAACACAGATCTATTAATCTTCTTGTCAATACTAATGGAAACTGATAGAAGTTAATTTAATCAGGCTTGAGTTTTGCTTTCTAGATGGTCTCCTGGGGGGACATCGGGGCAAATGCGTGTTTTGTATTATCCTGAAGCTGCTCCACTATGTCATCTGTGATGTGATTTCCCTGAGCGCAGAAGGACAAATCTAGCGTGTGGCAGGTGCCACTGCGAGGCTGCAGGGCACGAGTTTGTCGCACATGTTAGCGTGAAGTGCCTTATCACATTACTCTGCCTTATCACGTTAGGGGTTTTTTGGGCAAAACCATAGACGCCTCCCGGTCAGGCGGTAGTTAAACGTTCTGAATGGCTGCCCTGGAGTCACTCCCCGCGGTGAAAAAGCAGAGTAAAGGTGGAAGTCGTGGTTTGTATTTAGACCTGTTGAAGTCTAAAGTTACAGGATGTCGCTGTGGGGCACGGGGGGAATTAGCTCAAATGGTAGAGAGCTCGCTTAGCATGCGAGAGGTAGCGGGATCGATGCCCGCATTCTCCACTGGTGATTTTGCTCCTCGCGGGAGTAAAAATACTTCACCGCGAGTGTTTTTAAAAAAAAACCAACTTAATTAAAGCCCTGACGCGCATAGCGAGGAAACGAAGAGTCACGGCGCTCTTTCTTTCGTGAACGGCAAGTAACGGGTTGTTTTTTATTATTACATATACACAGCTGGAAAATGGGTCTGTTCAAGTTTGCCTTGTTTCCTGCTTCTTGATTTGGAAATGCTGAATGAACTACCACAAATGCATGATTTTGGAATCGAAGTTCAACGTGTTTTCGTGTGTGAGCAGAGAAGCCATAGCGAGAGAGAAAACGCCGTTCCACGTGTGGAGCTGTGGTTTTTAGCCGCTCGGAGAGGACCAGAGTTCTGTGATACCGGACTTCCCCCGAGGGGGGGAATTAGCTCAAATGGTAGAGCGCTCGCTTAGCATGCGAGAGGTAGCGGGATCGATGCCCGCATTCTCCAGTGTTTTGCCAGACAGGAATTGATCCACACTACCAAACAAAATGTTTCATATTTCGGTAAAATGCTAGTTTTGTTTTAATCGGTGGCTTTTTTTTTTCCCCCTTCTTCCTCTGCCCTTACTACCTAAATCAGGCTTATATAACTGTATGGGTGAATCCTCTGTTGTAACAGTTGATGTCCTGGACGGTGTAAGTTAAATTGAGCAAGCAGGAAGAGAATTCTGCAGTATGACATTTTTCCATTCTTAATGAAAAACATGTCGTGGTTTAACCCCAGCCAGTCACCAAGCCCCACAAAGCTGCTTACTCGCTCCCGCAGCAGGAGGGAGACAATTAGAAGTGTAAAAGTTGGAGAGCTCAGTGGTTGAAATAAATGCAGTTTAATAGGAAAAGCAAAAAGCATGCACAAAAGCAAAGCAAAACAAAGAATTAATTCACTGCTTCCCATGGGCAGGCAGGTGTCCAGCAATCCCCAGGAGAGCAGGGCCCCATCACATGTAATAACTTGGGAAGACAAATGACATCACTTCAGATGTCCCCCTCTTCCTTCTCCTTCCCCCCACATTACATACTGGGCATGTTATCATACGGTCTGGAATATCCCTTTGGTCTGGTAGAGTCACCTGTCCTGGCTGTCTCCTCCCTGCCTCCCATGCCAACATGGCAGTACGAGAAGCATAAAAGGTCTTGGCTCTGCGCAAGCCCTGCTCAGCACATATATATCACACCTATATATCTCAGCACAAACTTAAAATACAGCTCGACAACAGCCGCTAGTTTAGGAATGCTGGTCTTCTCCAACTGTCCATTGTGATCCCTGCCCAGATACATAGGATGTTATTTCATTAATGATCTTTATGAAGCTGTAGTATGAGCTGGATCAGTCAATGTAAGTTTACAGCTAAAAGCTGTCACCTCTTTCCTCCTAAGCCTGTATCCCAGAAAGCACACTACAGCATCCATGTCTTTTAGCTATGGCCTGTGTGCAGGCTATAATTGAGCTCCTCAGACCTCTCTTTGATTTTGCGGAGGTGCTTTTAAGAGGCTGATGCCTCTAACATATCTGAAAGCACACTTGTGTTGGAGCTTCAGAGATAACCTTGACCATGTGCTTCACTGACTTCCTCCAACATTTTATTAATTTCTTCTGGTCCTTCTCCAGACATAGTGTTTCATTAGGGTGCACTTTCCCCTGACCCTTCCAGGAGCTGCACAGCAAGTGCAGCTTTTTAGATCTCGGTCACCAGTTATGCTAAATTTGTTGTGTCTTGAATGTTACTGGAGCATCTTACAGCATGCAAAAAGGCGTTATTTCCTCACATCTTCAGTCTGTTCATTGATGAGGAAGAAATTATGTGTGGTATCAGCAAAAATCATTATTCCATTTCTTGGTGTGTCTCTGGAGGCCAAAAACTTAACCTTCCCTTTGAACACTCAGGCATACCTGAACATTCACAGCATACCCAAATGTGACTACTTTCAGTATGATCAGTAGACAGGAGATGCCTAGAATGGTCATACTAAATCCCATTGTTCTGAAGAGTCTAGGGCATCCTTATGGCTGCTGTATAGGCACTTATTTTCAGCAAAGTTTTTCACAGTTCACAATGTGCTTCCACTGAGTTCTCCCCATAAGATCCTGTGGTAAACCTGTTTTATAAAAAACTATTTCTGATCATGATCTTTGATATGCAATTTTTTAATCTCATCAACTGTAAGCAGTGTGGACAACGATAACATAGACATCTGTCTCAGGAATGTCTGATTTAGAGAAAGACTCATAATTATTTTAGGATGGACACAGTATAATCCAAGATCACTTCAAGTAAGTAAATAGATGAATTATTTTTTTTTCCCTCTTCATGAAGTGAAGGCAGAGTAAAGTTTGGAATATTTCTTAGTAACATCCAATTTCAAGTTTGCCTGAAACAGTTATGCAAGGATTCTAACCTGTTCATTGCACTTAAATAAAAAAGACCACATAAAGCTATCATGCTGTTTTATACAGCTGAGGAAGGTCGACGTAGCATTGTATTTTTCTATTAAAAAATCACTCATACCAGGCCCTTGGGAATATTATTGTAAACAAGCTACACGACCTTGTTTTTTAGCAATGATTATATGTCATTACACCAAAGGTAGGTGTCTTAATTTATCCAGACATACTTAAAATTGAAGTAAAGAAATACGGTTTCAAGTAGAATCTGTCTACCTTTTTTACATTGAGAATACTTCCATAATACACTCAGGTCAAACAAACCAACCAAAAAAGCTTTTCATGCTCTCACAAAGGAGCTTCCAAATAATTGCAGAATTCTAGACTGAAAAGTGCTCAGCATAGGATATGCTAATTTGTACTTGAAATGAATGTGAAAGAGTAATATTAAGTCAAATAATTTTATTTCAGCTTACAGCAACACTAACAGTAAAAATTTCAGTTACTAAAAACTCATTTAAGATGAATTTTTACAATTCAATTGGAAATACAGGCAATATTGTTATCACGCTCTAAAAAACTTCAGAAAAACCCACAAAGCCCTTGCCAAATTAGTAATTACATTTAGCCAAAATGTAAATAGCATTATTGACATGAGGATTTTCATAGTATCTTGAAATGACAGTGATGCCACTTAATCATGACTACTCTTGTCATAGCAAATGATAGCCCAAGCCGTGCAAATCTTGCAGTGGCAATACAGTAAGGCAAAGTGAGGCCATGATGGCTGGTTGGCAGGGAAAGGCAGTGCCTGTCATAGCAGGTGATAGTCCCAAATCTCAAAGATCTTGCAGACTGACACTATCTTGACAAAGGCAAAGTAGAAGTTGTGACAGCAGGCTCTCAGGCACAGGGTAGCTCACAGCAGCCTCACAGTCTTTCCAGTCACAGTCAGGAAGTCCTCATCAGCCAAGGCACGAAGTGCTTCTTCAAACATTTCCTTCGTGACAGCCTTGAAGAAGAAGAGGGGCACATCAAATAAAGATGGGGAAAATACTTCAAACATAGTAAAAATGCTATACTTTCTACCAATTTTCTAATATTTCTATCTGAAGTTTTCATTTGTTCTATAGGAAAGTTGAAGTCTGGCCTGGAACCCTGAGGCTGAGTTTGCTAATTACAGAAGCAAAAAAACCTAAGGTACAGCAGATTCAACTCATCTGTCCATAACGGAGCTGGCTTTCTAGTTATGCCAACAAGTCATTCATGTTTCCATTTCCTTCCATAATGTGATCTGAGGACAAGAATGCTCTTTTGGGGGAAAAAAAAAAGCTTTTAAAAACTAATGGAAATGTAAAAACAAAGCAGTAAACTTACTGTATCAGACTGTGCTCGGAGATCATCCAAAAGCTGTTGGTATTTCAAAGATGGTGTTTTACCCTTTGATTGGATGAGCTTCCGTAAGGCTTGAGCCAATTCCTCTTTCCGCTTGCGAGCTGTTGCGCTCATTCCTTATAAAAGCAAAGAAAATACCTTTTAGCAATCAGCTGAGGACGACAGGCTAAGTTACATCTTAAAAATCACAAAATCCCGACAGCAGCGCTGCTTTAACGCTACAGAAGCACAAACCTGTCGTGAGAATGGATATGTCCACAATTCCGGTCCTTGGATCAGTAGCAGATTGTTTCAGCGCTTCCCGGTGGAGGCGTTTTGCTTCCTCCACATCAATTATTTCCACCTTCTCAGAGAAGCGCACCTTGGCGTGCGCCTCTGCCAGCCGGATCAGAGACTCCAGCTGCCGGGGGTACGCGGAAACCATTCCCTTGCCGCTGCCGATCTTCCTCATGTCCACATATGCCTGAAAGGGAGACACTCCTTACATTTTCACTGCATATTAATTCCTTTTCAGCCCCCTGCATCCCCCTCTTCATATAAGCAATTCTGGCAGGCGATCCCAAATACTGTATTTCTGCTCACACACCTTCATGGTTCTTCTGCAGTGATGAATAACCGCATCAAAAAAATTCTTGTCCGTTATAAAGCAATTAAGCCATGGTAATGAATTGAGTTTTGAATCACTTTAGAATCTGGATTAGTCTCATATTGCAGTACTTGTGTTTGTGATGACACATTTTGCTTTGGTAGATTTTAGTGTGTTTTATGTGATGGAACCAAACCAACATACCTGAAAGCTAAACATTAGAATGCAGAAAGACTCATTTGACCCCTCTTTCCATTAGAGACCTTTTTTTTCTTAAGGATCTTACAGAAGGCTGTTATGTAGATAGAGTGTACCTACAAGGGAATTTCATCACTTCTGACAAGTCAGGAAAAGACTCTAAACAGTCTCAGCAGCAATTCCTTTACCTCAATAAGGGCTTGACTTGCTTCTTCACCTAATCTGGGATTGACATAGCTTCGAGCATATGCAATGTAATCCCTCAGTACTGCCATATCCATGTATTCCTCCTCCATATTTTCTTCACTTTGGTAGTACAGTGAAACCAAATGGCGAGCAAGGCGTCTGTCGTAAGCTTCATCACGTGGATCCAACATCAAGAAGATCAAGTCAAATCTGAATGGGATATGATCCAGTATTAGTGTGCATACTTTCTTGTCATTTAGGTACCTGGCTTAGAAGGATTTGACGTAAGTAGTACAGGTAGGAGTTACTAGACTGTTAATTCCTACTCTCAGTAGAAATTGCTTTCTTACACTGAACGTTTTTCTAGAATTCTCAAGGTACAGAACAACATGATGGATTTTCTTACACACTATGGACTTGAAATTTTGAAAGCAAGGTAAATTTTGCAGAATTCAGATTCAATGTTCAAGGCTGACATGTTTTGTTTCCTTAAAAATCCCACACCACACATCCCCTGCCAAAAGAAAGTTGCAACTACCACAAACAAAAAATGCCACACACGTAATAAATGCACAGAACTTGCTGCTAAAGATACTGCCCTGAAATACAACAGCACAAAAACGTAAGTAAATAAATAACAAAGAATTCAAAAAGCACTTGTAGTTTAACCCCGAAGAAAATGGTTTGTAATTCTATTAACAATGTATTTAGCTAGTCTCAACTGCAAGAAGACACGGATAATACATTTTTAGTCAGCCAGTAATGTATTTTTGTAGGCTTAAATCCAATAAATGGTGGAATTGAGATGCTGCTCAAACCTAGGAGCTTTTAATTGAAATTTAAGCCAGAAGTGTTCTCAGCTGTTGCCCAAATAACTGACCAGCACTGCTTACCTCCTCAGGTAAATTTTACAAAGCAGCATGAAACAGGCACAGATCTTAAGATGCTGCCACCTCTGCTGCCAAGTTCCCTGATCATCAGTGTTTCACTTTAAAAGCTTTATGGAGCTAAGAAAATCATCCAGAATTTTTGTTAAAGTTACCAATACATTAAGTTTCAGAACAGCTCTTTACTAGGGGACAGCATTTAAAATCTGTGCTATTAAAGTTTTCCATTAGGTTGTGAAGAACACAGTAGTTCTATTCTACTATATGTAATAATTTTCAGAAGAGGAAGTGTAACATCCCCTAAAAATAACACATGCAGCACAGTTCGGTACCTTGACAGCAACGTATGAGGAAGCTGAATGTTTTCAATTGTAGTCTTCTTCGGATTCCACTGTGATTCTATAGGATTAGCTGCTGCTAGGATAGATGCACGAGCATTCAGTTGGCAAATAATTCCAGCCTGTCAAAAGGAAAAACATTTCTGAAGCCAGCTGCAGCTGTGCCACCAAAACTTCCCTCCAATTTCATAAGATCACCAGTGTTATTAGATGGATTCTGTAACCAAAAACTGCACTGTGAAAGCCTGAGTAAAGCAAGAGCAAATGCCTCTAGGAATAACTTCCATTTCATTTACCTTTGCAATGGAGAGTGTCTGTTGCTCCATTACTTCATGCAGAACTGACCTTGTGCTTTCATTCATTTTATCAAACTCATCAATGCAGCAAATGCCATTGTCACTAAGTACTAGAGCTCCTGTCTGAAGAACCAGCTGTCGTGTTTCTGGATCCTTCATCACATATGCAGTAAGACCAACTGCACTTGAGCCTTTGCCAGAAGTATACTGGCCTCGAGGAACCAGGTTATACACATACTGGAGCAGCTGGGATTTGCTAGTACCAGGATCACCACAGAGAAGAATGTTGATCTCTGCACGAAAATTGCCTCTTCCTGTGTGAGTAAAATCCTTTCTTGATCCGCCAAAAAGCTGAAGCAGAATACCCTATAGAAATGAAAATACAGATGTAACAGAGCAAATCCAACCGTTCAACCGAAACATCTGAAAAACAAACACTGCTAAAATTAACACAACTCAATGCATCTGAGTTTCAAGCATTAAAGACAGAAATTTTGTACATCTTTGTAACCAGATTTTGGTTGGAACCTGAAGAATCCCCTTTGATGAAGTTTTCCTCAGTTTTCCATCCCCCTAAACTTGATGTCCCTTTATTAGCATGTTGCAAAGGTAACAACAAAAGGAACTGTTAATACTGTGTTCCCATCTCATAAGTAAATCATTGTATGGTTTTGAATTATACTTTCAGGAACCTGTGGACTATAATAATGTATAAATCTATTAAAAAAACCCCTCAAAGGAATATACTTGGAAGAGTAGTGTTCGATGTCTAGTAATACCTTGAGACCTGCTTACTGACTGCAGTTTTCACAATGTTCTAGCACCTCAGTTGACACTTTATTGGAACAGTCCCTTCTTGGATACATCCAAGTAAATGTTCCAATACTCCATAATTCAGAGTCAGCCAAATGTCACTTTGAAGCTACTCTTCTCTTGTGGATGCCTCTTCTCAGCAGGCAGTTACTATGTTACAGGTACTTACTTACCTTTGATCATCAGCAATCTGAACTTCCAAGAAATGTCCAAGATGCATCCTGCAAAGTTTTGCCAGTTCTGCTGCCTTCCTACCTTTTCAGTTCTCTTCCCTCTAACTAAGACTCCTTAATAGCACAAAAAGAATTATGGTACACTTACAACCAACTCCACCCTGACAAGACCATGACATTTTAAGACTGCTCAAGATAACAGCTTTGTGACTTTTTAAGTTTCAAGATACATTAACAACAAACAGTAACTACAAACATACACACATAAAAATATATGTCTTAAAAGAGAAATACAGAACTTTTCACCTTTTTGATATCTTCATGCTCATAGATACTTGGAGCCAATGCTAAAGCAAGCCTCTCATAAATGTCTGCTTTTTTAGAAAGCTCTTTGAGCATTTCCACACGTTCCTCTGTAAACCTCTTTTGCTCAGTTTCCTCATCAACACAGTGCAGGCGTTTGGAGTCTGTCTTGCGATAGTGTATGACGTCAATGTGGGTCTTATACACGGAGTTTACACTGCTGACCCGGGGATTAACTCGAATGGGGACTGCCCTGTAGATACCTAAATACAAATTTCAGTCACAGCATTAGATAGGGAGAAACACGCTAATTTCAAACCCTAAAAATATTACAAGTTCCCAGGAAGACTAGAACTTTTCTAAACAGCCTAAATGCTTTGTCACCTTATTTCTCACTAAGTCATGTAGAAGCCATATTTAAGTCACCTAGACCCATTTTTGCAGATAGACGTACATGTTTTTTATTCGTGCCAGAGGTGTTCTCAACAATGAAAGCATTTTTGAAAAAAAAACTAAGGCTTGATGCTTTTGAAATTCCCAGCCTTTCCTCCTCTTTTTAAGTGCCAAGTTTAATAACAGCTTTCTAATGCATTTCAAACAGTTTGGGGTTTTTTACAGCAGTTGTTTGAAAGCAAAGTGGTTTATAGTATGTTGCTACAGTATTACAAGACTTTACGTTTATCACTCTTCTGACTGCAGACACTATTTAAGATACCGTGTCTTCTTCAGTTACAGCTTTAGAATTAAGGAATCAAGATCAGACAGCCTGGGGATGTCTAGTCCAATCGTGGGGTCAAACTGGAGTCCACTGTTTGCTAAAGGGCTGTGTCTCATCAGGTTTTGAGTATCTCTAAGATCAAAGACTGCACAGGGCCTTGCCAGTCAGCCTGTGATGAGGCTCAACCACACTAACGGTAAAAAAGTTCTTATTCAACTGGAATTGCCTGTATTTCAGTTTGTGCCCTCTATGTGCCACTAGGCATCATTAAGCAGAGTCTGGCTTTGTCTTCTTGACATTACCACCCCTCCACCCACACCAAATCAGGTATTTCTAAACATGCTGCTAAGATTCCCCCAAGCCTTCTGCTCTCCAGACTGAGCAGTCACAGCTTTCTCAGCCTTCCTGCATACGACCAAGGCTTCTGTTACTGTCATAGCCCTTTGCTGAATTCACTCCTGTATGTTCATGTCTCCCTTGCCCTGGGAGACCCCACAATGGGAGCCAGTGCTCCCCCAACCTGCTGGCAACACTCCTAATACAGCTCAGGAGAATGCTGGCACTGCAGCCATGTTTTATCAAGCACTAATTCCTTCCAGTTTTGTTTTTGTCTGCAAGTTTCCTGAAGGTATAAAACAATGTCACAATCAGAAAACGTTTCCAGGATTATTTGCTCTATCACCATTCCCAGAGCTCAACATGAAGCTGACTGGCCTGCAGTTCCCCAGGTCTCCTCCTCACTGTAGGGAGTGCCATTGGCTTTTTTTCCTTGCATTTTAGCCAGTCACCGTGACTTTTCAAATATAACTGAGTGGCTTTGCAAAGAAAGCGTCCAGCTCCCTCAGCACTTGGAAGTACATCCCATCAGGTCCCTTCACACACAGTTAAGATTAATGAAAAAGAAAAATGGAAACACTCAAACCAAATTTTACCTGTGACATTAACTCTGTCACCGGGCTGAACTTTATCAACAAGGTCATTGTGAGCAAAGAGTGCCACTGTATGCGGGGTCTGTCCAGCTGGCATATCTTCAGGAGACTCCTGCAGTTTGATCTAGCAAAAACACCACTTAGGTTTCAGTTGCAAAAAAAGCAGAGCTTTTCCACAAAGCATACAACGGGATTTTTAATTAACAGTCTTCAGCATCATTTTGAATCAGGAACATTACTCAGGAACAAAACATCCCCACCCAAACAGCAAAACTGATTACTGATTTAAAGAGATTACGAAAATGAGAATTCTGCTGATTGCTACTGGCATGAAAAAATACTGCTACAAACAAGGCTCACCTAGTCTAGACAGAAGTGGACATACTGTATATAAAGGGGTTTACATACAAAAACATTAAGAGGTGTACATACTTCATTTCATCCTCCTAATGCATTTCTTCTCCAAAGTAGACTTACTGTTTCACTAACTTGTTTCACCCATTTCCATGTTCCAAACCACTTTTTCTTTTCAAAGTATTCAATCTCAAGATACATAACTAAAGCTCTGGATGATTTTAGAGGGTGGGGGAGCAAAAACAAGCCACTCTTTCATTCTAGCCACCACCTAAGCCAACATACCATCTGTTTGTCAGAGAACATGGATCTGTTGTGAATCAGTGCCATGCTGTGCGTTGTGTTACAGTTCTTGCACACTGATGGTTCAGCAATCCTGCCACGGTCGATTTCCACTCTGGTGGTGAAAGCGCAAACCTGACATCTAAAGAATGCTTCCTGCATCTCAGGAATTAACTGGGAACTTCTGATGACCATGCCACTGATGGTGATGAGTTGATCAATGTCTACAAAAATACAGAGACTCATGTCACAACCTCATACTCTTAAAATTTAAACCTTCAAAATTTCACCTTACAATAGTTTTTAGGCAGAAGGTAGACAGACAGGTTACTACTATTTTGTTTATGCAAAAAAAAATCATAAATGCGTAATACAAACATTCTAATTTACAGAAGTATGTATACAAAAGAAAGAATCCTTTGCACTTGCAGAGCTAAGAATATGAGTAGTTGATGATAGGAAAGATTTCCCTTATGGATAGATTATTCTGCATTTTGGCTCTAAAGCATTTGCTTTTGAAACAGAATGAATGGAAGACATTGACCTGGATGGACCACAAGTACAGTTTTATACAGTCTTAATGTAATCCTATTTAGCATTCACAAAGTTTATGACAATCTTTATGATTCTTATATAACATGGTAAGCCAAAAGTTTACCTTCAGGGTTTAGATTTCTCATATTCCTGGTCTTCAGTGCATTATATGGCCTTACTTGAATTTGATGCTCTAGTATTGAATCGGGGTAACGATCAAAAAAGATCTCATTGGCAGCCATGTCAAATGTTGGGATAACTTCCTGTATTAGAAACAGCTTACAAGTTATGTCATAGAATGAAGAAACTATGCATAAAGCATATGATGTGCTGCTGATCAGCCAGTAATGACTAAAAAGTTACACCATTTGAACACTGTCCTATGTAACACAAAACCTGCTGTTTGGATCAAATTTATTCAGTCACTTAAGTATTGCTTAGGGGTGGAAGTGCAAAACTCTGGACACTGCAATTCACCAGCTAATTCCCCATGCACGAGGTACTCACTGTTTCTGTGATCACCTACTATGGAACAAGACATTTTATATTCAGTAAAATAAAGCAGCCACTGAGATTGCACTGAACACACACAGTATGCACTGCATTTAAACAAGCATTTTAAAACCCAGAACTATCAAAGAGCCACCTGAACGCCAGAAAACAAGTGCACTACTTCACCTGAGGATAGCAGATCAGTTGCCTGTAGAGGTTTTCATCAAATGATCTTAGATGGTCACAATTTACATTCAGGAATGGTTCCCCAACCATATTAATCTGCAAGGGAGTTAGGAAAGTTTTAGCTCAATGGCATGCAAGACTGAAAATAGAAAAGCTAAATTACAAATTACTGCATTACAAGTACCTCTTGAAGTCGTTGCATATAGCGTGGCTCGTTAAGATCCAGGCCAATGTCTTCGTCCTCTTTATCCAGTGGATCGATGAAGCGCTGGAGAAATCTCTGAATGTTAGAGGTAAAAGAAAGGAAAAAATGAGCAGAATGTAGCAGTACAAAAACCTCCTTTGTATCAGATTCAACTAATATTTGTTTAAATCAAACTAGCTTTTCATTAAAAAAAGGAAGAAACAAAACTCACCTGGAATTTTTCTTTGCATGAGGCCACATTAACATCAGTTCCCCAGATAACAAGCCTTTGTCCAAGAGATTGCTCAGTTGCTACTATATCTTCAGCCAGCTGCATGGAAACAAATTGAGCATATACAAATATTTATATGTTTAAAAAGAAGTTTACAGATACAAGAGGTGAGACATCCACCTACCCCATCCGAGTGTAAATCCACTTGTCTGGCTTTACGGACAGATCCAAGATCCGGCCTCTGCCTGACTGGAGTTCCTCGTACACCACTTCGTGGGGTACCCTCCACCCTGGAGCTGGGTGTGCCGTAAGTCAGAGGTGAACTGATGTCAAAGTCAAGAGGAATGGCTATAAAAGGAAGTGTTTTGTGTTGATTATTGAGATATTTTACATCTAGAGCAGACTAAAATTCAGCCTCTGCATTTGTCTCATCATTCCTTCAACTGTCATGAGTAGTATCAGTCAAGCCCAGTGTTTCGTCACACAATAAATGTTCCCAATCTTCCTAGAACTTTTGTTAACAACTCTTCTCAAAGATCCCAAGTTCGAATAAAACTTCCCCAGAACTTTACAGCAGTACTGCATTTTAAAACTACACTGGAGTTCAAGCATAAAAACATGCAGAATTTTAGATGAAACACTTTTGTTAGTATTTTGAGGGTGGCAGAGCAAGTGACACAATTAAGAGCTACTCGAAAAAGAATCCTATACATAAAAGCAAGAAAGGCTTTCTGTGGCAGACAACCTAGTTCCTTTTGTGTTAGCAGTTTCATTATTCTTTCTATAAATAAATTTTGAAAACTAATGTGTATTCCCTGATACATATTCCCATGCTAACTGGAAGCTGCGGTAGAGATCTGCACCCCAGACACTGACTGCAGAGTTCACGATACTAAATTCAAATGAGAAACGTTGAGACAACGCTTATTTTTTTCCTCCAGCATTTTTCAGCCGGATCGGGCCCGACGCTGGCTCGGTCCCGGGCAGTGCAGTCCGCCCCCCCGGGCTGCGTGCCCAGAGCCCAAGCGGCCACGGAGCCGCCCCCGCCCCAGCGTACCGGAGTGCCGGAACTGCGGCGGGCTGGAGAACAGCGCATCGGCGGCGCCGGGGCTCTGCACCTCGGCGGGCGGGGACGTGGGCATAGGCTGCAAGTCCCCGGTGGAGGTGGAGTCGTCTGTCCGACGCTTCTGGGAAGGAGGAGAGCGAGCATCTTGTGCTGCAAGACACAAGCGGAGCCGGCGTTACCGTAGCCAGGCCGCCAGACCAGGCGGACAGAGGCAGGGACGGAGAGAACACCCCCGGGGCGGGGGCCCACCTCTTCCCTCCGCAGCACTTACGAGTCGAGGGGTTGCTGCCACGGCCGCGCTTGCCCCGTCGGCGGCTGGGAGTGGAGGCTGGCGACGACATGGCGCTGCTGCGGCTCCAGCGGCGGTCCTACCTGGGGGTAGGGGTTCGGCGAAAATGAGCGCGGCGGGCGCCCCGCCACCGGCCGAGCCCTGAGCGGCGGGTCCCCGTCCCTTTCCTCCCCTCGGCAGCCGCGACCCCCGCCCGCCGCCCTCACCCACCTGTGCAGCACGGCTAACCCCGCCACACTCCGCGCCAAAGCCAGCGGCGTGCGCGCGCCCTCCCGGGCTTTCTGGCCAATGGCGAGGCGCGATCGTAACGGGAGCGCCCAACGAAGGCAGAAAGGGGGGATGCGGAACAGAGAGGGAAAGGAGGGAGGCGATGAATCCTCTGGAGCGCTGAAGTGACCGTCGTGCCCCGCTCGACCTGCTACAATAGAGAAAGAATTATAATGCGGGTTACTATTTGTGGTACAATACAGAGGCTGTCCTCAGTAATGGCACATAGCCTGCCCCCCTAAACCCAGCGTGGAGCCGCCCGCACCTTACCGAATTTCGCGGCAAAACTAGGGCTGCCGGAAGGCGTGGGGAGGTTGGAGCAGCCCATTCTCTGAGGAGGGGAGGAACTGGCAGTGTACAGCATTACTGCCAAGTTCTGGGCTGCTTGGTACGACAGAAGCGTGGAGCTCCTGGAGCGTGTCCAGCCAAGGGCAATAAAGATGATTAAGGGGCTGGAGTATCTCTCTGATGAGGAAAGGCTGAGGAAGCTGGGGCTGTACAGTCTCGAGAAGAGACGACTGAGAGGGAACCTCGTCAACGTCTATCAATATTTATAGTGACGGTGCCAAGAGGATGGGGCCAGGCTCTTCTCGGTGGTGCCAAACAATAGAACAAGAGGCAAGAGACAGAAACTAAAGCGCAGGAAATTCCACCTGAATGTGAGGAAGAACTTCACTGTGCAGTGACCGAGCACTGGAACAGTTTGCCCAGAGAGGGTGTGGAATCTCTCACGAGAGATACTGAAGCATTGTCTGGATGCAACCCTGTGCCGTGTGCCTGCTTAAGCGGGGAGGTTGGAGCAGATGGCCCACTGTGGTCCTTTCCAACCTGATGCATTCTGCCATTCTGTGTGTGCATGTCGTGAGCCCATCCTGCCACAAGAGACGTAAAAGCGCCCGAAACGCTCTTCCCTGCCGCCGGCCCTATTCCGCTGGGAATGGTCTGGCGGAGCGCTTCTCCTGCCCGAGCTGAGCAGCCCGCGTCCCCCCGGCTGGCGTTGGACGCGGCGGAAGGCGGGCCCTTCCCGCCCGCTTCCTCGCCTCCGTTCCCGGGGGGCCGGGGCAGCATGGCTGGGGTGCAGCAGTGCCTGCTCCAGCTGCACCGCTGCCTGCAGCCCGGCGATGCCTCCGGCAGCGCTCTGCACGGATACAGCCTGCTCCGCAGCCTGGCCGAGACCTGCGTGGCCAGCGCGTCCAGCGGCGAGCAGGGTGCGCCCGCGGGCCCGGGCCCGGCGGGGGGAGCTGAGCGGGGCCCGGGGAGCGCTCGGTGCCGGCGGGACACACGCACCGGGCCGGTGCTTCCGTGGGCCCTCCCTCCGTGCTGCGCTCCGCGCTGTGTCACCGGTGATTCCGAGGGAGGGGGGTCTCCTGCCCCAGACGACCATTCACCGGGGTAAAAGCACTTCGGTGCGGGCCCCTCTGTGCTGAGCTGCCCCTGGGTTGGCTTTCCCCCGGGCCTGAGCAGGGGCAGGCTCCGGAGCGAGGGCGCGGGCTCAGGCCCGGGCCCCGAGGCCGTGGGGGCGGTCAGTAGCGCCCGCAATTTGTTGTGGTTTTTCTGGTGCCCAAGGCGTCGGGTCACCCTTTTGCACCAGGGGATGGGCTGGGTGGTGTGCGCGAAGCCAACTCCCCCGATGGTTCCTTTGCCTCCCTGCAGCGCTGCACCTGTCCCTGGTGTTTTCCCAGGATCATGGCTTACTCGTCTTTATCCACAAATCCCTCACCATCGAGGAGGTAAGTTGGTAAACCTGAAAGTAGTGTGAAGGTAGTGCTGTATGCACAGCATGTTACACACTCCCTTTTTTTTTTTTTTTTTTTTACTTTTCAGTTTCGAGATTGCAGGGAGGAAGCGTTGAAGTTTCTTTGTGTATTTATGGAAAAAGTTGGTGACAAAATTCATCCTTATGCCTGTAGTATTAAGGTAGGTAAATGAAAATTATTTCCTAAAAGTGTTTTTGCCAGATAGTTGAAACAAGTCTGGTGGGTGTCGTGTCATAACATTCATACCTATACTTTGCCTCTCCCAGTCAGCTTTGCCCATCTCTAGTGTTCTTGTTAGAGCTGAAATAATTTTAATTTGACGTAAACTGTAATTCATACCACAGAGCAGTGTGGAATTGTTTGTCCAGCTGTGGACTTAATTTTATTAACTTTTCTTTATAGACCATCGTAGGTATTGGTTCTGAAAATTAATTCTTTTCACGGGAAATAGTAGTTTTTATTTTTTAGTTAAAAAATAAAAAAAAAATTATGATTTCTGATCATAAATTGGTAGGTACTTATTTTATGGACTGATAGCACTGAGATAGAAAACTTGCTCTGTGTGCCTTTTACTGCAGAAACTGCAATTTCTTTGCTCAAGTTGGTGTTTGTTATTATGTCAGACAGTGCTGCAGTATTGTCAGTGAGGCCATTGCCAGGACTAGACATTGTTTTATTCTTTAAAAAACCTTAAGCTTGTAAGCAGCAGATACTTTAAAGAGGTAGAAGAATATGCTATCTTTGAATTTCCATCTTTACTTACAAGTATTGTTACCTTAATTTTCTTTGTTGTGCAGCAAACTTGTCTTAGTGTCTATACAAAAGAGAAAGCAGCAAAATGTAGAATTGCAGCACTGGAACTTCTGATTAAGGTAAAAATGCGGTTTATAAATCTTTCTTGTTTCTAGAAAAGTAGTAGGAAATCTACTGTATTACTATAGTTACACAATATCATGCAGAATATCAGAGTCACAGAATAAGCTGAGTTGGAAGGGATTCACAAGGATCATTGAGTCCAACTCCTGGCCCTGCAGAGCACCATCCCCAAAAGTTACACCACATGCCTGAGAGCATTGTCCAAACATTTCCTGAGCCATTGTGAGGTGTGGTGCTGTGACCACTTCCCTGGGGAGCTTCTTCCAGTGCCTAGCCACCCTTTGGGTGGAGAATTGTTTTCTGATATCCAACCTAAGCTTCCCCTGACATAGCTTCAAGGCCATTCCCTTGGGTCCTGTCACTGGGCACCAAAGAGAAGAGAACAGTGTCTGCCGCTCCTGTTCCCCTCGCAAGGAAGTTGGGAGTCTGCAGTAGCAAAAGAACAGTGACAGCTAGTATTTAGATGTTAAAATAAAACTTTTTAACAACAGATTGTCTTCGATATTCTCCAGTAGGTTGCTTAGATGTGGGCATGTTGTTCCTTCATCTGTTAAGAGCAAGACACAGTTGTTTTGGGGGCAGTTGTAGATCTCTCTCTCAGTTTATTATGGTTATTTAAGGAGAAATTTTTCTGATCAATTGCATTCTTGATTTAAAATAGCATGTATTATATATACTATTATAGTATAAAATATTTCAAAAGTGTGGAGGTGAAGGAGTTTTTTCCTAGAAATTTAATTGCTGTGTGAGACAGTAGTTCCTTTGAATGTATTTAGACCCATCTTTTGTAAATGCTTTTGTGCCTACTTAGATTTGTTTATGAGAAACAAAACTCCCTTCTGAGTTATCCTGAGTCAGCTCTGTGAATTGGATTGGCTTTATACCAGTAGGGAGAGAAATACAGTATGATAAAAGCTACTGCAGACTTGCTAAGCCTGTGCTCTGTGAAGTTTATATATACGTATGTATAAATCCTATCATGTGGGTTTCATGTAGTTGACCTATATATAATATGTATACTATAAATTAAAAGTTGTAAATTTTGTATTTTTGCATATATAGGAGGATAGTAGATAAGGTAGATTGCATACCATTACTCTTCTTTGTACGAGTCACCTTAGATCTCTTTCATTGAATAGCATACTTGCGTACTTAAACTGAACTTACATATATGAACTGTGGGGTTTTTTTGGACAAAGTAGTATTGGGGTATTGATCTAAATATTTTTCTTTTTTTTTTCTTTTTTCTCTTTTTTTTTCTTTTTTTTTTTTCTTTTTTTTTTTTACTCCATCTTAGTTGCTTCACAGTTTACAACGTTCCTGTCTGATGGAAGAAATGAAAGTTAGAGAGATATTTAACAAATTTTATGGGGAGCTTGCTACAAAAAGTAAAATTCCTGATACAGGTAGGCCTTAGCTTTTCTTTGATTTTCCGCCTGTACTCAGCACTGGTGAGGCTGCACCTCGAATCCTCTGTGCAGTTCTGGGCCCCACCCAGGAAGGACATTGAGGGGCTGGAGTGAGTCCAGAAAAGGGCAGCAGAGATGGGGAAGGGTCTGGAGCACAAGTCCTGTGAGGAGGAGCTGAGGGAGCTGGGAGTGTTAGGAGAAAAGGAGGCTCAGGGGCAACCTCACCACTCTACCTCCTGAAAGGAGGCTGTAGCCAGGTGGGGGTTGGTCTCTTCTCCCAGGTAACAAGTGACAAGATAAGAGGAAATGACTTCAAGTTGCACCAGGGGAGGTTTAGATTGGATATTAGGAACAGTTGCTTCACAGAAAGGGCTGTCAGTCGTTGGAGCAGGCTTCTGGGGAAGTGATGGAGTCACCATGCTGGACACGTTTAAAAGATGCGTAAATGTGGCACCTGGGGACGTGGTTCAGTGGTGGGACTTGGCAGTGTTGGGTAAATGGTTGAACTTGATGACCTTAAAGGTCTGTTCCAACCTAAATGATTCTATGATTATAAAGCCCTTTGTAATCTTATTCTAACCCTGGCTAGTGTTGTCCTCAAAGCTGCAGTTTTAGTGTGATAGTTCCTGCCTTGGTCACCTCTAATGTGAGCTCATCAGTTCTGCCTTGCCTGGTTATGTTATTTATGGCATATTACTGTGAGCTCCAGTTTGATCATTATGGCTAGTTACTGCTGAAATCTTGGCTTTACAGGACTACCCCTCATAAAACTGGTTGTGCCTGCATAGAATTCTTCACTCTGAAGCCTAGAAATTTCTGCTAGCTGTTTGCCTTAACAAGTGCTTCCTCAGTGCATGTGGCCTTTAAATTAGTTTTCTGAGTGCTGTTTAGAAATAGTAAATGTGTTTTAACTTACTGGTGTGAGAGGATGATGCATCTCACATTGTAGTATATCACTAAGTATATATATGTGTGTGTACATATATAAAGATATTTGCTCCACACTTTAATCAGAAATTATACTGTCAGGGATGATCTTCTCCGGGTTGCAGGTTAATAGGAATTGCCTTGGGAATGTCGAAGCAATTATTTCAGTAATTAAGATTTAACAATATTAAAAATTACTTTCTAGTATTGGAAAAGATTTATGAGCTTTTGGGAGTTTTGGGAGAAGTCCAGCCTAGTGAGATGATTAACAACTCTGAAAAACTATTCCGAGCTTATTTGGGAGAGCTTAGAACACAGGTATGATTGGAATTTCTTTCAATTCTTTTGTTAGTTGCTTCGGTTTTTTTTGCATTGGTTTGGTTTTGGTTTTTTATTTCCTTTGAAGTGTATAGCACTGGCTGTTGGAATACTATTGTAGCTGGAATAATCTGTAGGGGTTGAACTGGACAATCATAAATGCTTCCTGAAGGACTGTTGAAGTTGTGTTCTCTGGCTCTGAGAAGCTTTCAAAGTGAAAATTCAAGGCCATCAATAACAGCAAATTAACCAATACACTGTGCAGAAAGATGGCTTGTGATGGTCATTTCCCAAGAAATGTTACCTTGTCATGCACTGGTAGTTTCTGATTTGTTCTATACTGGCTGCAAAGTTCTTGCATGTGAGGTAAGCATCACATTTCTGATGAACTTTGATATATTCTGATTTTCTAAGTACTTTTGAGACATTAGTGTATTTTATCTAAGTTTTGGTCTTGGTGGAATACTTCCGTGCTTTTCAAATTATCTCTTGTGCTTCCCTCCAAAAGGTGTGACATATAGAAGTAAAGATGTTTCTGCAGAGTTGTTTTGTAGAGTTGGGTGCTGATAGAACTCTTAAGATGAAATAAGTTATTTCCCTACACTTCTAGGAACTGGGAAGCCTTGGTGTAAATGTATCTTACCTTGAGGGTATTTTATTTTTCAGATGACATCTGCTATAAGAGGACCCAAGCTACCTCTTGTAGCAGGATGTCTGAGGGGGCTGGCTGCACTCATGTACAACTTCACCAAGTCTGTGGATGAAGGTATGTTCTTTTTCTATGTGAAAGGCAGTGACACATTTTGATGGAGTTTTACAGACAGTTGTACATTTAGTTGTTACATAGCCAAAAAGTAGCACCATTTCCGTGTGTAAACTCAGAATTAAAATTTGCCTGTTAGTAGATGGTTTATGCAAAATGCACAGTCACACAGTCCTTGTAATCTGTCTTTGTGTGAAGTGGCTTCATCAGCATTTTTCTGTATGTAAATCTTTGAAGTGCTGTTTTCTGACCACATATTGGGCAGCTTCCATTGAAGCTGAAGTGCAGTTTGCATGGAGATGTGTTTCTCTTAAAAGTCTGCTTAAACATGGCTTTTCAGAAAATCAGCTAATAGATGTACATTTTTTTTTTCAAATTTAAGAGTATTTCAGGAAAAAAGGTCTCTGTCTCTTAAAATGAGACGTATAAGGCTTTCCAATATCACTTCTTCATACCAAGCTTAGATAAAAATACCTTATAGTCTTCACTCTGCCTACTGTATGTCAGTAGTGACATACTCACTATTGGATTGTTTCACAGATCCTCAGACTGCAAAGGAGATTTTTGATTTTGCAATGAAGGCAATCAACCCACAGGTAAATCTCCTGCATGTTAATTGTTCTGCATAAACCAGTTAGCCCTGGTGACGAGTAAATCACAGTGACAAACCTTTTCTGATATTACAGGTTGATCAGAAACGATACGCAGTACCTCTAGGTAAGATGTAAACTATTCCCATTTATGCTGAGGTGGAGACTGTCTTTTGTCTGGAATTGTTTATTCTTTACTGGATGTGTTCAGATGTCTCTAGTCTCTAATCTTCTAAGCTGGCCAGGGGGAAAGCTGCTGTACTTCAGATATGGAGTTTAACATGTGTTTGGTTAAACTTAGTCAAGGTCTAGTCAGCTTACAAATAGCAGCACTATACTTGATGCCATTTGCCCCTCTGGAGTAGTACAAAACTGTAATGTGAGAAAGAAATGGTAGAAATAAGGGGAGTGTGGCTAATGAGGAGAAAAGAGGTGATAGTGGCCTGAGTTTAAAAACAAAAAAAAAAAAAAGAGAGAGAGAGAGAAATTTCACTGGAAGAAGGAGAGAAAGAATGGGGGAAAAAAATCAGAAGATTAGAAATTGGCCTATGAAATGTGAGTGGCATGTGCAGAAATTGCAGAAATGCAAGGTTTGAGTATTAGGCCCATGGTAACTGTGAGGGGTAAACCCCTCTTTAAAGGTAGTCTGTCCTCTCCCCAGTTAATTAATTAAGGAACTTGAAATTTCATTTATGCTTATATTTGGGATAGTGAGATTACCTATAATCTGAATTCTTTATTTGTCTGCATCACAGTTTGGCAGAGGTGGGGTCTTGTGCATATGTCCTGGCAACAGAAACCAGATCCTTCTGAATTGTGCAATCAAGTATTTTTATTTATAACCACTGAGGTCCCTTTCTTTTTCAATATTAATATAAATTACATCAGAACACACCTGTGCATTCCATAATGGTGTACATTTAAAAAGAGGATTTTGGAAAGTTGTTTTTATGCTTAAGTTCTTAATGTTTGGGTACTGATAACTGTAGAGTATCAGTAGAAGCTGGAGAAATACGTTTTATACCCTCCAGTCATGGTGGGTATAAAGTCCTAATGTGGACTGTCACAGTCTGGGCTGGTTGTGTAAAATGTGATGTAAGTCTGTTTTCAATGAGAATTGTTTTTAAATTGCAGCTGGGTTACAGTTGTTCAGCTGGCACTCTGCTCAGTTTGGAGCCTTGCTCCTGGACAACTATGTGTCCCTCTATGAAGTGATGTGCAAATGGTGTGGCCACACGCATCAGGAGTTGAAGAAAGCCAGTTATTCTGCGCTAGATTCATTCCTCAAGCAGGTGTGGTAACTTCACTGGGATCTCCAAGTCTAAAGCAAAATTAAATTTCTTGAAGTAGTGTGAATATTTGGTGCTTGAAAGATCAATGAATCTATTTAATGAAAAATTATTTAGTTTGAGGTACTTTGTATTACAAGCTAGGTGCCTTCTAAGATTTGCTGTAATTTGTTTTGTGAAGTGCTGGAATGTTTATATCTGTTTTACAGATTTCCTTAATGGTGGCTAAAGATGCAGTGCTACACAAGAGCAAGTTGCAGTTCTTCCTGGAGCAGTTCTATGGGATTATCAGGAGGGTGGATTCGAGCAGCAAAGAGTTGTCCATCGCCATTCGCGGATATGGGCTTTTCGCAGCAGTATGTGGAAAGAATTTATTCTGCTGGAGGAGCTTGCTAAAAAGCATGTAAAACTAGGAATCATATACCATGCATTTTACAATTTTATACAGCTCTTTTAATAGGGAATGCTCCTGTTTCTGGGCTAAGTGTTGGACTTAAGTAATTACACTGTAAAATACCTTTTGGATGAAAATGTTAAAATCGTGTACTGAATCTAGTGGGAGGTCTTGCAGCGTGGGGTTGTAGTTGTAGATTTTTCTTCTGCACAAGTTCTGAAATGGAAAAACAAGAGCTTCTTATACAGTTGTCACAAACCTTCAGGATGTGTTTAATTGCTTAGGTACAGGCAATACCTTGTTATCTCTCTTCGTTTAAATGGTAGAATCCAGGTTTCACTCTTAAAGTAGTTCAGAGATTCTTACAGAGCTCACTCAAACAGCTAGAAGGCACTGCTGATTGCAGGACAGTAGGAGGTGATTTGTGAAACAACCACAAAGTAAAATACAAGAAACAGCAAACAAAAGCATGTTTACATACCAATGTGGATGGCAGGTATGTTTGTCAGGAAGCACCGTTAGGAGCAAACTTACATTTCTGTCAGCAGTCAGTTAACATGGGGATATAACAATAAAGTTATTGTTCAATAAAGAAGGGGTGGTATTCATGTATTTGCAGTCTCTGTGCTTGATGGTGGTACCACAGCTTTTATATAATAAAATTCTAGACCGGGGGGTTTTTTGTCTCCCAAAGCAAAAATTTGATTAGATGATCTCCAGGATTATTTAGAGAAATTTAGGAATTGTGATTGAATTGCTGTTTACTAGCTGAATCCTCTTTTTGGTATTCTCAGAATACCAATATACTCAGAAGATATTCTGAATAGAGTACATTTGTTTGTAGAACTTTTCACGTGCTTTGTTCAAATCTAGTCTTCCTCTTCTGTGATACGAGGTAGAAAGGAACTGAGTTCAAGGTGTTGGTTCCAGAAAAAATGAAGTATTTCCAATTACTGTGTTGAAAGAGCCCTATTAAAAACATCTGTTACAGAATGCAAGAACTTAAAATTGCATAATGTAAATACAGAGATAGGATAGTACTGCAAATTTTAACAAATTTAATGCTTCAGTACCTACAAATCTGTAATACGTTAAGACACACTAATAGCTGTTACTGTGTTTAGGTTAAATTTTGGCCAAGCATCAGGGACTGTGTTGTGAGGAAGTATAGTCTTGGTGCTGCTGCAAGTCATGACTGTAGTACTGAACTTGTGTTCATGCTTGGTTCAATTTCAAGGCAGAATATTTCTATAATTGCTAAAATAATCTTAAAATAATACTTGAAGCTCTGCAAGGAATAAATGGATAGTCTTCATTTTGTCAGCATGGTTTTAGACAGACTAGATTCAACTTATGGGCTAACAGCCGTATTTCACTGTTACATAAAGCAGTTCTTTTCCATGGTCGGTTCCCTACCACAGTTCTTGTGACCTTGTTCCTGTCCACAAAGACTGTTTTTTGACCTAGTTCATGCTGTGATTTACAAATCATTCTATAGAAATTTGTAAGCTTTGTTACAAACCCTCTGTTACTCTTTGGGATACTTTCCACTTGTTCTTTAGTTTAGGAATATTCTTTATATTCCTAGTTCTTGTGACCTTGTTCCTGTCCACAAAGACTGTTTTTTGACCTAGTTCATGCTGTGATTTACAAATCATTCTATAGAAATTTGTAAGCTTTGTTACAAACCCTCTGTTACTCTTTGGGATACTTTCCACTTGTTCTTTAGTTTAGGAATATTCTTTATAGGTTCTGTTTGTACGGGACCTATAACAATGAAAGTTCAGAATTTGAACTGCTCGGTTAAGTGTTTAATAGGAGTAACCTGTCAGTGATAACCAGTTAAGCTATATTAGGTAAGCCACTTACTATTTTAATGCAGCTAATTCAAAATATATGTGAATCTAAGCATCCATAATGCCATATTTAAGATATTTACAGCCAAACTCCCATGTTTTTCAGGCTGAATATGAATTCACGTCACTGAAGATTCAAGTACTTTTACAGTAAATTACACTGCATTAGTGAACTATTATTATAGTCCATGTCAGATACTTTGTTTCTCATACATGTAGTGCGTACTTGAAGTTAGCTTATTCAGATGTATTGAGTTCCTGGGAAAACTTCAAATATTACTCCTGTTATGATTTGGTGAAGATGTGGCTGGGTTTTAGTGCTACAGCATGCATTTATTTGCTCAGCTCTACAAAATTGTCAAACCAGGTTTTTATTTTCTCTCTGTAAGCCCTGTAAAGCTATACATTCTGAGGATGTGGACAGCATGTATGTGGAGCTCCTTCAGCGTTGTAAGCAAATGTTCCTCATAGAAGCAGAAACAATGGATGACCATCTGTATCAGCTACCAAGTTTCCTTCAGTCCATTGCAAGTGTGATATTCCATATAGATACAGTAAGTGGACTATTTAAAGTATGAGACAGTTCTTTTATGCAGTTGCAGATGCATGGAGGTAATAGCTGTGAACTTACCCAAGGTAAAAGGTGTTTATTTAACTGAAATGTGATGGCATCTAGCCCCTAGGGGATGGGAAGACTATCAGGAGAATGCTCTAATGGATTTTATTTGAATAAAGAAAATGCATTGAATATGCTAAATAAAATGCTACAGTACATTGAAATAAAAACCATGATAGGCAAATGTGAATATGTTTTTATTTATGTTCTTTATTTGGATGTAGCCATAACCTTTCTGTGTGCGTACCACTCTGCTGTTGTTTTGTCTTTTGGTACCGATACTTAGCATGTTCTTTGACATGATACTTTGATTCTGCTAAGATGTTATGCTCTCTGTTTAAATGAGGGCTTTCTGGATCTTACCTGGAGCTGTGATGTAAGATTGGGGCCTACATTTTGTATTCAGGTAGTTATAGATAAACAGATTATAACGCTGTTACTGTTTAATTAAATTGGTACTTTTCTAGTAAGCTTGAAACTCGATTCACTGAAGCACTAATCTGTTCAGGAGCTACTTTCCATAATGTGATCCAGGAAACTTTCTTTATCTGTTTGTTCAGTTTTATTTGGGGAGGATTTTGTTGTTGCTGTTGTTGCTTTTTGTTTCTTTCTTTGGGGTTTATGTATGTCTAAGGTGAATTCACTTGCTAAGTCTCTTCTTGTTCTCAGAGCAGATCATGATGCAAGCTCTTGTAACAAAATAACATACTGAAATACTTTAATGAACTTTGCATAATGGATGTTTTGGGGTTTTTTAATTCTAGATTCCTGAGATATACACTCCAGTTCTTGAACATCTAGTTGTGCTGCAGATCAACAGCTTTCCACAGTACAGTGAAAAAATGCAGCCAGTCTGTTGCAGATCTATAATAAAGGTGTTTCTGTCTCTGTCAGGAAAAGGTCCGGTTCTCTGGAGCTTTATTAGCACTGTGGGTGAGTCTGTGGTATTAACTTCATTGGAGTTTTTGGGATATTTTTTTTTTCTTCTGGTTGTTTTTTTTCCCCCATAAATTGCTACTGATTCTAGGAGATAAATGTGAAATAGCCATTCAGGATCAAAAATGACACTTGTCTTGTCCTCTAATAATGGAGATTGATCTTTTTCATGGTGATACTTTTCAATATTAAAATTAACTTCAGAGGGTTAATAACTTCAGGAATGCATTTAACAATCGTTTTAGGTAATAAAGTGGATATGATTTACGGGAGAATACATGTTTGTGACAAGACTTGCATTCCTGCTATGAGGAATTAGGGGAAGAAAGGGATTTCATGGAAAAGTGTACAAAAATCTATTTAAGGTCATTTCAGTTACCCCTACAAAATAGCACAGAAAATAAAGTGGGTGTTATCTATTAGAAATGCAATTTTTTGTCATGCTCTGGGAATTTTAAATAGTAAAATTCCAAATATTAAGTTAGTCAGGTATAGTTCTGTGAATGTAATACTGAATGTGTCAGCCCTGATAACTGACTTCTAGTAGTCTCAATCATGCTGGTGTTTCTTTTCAGTAATTTTCAGAAATTGTTTTTGATTTCTTTCAACTATTTATAGTGGCTTTTCTCTATTGCTGGGGCATTTTCATTGTTTCCCATGTTCTTGAGTTGGGAAGTGATACACCCATGTACCATGTAGATCCCAAGTCCATGAAAATCATTGGAGGTTGTTGCCATTTCAGTAAGGGCTTTATGGGTGATGCCTTGGTTGTCATTCATAATCAGGAAAAAGTTAAAGCAGTACTGAGGAAAAGTAGTAAGAAGTAAGTTCAGTACTGGTTACCTGTGGAACAGCCTAGAGTCAGGGCTCTGATTTGAGCTATTTTGTCCTTAAAGGAAAAAATCAGTGTTCTTTTGCCTCTCCCTTACCATAACAGAATATAGGAAACTGATTTGTTTCATTGTTAATGTAATGAGTGATAGGAATGCCATGCTTTTTAAATCTATTCAGGCAAATTTGGTTTTTGTTTGTTTCAGTGCATCAGGGATTAATCAGAATTTTCTCCAAGCCAATCACATTTTCGAAGGTAAAATAACTGTTTAAACGTATTTATTTCATTTAGATTCCTAGAGCATACATTCCTTTCCAATTCTTGACAGCCTAACCCAGTAAACAAGGGAAGGCCCAAAGAAGCAAAAATAGTACTAATTTTGTTATTAGTCCATTAGCGTTATTAGGTATTGGCTCGTTTGTTCTTAGTCTCTCGTCCCCTCTGCTCAGCACAGTATGGATGTGCCTCTTGTGCTGAATAAAGAAAAAGACAGGAAATAGGCATCTGTTTGGTCAGGTTGTCTGTAGTAAAGTAGGCTGTAATTAAAGTCATCCAGCTTTCTTCCAGGTTAAATTTTGGACATTTTAAACATTACTGAGTGCTTGTTTTAAGCAAGGCTATTAAAGCTTTTTAATCCTGTGCTGCAGAACAGCTACAGAATTTCCCTAATAACTAAGCACTAAGAAAACAACCTTAGAGGTTTTGGGGATTTTTTTCTGAAAGGAGGTGGTTATTTTGTGCCCTTTGCAGATTGATAGAGAAAGCTAAACATTTCACATTGCTGCCTGCAGCAGTAATGTTACATTGTGTTGCATGGATCAGGTAGTTCCAACGACAGTTGTACTGGGATTTGAATGAGATGGAGTTCATTTTTCCCATGGCAGCACTCACGGAGCTGTGCTTGTATTTATAACTGGAAATGTGTCGATAGCACAGCAGTATTTTGACTACTGCCGAGCAGCTCTGGCATGGCATCAAGGCTGGCTCTCCAACATTTTCCCCTCACCAATAGGCTGGGGGGACAAGCTCTTGGGAGGGGACAGAGCCAGGACAGCTGACCCAAACTGACCAAAGGGACATTCCATGCCATATGGTGTCTGGTCAGCAATAAAAGCTGGCAGAAAGGAGGAGATGGGTGGCATTGGTTAAGGTGTCTGTCTTCTGGGACTTCTGCTCCATGTACCAAAACCCCGCTTCCAAGGAAGTAGCTGGACATTGCCTGCTGATGGGAAGTAGAGAATAAATCTTTTGTCATCCTTTGCTACTAAACTGCTTTTATCTTGCCCCATGAGTTTTTTCCATCTTGTTTTCCCTTTCCCCTTCCTGGTGAGGAGGAGAGAGTGGTAGAATGGCCTGGTGGGCACCTGCCATGTGCCTAGGTCAAACCACCAGGGGAATGTGTCTGACTAAGATTGTGTCCCTTCAGGATATTTTTGAAAAAGAAACTTCTGGATCGGAAGAGGCCTATGAAGCTGGAGAAGTTGGGACACGAAGATCGAAAGTACCAACTTATAAGGACTATCTGTACCTCTTTAGAAGTCTACTGAGCTGTGACACAATGAAGGTAAAGCATAGTTAATATGGAAATACAAAATGAAACAGAAAATGAAACTCAATCCTGAGTCTTGTCTTATCGCTGCTTTTCTAACTTTGGACTTTTTCTAAATGTCATGCTATAGAAGGACTGTTTTCTGGTTTTGGTTGGATTTTATGGCTGATAAATTAATTAAACAGGGATTAATTTATGCTTTCATAGCTGAGAAATGTCTAAAACTGGATTCTCTGTATCATTTAAATGTTAGTTTGTAAATTAAATAAATAATTTTTATTTGTGTTTTGAAACATGAACATTTTTGTCCTACGAAGGAATGCGTTTTTGAAGATGCAAACTTTCTTGCTGAAAATGCACAGTTGCAGTCCTTGAGTCGCATCCTGTATGATGAATTTATAAAATCTGTGTTGAAGATTATTGAGAAATTGGACCTGACTGTTCAGAAACTGGATGTTAGTGAACAGGTGAGACCTGAGGACCTGTCCATTAACTTCTGCTGTTGTAGGGGAACCAAAATCATATCCCTTGTTTTGTTTTCATTATGCCTAGATAGCAACCTTTAATGTCCTTCAAATAACATTTATCCTAGATAAAATGTTTTACTTAATATTTCTGAATGTTGCATTGCAGTGTTAGGAGATGGAAACATCAGAATCAATAGAAGTTCACAGAATCTGTTACTTTAGACTTTTCTGCTCTGGAATCTACTGTTTTTCATTTTTCGACTGGCTTTCTCCTTAGAAGCAGATATCTTATTTTCCTTTTCAGTTAGTGATCTGTCAGCTGTTAGTACTTTGTCTGTCAGAGTATGGCTAGAAAAAGGCTGTTATTGTGGCCAAAGAAAAGTGTAAAGGCTTTCTGTGTTGTCACAGATCCAGTGTTCTGTGTTCAATATTTATTTTCAGGGTGAAAATGCAGGTGACAGTGCTTTGGTTGGGCCTTCCTCTGACCCTGCTTCAAACCTTCAGCCGACGAAGCCAATAGATTTTATTGCTTTTATAAATCTCGTGGAATTCTGCAGGTATTGATTTTTTTTTTTTTTTTGTAATGTAATGTAATTTGAAAGTCACAAAGTGGTTGGAGGAGGTTTGAGGTGAATTGTGTTAAGGTGCTAGTTTTTGAGTTAGTTTGACCGATCATAGTTTAAAATGCACAAGATGATTAGGAGGGAAATGGGAAGGGTTTTTCAGACACCTGGGCCATAGGTAAACACATACACGCTCATCAGCTCAGATGTTTTAAAAGAGTATGAGATACATTCATTAGCATTCACTTTCATTATTGGGGTGTAATTGTCTTTCATTATATGTTGTAACTTCTAGTATTATCCTGACCGTGTATCCCAAATACTTAAGAGACCAGAGATACAGTCTTCATAGACTAGTAAGGGGCATTAAGTGAAAGGTACAACATTAGTAGCCTGTGGAGGTCCAGCAATGAAATATATTTGAAGATGTGTGTTTGTATAAATTCAATAATGAGATATAATAAGGGATAAATGGCCTCTAAAACAAAATTAAAATCTTCCTGTGCTTAATTCAGAAGGCAGCATGCATTTATTCTCCATCTGTCCTTGGAGCTGCTCTGTTACAGCAATATTTCTGTCTTGTACTGAGATTAAAGGTTTTAAGAAATAAAATATTGTATTTGATTACTTTTTTTCCTTTTCTTTTCCTCCTATGTTTTCTGTGCGCTGGTTTTAGAGAGATACTTCCAGAGAAACATGTGGAGTACTTTCACCCTTGGGTATATTCCTTTGGGTATGAGCTTGTTACACATTCAACGAGATTGCCTCTTATTAGTGGATTCTACAAGCTGCTCTCAGTTACAATGAAAATTGCCAAGAGGATAAAATACTTTGAGGTGAGATCTTTTACCCAATGGAGGGTAGCATGTTATATTGATGGCTGTGCCATTCTTTATGTACAGTATTTTATTCCCTATGAAAAACAGTTTGTTGAAACTGTTACTGCGTTGTTTCAAATGTTCATAGCTTCCTACAGCTCCGTAATTAGAATCACATTAAAAGTCAAAATTTATACTACAAGCCCAGTTTCTGAAGAGACACCATCCATGTGTAATCACAGAATCTCCAAATTATTAGGGGTGGAAGGGACCTCTGGAAATCATCCAGTCCAACCCCTCTGCCAGGGTAGTGTCACCTAGAGGAGGTGACACAGGAACTCATCGAGGTGGGTTTGGAATGCCTTCAGGGAGGGAGAGTTCATGGCCTCCCTTGGGCAGCCTGTTCCAGTTCTCTTTCCAAAATCCTCAGCTGGGTGAACAGAGAGATGGGAGGTACCCATGCAGTGCAGGTGATATAAAAGATATTTTATATAGAAACAATCTAGCCATAAGAGCAGGGTCATGTATGGGTTAATTACTCCACTTCTGGAGTATACTCTTATTCCACTTGGTGATTTCCACAGGGATTATAATGCCCTATTTGTGGATGCACTGTTTGTGGTATGTGGTATGGGCTAAAACACGTGGGTGTGTAGCCCAACACAGAGCCCAGAGCTGTCCCTGCCACTGCTGCTGATGGCACCAAGTGAAGCACATTTGGAAACTCATTGGTGTAGATGCTTCTACTGTAAACACTGTTGTAAATTGTTTTATTACACCAGCATTCTTGTCACCTGGACATCTGCTGTTAGGGAAGTTTGGGTTTTTATGGTTTGTTGCATGGGCAGAGAAAACTAAACTATTGAAAAGTTACTTTGCAGTCACATATCTCTTGTTTATTTGCACAATATTTAATATATTCCAAAAAGTTGACCCTCAGTGAACCATATTTATGTTGATTTCTAACCTTTGAAAGATCAAATATACATTTCAAGTTTTCACTGACCCCAGTTTCGTATTGGACAGTATGATGTATGTATTCTGAGTTGAACTTGTGGTTCATATATGTTCTATGTGCTTTTTAATAGCACTGAATTGTGGTTTCTGTTTGGTAGGGTATCAGTCCAAGGAGCCTCAGAAGATGTCCTGAAGACCCAGAAAGAAGCTCTTGCTTTGCACTGTTTGTAAAGTTTGGAAAAGAGGTAAGGAATTTTGCTCACTAGCTTAGTCTGTATATAAACATAAGTAATTCAATCAAAATTTTATCTTCTGAGGAATCTTACATGTGCAATAGAAGTATTCTTGCTTTTTGAGCTGTGCAACGTAGTGGAGTTTTAAGATCTTTTTTTGTCTGTTTTTTACTTAATGTCAGAAGAGATATATTGTTCACCAGTTGATATACAACTGAGAAATAACAGTATAAATACTTCTGGTAAATGTCTGCAGGTAAATGAAATTCCAGTGTTAGTTTTGGCTTGTTTATTTTACATGGATATTGGTACAGTTAAGTCAAGATTTCAAAAGGTTTATGTTCTCGATTTATTTATCTGAATTTTAGGTTGCAGCAAAAATGAAGCAGTATAAAGATGAGTTGTTGGCATCTTGTCTGATTTTTTTGCTCTCTTTACCACATGACATCATCATGCTTGATATCAAAGCATATATTCCTGCACTGCAGGTGAGTCAAAGTGATGTGCAGCTAACAGGTTTTATTTCCCTAAGACATGTATGAACATTCTATAGCAAAGTCAGTTTTAAGGTAACTATTAAGCTCTCTACTGTCTTCAGGAAGATAGAATACAAATGACTTGACTCTTTGGATAAAAAGTAAATTGTTGGAATTTGCTTTTGCACCAAGTAGACTTTCTTAGTGCCTGTGTTACCATATAAACATATCTCCTGTGCTGATCTTGAGTGAGATGCTAAAGAGAGAAAAGTTATTGCAAAGGGAGATGTACACCACATGCTTTTACATTTGTCTCCTTTACCATTAAGTAACACTAGTTAATAAATGTGAAAGGCTGACAGTTTTGTCTTTGACACTTAGAATACATTTAAGCTGGGCCTTAGCTGTACCCCAATGGCTGATCTGGGCCTGGATGCTTTGGAAGACTGGTCAGCTCACATCCCCAGACATATGATGCAACCCTATTACAAGGATGTCCTGCCTCTTCTTGATGGGTATTTGAAAAGCTCTACATCTACAGGTACATATGAGCAAAAAATTGCTTAAGGAGGAGGAAAATAATTTTCTTATAAAGATGTGGACATGCCATACCTTTTATTTATATTGTGCACTTTCTGTGTTTGGAATAACATACCTTCCTTTGCACTTTTTCCTTAAACTAGGATTTGCTTGCTTCTGCTGAACAATCAGTAATTGTTGCCATTTTATTTATTGCTTCTGTGGGATAGCGCCTTTTTTTTTGCTTAAATTAGCTTAGTTTTACAAAGAGATTTATTTTCCTTAATAAAGATATTAAATGAAAGAATAATTGACACATTTTTAAAATAAAAATAGGCAAAACAAGTGGGTTTTTTTAAATGAAACTATGAGTAGTTGCACGAGATGATGGTACAATAAACTGGTGTTGATATACTGTGGTTTTTTTGTTCATCAGTTGAATCCCAGAATAACTGGGAAGTAAGGAAACTTTCTCAAGCAGCCCAGAAAGGACGTAATAAAGTTGTGATACAGCGTATAAGAAAAGCAAAGACATTTTCAGGGGTAAGAACCCTCTTTCTTTTTAGAGTTAAATGTTAATCCTTTCTTCCCACTGTTTCTTTTCCTTTCTTGCATGCATACTTTTTTTTTTTTTTTTTTAATGAGGGCTAGTTCTACCTTAGATGAGTTTAATGAATTCCATTCTACAGTGTGGCTCAAGAAGCTGTTACATGGAAAGCTGTCATATTCGAGGGTGAGGATGGGAATTAAGCAGGGAAGGGGGACTGAAGAAATCCTGTCAGTATCACTGCTAGATTGATACATTATGGCAACAAAAATTTAACCCCAACACCCAAAATCAGGTCCCAGCTTAGCAGCTTTGCAGTATGCAATACAGTTTTGTCAATGTTTGAGGCATTTTTAATTGTCTTGTGGATAGGCTTACAGTCTGTAGAGGCCAACGTATGCATTACTTTGTCCAGTGGCCTCTCAAATGTAAGTATAGCTCTATTTGTATATTCCAGTACACAAACTAACTTGGAATAAACCTCCTTTTAAGTGTGACATTATTAGTTACTCCTATATATAGCACTTTCCAACCTGTTTGTCTTTAAACATGATGCTCCTGGAGTGAGTCCAGTGGAGAGCTACAAAGATGATTAGAGGACTGGAGCATCTCATATGAAGAAAGGCTAAGGGTTCTCAGCCTGCTTAACCTGGAGAAGTGAAGACTGAAAGGAGACCTCATCAATATCTATCAGTATCTGAAGGGAGGGTGGCAAGAGGATGGGGCCAGGCTCTTCTTGGTGGTGCCAAGCAATAGGACAAGATGGGCAGAAACTGATGCTCAGGAAGTTCCATCTAATATGAGGAAGAACTTCCTTACTGTGCAGTGACTGAGCACTGGGACGGATTTCTCAGGGAAGTTATGGAGTCTCCCTCACTGGAGATATTCCAGAACTGTCTGGATGCAATCCTGTGCCTGTGCTCTGGGATGACCCTGCTTGAGTAGGGACATTGGACCAGATGACCACCAGCAGCCCCTTCCACCCTTGATCATTTTGTGATTCTGTGAAACAAAGTGAGTTAATTTTATGTCCCATACAGGCTGCTTCTGAAAATCAGTTTCCTGAGAGAAGCGCTGTTTAATCTGGAGAAAGGAGGCTCAGGGGAGACCTTACTGCTCTTTACAACTATCTGAAAGGCAGTTGTAGCCAGGTGAGGGTCAGTCTCCCAGGTAACAAGTGGCAGGACAAGAGCAGGTGGCCTCAGGTTGTGCCAGAGGCGGTTTAGATTGGATATTTGGAAAAATATCGTCATGAAAAAGGTTGTCAAGCATTGGAACAGGCTACACAGGTAGAATCACCATCCCTGAAGTGTTCAAAAATGTGTGGGTGGGGCACTTGAGGGCGTGGTTTAGTGATGAGCGTGGCAGCGCTGGGTTAGTGGTTGAACTTGATGACTTTAGAGGTCTTCTCTCATCTAAATGATACTGTGATTCTGTATAGGTACAGGGTTTAAAGTTGAAATTCTGCAATTAAATGAAAAGAGCAATTTTTCTTCAGATTTGTTTCTGGTTTTTACACTGTTCTGTCATTTTGTAGATATGTGTTATCTGTGATGATAAAATTTTACTTGAGAAATGGTAATTGAAAGCTAACAAAATGCAATGAAAATGCTTTCCAATCTTGCTCTCTTTTGTTTAGTAAACCAAAGCTCTTCTCTTGTTTGATGCAATTCTTCTCCTCGTGGTTTCATTTTGCCTTCTTCATCTGTATTTAATAAGAGCCATAAGAACTTCATTTATTCTGTAAACCAAATTGCTTCTATATAGAAGTAACTGTTCTTTCACTAATATTGATCTGTTGAATTATTTAGGATAATAGTCCCTCCTTGGAAGCAGTAAGGACTAGAGTGGCACGGCTTCTTGGATCTTTGGGAGGGCAGATTAACCATAATTTAGTTACAGGTGAGTGTCCTGTTGAAAATACTTATGTGCCTCTGCTGCCCCTCTTGAAAGTAGATTTCATAAATTCTCAACATCACTTTCATATACCTGTTTTTTATTGTTCTCTTTAAACAAAAGTACTTTTATTCAGTTCTGGAGTTTAGTAGAGCAAAAGTATTCACCAATATGGACTAGGGAAAGTGTTTAGGAAACTACAGTTGAAAGCAAAAAACTATGCATATGAGTATATGGTTTTATTTATTCCACCCTTCACCCTCTGGCTGCAGAGGCATTTTAAAACTTTGCCCCAGTTGCTCCGTAGTACTTCTACTACAGTTCTCAGTACTAAGAACTGCAGTCATGAGTCCTGCAAATCTCAGCAAGCTTACTTTTTCACTTGTGAGTTTAAGGTGCATCATGCCTTTAGTATGTGTGGGTAGTAGAGTTCCATTTGAGTGCTCTTCAAAAAAAAAGGCAACATATTCTGCCTTTCTCTGTTCAGTCTGTGAACAAGCTTTATCATTTAAATATTACATATCATACAGTCTAATAAAAACGGAAAACAACAGTGTAAGTACCTGACCATGAAATTCAAGGGATAAATTCAGCACAAAATTCAGTTAATCTAAAAATTAATGTAGTATTATGCATTTTTTCCCTTTCTTTGCATGCTTATGTTTGTTTTACCTACCTTTACAATCAATACTTTCTGCCAAGTACTTCTCAGTTATTTACTCAAAAATACTGGGGGGAAGTAGCCTTATTCTCTGGAAATTAAATACAAAGTGTGGTCAGATTTTGTTAAACAAATTTACAAATACAGGAATAAAGGGAGAGAAAGGAGTAAGTATGCCATTTTTCCATGGAGGAGATAGCTATAAATGGCTGTAAATGTAGTCATTTTCTGTGCAATTGCAGGAGTCAGTATGTTGGATCTTGTTGTCTGATTGACCTTCAAGAATCGTCTGTAACATTAGAAGACAAATGCATTGTATTGGATGTCATACAGAAGTATTTTAAATCAAATGTGATTCAATGTCTTCTGGATTTATTTGTCTCCAAACCTAACCTGTATTGAAACTGGAGACTGCTGCAACGCTCACCCTGAAACCTTGGCTACTATTTTTTCAGTAATTTACAAGCATTTACATTGCATAGCAGTCTAACTGAAGTTGGAAGGGTACAGATTTTTTTGACTGCACTAAGTAAATACTTGCTCTATGTATATTGTATTAATCTTGTTTTCATCTTCCAAATGCATCAGCTACCTCTGCAGAAGAGATGATGAAGAAATGTGTATCCTGGGATACTGAGAAGCGCCTGAGCTTTGCAGTACCATTTGCTGATATGAAGCCTGTCATCTACTTGGACTTATTTTTGCCTCATGTGACTGAACTGGCTCTTTCTGCAAGTGACAGGCAAACAAAAGTATTGATTTTTTTTTTTCTATATCTTGTTTTAGACTAGCTGATAAAATTGCATAAAATGTCTTCCTTATTACTACAGACCTGTTTTAATTAATTCATAGGTAGCAATGTGCTTCTTTGGTGCCCTTTACACTATTCTGAGTGTTAAGAAGCTAAAGAGCAGAAGTTGCTGTAGGCTCTGTCAGACAGTATTCTGCTTGATATAACATAAAAATGAATATTTTAAACTAATGGATCTTTTTAAACTAGTATTGTTTGGCCTTCTTCTCATGCCCAGCCTCTGAACCTGTGGGCTCAGTCCAGCAGAACACATGAGCAAATATTTTGGTGCTGTGCTGGATTGGGATGTTGATACCCAAAGAGAGTCCAGACTGGAAGTATCCTTGAAAACACTATGGGTGACTTAATCTGTTGATGAACTTTCTCCAGCTGACTGCCCATGACAGAGACTAAAACATTAGGAAAAAGGCCAGTTAGAATGTGTGTAAATTATTTCCATGGCCATGATCTGTTCCTGGAACGGTGATTTAGCATAGGTGTGATTTCTCAAGTACACCCTTTCATGTGACTCATTCTCTCCTGCCCACAGTTTCGCCTTCTCTGTGAAAGTAGTAGATGCATAACGAAAGGGAATTCTAAATTTCAGGTTGCAGCATGTGAGCTGCTGCATGGCATAGTCACATACATGTTGGGGAAGGCCTCTCAGATGCCAGAAGGACGTCAGGGTCCCCCCCCTATGTACCATTTATATAAGCGAATATTTCCAGTACTGCTTCGTCTTGCTTGTGACATAGACCAGGTAAGCTGATTTATTTATACGAATTTTAGCTGGTTCAGATACCTTTAAGTGTGGGAATTAATGAATAGTTTTATTTAGAAGTTTTCCTAACATGTCAGTTTGTTTGGGTTTTTTTTTGTTTTTTTTCCCAAATGGAGAGTATTTTGTAGGCTGAAATTCTATTCTAGGGACGGATCACGTGGATTTTGGGAGTGGGGTCAAAACCTTTTCAAATACTGGTTTCAAATACTTGTATAATGCAGTGTAGTTCAGAGTACCTCAGAAGAGTATACAAGAGATTCAAGTTTCATGATTCACTCAGGGAGGTTGTGGCAGTAACCCTCTTTATCACCATATTTAACTTCTGTAGTCTTTCAGTAAGAAGTTAATGGGAGGTGAGGTTGATTATTTTGATACTGACTGTGTGCAAAGCTGCAATCATAGGAAAAATGTTTGGAAGAGAATTTATAACTGCCTCTTTGATACTTACAGATGATATATTTCATTCAAACATTCGAACTTGATGTTTCTCCTTTGCACAAAACAGAACAGACACATAGGTTCATTGAAATTACAGGGTTTTGTGCCTTTTGGGACTGCTCTTTGGACCCTGGCATCCATATCTATTTTTAGATCAAAGGGATTTTATGTTCTGTTAAAATAGACAGGAAGCTGTGTTACCAGTTTAGGTGAAACCTCTTTTGCTGGCATGTGGCTGAACATAAACCATAGGTAAGCGACGTCTGGATTGGTCCAAGCCACAGGCACTGAATTTGAAGTATGTGTATATGCATCAATAAGTGTATTTAGTGTTTTTTCCCTTCATGCTATAGTATGACAGTATTCAATCAGGTTATTTACAGGTAGAATTGTTGAAATCCAGGAAGTTAGGTTAATGGTAAAGATAGATTTTTAGATCTAAATATGGATTAAGAAACAAACATCCCTGTTTCCCTTACTGTGTACTGGCAGATCAGTCTGTGGCATGCAATGTTCTTTGTCTCAAAGGACATTACTGAAAGTAAGCTTGGAGGTCACTGAGATGAGCTGAATAGGAAGTATCTAACCCATTTTAATTGTCTGGGGGTTTTGATCCTTGATATTGGAATGTAGTGCGAAATTGGTTATTCATTTTGTAGACTCTTTTTCAGAGTACTGGTTTCTATTCTTACCTATTAATAGTGAAGTAGCATAGGAATATATTAATCCTAGAAACATAGTTAGTCTTTGCTGTTTTCAGGTAGCAAGACAGTTGTATGAGCCTTTAGTCATGCAACTCATTCACTGGTTTACCAGCAACAAAAAATTTGAGAGTCAAGATACAGTGGCATTCCTGGAAGCTATCCTGGTAAGTCATAAGTCTTTCGTCTCTTTTCTCTATGGCATATGAGTTTATTTTTAACTAGCATCATTTTACTGCTGAAGCAACCAGGAACATGAACAGATCGAATGGCCCCTTAATTATTTGAAAGAAAGAAAATGGTTGGGTTTTTTAATTTATTTTCTAATAACCATTTCATATTTATTAACTGAGATTTTGATGATGGATTTCTTTTACTTTGGCATTCTCAAAATATATCATCTTGAGATAAACAAAACACTCCTTATCATCAGTATGAGCTAGGAGCAACTGAGGCACATTCACCATTCATCCCCCTTGAGTGCCTTTGTTGTTTGCTTAATTTTTCTCTCAGTATCTTTGCCTTCACCAGGTCCAAACTTTTGTATTTAAAACTAGCTTTTGCCCTGAACAGAAGTGGTTGGAGGCAAGGTAGGTCCAGAGGATTGGAGTACACTTTTTTAAAATGAAAGTCAGTGTTGTCACACCACTTCTTACACAGTGGAAACACACCCATCAGAAAATGAAGCAACCTAGACAAGATAGCTGAGACAGGAGTAGAAATCCAGGTCTTTGAGCTGTAATTCAGCACTGTCTGAAAGTTTTGCCCTTCCCTTGGACGGTAGCAACTTTGTTTATTTCTGGTAAACTGGGAGTACGGTTTTTTTAATTTGTAAATAATGCAGTGCAGATAAGCTGCTGTAATACTGCACGGGGGAAATGGTGGGGGTTTTTCTTATTCTTGTAATTTCAGAGTGGCATAGTGGATCCAGTTGACAGCACTTTGAGAGATTTCTGTGGTCAGTGCATACGAGAATTTTTGAAATGGTCTATCAAGCAGACAACACCGAGGCAGCAGGAGGAAAGCCCAGCAAACACCAAGTCTCTTTTTAAACGGTTGTACAGTCTTGCTCTTCACCCCAGTGCTTTCAAGAGGCTGGGTGCAGCCCTTGCTTTTAACAGTATCTACAGGGAATTTAGGTGAGCAAGCAGAGCAGGGAACAGTAAGTAACTTGGCCTAGAGGTTCAATGAGTTAATTGTACAGCTGAAATAGTCATCCACTGTCACTCATTCTATTAATGTATATGATAGCTGTAAAATTCAGTTACTCAGCATATTTTTAATAATAATTGTGTTGTTTGGGCTTTCTGTCTGTGTAAAATATGTAAAAATAATTTTTCATCACAAGTTTATGCCTTTTCAGGATGCTTAGCATATTTCACTGGTGTTTTTTTAACTGGTATAAATGTCCTTTTTTTGTGCAAACATTTTTTTGTAGTCTATCTCTATAATATTTAATTTGGTGGGGTTTAATTAGGATTTTACATTTAGTGCTTCTCCTACTCATGTTTCTCATGAGATTTTTTTTTCCTCTTTTTTTAAAGGGAAGAAAATTCTCTGGTGGAGCAATTCGTATTTGAAGCACTAATTGTTTTCCTGGAAAGCCTGGCTTTAGCCCATACAGATGAGAAGTCATTAGGTGAGCTATAGTTAATTAACTGTGGAATGAAGAAAAAAATTACTTTGTTGAATTTTGGGTTAAAAAAGAAAACCTGTAACTGTAAGAAAAGTACATTTGCTTACTTTTGCAACAAAGGAAGAGTTATTTTTCATTATCAGTAGAGAGGTCATTTGATATCTAGTTAAGAACTCTTTGAATCAACTCCTTGCAGTGTATAAAGGTGGAATATTTTGAGTCCAGGAGAAAGAACCTTTTCATGTTTTCATGATTTACAGATTCATAATAACATTAAAAAGGCTAGTGGTGCTTCAGATTTGAGTTGTGGTTTTGCAGTTAGCTGGTACAAAAAAATGTAGCTTGATGAGAATCAATCTATTCCTTTATAACAAGTGAATGCTCCAAAAATTGTAATTTTGATATATTCTATGGAATAGTTCCACTATTTTGTGATAGCTTTTCATCATTGTCCTGTCATTCTTTACAACAGTATGTAGTTATGTGAAGAATCTGTGACCTCTTTCACAGTGCTAATGATTCTTCAGTAAACCTACTTTTTCCCTCTTCTTTTTTTCCATGCTCTTTCATCGATTAATAGTAATTAGAACATAAAGCCAAACATTGGCGTAACAAAACTTAATTTCTTTCAGGGGAAAAGTTCAGGATCTGATAGAAGTGTCCCCAGAAGAATTACTCACATGGGAAAATTTTACAGTTTCTCTTAATCATGATCACAGAAAGTAGAATGCACAGTTTTATACCAAAGCCTCAGGCTTGGCTCAGGCCAAGCTGGCCTGTCTGGTGTTTTGCAATTTTGTTCTGCACCTTTGAAAAATTTGCTGCAGAAGCACAGAGTAGTGGAGCTGGTAGGCATTATCATCTGTGTAAGTCTCTTGCTCCATGTCTACAGGGCTATCTCAATCAAATTGCAGGCATTTTTGTAGAGCTGTCACTTCTCTCTCTCCAACAGGTACTGCCCAGCAGTGCTGTGATGCTGTTGATCACCTGAAGCGCATAATCAAGCATAAAGCACCTTCTCTGAACAAGGAAGCAAAGCGGCGGGTACCACGGTCAGCTATTTGCATTTATTTCCATATTGCATTTCAATAAACATGATCAGTAGCTCCATTGAGTGCTTGGGATTCTGAATAAGGAGTTCATCCAATGACAATGGCTGGTACAGGCTTCCTGATGTGTCTGTTGAACCACGGGTGGGAAAACACTGGACATAATATGAGAGGAACATGATTCTTTATTCCAGCGTGGTGAACTTGATTAACCAGAAGAGAAGAGCATGTTTCCTTCACAACAGTGTGTATAATAACATCAGCATTGGTGCTACAAAACACTCGGAGGAAACGCCTCCAAAGCCTTTCTTACTGTTGTTAAATGTCACCAGAAGCGGGACAAGCTGCAACAGGATGATCAGCAATTAAAGAAGGGAAGGAAAAATGTAAAAGAAGCAAAAATGTATTCAGTATCAGGATGGATGAAGCTCTGAGTCACCTAGCTGACCCTGATTTGATAAGGAAGTTGGACCTTAGTTCCCCTTTTTACCCAAATTATCATGTGATCTTAAAGAAAACGGCAAGTGGAGTTTAGATTTGGGTCACTGGTGTGGCATTTGATAAGTTATGAGACTGGATAGTTATGAGGATGGAGAAAAACTTTGCAGGCTTATTTACACTTTAATCTCCATTTTTCTTTTCAAGTTTACAAAGAGAAGGGAAAATACCTGCTTCTGCATTTAAAATTGTTTTCCACAAGGACTGTGCCTTGGAGATCCTAAGTAGAATGAGAAGGGAAAGCAGTGAAGAACTGAAGAAGGGAAGAGCTCTTTCTTGTAGTGCAGATGGGTTGTAGTTAGATAGATAAAAGGCATTCATAGTGTTCATGGAACATTTTGATTTTTTTTTCAACTGAAAAACTATTGCTTCTTGGTAGATGTCAAGATGACTGTTAATCCCTAATGTTTTTTGTGCAGGGGATTCCCAGCTGCTAAATCCGTGTGTCTTCAGGACGTTGTCATGTGGCTCTTAGTGCAGTGTGGGCGACCTCAGACAGAGTGCCGACATAAAGCCATGGAACTCTTCTATGAATTTGTTCCTTTATTGCCAGGTATTTTAAGTCACAGTGCACTATTATCTTTGCTTTCTTTATTCTGTGCATGCCTTCCCTCTGTGTTTTCTATGCAGGATAGTAATTACAAGTAAATATCTGTTCCTTCAATGTTGTTAAATAGAAACTGAGTTGTGTTGCTTACGTTGCAAGTTGGGTACTGTGAGAACCTCAGGGTTTGAGTGATGTTTTTGGGCATAGAAGAGGCTTTTATTGCAGACTTACTTCCAGGCCCAAAACTGCTGTTGTGTATCCAGTTAAAAAAAAGTGAATTTGTTGGTGAGGATCTGTGAATGTCTTGAAAATTGGCCTCTTCCTTATGGAAGGAAGAGAAATTTGGGAATTTTAGGAATGTGACCAAAGCTAAACCAGAACCAATACCCTCTCTGCTAGAGGACTCGGTTTAAATCACAGAGTTGTTAGTTCATTTGCCTTTAGTTCCTTGCTAGTTTGAGATGTGCTTTTCCTAGAAAATTTATATTTCTGTTTCTATTTCTGTCAGGAAACAAGTCTCCATCTTCTTGGCTGGCTGATACACTAAAAAACAAAGATGTTTCTTTCCTCATTAACAAATTTGAAGGAGGTGGCACTGATGCCAAAACTCCATCTGGGATCTTGTCTCAGCCAACTCTCCGTGGCATGCAGGAACCCTTCAGTTTACAGGCTGTCATGCAGTGGATGGACATGTTCTTAGCAGCGCTGGATTGCTACAATACGTTCTTTGAGCTGCAGGTGATCAAACCTTATGAAGTACTGGGTGAGTGATTAACTGTTGCATTAGGTTCATTCATGTGTGTTACACAAAGCCCACCCAAGATGAGTTCTTAACTTGGAATTTAATGTAGAATAGATGATCTTAAAAACTCTCCCAAAGTTTTCCAATGACAGTTGTAATGGGATGGGGGTTTTTTTGTGAAGTACTGTGTATCTTAGAATGTTTTCTTTTAGCCCTAGAAATCTTTGCATTTCTGAGTCATCCACTTATCAGCAACTTCTTTTACTTTCTCATCTTCAGAAATTATTCTGTACAGCCCATTTCCCACTGCACAGAAAAGCAGTAGGGTTTTTTTTCATATTTTTGTTGAAATCCTTCTGAAGCTTTTTACCTGCTCTTTATTAATGTCTGGAGGAAGCAGTCAGAAAACAATGAAAGGAGGCATCTTTTCACTTCAAGACCAGTGCATGTTACCTTTCTTCAGTTCCTAATGCATCAACTGCATGGGATCCAAAAGCTGTGTTTGAATTTTGGTCAGGTAAAATAATAACACCTTGTGTAGCCACTGGGTCTCCCGAAAGGTTTTTGCAAACCTAAACAAAATGCTTTTGTTTTGCAATTGTACAGTTTCATAGTCTTGTACAAGTGATCTATGTGTCAGTGTTACATCTGTCTTGGTTTAGAGCAATACTGTAAGATCTTTGTTTGATGCAGCTAGCATAGGGCTAAGTCATTCAAAACTAGGGATTTATAATTTTTATGCATTTTACTACATAAGTGTAAATCATCATCATTGTTAATAGGTGCTTGTAGTGGTCAGTTTCTGGAGTGATCACCAAGTGCAATGCTGTCCTGCTAGTCTGTTGCCCAGAATGGCAATATTTGGAACTGGCATAGAGCTTTCAGGAAACATTGGTGTGAGGTGTGCCTCTTTCTGTTTGTCATCTCAGTTCGACTGTTTTCTTCCAAGCATGAAACATAATATTTTTTTGAGAGCTGCTGTATCATTTCAACTCAGTGTAATTCTTTTTAGGTGTAAATGAAAGTTCCTTCTTGGAAGCTGTGCAGTTCTTCCTTGGCACTATTGCTTTGCATGATGTCCACGCAGCAGAGCAGTGCTTTGATTGCAGTTCAAAAGGCAGCATGTTCAGCCCTCAGGAAAGGGACATGTACAACTACAGCAAGTGTACCATTATAGTCCGGATCATGGAGTTTGTCACCGTCATCCTGGAAATGTGCCAGCAGGATTTCTGGAAGGTAGGCTCTGAAATCTGCAGTGGATAAAAGACACAAATTTTATATGTAGTTAAATATACGTGTTCTGTATATGGAGTACTTGTAGTGAGTATTTCCTGTGTGATTCCTGATAGCGTTAAATGTGTGGAGGCGGTAGCTGCTTAAAAGGCAGAAAGGATTGACACAATCTGCCTTTCTTGAATTCAGTATAGTTATTCAGATTTCTCTGTTTGCCTTTCTGTCTTTGTTTCTCTATTGGTCAATATAAGCCATATTTAACTATATAAACTACAATACTTATGAGTCTCTTAGGAAATTTACACTGCCAAGTTTAATTTACTCTGTCTCATCAGCAAATCTCTGTTAGTGTGTACAGAGATGTACATTAGGATTTACAGGTGTGTAATCAAGACTGAAACAGGCTTATGTGCTTTAGAAGATCCAACTTGCAGTTTGCTGGGATAGCATATATCCTATGTCTGTGTTTATAGATGCCTGATTTCTGTGCATTAGCATAAATGATTGAAAGTCAGACATTTCAGTAGAGAAAATTAGCAAGAATAGTTATGGTTTCATGTTTTGGTTTCATCTGAGATAGGATTAATGGAAAGTTATGAAGAATTAAATAGAGAAATCTGAATGAATTTTTCAAGTTTTTATGTTTACTTTTTTTCTTTCTAGCTGCTTGAGAAGGAGCTGCTAAATGCAAGCTTTATAGAGCTTGTGGTGATGATGGTGTGTGATCCATCACATGTAGGCTTTAACACAGCTGATGTGCAAGTCATGAAAAACCTCCCAGATATCTCAGTAAGACTCATGAAAGCTCTGATGAAATCTCCCTATCAGGAATCTTTGAAACTGTGCATAAAAAAAAGAATCACGCTGCAGAGGTAAGTAGAGGCTTTCTGGTAAGCATGAGTCCAGAACAAACCCTCACCATGAGAAATGGAGCGTATATAATGTTGCCTATGGATGCACTAATGTAACGATATTGCTTCTCTTTCCTCTCTAGCCTTGAGGACCTTTGTTCTGCTGATCTGTTTAATTCAGAGGCACGTTTGGATCAAGTTAGGTTTAATGCCGTCCTTTCTGCCTGCAAACAGCTCCAGAAATCTGGCCTACTTCATTCTGTTCTTCATGATCAGGTAATTGTTAATACAGAAAATAATAGTGAACATTTGTGCATTGTAAAGAGCTTTTCCTGTGTGAAACACTCAGATAAAAACAGAGACGAGATCAGATGAAGTTGTTTAAAATGAGATCAAGAGTGAAGAGCTAGTGTTGAATGGGATCAAAAATAAATGTTATTCTACAAATCTGAGTAGCACAATACTGAGGCTTGAGCAACCTTTGTAATTATGTTAATCTTCCTCTGGTTGGCTGCAGACACTGGAAATCAGAATATAGATTCTCTAACTTCCTTTAAGTGAGCTGTGCAGGACTGAAAGTTCAAAAAATCATGATTAACTATCCTATAAAAGAGGCATTTTTTAACAACTTTTGCACAGAGACCATTCAAAGTGATGAGGAAAATTAGAAAAGGAATATTTCCTGGCTGATCAGAAGCAATATAGTGGGTCTGAGTTGCAGGTAAACAGGATAGAGACCTCTGAAGTATGAGGATGTAGACTATATTACTCAAATTCCTTCCACTAAGTTTCTGATTGTAGTAAATCTCTACTTTGGGCAGTTAAAGGTACAGGTTATGCAACAGCCACAAAGACTGATAATTTGTGATTAAGGCTGTAATAAGGCTGAGCAAAGCTAACAAGTAAGAAAATACTTATTTTCTATGTGCTATCCATTCTCTATATCAACAAAATCTAGACCTGTGGTTGCAGTTAATTGATAATCAAGGAGCTGCAGGATATACCTTTTCTGTCCCACTCATCCTGAGTTAGCGGTTCATTTTACTTCTGCAGTCAAGTAAACTGAAAAAGGTGGAGGAGGATCAGAATATTTGGAACATTTTCAAGTTACTTTTAGTTTGTTCTGAACTTTGTACACAATAGGGTTGTCTTATTTAAAATCACATCCATGAGTTAGAAAGGTGTTTTGTCATGGTATATTTGCATTGCTTTTTAAGGAGATTATCTGGAGTTCAAGAGTTCTAATTAATTGTACGGATGGATTGGAAGCCTTTTTTCACCTTTTATTGACTGTCACTTCTTTGTTGGTTTCCATAGGATGAAGGGTCTCATTTCACAATTGGCTCCAAGCTTCTTTCAGTTGTTTATAAAGGCATTGCACCTGGGGGTGAAAGGATCTCTCTTCCATCCTTAGACATCAGCAGTAAGCGATTAGCTGATAGTCTTCTGCAGCTGGCCTTTGCTATTGATGAGCAGGTAGGAGGTGGTTTTCCAGTTACAATCCTTAAAATAAACAAAAGAAAAAAGTTCAGGATGGGAGCTTGAAAAAAAAGAATCGTGCTTTTCTAAGAAATTTCTAAGTAAAATGTGATGTCCTTGAAATAACTCTTGTCTTTATACCTTGATTTTCAGTGTGAGGAGCTAGTAAGTCTGCTGTTGAACACAGTAGTGTTATCTGTGCCACTGTCAGGAGAATCCCAGAACCACCTGGTTAATTTCTTTCATGGACAGTATTTCTACAGCCTGTTCTCAGAAACCATCAATCAACAGCTACTGAAAAACATGGATGTGATTGTAGTCCGTCTTATGGAATCATCTGTCAGCAACCCTCAAATGGTATTGGACTTCGTCTTGAAAAGGACAGAGTCAAAATGGAATATTTGAAGTAACAATTTTAGCATTGTTTTTAGAGGTGGATTATATAGTAGGGTAAAAAGTGCGTTGGGTTGAATTTCAGACAGCAGTGCATTGATAGTTTTTTGTTTGAGTTTCAGGGGTTTTTTTTGTCTTGAGCTACTGGTGCTACCGTCTTGATCTCTGGCAGCCTGACATTACTTTGTGATCTCAGATCAAACTGAGTGGAAAGTGCTTACCTATTAGCTATCCTGAAATCTATGTATTTCAGCATGTCTTTGCATAGTACTTCAGATCAAAAACGTCCTTTCCAAGAAGGGACCCATTTACTATGCTTTTCTTTTCATTGCAGAATGGTCCCAGAGCATGTGCTTTGGATTTGCTTTGGATAAAACTAAACTGAAAAACAAACTCCAACTTCTAATGGGCATTTAGTCCACAGGACTAGGGTAGAGCTAGATCACAGTACTAAAAAGAGAAACATACACAGGCACATCCCTCCTGAGCTGAAATAAGTACAGGATGCTTTGTCATGTACTCAGTCTCAGGACTGCTTGTTTGGCTCAGCAGACTTCTTTCTGTTTGTCTACAGCACTTAAAGAACTCAGTGCCATGAAGGAAACTTAGAACTGAGAAGTCTTCCTTCAGTGCTTCTGACAATTTATTCCTTTTGAATAAAAAGATGCTCAACAAAATAGACTCATCCTTTAAAAATAATTGGCTCTTTTATAATCCAGAATGTTATGCTTAGATATGCTGCATCCAAGTAGTATTTTAAAAGACTTGCAGCATCATTTTTAGTGATACCAAAAATAGTTTAATTAATTAGACTATAGAGGAATGTGTATGGAATATATGGACTATAGAGGAATCTGATGATGATTATCTAGTGTTTCCTGTGCCAAGCACGCTGCAATACATTAATCCTTTTAAGTGTATCTGATAGATGATAGTGACTACTCATTTTTGAACAGAAGAGAATTCAAGCATACTTAGTTCATACCTGCTATGCAAGAATTCTTTTTCTTTTCAAAATGGATGTGAATAAGTTAGCATGTGTGCAATTTTTCAACTTCACACTAACTAAAATTCTCAAGTATTGATCTTTGTTCTGGATTATCATTTATTTGCCATATATACACAGAAGGCATTGGAACTAAGTGCTGCATTGTACTCTGAAAGACAAGTAAATTGGAGAGATGTCTTTTTTTTTTTTTTTTTGAGAAGGGCGTGTTTTTAATTGCCTGCAGAGACCTTTCTTCTGCATCCCTTTGAAATTCAAATCCAGCATTGCTTTGTGTTTATGACTGCCCCATACCACTGAAGTGATCCTTTCATCCTTTCATTTGGGGTGCAAGAATCTTACCTGTCGCTCTTCCTTCCAGGTTGGGAGCATTTTGAATGGCATGTTAGATCAGAGCTTTAGGGACCGTGCCGTGCGCAAGCAGCAAGGAGCAAAACTGGTGACAGCTGTACTGAGGAACTGGGAGAAACTGGACGGCTGGTGGGCCAAAGGCTCATCTGCTGAGAGCAAAATGACAGTCTTGACCCTGCTGACAAAGGTTCTGCAGGTATGCAGTGCTTTATAAAATTCAGGTGACCTTTCTAGTTCTGTAGGAGCTACATTGTGTTTTCAAGAAATGCTGTTCAAGTCAAAATGTTTTATATCTGGGGAAAAAAAAAAGGAAAAAGTTGGACAGTGTTTGAATCCGGGTGTTTTTATTAGCAAAGTACAGAAGAATTTGAGGCAGGTGGAAATTATTACATATTGCTCTTCCTCCTCCTACCTCTTTTTTTTTTTTTCTTTTTCTTTTTTTTTTTTTTTTTGGTTGTTCTCTGTTTTACCTGCCTGTTTTCCTTTTGGAGAACTGGTACAAGTACAGAGGGTGACCTCTGAGTAGCCTCTGGTAACATTCTTTGTCATGCTGGCATCCAGAAAGTCACAGTGGAGGAGTTCTATCCATGCCAACAAACTGCAGAATTGTCTTTACTTTAAACACTTCATTTTTGTGACATTGAGATTTTGGTCTGTTGTTTTGGGTTTTTTTTTCCTCTAGTTTGAAAACATAATTATTTACTTATCCTTTTGGGACTTTTGTAGGAACTTGTAAAAAGTAGTTGTACACAAATATACTTAAAGATCAACTGTTGAGCATAATTTTTATTCTTTATAATTAATTATTTTAAACTTGAATTGTTTAAAAAGTATGTCTTAGGACACAGAATGTGAACTGTATTAGCTGGCACTGAAATGGCCAGTAGGAAATTTGGCTTTCCAAAGGAGATTAATACTTTTTTGAATTGAAAAATACCCAACATTATGATTTTGTTTGTACTGTGTAGGTGCTTTTATTGTTCTTCTTTTAAAACCAAGATCACTCTGTATGTGTTTTCTGTTGATTCATTATATTTTTTTCAAATAAATAATGCTATAGCTCAAAGACCTTTTATTATTCTTTAATATAAATCTCTTTAACTAGTTTAAAAAAAACTCTAACTATTTTTTTTAAATTTCTTCTGTCTTTCCAGATAGACTCCTCAGTTTCCTTCAATACAAATCATGAAGCATTTACAGCTGTTTTTAATACCTACACCAGTCTACTTACTGATCAGAATTTAGGCTTAAATCTTAAGGTAAATTGCTCACTTCAACAGCTACCCTACTCTCCCCAGATTAGAATGTTAGTTGTTCATGGAATTCTCTGTTGTTTGTCATAATTTTTATAACGGACTTCTGGGATTTTATTCTTCTGTTCAACATCCTAAAACTTTTAAATTGTCCTTTTCGTTCTTCAGACAGAAGGTATTATCACAGATGCCATGATTTGGTTTAAGGTGCTCTTTTTTTTTTTTTTTTCCATGCTCAGAAGAAAGGAGTGTAATTGTTAGGAAAAAAAAATAGCATCAGCTGCAAGTTGTCTTGAACTCCCAAGTGTTCATTTGAGAAATGACAGCTCATCAGGCTTTTAACACAAAGTGGCATTTCCTACCGGTCCAGTTATGAATATTTGTCATGATTTTAGCATCCATGACTGCAAGAGTGAGACCGGTACTAATGGAGTATCTGCTATATGCAGCTTGGTCAGGAGAGGGAGATAAAGTACTGCAGACTGAAAATGGGAGTTAAAGGAGATGCTGGTTGGACTAGAATAATAAAAAAATTTGTACTTATGAAAGTTCTGTGTAGCTGCGTCTCAGCCAGCCCGCCTTTAATTAGGCAGAGCATTGTACTTTGCTATGTGTTCAAAATAAAGTTTGGGATTTTGCTTTAGCTACGAGGTGATCCATTAAATCAGTGACTTGTGTGAGAATGAATGCTTGCTTAAAAGAACAGTGAGATATTATTCATAGCTATGTCAGCCATGAGATATTAATTAGCTTTAACTCTCACTCAGCAGTGACATGAGTGTTAAAAGCTGTTTTCTGATCAAGCAGCTGGAAGGAAGAGCAGCTACATAACATATTTTTATTAGTACACTGAGCCATTGAATCAGTAAGAACAGCCACTGCTGCAGTTTTGTGGTCCTATTCAGCTGGCTTCATAGTTAGGGAATAACTTATTTTTTTAGTGTGAAACTCTGTTTATTTTTTATGTTTGTTTGTGTTTTTTTCTTCAGGGCCAAACAGTGATAATTCTCCCGTTCTTCACTAATTTGACAGGAGAAAAGCTTAATGACCTTAAGAATGCTCTGGATAAATTTGTAGCTTTCAATTTTCCCATGAGGTCTGATGAGTTTCCCAAAGGAACCTTGAAGCACAATAACTACGTAGACTGCACTAAGAAGGTCAGTATTTTTAATGAATACATAATTAGAAGCCAAAGTGAACTCTGTCTGGAAACAGTGTTTCACGGGATCTGGAATTAAAGGGAGGGATTCTTCATTCACATGAGATCAGCTTTTGTGTTTCTGGGTTATATCTTTATCCAGAAATTTTATCTACAGAAGCACATTAAATAAGCACACACTTCTGTGCATCTGCTTCTGATCAGTATTAAAAAGTAATTACATCATTAGATTGAAGTGATTTGATCCAGTGTGGCTTTTCCTGTTATGTGTTGTTTCTTCTTCAGTTTTTAGATGCATTAGAATTGTCTCAGAGTCCAATGTTGTTGCAACTGATGACAGAAATCCTCTGTAGGGATCACAGACATTTAATGGAGGACTTATTTCAAGCCAGCTTCAAAAGAATTTCCAGAAGGTGGGTTTAGTTCACTGGATTTTTTGCTTGTTCTTACTGAATTTTTGCTGAACCAAATGTGCTTTTTGCATTTTATTGTCCTTATAACAGTGATTATTTGCACTATAAAGTTTTATGTAATAGTTTTTATTCAGATTTTGGCTGTCTTTACATTTTCAAAGTATTTTCAAAATGTGAACAAGTGATATCTGTTTCCAGATTATACTTCTAGTGCCTGTGCAAATTTGGAAAGCCTTCTGTAAATAAGCTTGTTCTGAGAGAATCCAGTTGACAATAGTACTTGTGTGTTATATATTTGCTATCCCTGTATAACCACATGATCACTTAAGTTGATAGTACTTAAATTGGCAGTGAATTAATTTGCTCAACCCCTTTGAAAATACAACAATGCCCTTATTTAATTGAATAATTCCAGGGTGGTAAATTGTAGGCTCAAACATGCTCTGTCCACAGAAGAGGTATTCAGTATCTCTTCCAAAACCAACATTCCAATTTTTGATGGGCTGTTGAGTAGTGAATATTGTGCAGCATGTAATTTCGTGGACAAAGTAATTTACCTTATGACCATATCCCATTTTTGAAATTTTAGCTTTTATGAAATTATTCAGAGTAGGAGATCATCTAGTAGTGGAACACTTGATAGCCAAAGCTCTTTTTTGGTTTGCCTACATCTCTCCCATACACCAGATAATTTCTTTTTAGGTTCAGTAAAAAGGAACTGAGAAAGTTAATGTTTGCTTTAGGATTAAATTATTAAAAATACACAAACAAGTTTGCCATCTCTTGCAAACTAAGAAGGTGAGGTGGGCTTTTTTGGGAGCTGCATAATACTTTCAGCCAAGTTCAGCCCAGATCTTGCATGCCTTGTAGGCTAACCCAAGAGGGCATGAATGCAGTCAATTAAAAATTTAAATGTCCGAAGGATGTGAGACATAAGTCTGGTAAAAGTTTTCATCTTGTTTAGGAGCACCACTGACAAACAGGTGATACTGTTGGACACTGTTCACAAAATGTTCCGAAGTGAAGAACTTCTTTCCAATACTGCTCGCCAAGCTTTTGTGGATCGGTCCCTCCTCACTCTCTTGTGGCACTGCAGCTTGGATGCACTGAGAGTATTCTTTGGAAAGATTATAGTAGAGGCTATGGATACACTTAATTCCAGGTTTACAAAGGTATGAATTTGCTTCTTTTTTTTCTTTATTTAATTTAGGTTTAGGGAAGGCCTAAGAAAACGTTGATATTGGTGTGTACATTTTGCTTAACTTTGAATGAAACACTGATAAAAACAGTTTGATTTCTAGTTTTGTATATCCTGGAACAGAAGTGTGTGCCAGTTATATAATGTGATTATTACAGGTAAACTTTTCCTTAGTCCCCAACACACTGTTCCTTTGGAGTTAATGCATGCTTGCATATCTGCTGTGTATAAAAATTGAAGTTGGAATGGGAGCTCTGAAATTAGGTACATTACTTCTAGAGAAAGAAATAGACCTGTAAGTACTGCAAAGGTTCTTCAGCAAGGGATTTGAAGCACAGATCTTCCTTTCTCTGTTTACAGCCTGTCTTCCAATTCAAGAGCATAGTTACAAGATCTTGTTGCCAGTGGAGTTCTCTGCTCCTGCTGTAGTTCTTCAGTCCCATGGTTTTGCTGGTGCAGGTGTTCACAGGCAGCAGGACAAACAAAATGCTGAAATCACCAAAGTTTAGTAATAGTTATAGAAACAAAATGCTAAAACAAAGATCTGTGTAGAGTTACCCACACCATGTTCCTGTTGCTTTAAGTGTTGGCACCAAAATGAGGTGCATGAAGAAACTCATGAATGACACCAAGGATGATGACAGGTGTGTGTTTTGCTTTCATGTGTCATGAGGCTGAGCTATCACTTGGTGGTAACAGCTGGTACTCTGCCTATTTTCCTCCAGTATCCTTATCATGATATAGGTCAGTTGTAGTTAAGAGAGCTGACCAGACGAGCATGGGTTGACACAGTTTTAATAACTGTACTACACAGGAACTCAGAATCTGTCTGTCTTTTATTATCGTCAACTCTTTTCTCTGTTTTAGAAGGTAGAAGTAAGCTGAAGGCTGTCTTAAGATATTTCAAGTAACTGTGGAACTATTTAGAAAGGACAAGAGTCAGGAAATTTTCTTTCTGAGATTCTGCTTATTTGTTTCTAGTCCCAGGAATATACTTTTGATACACAAGTCACCAAGAAAATGGGGTATTACAAGCTGCTAGAGGTGATGTATGTGCGTCTTCCAAAAGAGGATGTTTACTCCAAGGACTCTAAAATTAACCAAGCTTACCGTGGCTCCATGAGTGTTGAAGGAAATGAACTTACCAAGACACTAGTAAAGTAAGATCATTGTTTATTTCATTTACTTTATATTTCTCATTAGGTTTTGACCAGATATGCTTTTTTTAAGTAGACCATATGAAAAGATGGGTTTGTTCAAAGGTAAATATAATCTCTTCCATGGCTTTTGATTTAAAAAAAAACACACAATATTGAGTTTGCATTGATTGAATTATCTGTAGTGTAAACTACAGTTCTGTGTTAGGATAACCTTTGCCTCCTGCTTTTGAACTTTTTTTTAAAATTTGTTAAGCTTGTACATTTATTTTACCTTTTCAGTATGTTTCTTGGCCTTTAATTTGTGTTTTCACAACTTCAGTTTCAGCATACTCACACTTCTATGTGGAATCTCTGTATTGCAAAATTGGTATTTATATGATTGATGAGAAGATGGGATGGATTTTCATTTACATTTCATAATACAGAAGCACACCCAGTAGGAGTAGTTGGCTTGATCATCACTGCAAAGGGGGACAAAAGAGAAATACTGAATATATGTGTTAATTAGTATTGTTTGGTTTGTTTAATATTCAGAGAAAATAATAAGATGCCTGAATTGCAGTTTGTTTTGTTTTGATTTTTGCTTTGCAATACTATGTCCTGTGAAGGCTTCAAGGAATTTCTTGCCTATAATTTGCAGATCTATAATTGGCTTTGTGCCAAAGACCTTTAAAAATCACATCTAAACTATTTTCTTCAGCTAATCCGTAAAATACCTTAGCATGCATGTCCATTCATAATTTATTGGCAAAGGACCATGAGAGAAATTTATGTAAGCATCAAAACAAATATTCATCTTATCTGAACATTACCTGTCATCACATTTCTGACATTAAGGACTCTTGTGTAAATATTTGGAGAAGTTTTCTTTGTCATTGCTGAGTGGTTCCATTTTGGCTCCATTTACCTGCAGGACACTTGAACGAGTCTGAGGTGGTTTAATCTGATACTGCTTCCTTGAAATTCTGTTGATTCACTGGTCTCTGATTGGAACCCTTCTAGTACTGCTTAATAAAAGACTTTTGATGGTGTTTTCTTGCCTGTTTGTATTTAAGGTCATGCTATGATGCATTTACAGAAAACATGGCAGGAGAGAGTCAGCTGCTGGAGAAGAGGAGACAGTATCACTGTGCAGCATATAATTGTGCTATTGCTGTCATCAGCTGTGTCTTCACTGAAAGTAAATTTTATCAAGGCTTTCTTTTTTCAGAAAAATCAGAAAAGGTGAGAAGCTTTTATTGCTGCTAGAAGCCTGAGACTCTTGCTGTTAGAGCATGAGACACAGTGATTTTACCTGATGGCAATAAATCAAAGAATGAAACCTGAATGACATGCAATTATACTATCAAACTAGCCAGTGAGGCAATAGAAGGAGTGGTAGCTGATGAAAGTTTTACTAACTGCTTGGGAGTGGGTGAAGCCGTGATACTGTTATCCTTCCACTCCCAGTCAATTTTCTAAAATAGGAGGAAATAGCCCCTATTGTTTAGCTTGTCAAGTGATTGGAATATACTTGAATAAGAGAGACCTTTTTACAGAGCACATTCTGTGCTGTGAATTCTTATGTAGTTAAGTATCAAAGTTCTTTTCAGAGTACTGATGCAGAAGAGAAAATGTGCCACACTTTCTATGTTGTACATTGATCTGTTAAATTTTTTTAAAGAAGAAATAAAATACATTCAAAGCAATTGGTACTGTACATAGCATTGTATTTTTTCTATTTCCAAACATGCTTTGGTTTGCAGAACTTGCTGATTTTTGAAAATCTGATAGACCTGAAGCGTCAGTACACATTTCCTATTGAAATTGAGGTGAGTGAAATTTGTTTCTAAGTAAAAAAAGGGTATGACTTGAACAGTGTAGTTACTGAAGACCAGATAAATTCTCACAAATGGAGAAAGAGGATACAAAAAATTGAGTATTCCTCTAATGATTTAAAATACATTTTTCTGAGAGAAATACAGACGTGAAATTTAGAACAGATCTGTAATGCACGTAATTTTTAACAAACTTTTTAGTGTACTTACTTAGATAGTGAACAGCTGTAGGAATAAAAAATTCAGTTGTTTTTCTGTAGCATTAATAAGAATCATTTACAACATGAGATTTCCATTCATGTCAAATGGTTTTAATAATTTGTTTAGTATCTATGTGAATAAATAAGTGTGAATAATCTGTGATTTTTTAAAAATTTATTAACTATTTTTTAAAAATTTAGTAATTAGAACTGTATTTCTTACCATTTAGGTGCCTCTGGAAAGGAAGAAGCGATACATTGCGATTAGGAAGGAGGCCAGGGATGCAGGGAATAGCAGCCAGGGTATGAAAGTCATTTATGGTGATGAAAAAAATGCGATACAGTGTTTCTTGATGTGTTCTTCACTAGCTTCTACAGTAATAGGAACAAATAAAAGCCTTCAATATATTTAATCTAACAATCAATTCCCACCTACCCTCAAGTTTTAGTGGGCAATAAAGGCTTGTTTCTTGTGATTACCTTGATTAATGGACTGTTCTTTCCTGTCTAGATGAACCCAAGTATTTAGCTTCTTCATCATACATGACGGATAGCAGTTTGAGTGAGGAAATGAGTCAGTTTGATTTTTCTACTGGAGTCCAAGGTTTTTCTTATAGCTCCCAAGATGTCACAGCTAGCATCACTCGTTTCAGGAGAAAGGTAATTTCATGACTTACGTGCTGTGGGAAAGAAAAGTTTTATGCTTTTGAGGATTGCATACATTTATTGGGGTTGGGAAAGAGAAATTTCTAGTCTTCTATATCTGTTCTACCTGACTGAGAATGGGTTCCTCCAGAAGATGAGGGAGGGGACTTGAGCTTGTTTCTGTCACTTTTCTTTTTTCCTCTCTCCCCTATCTACAGTTGAAGAAAAACAATGCCCTCTTGGGTTTCTAAAAGTGAGTAGTGTGAGTGAAGTCCAGCCTGAGTTGTAAAAAGATGTCTTGTGACTGCACTCAGGCACATCCTCTGATGGTTATGTTTTGCTGTTAGGCACCTGGTTTCCTCATTTCCCTCTTCTTTTGGTCTGTGACAGAACTGGCTATATCAATTGGATAGAATAAATAATTATTTTTGTTTTTCCTGTTGTGGCACCTTGTATTTAACTGTTGCTCTTGGGAGATATTAAATGCTGTTCTTTCAGCAGAAACTTGAAGTTGTGTTCCTTCTGCAGTCAAAAGGTGTCTCACCAGCCCTAATGCTGATAGAATAGATACCTGCTATGAAACAGAAAGCTCATAAAAGTATCATAGACACCGAAGACACAATCTGTCAAAATAACTGTTAACATTGGTGAAGATAAACTGTTTCTGTGTGTTGGAGCAGGGAGCTGTTTTAGCTGCAAGGAAGTTAAGCAAGATAGAAAGTACACTTCTAGTTTGCCTAGTAATGTAATTTCTGACTAAACAATTTTCTTTTGTGATTTGCTCTGTGCAGCAAAAGAGAGCTGCTGCAGATGCTGCTCAGTGTGAAACAAAAAATAGAGGCATTAATGAATTGTTTGAGCTATGAAATGAGATAATTTCTTTGAGGTTCAGCTTAGCTTTTCCTGCTTTCAGCATTTGCCACACCTGTCCTGTCAGATACTAAAGTCAGAGTAACATAAAGTTGGCATCTGTTGGCACAAAAAGAAAAGAATGTGCAGATCTGGTGCATGCATTTGGGAGTCATCTCTTTGAACAACACATTTGATGTATGCACACACTGAGTGTGTAGTCAAATCTAAGCACTGATAAGATCAGAATGACTCATGGCATGATTGGGATTTAAAAGAAAATAGTGTTGTTATTAACCTTAGTAATGCTTTTTTTTATTTTTTAGGAGCCCACAGAATACAAGGTTTTAAATGATGAGATGGAGCTGGAAATGGATGAATTCAACCAACACGAATGTATGGCTTCTATGACCACTCTGATTAAACATATGCAGAGGAACCAGATCACACCCAAAGTGGAGGAGGCCAGTATTAACTAAAATGTTTGGCATTTTTCCATTAATGTGACCAAGAAAAGAGAGTCATGATTGAATCCCTTCACTTATTAATTTTCTTTGCTATATTATAGTGAAACCTGTGTGGTTTGAGCTTTTTGGCTTGGTAAGCCTGGTGGGTGCAAAAAGTGATTTGATTTTTGTTCATCTCTTCTAAATTTCAGGGGACAGTTCCAGTAGATCTTCCTCTTTGGATGAAATTTCTTCATGGCAAATTAGGAAACCCATCAGTACCATTAAATATTCGCCTCTTCATAGCAAAACTTATTGTTAATACTGAGGATGTGAGTAATTCTTTATTCATAGTATCAAATGTGTAACTTAAAGTTACAGGGAAAAATATTTTGTCAGCTTAGCTCTTTGGGGCATTCATATTGAGTAGTTCACTGCAATAAAAGGGAGTGCATTTATGGCCCAAAATTCCAGATAGTGCAAGTATTTTGAATGCATTATTAATACTTTTTCTCCCATATTCCACTTCTCTAAGTAGAGGGTGTCCACAGCACGTATCTTCTGAAACCACAAGTAACGTACTCATTGATGCTAAGCAAGAGGTGGGGCTGGTTGTGCTTTCCATCTTCACAGGAGCAAATACACAATGTGTCATTAGTGGACACAGATGAGTCATAGGAACACTCGGAGCTAAATGGTGTTCTTGTTGCAGAAAGATACTAAGATTGCATAACGGGCGTTTGCTTGAGAAGCAACGTTTTCTAACTCTCATTCTTGGGTAAAACATTCTCAACCTACTTCATACAATGATTTTAAGGTATAATGGTTATGCCTGAAATATTTCAAATCCAAAAATGCCGAATTTCGGAATTAATTCAAGAACCTTTATATCCATTTAATGCTACTTTCTTAGTAAAGCTGTCTGAAATGGAAAGGTGAGTGGCATATGCTTTCCAGTCCTTTACAGACAGATTTTCTATGTGAGAGCCATACTTTCTGAGCTCTAGTGAAATAATTCACTTTCTGTGGCTAAAGGGTTCTAAACAAAAGTGAGAAATGTAGTTATGGATACTTTTTCTTTTAAAATTTTTATGGTTGTTCCCTCAGGGGTTTAACAAAGTGCTGAAGAAGTTGGTTTAGCAGTCTTGCCAGTAATGCTTATTGAACAACAGGTTGCTAAATAGTTGGGTAATTTGTAGTCTATCATTGATTCTCCATAGGTATTCCGGCCTTATGCGAAGCACTGGCTTGGTCCACTGCTGCAACTTGTTGTTTCTGGAAATAATGGAGGTGAAGGGATTCATTACATGGTAGTGGAAATAGTAGTTACAATCCTTTCCTGGACAAGTGTAGCCACTCCCAAAGTAAGGAAATATGAAATTCATTTTTATTGTTATTGTGACTGTTTGGTGAAGAATAACTGAGGGGTTTTTTGTGCTCTTAAATAATTTTATACATCAGTCCACTTTTACATTTTACAATTCTTTTACATATTAACTTCAAACATAACTTGTTTACTTACTTGTTTTCATAAAATAATATATGTCTTCTTGGAGTCATCATATTTATTTTTGGTCCTGGTTTTTGTAGGGGAATATTAAGGATGAGATTTTGGCTAACAGATTGCTTGAATTCTTGATGAAGAATGCATTTCACCCAAAAAGAGCTGTGTTCAGACACAATCTGGAAATCATAAAGACAGTTATAGAGTGCTGGAAAAACTGTCTCTCCATACCTTACAGGTAGACATTTGGACAATTGCTTTTTTTTATCAATATTTCAAAACTGTAAGTGAAAGGTATCAAAGGACATAGGAAGGTAAATTCAGCTGCAATAGTAAACTTTTTGTCCCTACAGTGAACACTAGGACTTCAGAACCAATCTCCCCAAAGATTGTAAATTAATTTGAAAAACAACAAGGAGAGAGAGATGAGAAAACATGTTAGCCACAGCAACAAAAGCAGGAGTATTCTCTGCAAAGACATTTCTTATTTGGAGTTTTGAATATTATCACTGAATAATTGGTACACTCTCATTAAGACCTGTGCTATCTGCCATGCTTGTGAACATGTCAAGCATTTGTGTGGGCTTACAATCTCTTTTCAGTTGTTTTGGTGTGGGTTTCTTTGCAGACTTCTTCACTGAAGCTAAATATCTACTGCTTTCTGACAATATCCCTTTGATGTGTTGTACATGTGTGTATGCATCCCTGTGTACAAGGACAGTGAGAGATTTACGGTGCGTCTGTTTTGGGGTTTTCATGCATATCATTGCTTCTGTGTTTTTATCCGACAGTTTAATATTTGAAAAGTTTTCTAGTGGAGACCCTGAAACAAAGGATAATTCAGTGGGAATTCAGCTCCTGGGAATTGTTCTTGCTAACAGTTTGCCACCCTTTGACCCAAAGTGTGAAATAGATCGTGTCAGGTGAGAAATGCAGTTTTTTGTGAATGGTCTTCAAAAAAATCTTAAGCCAAAGAGAGCAAGCTTATTTTGTCAGCAGGAAGTATAGGAATTTGTTCTTTGGAATCTTTTGTCCCATCATCCCTTTGCTATCATCTGTCAGATGTAATACTTTTCTAGCTACAAATTGCAGACCACATTTATTTTGGAAAATATCTAGAAGGTTGCATGCTTTTTTACAGTGGGTCCCAGGGTTACAGTTTTGTGGAAATTCATAGAGTCAGGAATTGCTAAAGCAGAGATTTGAGACACTGCAAATGGAGAATGCATGTACTGTATTCAGCTCTTCTGAAAGCACTCACTATTATGCTATTACTCAGATAAATTTTTTGCTTCAGTTTAAATTTGTGTGCTGGAGTTGTGTCTTGCAGCAGTTCTATCTTTTGTGCTAGGTATTTTCAAGCTTTGACCAGTAACATGAGCTTACTAAAGTATAGAGAAGTTTATGCAGCTGCAGCAGAAGTTTTGGGACTTGCTCTTCAATACATTGCCGAGAGAGAAAATGTAAGTGAACTGTCTTAATTTTATATTCATCTTTTATATGACTACTCAATTCAGATCCAAAAATGAATGTATTTAAAACTCAGCAGTCTTTACCTAACAGATCGATAATCAAAGATTTAAACTACTGACTCAACAGGAAAAGAATTTGAGGGCTGACTAAGTGCAGAATTTTTGCCTTGCTGTTGTGGAGCTGACAGTGAATGATCTCTGTCTGAGGCTTTGTTCAGCTTTTTCCAGCCAGCAAAACTAGCACTATATGTTTTAAAGTTGGGGGGGTTTTAAGAGGAAAAGAAAAGCAAGCTGGGAAGTTTGGAACTACCTTTTGAATAACTGTATCTGAATCCAGTTATTTTATAGGTAGTGGATAATGTGAATGCAAAACTGTTACTCACCAAATCCTAGAGTGCTAGAACTGAGGGATTGTGCTTGATGATCACAGAAGTGAGTTTGAGACATGATAGAAGTGATTCTTTACACAATAGTTTGGGAACTTCTGGAGTTTGGTACCAGAAGAGGTTCTAGGGGTAAGCAGATCAGCAGGTTCAAATGGAAGTTAGGTGAATTCATGAGCAAATAATGTCATGGACAGCCTCTAAATAAGACAGCAATGTACACTCAAAGATCCTTAATCTAATGGCAAATGTATGTTGGGTTGTACAAGAGAAAAAGAGGACAAAATGCAGCCAGGATCATGTGTTCCCCCAAAATATAATTCTGTAACTGCTATTCGAGACAAAAATACCACGTTGTTGGCTAAGTGGAGTATTAGCCTGACCTTGTGAGTTATTCTTCCTTCTCTCCTTCTTATCCTTGCTTCTTTCCTGACTTAATTGCATTCTGGTTATTCTTTCATAGTTTGTAGAGCTGATTTCATAAATCTTCGTTAAGTCTTTCAAGTTCCATTATGAGCAGTATTTTGAATAAATGAGCAAAGATGGTGTAAATTTTACCCTGAACAATGCTTATTCCTTTGATGTGAGTTACAGTTTGGTGGCTGTTTTTCACCTTTTTACTAAAAATGTCTAATTTTTTGCATTCATTGGTTGGAAATCTTCCATACTGGATGAGAAGCTGCTCCTTATTTATATAAGCACGCTAAGCAACTTGTACTACAAAATTAAGGTGCTGGTTCCAAATCAATCAAAGGAAACTCACAAATATATATTTTTTAAGCAGCAGTCATGTGTTTTAGCCAGGCAGAGCAGTACAGGACCCATGAAGCACCATAAAGGTTAAGATGAGTTGACTGGATCTTGCCTAGTGAAATGCACAAAAATCAAACAGTATAGCAGCAAAACCATGTTTCATTAAGGTGGTTATGACTTTTGTGGGTATCCTTGTCTTACTGTCGTTCTCATTTTCAGATACTTGAAGATCCAGTTTATGATTGTGTTATAAAACAATTAAAGCATCATCAGAACACGCAACACGATAAGTTTATTCAGTGCTTGAATAAAGTTGTTAAAAATTTTCCACCTCTTGCTGACAGGTATGTCATGATTTATGTGGTATGTTGACTGTAAATCTGGAGGAATAAGAGAATAACTTTGCTTCTTTTTATTTTGGTGGGCTTCTGGTTATATTAAGGTTTATGAATGCAGTATTCTTTCTGATACCCAAACTTCATGGTGTGATGAAAACCTTTTGTCTGGAAGTAGTAATGTGCCGGGCTGAAGAAGTTCCTGATCTTCACTTGCAGTTAAAGAGCAAAGACTTTATCCAGATCATGAATCATAGGTAAGTAGTTCGGTAATTATGATGGATAGTTCAAGTTTCTTGATAACTTTTTCTTTGCTGCCCACAGCATTTTATATTCAGAAGCATTTATAATTGACCTTCACTTTTTGGTCATTTTTCCTCTAATTTGAGCTAATGTAATCTGGGAGTTAAGATGGTTAATTCATTTTGAAAAATGAACAAAAACCCCTAAAATAGCCTTTGGGTGAAACACCAGTGGGATGTCAATTTCTGTAGTTTGTATTAGTTTAGATTAGTCTTAGACCGCTTTAGGTAAGTATTTACCTAAAGCCCTCTATGCAAAACCAAGTATTGTTGCTAAAACGGAAACTGATCTTTTGGTTCTGTGTGTAGCAGTGATGAGAAAAGCCATGTAACCTTTTTTTCTTCTTTTAGGGATGATGAAAGACAAAGGGTTTGTTTGGATATAGTGTACAAGATGCTGTCTAAATTAAAACCGCTAGAACTTAAAGAACTTCTGCCTGCAGTGACCGGGTTCATTTCTCACCCTTCTGTGATATGCCGACAGCGCATGTATGATATCCTGATGTGGATTTATGATAATTACAGGTGTGTGTTCACTGCAGATGTTGTCTTTCAGTGGTTTGTCACAGGCAGAATGAAAGTGTTCATAAGAGGCTTCCAACTTCATGTCCCTCGGTCAGGGATTTTTCCAGTTGTCAGAAGAATAGAGTTTGTGATTTACCTAACTGGCTCTGGCCATTGGTGACGATTTTATCATTTCCAGTAAGGGATAGATACTTGGACCAGAACTACAATGTTGCATCGCCACAGTAGGATGGCATAAGAAGTCTTAACTTTGATGCTTCAGCTTTTTTACTTGTCGCTGGAATTTGTAATTAGTGTAAATTATACAATAAAGACATTTGCTTTTAGGTGGAAGATACATTAGGGCACATGGGCATAATTTGGATTTCTTCAATCTGGTAGTATAAAGATGGTCTTTCTTTTTGACCCCTTCGAATAGGGAATTGGCACACACTCAGTTTGACAAGTGGATTGCTGTTGAATTATCCAACTTAGTTGGATTTTATGTGCTTTTTCCCAAGATAATTCTGAATGGACAGTTACTGCGAAGAAAAATACAGTCAATTTTTACTGCAGCATCACTTGTGAAAAGTATTCTTTGCCGGTTTTTTCAGATTCAACCTTGCAAACTTCATAATAAATACTTAACATATTAATTAGCATATTAGATATTTTCTCTCATAAGTAGTGGAGATACAAGCCATTTTTTTGGCGAGGAATACCTCATGTTATGTTGTCATGCCAAGCTGATATTTTTATCAGAGGGCATACTCCTCCTTTTTGTCCCACCATCCTCATCCTCTTATTTTGCTATGGATTGATTGAGATAGTCATTAAGAGATATTTTTCTCCTACCATCAGTGATCCAGAAAGTCAAGCAGATGATGATTCTCAGGAGATACTCCAAGTGACGAAAGAAATGCTTCTTCAAGGACTGATTGATGAGAATGCTGAACTGCAGTGAGTAAAGCATATTGTGATAACTATCTAAAATAAAAATACCTCCATTTCTCTTACTTTGTTTACAGAAAAAGAGTTGATCCTTCGAGTTTTTTTAATTATTTCAATATAAAAGGGTAACACAGAGATAATACCATTTCCTTTTCTTCCAGTAAGTTAATTTATAAAATCATGTCCCATGGTGTTACACCAAGTGTAAGTGAAGCACCTAAACAGAGCTTCTAAGCTGTGGGGAGGTTGTTTCCTGATGTTAAAGCTAATTCTGTGTTAATGTTCTGGAGTTGTTGAACAAGGAGGACCCTGCTATACACAAACACACTACAGTAGATTAATGTTGGATTTTTACAATTGCTTTTGGTGAAGCAAAAGATAAAAGAGGAGATCTTGGTGCTTCTCCATCCATAGCACTTCTCAAGAGGAAAAAACTTGACAGAAATAATTTTTTCAGAGTAAACCTTTTATATGAAGCACAGAACATGGTGGATGAATGAGGAATTTGGTGTAATTTAATGGAAGATTAATGGCATGAAAGTGTTAGTTTAAAGCCTTAACAGCTTATTGGTTTGGAGATTTATGCTGGTGGGTTTTTTTCCCTTTTTAACTTGGCTTTTTTAGGAGGGGATGGGGGGAAGTATGTTCTGTTTGAAAATAACCAAGAATAACTTTATTCTTTGCCTTTACAGATTAATTGTTAGGAATTTTTGGAGTCATGAGACAAGGTTGCCCACAAATACTCTTGACCGCATGCTGTCATTGTTAAGTTCTTTATATTCCACCAAGATCGAAACACAGTACTTGAGTCTAATCACAAATTTCCTGCTTGAAATGACTAGCAAGAGCCCAGATTATTCCAGAAAAATATTTGAGCATCCACTGTCTGAATGCAAATTTCAGGTGAATTGTACTGCGTTGTGCTGTGTGCAACTGTGTGACAAATTCTGTTCCTTAATGTAGTTACAACTTAGAAAGGAATGGCATAATGAAGGAATTTTTTCTAAGTGTTTTGTGCCCCAGAGTTAACAGGTGCAGCAGTTACGAGTTGTGCACAGTATCAGAAGTTTGGTGGTTTTGTGGGGACAGTAATTGTACTTTCTTTTAAAAAATATATATTTAATTAAAATAATATACCAGATATAGCTGATTTGTAGAGTACTGAAATACTAAAAAAGAGGGTAGCGGAGAGAAGCACCATCAACTGGAGAAATACTGTCAAGAAACAGGAGTACTAGTGCAAGAGTTGTAAATCATTCCTCAGCTGACCAGTCTTAAATTAGTGATCTTTTTTTACTGAGCTGTGGAGAACTTCTACATGCTTATAGTTTGTTGGGGGCTTTTTTATATATAGTCAAGTTCTGCCCCTATACCTGGGAGGGTGTTTCGATTTCTGAACTGTAATTTCTGCTGTCCTGCCCAAGGAAGAAATGCAGAAAGCCTCCATCTTTATTGTTCTAATTAAAATCTTTCTTTATTCACAGGACTTCGTAGTTGATTCCAGCTGGCGTTACCGAAGTACTGTGCTCACACCAATGTTTGTGGAGACTCAGGCTTCTCCAAGTATCCACAGGAATTTGTCACAGGAAAGGTCCCTTTCTCCTTCTGGGTCAGTCGGTGGGCGAGTGAGGGCTACCCAAAGGCAATATGAATTTACACCTACACAGCATGGCGGTAAGTCCATTCTGAAATGTTCTTTTTTGCTGTAGGAATGATGTCATTTCTGTTGCATATGATTTTTTTTTAATGTAAAAGTGTAAATATGTTTGGTATTTTGTTTTCAAGGGCTTTTTTTTTGTGTGTGGTATGAGGAAAAAAAAATCACATTTTTATTTGTTTCCTACATATATTATGTTTTGCTTAATGAAAAAGAAATACTGTCTTACCTAGCAGCTTGAAATCTGTTCTGCTCTTAAATACTAGGAAATTATATTTTTGGGAGAGAAAAAATACCTGCCTCATAGATGTTTTCACTTTACTTATATCTGAGTATGGTACAGCTTTTTGGCGATTTCTTGTTACAGGTGGTAGAAGTTCTTTTAATTGGCTAACTGGAAGTAGCATTGACACGTTGGCAGAGTATGCAGTTCCTTCATCCTCTGAATCCTTGTCTTCATCCATGCTGTTGGTTAGCAAACGGAGTGAGAAATTTAAACAAGCAACCTTTAAATCAGTGGGGCCGGATTTTGGGAAAAAACGGTTGGGTTTGCCTGGAGATGAAGTGGACAGCAAAACTAAAGGTCTGGAAGCTCTACTGTGCAATTTCTATGTGATTAGTGCACTTCTATAAACCATCCTTGCCAGGTACTTGGCTGGCAGTCCATTGTCTCTGAGACAGTGCAACTCAAGTTCACCTTGGGAGATTTTGTTTCCAGGAGTGTGTGATGATACATAACATGTGCCAAAAAGCTAGGATTGTGCTAGGAATTGTAAAATTATATGTTGCTCACTGAAAGAAGTGACTGGTTGAGAAACCAGTCAGTGTAATCTCTGCATTCCTGCCTCTCCCTAAGAGAATCACGGCATAAATATCAGACGGTTCTGACCCTTCTGTTTTAAATGTAACTCTTTAAAGAAGAGATCTCTTTAAACATATTTTTTAAAGCATTTCAGCTGTGCTGACATGATCTCCAACATTTTGCAATCTGTCATTAGAAATCCTTGCTTTTTTCTGAGAGTGTCCCTTCTTCCACCCAGTCAATAACTGAAAAATATCAGTACTGCACTGAAGTGACCTAGGATTCTTCTTTTTTAACCCTTGTCTATTTTGTCATTAAAATTTTGACCAAAAGGATGACGTTAGGAGTTCATGCATAGAGCTGAGCCTTTTCAATACCTGAGAGGTGTTTCAGGGCAGTTGTGAATAATGGACTGTAGTTCACGCAGTAACTACAGAAATAGTTCAGTCTACCTTTTAATTAGTCCCTGGTCTTCTACCCAGGATAATACTTGCTGGAGTGGTATGTTTTTGCTTGCTCCCTCTCCTTTTCCAGGAAATGGACTGAACTGACAGTCAGTTAAGTGGCCTTTCCTTGTGGCTATCCTGAGCAGGAGTTGATCCAGTGGCAATTCTGTAATCATACCTTGAAAAATACAGTACAATATTCTTACTCCACGATATTTGAATATCTTTTAGCACCTCTTTTATTTAGAGAGTTATATACTTTCTGGAATATAGTGCAAATGCCATACATGTCTTTGAGAGCTTAAAATAAATCTGGCATATGGGGCATATTTGTTCATGAGTTTTAGTGTCTTTCCCTGTGCAATGGTTTGATCTTTATACCTCATCTATGCACTTGAAGTCTCTATATAAATGCTTATTACCTCTTCTCCTAAGAGCAATTTAATTTGTTTTCAGTGGCTAGCTTGTTGAAAGGCGTTGCATTGAGTTGCTTGTTAGGAAATTTAGGAGACTAGCTGGTAAACTAGTAAATAGAAGTATGATGTTTGTTTTAATATGATGCTTTGGCCTTAAATCTGAAAGGAAAAGCTGTGGACATGATCATGTGTTCCCTAGGTATGGAAGAACGAGCAGAGATTCTAAGACTGCGGAGACGTTTCTTGAAGGACCAAGACAAACTCAGTCTGATTTATGCCAGAAAAAGTCTGGCTGAACAGAAAAGAGAAAAGGTTTGTCAATCCAAATGGATTTCAATCTTTTAGTCTCAATGCCGTTTGAAGTCTTGTACTTCATCTCTTGTAGTACCTTTGTGAAGAAAAGATAGATGTGAGGTACTGGTTGCTACTTTAAGAGCTTTAGAAGGTTTAATTTGGAAATTTAAGGCCTTGAAGCTAAATGATGTTACTTAGCATGGGCAAGGAAAGAGCTGGATGATAAAACTCCCAATCAGCTTCAAGTGCATGGAGTGATTTTATGTGATGGGAATCCCTAACAGCTATTGGGAAGCCCTTTACAGTTGTCATTCTGGAAACTAGGAGCCTTAGAGCTGCAATACACTGCAGAAGTAGTTAGAGAGCATTATCCAGTGTCTGAAGGTGAACTCAAAATGTGGTGCAGCTGATGGACTAACCAGAACTGGTTTGAACTTTTAACCTGAAGGAATGTCAGTAATAATCATTTGCTGAGTGTTTATCAAGGCCAGAAACTTACTACTTTGTGGGTTTCCTGGTTGTGTTATGCACTTACAATAAATCTAAGTGGTTTTAAGCTCTGTAGCAGTTTTTCACAAGTTCCTGTTACTAAAAATAACATACATTATCGTCAAAAAATGATAGCATTTAGTTCCAAGAGTGAAGGAACCCAAGACCGAGAGCTACCAGTTTGAGACACTCCTGTAATACTCTGCAGATGCAGACAATTGTGTAAACAGAACTTATGTCTAGAAGAGCCACACAAACACCTATTTTAGCCCATTTATATGTTTACTTGCAGGCTAAAACTACCATTTCCTCCCACCCTACGAGAGAGAACCTGTAAATACATTCTGTATGGCAGTCCAAAATACAACCAACAAAATGCCCAGTCTTTTAAACACCTCCAGTGATGGTGCTTCCTCCACTTCTGTGGGAGGCTTGGTTCCAATGCCTGACCACTTACTTACTCAGTGAAAAATTTTTCGTCATATCTAATTTAAACCTCTCCTGGCATATCTTGAGGCCATCCCCTAACTATTTTTTAACATGATTAATGCATTTCAGGAGATAAAATCTGACCTGAAGATGAAGTATGATGCCCAGGTCACTTTGTACAGAAGTTACCGAGTGGGAGACCTTCCTGACATCCAGATTGAATACTGCAGTCTCATTGCTCCTCTGCAGGGCCTTGCCCAGGTCTGTCTGCTTTTCAAAGGTCGTTTGTGAAGTTTTCGGGTCCTGCAGGGAAAGTGTCATGTAGCTGGGCAACCACTTTGAAAATTGATTTGTGGTTTTGCAGTCAACCGCTGTGATACACATTTAAAGACGCTGTTTCAAGGGAGTGTTTCTCCTACCCCTGTGGTGGTGCAGTGTTCAGAGAAGAGGCTTTGTTGCTTGCCTCACCTGAGCAGTTGAGGACTGGATACATCAACTGTTGTCCATTTCCTGCAGGTTCCTTTGCTTGGGAAACAGATGGTGGTCTCTGCAGACATTATTGCAAAGGGCATCGCACTGTTCAGTAACAAAACAGCCATTTCTCTTCTGTTACATGTCTGTAATAGACTTGTTAAAATACAAATTAACTTACTGTGACTCAGACTGGACTCAGACTGCTCAGTAAAGCTGATCTAATATTCCTTTTCCTACATGACAGCGGTAGAAACTGTAGACTGAACTGAACAGTAGACTGAATCCCATTTTACAGTCTTTGGGAAGTCACAGTCTTCCTGATTACCTTTGTATTTCATTACTTTTGATTGTCCCTTATCTCTCTGTAAAGGACGCAAGTAGCATATTCACAGTAGCATTAGACAAAGAGTTTAGACTGAATTCCAGACCCATGATTGACCAAGATGCATAGCATTATGTTACACACACAAATGTCTTTCTGGATTGAAAAAATGCCTTTAAATCTCAGATGAAAATGTCTGTCTGTACAGACAATCTGTCTCTCTGTTAGCTGCCTCAATTTTTAGGACCAGGTCTCCTCACACATTGATGTCTTCTTTTTTTCTGAAACTCACTTCATGGACTGTGGTGTCCTTCACATGATATGGGGTGTCTGGTTCCTGTAATGGGAGTTGTGAGTATGTGAAAATTGCAAATTCCACCTTCTCCACTAACGCTCTGGCCTGAAAACTTGCATTGCCTTGGAGTTTCTTTAAGTAGAAGAATTAAAATGGGATTTGAATGGGTAATACAGTAATTCCCTCCACAGGTGAGATGCATGTCAGACTGAATTGTCCACTCCCAAAGTGTGTCTAGGAGTTAGGTACAGGGTGGGTCATATCTTTTAGTTTTATTTACTAATCTATTGTGTCACAATAAAATTCAGTGACCTTACTGTTTTTGTTGTAATTTACAGAAAGATCCAACATTTGCCAAGCAACTTTTCAGCAGTTTGTTTAGTGGAATTTTTCATGAGGTAAAAAAATCTAAAAACCCTTCTGAGAAAAACTCCATTGTCCAGAAACTGCTGAATGACTTCAATAATTTCCTCAGTATGAGCCTGTCATACTTTCCACCGTTCATTGCATGCATCCAGGTAAATCCTGATATATGGCATGAAACTGGATATAATGTCTCTGTCTGAGTGTGTGATAAACCCAGTGGTAATGAAGGTCGAATGCTGTCACTGAAATTTAGACAGAGGAAGGATAATTGTTAACCAAATGGGTATTTCAAGTGGTGCTTAAGGTAAACAAGGTAGTTCATACCTCTGAATTGATTTTTCAAGGTTTCTAAGATTTCTGATCTCTAGAGTTTGAGTCACCTTTTAATGTTTTAATTGCATCAGTAACAAGAAGGGATTTGATTACAAATGAAAGATGTTTCAATTGAAGTGGGAATTGAGAACAATTGAAAGGGTTATGTGGGTGTTGTGCTTATCTTCCTGTTTCTGGGAAGTGCTTACTGAGGAATTCTTTGATGTCTTGAGGATATCAGTAGCTGTCAGACCATTTGTTGTTAGCCTCTCTTGTTTATTTATTTCAAATTAGTCGCCTGAACTAGTTGTCTGGGGATTTTCAGTCATGAAGGAAGAGCTCACCAGAGGATGAGTGGGTGAACCACAGTTGTTTCCCGGAAAGGAAACATGAGCCTTTCTGTTGTGATAATATACTGACCTGGAACAGATTGTGAATTTCATCTTTTAACCCAGTTTTCAGGGAGATAAAAAAACCCTTGTCCCAGCACCTGTTACATACCCATTGTCACTGTATTTAATGATTCTTATCAACGGTATTGATGTTGTGTCTGATTCCTAGCTCTCAAAAGAACCTTTTTTCAGTGGCAGCTAATGGTTTATTTTTTTTTATGGAAATTTAAATACTCTGTGACAGTAGGTGTCATTCCAAATACGGGAGAACCATCTAGTTTGGACTAGCTTTGTAAACACATAGAAACTTTTGCTTCTTAGTATTTGTAATTACGCATCTGAGAAAATGTAGCTTCTTGTTTACTTTTTTCTGTGCAGCTGCATGAAAGGTCAAATACTATGGGGATTTTTTTCTGGGCTGTCTTCATATTTTTTGAGCCAGCCTCTCACAATAGCTATCTGTTAATATTCCCTCTTGACACTGCGTTTGTTGGTTCACTGTCTTGATGGTATTATTTGTGTTGAATTATGCTGTCTAGACCCTGCTAATAACACTGTTGCATTAGGCTACTTTTTTTTTCCTGAATAGACATAAAAGGAAGACTTGAGAAGTAGGTGAGTTCAATTTCATCAAAAATACAGACTCTGTAATAAGAGCATTTCCTTGCCATCCTGATCAGTAACAGAAGTACAGTATCTTGAAGTCCAAACAGCCTGCAAGCAGTGAGGGGAAGTTTTTTCCTAGTAGGGAATTGACTTCACATTGATCAAGAGAGCAGGCTGGGAGAGTGTGAGCAAGAGCACAGCAGTGTCAAAGCTTTCATTTGGCTCACAAAGAATGTCCTAGTGGCTTGGCCATTTGGAAGTGCAGCTTTTCTTTCCTGTCTACTTACAGCATAATAAATACTAGCTGATTTCAGAAAGGGTTCCTACTTTACTGCTGTTTCCTTCTGGTTGTTTGACTTTTTAATCTTCCACAGGTTCACGTCCTGTCAGGAGAGTAACTTGGTGGGTTACAAGAGCTGGTTTTGTCTATGCATATAATGTCAAAATTGACTATGAAGCTCTGGGATTCACTTTCGGGGCAGATTAGGAACCAGCTGAAATACTAAAAGAGGTTAACTCCATGACAGAATTTACATAGCCTCCAAATAGATGTTTGGCCTCTGAAGAACATATAATTGCCTTAGAAATATTTCAGCTGCCAGGCCAGCTTGGATGCCATTCTCCCTAATCTTTGAACATACGGTGCAAGTAGACAGTGCTTGTTGCATATGGAGCAGGGAACGTTCCCTCTGCTTTGAGAAGATAAGTGATCACATAGTCACCAAAATGCACCAAATAGAAAGATACCTCCTTTGATGTGAGATGATGTCTGTAAATTTTAAGTTTGGGAGGATATTCATTCTTGGCACATACCCTTACATATGCACAGTTCTTGCACTTCTTATTGAGAAAGGGCTTTTGGTCTGACTTTAGCAAAGTTGTTCTTAAGGTTTTAGATTGTGCAGTTGTCACTGTGTTCCTGATGTAACCCCTAAAAGCTGGCAGTCAAGGAATGTGTCCTGGGGCATGTGTGCAGCTAATTGAAATTGCCTTAATAGTAGTTGAAATATATATGCTAACCCCTCACTGGGATCTACCTGGTCTGTAGGGATCTACCTGGTCTATAACTCAGGGAGCTACAAGAGGCTTTGGATTTTTTTCTCTTTCTTTATTAAGCACAAATGTATTAGTGTGAGAGTCCTAACTCTACAAAGTGTGTCATGAGTTTGCTTATGCCAGGTGCCTCTTCTGTAGTTTTTGTGCTGACTGTCATTTATCAAAGAAGTGTTACTTGTTCTCAGTCTCCTGCTGCAATTTCCAAACAGTGGTTTCTTTCCACGTAATATTCTTGAACATGCTGTGTTGCAAAAATCTAATTTTAATTTTTGTTCTAAAACATGGTGCTTTTTCTTGTAATGAAAGCTATACTGCATCTCTTCCATGCTGTGAATTTTTTCTCCTGTTTATTTAAAATACTATTGCGATTTTTCCTTAATGGAAAAGAAAACAAAGGAAAAACCTAACGCTGGATTTAATAAACATGCTGCTTTCTCAATTTATTTACCTGTATGTAGAATAGTGATTTAAGTATTTAGAAAAAAAATCAACTAAACAAGAATGTTTGATCCTGAAGAAGGGATTATTCTGTCGTTGGACTAATGTTAAATATGATAAAGAGAAATATTGTCATGTCTTTAAATCAGGCAGGAGTAGATGAGTGCAGTACTGGAGGAATCTAACAGGAAGCTGTGATGTGCTAAAACTAGCTGAGTGTGTGGATAGAAAGCCTCCAGCTCAGAGAAGACTTCATGGTAAATTGTGCCTTTGGCTTATGGCAGGAATGCACCACTGAATAGGCTAAGTGAAGCACAGCTGCTGTGTAGCAGGCAAAATCCTGCCAAAAAAACAGAAGGAAAAGTTCAGGCTGTCAATGTGTCCATCTGCCTCTCGCCCACTTCCCTTGTGATTCTGTCCAGAGTGTTGTCCCACATCCTGGAGCCAAAGTATATGGGGCTACTCTGTACTGTTCTCTGTCCAAAGAGCAACAGCATAGAAGGAAAAGATTCCAGATTTCTCCAAGTTGGGAACTTCTGGAGGTCTAATGGCTTATTTCCAAAGCTTGGACTATAAGAAAAAGGATACCAAATAAGTGATCTGTGTAGTTTTACACCAAGTAGACACTTGTTTTATTTTACAGGAAATGAGTTACCAACACAGGGAACTACTGGAACTGGACTCAGCTAATGTGAGCATGAGCTGCCTTGCAAGCTTGCAGCAGCCTGTGGGCATCCTCCTCCTGGAGCGTGCCCTGATGGCTCTGACCCCTGCGGAGGAGCCCCCGTCCAAAAGGATGCGTGGGAGGACAGAGCTGCCCCCAGATGTGATCAGATGGATTGAACTTGCTAAGTAAATTCTTGTTTGAGACAATTTACTCCCACTTAGGTTTGCCTGGTGAAGAGCTCTGCTTTTATGGCTTGTGGGATTTTTTTTTTTTTTTAGTCCTTCTGTCTTTTAGAATCAGATATGTTTTTGATTTCTTCTCATTTAATAATGTCAGTGAGAGCAGTTAGGCTTTAAAACTGTGCGCTGTTATGATGCTGTCAGACTGCTGAAAAACATCTTGTTCTTAGCTTTTCAATTGCAGCTTTTCCATAGTTCAGCTATTGCCCTACAAGTTGAAGTTTATGTAGTTAAGTATTTATTTCTGATCTTACATAAGAAATGCTTTCTGAACATTTACTATTTCAAACTGGTAGTATTATTGCTCATTGATGATTTTTTTTTTTTTTTTTTTTTTGATAGCTTCTGTTTGCATTGATACTCATCACTGAGCTATTTAAAAGATTTCTCTTTTCAATTTTACTAGGCTCTACAGATCCCTTGGGGATTATGATGCCCTTCGTGGAATTTTCAGTGGTAAGATTGGGACTAAGGAAATTACACAGAAAGCTTTGTTGGCAGAAGCAAGGAACGATTATGCTGAAGCAGCTCAGTATTATGATAAGGTAAAATTGCAGCAAGATATTTTTGTTTCATAAATCTCTCATGACTTAAAACTAATCAAATTAGAAAAAAAGTGAAATTATCTAGGCAGACAAGTAAAAACTCATGGGCACACTGCAACCCCAAGCAAGCAAACTGCATGTGTTCATGGCATGAGTTGCAGTGGGTAAAAATGCAGACAGATCTCTAACCTTCTTTTAAAACTTTCACTCTTCAAATATGCAGGTTTACTGAAGACAGCTACCTGAAATTAATTTATGTATTAACACTGCCAAGCTTGAATTTTCTGCATTTAATGTTGCTGTCACACTCTGGTAAATGGATAGATATTTTTATGAGACAATGAATTACAGTTAAGCTGCTGGTGACTTAGAATTGAAACAGGTTCTTGGCTGGAATCTGGCACTATTCTCCCCTCCAAATTCATTCCCTAGGCACTTTCCCAAGAAGACTGGCAAGATGGAGAGCCAACAGAGGCAGAGAAGGACTTCTGGGAACTTGCATCTCTGGAATGCTATGACCACTTCACAATGTGGAAGTCTCTGGAGTATTGTGCTACTGTTAATATTGATAGTGGAAAGCCTCCAGACCTAAGCAAAACGTGGAATGATCCATTTTTTCAGGTTTTTAGAAATTATTTCATTGATACTGCACAGAGGCACAGAGGCAGTTACATCTGCAGGGTTATTCTACAGTATTGAGGTTATGGGTGAAAATTAAATACATTGTTTGGGTTACTTTATTATGGAAATTAGTGGAGAGTCTGATATTAAAAAAAAAAAAAATTAAACTATTACTTCTGCTTATTCTTTTTGATGTTTAATTTTTACCTCAAATCTATGGCAGATCCCATAGGACCAGCTTTACCATCTCCTCCTTCCTTTTACAAGTCTTTTTTTGTTGCTTTTCTCACTTGTATTTGTTTCCTATTTTAAGAGTCACCAAACCATGGATTTTGAAACTGATAGAATTTACTAACAACTTCTTGAGCTATAGGAAAAGGCTGCTGTGATTTGTTACAAAATAGGAACTTGTCTAAAGGAAAAATACCTCTTAAAAAAAATCAAAATGTTTTTATATTTATTTGATTTGCCACTGATAACCAAAATTTTAATCATCTAATATTCCATTCCTAGAAATAAAAACTATGTTCTCACTTTGTAGGAGACGTATCTGCCCTATATAATACGCAGTAAATTGAAGTTACTGCTCAGCGGGGAGAATGACCAGAGTTTGCTAACCTTTATTGATGAGGCAATGAAGACAGAACAGAAGAAAGCCATTATAGAAATGCACTACAGCCAAGAACTTAGTCTCCTGTACATCCTGCAAGATGATTTTGACAGAGCCAAATATTACATTAGCAATGGCATGCAGATCTTCATGCAGGTAATAATGTCTTCTAATCTCTGTTACGGTTTTTTTGTGTAAACTGGAACAATGAAACTGCTGTTGCTATTACTGCTGCTAGATTATACTCTCAAGAGAAACACTCACTCAAATGTAATTAAATTTAGGTGCCTTCCATGTCACGTGACAAAACTTCTTTTAAATTCACTGCTTGCAATGATGAAAAGTAAGTGAGCCAGTAGAGTGCATCCTCCTGTTTTAGTTTGTTTTGTTTTACTGGTTTAATCTTTTACACATTTTTCAGAGTAATTGTTTGTGCAGACAATAAAAATTTTATTTTGTTCATCTCTTCAGGCGCCTCCTGTCCCCAGAACAAGCTTGCAATGAGTATTGCATTGAGAAGTTACAAATTCCATCTGTTATCAAGTTTTGATTAGACTGTAGGACTTTGCTAAAACCTAGGATAGGAATTGCAGCTAGAATATGCCTCTGTGCTTGTCCAAAGCAGAGATGCTCTTTGATTATCAGCTATTAAATTACTTGTAAGAGGTTGGGTTCTAAAGCATAATATACAGCAGCATTAGATCCATAATTTGTAGAGCACCGAACAGAACCATGCTTTAAATTCTGTCTTTGATTCTCTCCCTTTCTTTTCAGAGCTACTCCAGTATTGATTCCTTGTTGTATCAAAGTCGAATGACCAAACTGCAGTCTGTACAAGCTTTGACAGAAATACAGGATTTCATCAATTTCATGACCAAAAGAAGTAATTTTTTTTTCTCAAGCAATTTTCCTTCTGTATTCAGTAATTATGGTTTCCTGAACTTTGAATTTCTAAACTGCTGTTTGAAGAAGCCTAAGTCCCCAATTACTTCTTACTGTCTTCTTGACAGTAAGACCTATTACAGTTTTGTAAGATAGGATTGAACATAACTTGGTGTTCTATTGCAAAGTTCAGTTAGCATAACTGTTGTGATAGGAGTTAAGCATCTCTTTCGAAAGTGTCAGTTAAAGTTTTAAACTAAGCTTTTTTGCTGGAGTAACTTTGGGTAGCAAATAGCAATTAGCAGAGATGAAAAAATGGATGTGGTATATAAGTTGCGCCTACTGATGTAGGCCTGAAGTGCACATTATGTGCATAAACCAAATCGGATATTAAATTTAGTTAACAGTTCCACTATATTCCAGCACATTCATATATGGAAAGGAAACTACCTGGTGGTGATCCCCAGTGGCAGTTGACACAGATGTCCTTATGGAATCCCCTGTGCTTCAGCAATAAACAAAAGTAATATGATCACTGAGCAGGGTTTTTAGTGCAAGCCCAGAAGTGCAAGTGGGTTGCTTAATTGCGGTTTTCTGGTTTGAATGTTAGTTAGACTATATTTTGTTTAGCCTCTTTTCATGCTGTTTGGCTTCAGATGCATTTAAAAAGCTCTTAATTGATTTCTAGGTAACTTAGCTTCAGAAGCTTCCCTTAAGAGACTTCTCAGAACTTGGACAAGCAGATATCCAGATGCTAAAATGGATCCTATGAACATCTGGGATGATATCATCACAAATCGGTAAAATTGCATTCTTGGGTTAGCTTAAGTTTTGTCTGCCCGTTGAGTTCCAGGAAGAGCTTTTTGAAATGGTGCTTGTTTTTGTATGGGAAGGGCTTGATCCAATGTATGACTTCTTTTTCCATTCTTTTTTAACTCTGGTAGTAGCTTTCTTAACGTAACTGGGGAGTTTGTGTGACTAATTTGTGGTGAGGAGCAAAAGGAGGCTGAGAAATGGCCAGGGAATAAATTGTATTTTGATAGGGAAACATAGATGTTAGTTTAGGCGTTTTCTTGCATCAGTGACTATATGCACTGTTGTAAGCTGGCCCATTTCAGCAGTCCTTCAACATATTCGCTTGTAATTGAGTAGATTAGCTGCGTTTAGCTCAATGAAACACCACCCAAAAGGCCAATCAATTACAAATAAAAATACTTGCCTGCTTTGTAGGCAGTTCCAAAATGAGGTAGCATACAAATCAAACCCAGCCCTGTCACTCTCAGTGCTTCACCTGTTTATGGGAAAGGTAATGACCACTGCTTTAATTGGAGACTTGTGTTGTGCAACTGTTGCTAGAAAGAACAAAGGCTCTCTGGAGACTCCTTTGGATTAGCTCTGAAGGAACTGCAATGCTTTTTGAAATTTGAAAGTTGTCTGTCCTTGCCATGGTGTCAGTCTTCATCCCAATTCATTGTTGCAGTGAAAATCTTGGTTAGTCCTCTGTTACTGTGTGATAAATTCTTCAGTAGCTCTGCTGACGCATACTGTGCTCTGTGATTTATTTTGTTATCTCTTGGTGTCAGGAAAACGAAGACCTTATTGCAGTTCAATATTAGGCAGAACACATGGCATGGCTTACTTTTGAAAAACGTCTCAAAACATTTATGGCTTGAAGGGTTGTCAGGGTTTTAAACACTTCACGTGTTTTTAGAAAACCTTTGTCTCATCTTAAATTAGTAACAAAGGATGTGCCAAGTACCACTTCAGAGTGTAGTGCTGTCCTCTGCTTTGAGTAACAGCCTACATAATGAGATGTGCTATTAAATTAGATCGCACTAGTTGTGGAGTGACAGGATTTAGCACTTCATGGCAATTCCCTTTCAAAAGGTGAGTGTGCTTGCTGATCTATTCTGCAACACAGATTTTGATGTTGGCATGTGTTGATGTGATAAACATTTGAATAGCAGGTTGACCTAAAATACAGCCTGGCACTCACACTAAGTAATTGAGGCTCCTGTTTGTGAAGCTGGAATGCAAGTTATGGCTTGGTGAATTTAGGGACTGGAGCTTGCACAAAGGAACTAACTAACAAAAAATCCCACTCTATAATGAACATTTTCTAATACTAATCTGGTCAGTTCAAGATCCTGCATGCTCTCAGGGTCAGCCTGACCCCAGTTGGGAGTGTCCAGGCTCTGAGGCCTGTGTTTAGCCTGGCAAAAGGTGATAGCTGTAGTTTCACATTTTTTTAGCTGTGTTTACTGTTAGGCAGATCAACACTTTTGAACATTCATTTCCTGCAATGTATACCAGATGATCTCTACCCCTGTTGTTGTTGTGCAGGTGTTTCTTCCTTGACAAACTGCAGGAGAAGCTTCCCTCTGATCAGGCCAATGACAGTATGGAGGTGGATGGAGAATACAGTGCTGGTGACCAAATGGAGGTGGATCAACAGAGTGAAAACATTCACTCAATGATTAAAAGCTGCAAATTTAATATGAAAATGAAGATGATAGAAAGTGCCAGGAAACAGGTGAATATACCGTCTGATAGCTTCTGCTGAGAAAATACATAGGAAAAAAAAAAGTAAAATGCCTTTTAGGTGGTCTTTGGTACCCTTTTGCCAGGGCAAACCTTGTCTCTTTTTGACCCTGCTGTTCAGGATATTTTTGAAAGCTCAAGAAAGTCAATTCCACAATGAAAGAAAACAAAAGGATAAATGTTAATTACAAAGTTGTTGCTAATTTGTCATTACTGGAAATGTGCCTGAAGTCCCCTTTGATCCGCACATGGTTTTGGACACTCTAAAGGGCAGATAAAGTATCTGAAATGTTTCAGTCTTTAATGGAAGGGATTCTTACAATCAAGCATTATGCTTCTTATTTACAAATAATCTGTTCTGTACAAGAAAAAAATGAATTCTGATTGAGTTAGTATAATTTATTTCAATCAACAATGCTGAATTTCTTTTCATTCACAGTTTTCATTACTGTTGTTAGTTAACACTAACAACTCAAGTTAAGTGACTTAGAAATTTTGGGTTGAATCTGGATGTTGAAATGACTGAAACAGCCTTTTTGATGATGGGCCTTTGGTGCTTCAAGCTTGAGACAAGATGAATAATTACAAGGTCTCTCATCTTCTGAGATGCTGCAGAAATCTGCAGGCATTAACAAGAGTTTATTTTAAGCAATCTGATAAGCAAATATAACCTTACTGCTTTGTAGACTATACACTCTTGAAGGAGTAAGTGAAAAATAAGATTTCCTTTAATGTTACTTCCATGAAACTTCTCATCGAAACACAAACGTAAGAGATGTTCTTAATGATATCTTAAATCAAGTTGTGTTTCCCTTATGTGTTTGTACTACAGAGCAGTTAAATGCTTCATGCAGCTGGAATTATTTTCTCGGTGTTTAAACCCCTGTTCTTCTCTTTTGCTATTCAGACTTCTCCATTAGCACAAATATGGTTCTGAATATGAGACCTGGCAAGCAGCGAACACCTCTTTGCCTTACTGTAACTTTACCTGGGTTACTTATATCTTCTCACACCTAATTTGGTTGTGGGCAGGTTTTAGTTCCTCTTCAGATACATGGTCTGAAAATTCTCTCCATCTGAATACAGAGCAGCTTTGCGGTGGCCAAGAAGCTCCTGAAAGACTTGCGCAAAGAAGCCAGAACGAGGGAGGACTGGCTGGTGAGGTGGAATTACGCCTACTGCCGCTTCACTCACAGTAGCAGCCGCAACCTGAGCTGTCCTGAACGCATGCTCTCGGTGTTGAAAACCATCTCCCTGCTTGGTAACAGCCTTTGCTTCGCCTTCTTTATTTTACAAAGTTGCTTTGTTGTCCAGTTACTAGCTTTTGTTTTTGAATTCCAACAGAAGATACCAAATCTGACTATCTCAGCAAGAATGTAATGGCCTTCCGAAACCAGAATCTTCTTTTGGGTACTACGTATCACATCATGGCCAATGCTCTTAGTCAGGATCCAAGATGTCTTGAGCAAATTGAGAAAGAAAAGGCTGGAAAGATATCACTAATATCGGGAGAAAGCCTTGAGAACCCTAAAAAGGTAAATGAGAGGGGAAGATCTTTTAGTAATTTCACTGTGATTATTACTACAAATTACTACATCAGTAGGTAGTGATGGCTACGGATAGATCCAGAGCGTGTGAAACCTGTCTGCTATTAGCAGTGATTTGTCTAGCAATGCCAGCTGGAGAAAGAAAGGGGGAGAAAAAAAGGCTGTGGTTGCTGTTTCTTCCAGGTTCTGCTCTCCTGGAGTTCTGCATCACTCTAACCTTTCTAAATAGGAGAATGTTCTTGTGTTTCTCTGTACATACATTTTGAGAGGAGGGGGAAGACATAGTCACAGCATCTGCATGCACAGTAGCCAGACAAGGCTTGGGATCCTGAAATCCTTGATTTCAGCTGGGCATTTGTGACCCACTTCATGCTCCCAGACTATTCTCTTTGATAAAGAGATACACTTACTTTGTGTAAGTGATTTTTAATGTGATAAAGAAGGATTTTTAAGGCAGAGCACGTACAGGTCGTCTTTGCCTATTTTGGGTAGGTGTGCATTTGAAGAACACAGTACTAGACTGTGCTGCAGCTAAAATTATATTTGCTGTCGGTTGTCCCGCATGCTGTGGCTTTGATTTCTTGTCTGTCAAATGGATTAAGAATTTGAAGTACCACTGCTGGCTTATTTCTACTGATTTCTAAAGACACCATGAAGACCCTTACGTATGGAATCATAGAATGGTTTGGGTTGAAAAGGACCTTAAAGATCATCTAGTTTCAATCCCCTTGCCATTGGCAAGGGCTCCATCCACTAGACCAGGTTGCTCAGAGCTCCATCCAGCCTGGCCTTGAGCACATCCAGGGAATGGGGTGTTCACAGCTTCTCTGGGCAACCTGTTCCAGTGGCTCACCACCTTCACAGCGAAGAGCTTTCCCCTGGTAGCCAATCTAAACCTACTCTCTTTCAGTTTGAAGCAATTGCTCCTTGTCCTGTCACTACACGCTCTTGTAAAAAGTCCCCTTCCATCTTTCTTGCAGGACCGCTTCAGGGAATATGAAACACATTAGTATTAAAAAAATGTCCTTAGTTTGTGTTTTATGGTTGTCAAAAGTAAAGCAGAACAAGAAGAAATTCCTGAAAAAAAAGGTTTCAGATTTTCAGGTGTGTAGAAACTTAAGCAAAAGCTTGAGCTTCATTTATTAGCTAATTCTTAAGAGCATTCTTCTTTGGGCAATCTAAAGGGTGAGCATAAAAGTTCTTCTGTGTCAGATGAGTAAGATTGCCATACCAGGGATTTCTGTAAGATTAGGAAGCTTAGCCTTACTTTAGCTTAGTAGTAAGCAGCACTCTGACCCTGGTTGTCTCCTTCTACCTGCCTGACTATTTAACTTCAATTACAGCATTTAGTATGGCCAGAAGGGCCAGGGAAGTGATTGTCCTGCTGTGCTTGGCAGTGGTGAGGCTGCACCTCGAATCCTGTGTTCAGTTCTGGGCCCTTCACTACAAGAAAAACATTGAGAGGCTGGAGCATGTTCAGAGAAGGGCCGTGTACAGTTGGGGAAGGGTGTGGAGCACAAGTCTTGTAAGGAGCAGCTGAGGGAACTGGGATTTTTTTAGCCTGGAGAAAAGGAGGCTCAGGGAAAACCTTACTGCTCTCTACAACCCCCTGAGAGGAGATTGTGGTGAGGTGAGGGTTGGTCTCTTCTGCCATGTCCCCAGTGAGAGGGTGAGATGAAATGGCCTTAAGTTGTGCCAGTTAGGTTCACATTGGATATTAGAATTTATTTTTGTTTTTTAATGAAAGAGTGGTCAGCCATGGGAATAAGTTGTCCAGGGCAGTGGTGGAGTCACCATCTCTGGAAGTGTTCAGGAGGCATCTGGATGTGGCACTTTTGGATGTGTTTTAGGGGTAATTGTGGTGGTGCTGGGTTGGCAATTGGACAGATGATCTTGAAGGTCTCTTTCAATCTTCATGCTTCTGTGATTCTGTAAAGAATCCTGTCAAGTCACCCTTTGCATGAGCTACATTAGAAATGAATGATGAATATTACTATATTTATAATAGGGAAAAAGGCATCAGTGTAAATTAAGCAGATGTTGTAGATATGTCTTAATAGGAAAAAACCCTGAAAGTTTTATTATATTTTCTGTTAACTTTTCCAAAAGCTCCAGTAACGTTAAATTTTTTGCAGTGATGAAAATTCCACTTAACATGTCCAAAGACTAATTTAAGTTTATGTATTTCCATTGAAAATTGTGGGAAATAAAGTTCTGGAAATCACTGTGAGAAATAACATCCCAGTTTTTTTCCTTTATATCAGCTGCTCAGAGCATCTTAAAAGAGTTAAAGTTTTATCTACTCAAGACTTGCTACAAAGCTCCAGTTTCAGACAGGATTGTTCAATGCTACTTGCTAATGCGTGGGGTTTTTTTCCTCTTGTGGTTGAATTTCAGGTGCTGGCAGGTCTGAACAAGAAGGCTTTTCAGTGTTTCAGCTGTGCTGTGAGGAAGTCTGAAGAGGAGGTGCAGTCCTACTCCATGGACCATGTGGACATGGTGGGAGTAGTCGATGCATATATGACTTTGATCAGCTTCTGTGACCAGTATCTGCGCAGGGAAGAGGAAGGCTCTCTTGGTTAGTCAGGATTTCTCCTAAGCTTGTGAGGTGTATTAATCTGTGACCCGTGAGCTTTTGCTGTACCCAGGAGATGTCCATGGGCAGCGCAGCTTGAATTTAAATGGAGTGGTTTGACCTCCAGTTCAGCATTACTTGTACGCCTTTTTTCACCTCCAGTGTTGCTGCAAGCTTTGGTACTAGTAGATCACTTGTAGTCTCACTCTTACTTGTGAGGAATATATCATATCCAGCAGATGCTTCCCTTGTTCCTTCCCAGACCACAGCAGCCTTGTATTTAAAACAGGCAAGATACCAGCAGTGATGCAGCTTCCTGATAAAGCTAATCCTTACAGTCCCCAAGTACATGTGTTGCAGATGTGTGCAGTTCAAACAGATGGGAAGGAGAACAAAGTAAAAATACAAACTACACTTGAAATAAAAGAGTACCAAATTGTAAAGATGAATGTTTCAGATGATCAAAGACATGGAACAAGTGATGGTGTTTCTGATAATTCTTGTTTAATGTCTCTTGGCAGAAATTAACACTGTGGATCTGCAGCAGTTCCCAGCTATTGTGGTGGAGAAAATGATAAAAGCTTTAAAACTGAATTCCAGAGAGGCCAGGCTGAGATTTCCTAGACTGCTCCAAATAATTGAAAGATATCCAGCAGAGACATTGGGTCTAGTGACACGAGAGGTTAGTTGCTTCAATTTTTCTGGCAGCAAATGTTGCTGTAAATCAAATTTTATAGGTGGGGGTGGAGGTTGGATGCATTGAGAGGTTAGACTGGTAAGTTTTGCTTCAGGGAAATCAGATAAATTTTATCCCATCATTGTTCCTTGTCTTTTCTGTAACTTACTGGATCTAATTCATGTGGACAATTTTTTTTTCCTTAGAAATTTAACTTTTTATCATTATTCTGATTCCAAATGTTTGTTTGAGAGCTGCTGGAGAACAACTGTGGTATGCTTTGTCTTTTTTTTTTTTTTTTTTTTTTTTTCCTTCGGAACAATCTAAATGGGCTGACAAAGGTGGTTAGTATTAGGGTGAGGAATGCACCTTATTACTGTAAACTGAGTTTCCTGTATGCAGGAAGCCAGCAGCTTTTCCAGACTCATTCCATGTCTCCCACCTTTCCCTGTCCTTCACTTCAGAGGTTACAACAGCTTTGTATTCCTTTGTATTTCCCACTTCCTTCCTTCCTTCCTTTTACAACCTGTCTTTCCATTGCCGTTGCATGGCAGGATACCAGGAGCCTTCCCTGCTGCCATGGGACAGATAAGCTGAGACCTTCTCTGTGACTCATGCCTGTTCCTGCCTTGGCCCGCCTGCCTTTTCAACCCCATGTCATTGTGCTGCTGCTCCCAGAGCAACAGACCCTTTCAGAGAAGGAACTCAAGTGAGGCAGCAACTCGGGTTAGCTATCCCAAGGAATTGAGAAAATAGCAGAAATGGCTGAGGTGCACAAGGCGTGGCTGCGGAGAAACACCAGTAGTTCAAACAGAACCTGACACCAGCTGACAGATCTCACCCAGAAATGGAGTTCACCAGGGCTCTGTGTTCACCAATCCTCTGTCTTTCTGTGAAATAAATGCTGACAATCTGATCTTAAATTCTATTAGAAACGCTTAAAGATGAACAAAGGACAAAACTGTGGTAGAAGTTTCAGTTTTCTCCTTCCTGGCATTTTTTACGCAAATCAAGACTTCATCCCAATGGTGTTGGAACTGAATTCATTCAGATTTTCGAGTTGTTTGTATGTGGTGATCAAAAATTATTGTACTTCATCCAGAGACAAAAGCCGCAAGTTTGAGTCTAAAGCCTCATATTGATCAACAGGCTGCAAATCTTTATAATGGAAAAGCTATTAAGCAGCAGTGGTGGTGGTAGTAGAAGTGATAATAATAATTAAATCTGTGCTTCACTGGGGGATGTTTTGCACACCTAGTTGACATTCTCTGTTTCCTTTTCATGTTTCTCTGTCAGGCTGCACCACGGAGCAGTTTTGGTTTTTTGCTTTTTTTGTTTGGTATTTTTGAAGAGGACCAAAGATTAAACCAGTGTCTGGTTTTTTGCAGCTTTCTTCGGTTCCCTGTTGGCAGTTCATTGGTTGGATTAGCCAGATGATGGCACTACTGGACAAGGATGAAGCAGTAGCTGTACAACATACTGTTGAAGAGATTGCAAATACCTATCCCCAGGCACTCATCTACCCTTTCATGATCAGCAGTGAAAGTTACTGCTTCAAAGATACTGCAGCTGGCTGCAAGAACAAGGAGTTTGTAGAAAGGTGAATTTGCAATTGTAGTAGCTCTTTTGTATGTTTTTTTTATTCAGGAGTGGACAGATCCATTTATTTTTCCTATACAAACCCTTTTCTTTAGTGAGCGTGAGAAATAGTAGAGGCTGGTCTTGACTTTTTGTTTAAAGGCACAGAGAAATGCAATACATCAGCTCTGTCAGTGTCAGACACACTCTGTCATGTCAGTTGGTGGCATGAAACTTTATGAAGTGTTGGGTACATATAGTCCCCAGGCTGGTGCAAGTTAGAAGTTTTCCCAAGATAAAATAAAAAGACCACAGAGGGGCAACCCCTTTTTCTTTGTAATTCTGTGGTATTGAACATTTATCATCTTTCTAATGCCAAGAGGAAGCAGCTATGTTTAAGTAGCATAGATGCTCATACCAGACTTCAGAGAGGGCAGTGAAATGGATGCATGTTATCTTGGGAATGACAGCTCTTGGCTATGGTGTTCTCTGCTTCTTCAGTGTGCAACGTGCTGCTTCTCTTACAAGCCTTCCCTTGTCCCTTTTGGCATGCAGTAACACTTGAGTTAATCCCCAAGCAAAAACCAGTTTCTATCACACAGTGCTGTAGAACCGCTCTTAAAATTTTGGGTGTCTTTTTGCCTTTTTCTCAAATTTGATATGTTTGCTGTATAAATTTTTGCATAAAATAAAAAACACAATCGCAGACAGTATCACCCTTCAGTAACTGTCATGACAGGGCGCATGGTCTGGTCAGTGCCTGTGTCTGTTTCAATCATGCTTTCCACACACACACCAAGTTCCCATTTTCATAGTGGGACATATAATTTAAAAAATGGGAGTTGTGTGGCGTGTTTAGTCAACATATATGCCAGTCATGCAGCCTGAGAGGGAATTCCAAGGGAGTCTTGCCTACTTACACCTGAATTATTTTACCAGATTCTTGTATATAGCAGACAGTCTAGATCATTGCCTGTCTGCAGGCGAGGTGGTGATGGTAGTTCCTGTTGCATAGTGATGCATTTTTCTCTTCTTTTAAAGGATCAAGAACAAGTTGGGTAGAGGAGGAATAGTTCAAGATTTTGTTCACTCCCTGGAGCAGCTCTCTAATCCTGTAATGATTTTCAAGGTAAAGTGTATTTTTATCCCCCTTCCCCTTCATTCCTCTCCCTCTGAGCAAGTGCTGGGTGGAGCCTGACACAGTTCAGTTGACACCACAGCCACCGGAAGTGGTTCAACCCAGCACCAACTCATGATGATGATGATGTCGGGATGCTGTCAGCAGCTTTCACTAGTGATGGACTCCCTCCCTTGTGCCAGCTGGATGTTCTGCTCCCGCCCTTTTCAGCTTTCCCCTTCCAGATCTGTGCCATGCCCCATGCTCTGTCTTCCTTAATCATTCTGAAACCCTTATAGAATTATCATTTGTGGCCATCTTTATAATTTTGGACTACTTGTGTTCAACTACATGTTCTTATGCTCTTTCCCTGCTGGGCATCCCTTGTTTGTCCAAAGGATTCTTGTCCCGTGTTTGGCACCACTCCTGGCCCCAGAGAGGCTTTCTTAGCACTAAACACTATGGTACTAAACATAATCATCATAATAAAGTAGAAACATTTTATCAAGACACAGAATGAAAGGAAAATATTTCTGTCGTCTTTTCCGTTCTCTTTTTTTTTGTCAAAAGACACGTAATAGTTTGACTGTTAGTAAATGCAGTGATCCCGGTGCAATTTGAAGAGCAAGGGTCAATAAATCTTTTCTCAGTACTCATGTGTTTTCTTCTCTTTGCAGGATTGGGCTGAGGATGTCAGAAACGAATTGTCAAAACCTCAGAGAAACAAAAAGAAGCTTAAGGAAATGTATGAAGAAATGTACAAGAAGTTGGGGAATTTGGAGGCTCCTGGCCTTGGATTGATGAGGAAAAAGTTTATTCAGGTATATATGGTTACTGAGTAGTGTTGGCATCCTGGCTTTTCTAGAAGGCAGTAGAAAGTCAAAAGAGGGAAACAGCTGTTACAGGTGCTTCAGGACTTGATGAGACTTGATCTAGTCAGGAGTACAGGACTGGGATTTCTTTGCTAGAAGCCATGGACTTAATATAGTTCACCTTCCACTTCTAGCTGCCCTGCAGGGATAAATGTTCTGTCTTACACAGCTTCTACCTCTCCTGTCCTGCATGTTGCCAGGTTCTTAGGACCTGAGCCTCTAATCTTCTGTGGGAATCTGGCCTTGTTTTCTGTTCCCTACTGCCTAGAATTTATGAGCACCTTAGGGAGTTTTGCTGTATTATACTGCTTAAATTTGCTGCCGATACGAAGTTACTCATACAAAAGTTACAACTATGAAGAATTAAGGAAAACGCTTTACAAAACTGATTGAATTCCAAAGTGGTGAAAATCAGCGTAGAAAATGAAATGCCGCGTGGCAAGAAAATGTAATTACCCTAGTATCATATAGGAATTCTGCGTATTTTTAGCTGACTGTTGCAGTTCAAGAACAAAATCTTGATTTGTGATCGTTCTTTGAAAGCAGCAGCTGTGAAAACTCAAGGTCAGTCAGGAAAGAAAAGTGAATGTTCATCGTTATTAAGAATAGAGAACTAAACATGGATTTGTACATTGGTATAGAAGCCTTCTCTGACTCTTGCTTCTTGAGCATTATAGTCCTCGTCTGCAGGATTCTCAGCATAGTAAAATTGGATGAGGTTCAAAGTGGTAAGAATAATCAGAGGTACAGAGTAACCACTGCACAAGCAACTTCAGCGCTCCTCCAGTTGGAAAAGATGCAGTGATGCCGGATACAATAAAGCTCTTAGCATAGCAGGCATGGCACGAATGGACTTGGTGAACTTCAAGGTCTTTTCCAACCCTAGCAATTCTATGGTTCTATCAGGAGTGCCAAACGTGGAGTAAATGCTCCGTGGAAGTGGCAGGTTCAAACAAGTGCGAAGCTTTTCCTCATTCAGTGCACACTTAGGTGCTGAACTCCTGCTGCAGGGTATTAGGTGCTTTCATGGGTTCAAGTAGCAAGCAGGCAACAGCACAGCGAGGGGGCAATGCTTTGGGAGCTTTTACATACAAATTCGTGCTCGGGTCCAGGAATCCCGGAGCTGCAAATTGCTGAGGCCAGGAAAGTGATACTCCTGGTTGAAGGAGCTGTCCTGACTGTGTGCTTGTACTGTATGTGCATAGCCCCGTGGCCAGGGCGGGGTGCATCCAGCTCTCTCCCATTGTGGCCGTCCTTGTGTCACATTAGCATTAGATAAACTAACCTGGGTGTCTGTAGGGAGATTCCTTCCCCATGAGTGGAAAGGTGGAGGATGAGAGGAAGGTGGAGTCGGGAGGAGGTGAGGTGATAATGAAGCAGAAAGGGTAATTGGGAGTTTAGGGGCACACTAGCCTTGTGAATGTGTTGCTGTGAGATAAGATGGGTCTTTGATGATAATGACTTTAAACTCAAGAGTGGGGGATAAGAATGTGCAGGATGTGCCGGTGTCAGGGGTGGGGGTAGGGAGAGGGGAGCAGCTATACAGGGTACGTGCACATCAAGGGACACAGCAGGCATAAGCACAAACGTTGTTTGGATTATTTGTGTGCCCACACACACAAGAAAAATCCATGGCTCTTTAAAACACTGAAACGTGCAGTATTAGAGGTACAGAGAAGAACAGGGGAGATGCTGGAGAGGGATATCAGGGTTGTTCCCCTCTGAAGACTGAATTCTTTGCTTTCATGATGCATTATTATGAAGAAACAAAGTGTGCTGTGAGAATAACTGTATCATTTCTAGTGTCCTTGCTGAAGGACAAGTTGTCTCTCTTGACTGACACACAAAATTGCTTTACTATGTGGAGTACTTCAAGCTCATAATCTGGAAATAGATTTAGTGATAAAGATGTTGTTGACTGTAGCAGTCTCCTCAAAAGGATAATTTTTTTTGTATTTTCATTTACTACAGTGAAATAGTTTCATATTCACAGATTGGTAGAAAAATGGTCAGGCATTAAAAAAAAAAAAAAAAATCTTTAAAAGCCTATAATACCTAGTCTAAGAAGGAACATTTGGTTTTTCTAAAACCTTGAATTACGAACACAGGAAGTCAATTCAGTTAACTATTTATAGATAGTTAACTTCCTTCATTCAATGGATCCAAATCCAAAATTTGCTATTTTTCTTTATCTATCAGGATATTTAAAATACTTTAAAATATGGGTTTATACATTTTATGTCTAAAATTATTGCTAGGCAGTAATAAATCCATGAATAATAAATCCAGTAGTAAATAAAACATGTAAAACATTTCATGGAGTCACAGAATGATTTGGGTTGGAAGGGACCTTAAAGATCATCTGGTTCCAACACCCTGCCATGGGCAGGGACGACACCTCCAACTAGACCAGGCTGCTCCGGGCCCCGTCCAGCCTGGCCCCAGGGATGGGGCATCCACAGCTTCTCTGGGCAACCTGTTCTGGTCTATATTAAGAATTTCTTCCTAATATCTAAACAAACCGTGTGTATAGATAGGAAGGAACCCTTTTGGTGCTCTTGGGTATTTTCTAGCACTGTGTAAACAGGATTCCTTTCTATAAATGATTGTTAGGCTTTTGGGAAGGAGCTGGATCATCATTTTGGCAGAGGTGGTTCAGAACTGTTGGATATGAAGATTAGCGACTTCAATGTGATTGCAACTTCTCTCCACACAAAAATGAGCAAAACACATAAAGAACCTGGGAACCTCAAAGAATGTTCACCATGGATGAGTGAATTCAAAGCTGAGTTCTTGAGGAACGAACTGGAGGTTCCTGGTAAGTTCCCCTTCAATGTCGATAGTGAATTGTCCCTTACAAGAAAGTTGCTCTCGATTTATTTCTTGTATTGGCTATATATTACGGCCTTCTTTCTGGCCTTAGGCCTTATCTGGCCTTACTTGAAATATTTCTGTTCACCCATTATCTGTTAAATCCGTTCTTGAGCTGTAGTCCTGTTTTTTTAAAATTGTATCTAAGCTTGTATCTCTTACCTAAGAATTTAGTATTTTTCTAAAGGCCTGACTCTAGGAAATCTGATCTGTAATTTTCTAAAGGTCTGACTGCAGGAAATCTGATATATAAATCTAATGCCTGTTTAAATCTAGTTCAAAAAAAGTTGTGTCTTCTGAAACCATCAAGAGCTCGATTCTAACAGCTAAACAAGGAAAGGGTATCAGTAATTCACAGATAAAATCATACTATGTGTACGTTGGATCTTTTTTACACATTTAAAAGTATTTTCTTCATAGTTGTCATTCTACCAATTTGACAAAACATTTGGATATGTGTTGTGGTGTTAAACACACTTTAAAATAACACCAGGCTATGTACTAATATTTTTTTTTCTGCTACCACTTCAGGTCAGTATGACGGAAAAGGGAAACCGCTACCAGAGTACCACGCAAAAATCTCTGGATTTGATGAACGGGTATGTTTTCAAGATTGAGTCAAAATCCTGTGTGGTATAAATCTGTGTCCATGTACCATTTAAAGAGTTTGGTAGTAGCAGGATCATTGCTTGTTTACACGTCTTGCAGCATACAAAGGAAGGGCTGCAAATGGGCTTTTTTTTTTTTTTCTGTTATAATTGAATAACTTGATTATGTCATCTAGGAATGACACGTATGCTTAATTTCAGTGATGATTCTGTAAGACCAAGTCTTCTGTCACAAATGTTTTTTCCTTTTTCCTGTCTTTTTCCAAGATAAGTGTGATGGAATCCTTGAGGAAGCCAAAACGTATAACAATCCAAGGCAGCGATGAGCGGGAGTATCCTTTTCTTGTCAAAGGTGGTGAAGACCTGCGACAAGACCAACGCATTGAGCAGCTGTTTGATGTAATGAACATTATCCTTTCCCAAGATGCTACTTGTAGCCAAAGAAATATGCAGTTAAAAACTTACCAGGTCATCCCCATGACAACAAGGTAGGCGTTATCTTGAAGGGATGGAAATCCTTATGTTAACGTGTAGTACTTTTGGGATGTTGGAAAGTGAGAATTTTGTGTGCCAGATTCAGATTGAGAGTGTTTTGTGCCTTGGCTTAATTTATTTTTTTCCTTTTGCTTTTAAACATTGAAGTTGCTTTGTCTGGAAACTGTTTTTCAGAGTATATTTAAATTGGTAGCTTTTAACCTTCTTTTAACAGACACTAGAAATGCTTCCCATTTCTGCTGTTCCTGTAAAGTTCAGCTCTGAGCTACTCGTTATCTCTGACTTACTTTGTTCTAGACTGGGACTCATCAAGTGGCTGGAAAATACGTGTACCTTAAAAGAATTCCTTAAAAATAGCATGTCTGAAGAGGAAGATACCAGCTATTACAGGTGATGCTTAGTTTAGCTCTCTGCTTTAGCAGAGACCACTACTAACCGGTTTTTGGATAACTGACAGTCTTGTGGCAGGATTTTCTTTTTCCTTTTTTTTTTTTTTTTTTTTTTTTTTTTAATTAAAGAATAAAAAAAAAGCACTTATAAGCAAGGAGGCAGTTTGTGCTTCCTGACCCAAATTAGTAATTGGCAACCGTTTGTTTAATGAGTGCCATTGTAGCTAGAATATCCTCCACCCAGCTTGTTTAAACAAGAAGCTTATAATTATAATCACGTGTGACGTCATTATCATCACCATTTCCTTATCAGCAGATTGATTTTACAAGCAGAGGATTTTGATCTCTTGATTTGATCAGGCAGGAAATGGACTTAGGTCAGTGGGGGGCAGGGGAAGGGAGTAGAGACGGAGCTTTCAGAACCTGGGTTCAGCAGTGAGTCAGTGATGGGGGATGGAAATTGGCAGCAGATGCACAGAACACAACTGTAACAGAGCACTCCCTCTGACTTGATACAAATGCTGGGTTTGAATAAATTATACTGCTTTCTCGTGATTGTAATTGGAGGTTGAATATTTGTAAAATTGATTTTATTCTGGCATTTCAGCCTAGTTCTGTCCTGGAATTTAGAAATGTGGTTTAATTTACAAATGTGGTTCTTAGTTACATAATCTCTGTTTGGGTTTGTCTGAGTGTTGTTGTCATAATTTATTTTTACTAGTTAACATTTATGGTGCAGGTTGGACTCCAAAGAGTCTTTATTTCTAAGGTTATTTGATTTGTGAGCAGTTTAGGAACTGCTGGAGTTCCTGCATTACTGCTGTCTGATTCACTGTTGTGAACAGCAGTGGTATTATGTTGATCTCAATCACTGAGTGGGAAAGTGAAGGAAGACTCACATGGAACCATCTTGTGAGGGGAGGAAATTTATAATATGCTCAGTGTAGAAGATCAGCATCTTTCTAAAAGCAGATCATAATTTATTTTTAAAAAAGCCCTTTCCCATATGTTATTCAATCAAGACAATTAAGATATTTTATGTTGAACTATGGTTAAGTGACAGCACTCGCAAAGGAAAATTTGGGTTGGGGTGGAACAACTTTCTGGATTTTTGAAATCCTTTTTCTTTATCCCAAAGTGATGGGCTACAGTCTATAACTGATAAATGCTTCTTAAGTGGAAATGGCATTCTCTATCTCAGAACATGCTTTGGAAGGAAGAGAGAAGGTGGCTGTTCTGCGAAGTTGCTGCCTCTCTGAAATAGAAGTTTAACATCTGATGTATTTAGTTAAGATGGCAGAAAAATATCAAATTATTTCATAAGCAGTGTGACTGATGAATACTGGCTTCTTATGGATGAATATCTCAAGTTCAAGCACCCATTCCTCCTTTCTTGTGCACACTGAGGAGATACCAAACTGCCTCCCTGCATTCCCTGCCCATTTGGAACGACAAAGGGCAGCATGTGCTGTGGTGAACAACATAATGCTTCTTAAAGGCTACAAGACTGTCAGAAGTACCTTTGCCTCCCCACAGAAATTATTTTGGACCCTTCTTCTGGAGATACTCACAGTACCTATTGACAAATTAACACCTTTGAGATGTGTAATCTTCTGTCAGATATGACTGAAGTGTGTTCAAAGCTGGGGCGAAGGAGATGAATGGATCAGCCTATGCTCTGCATAAATTTCATTTCCATAGCAGGGCTAGAATTAATTTAGGCTGTAGCTTCCTGACTTTTCCTTTGCATACAAATCTCATGGGTCAGAGCAGCACACAGCCTGTGGATAATCAAACAGAGAGCAGTCAGATCATACAGGGAAATCATCAGTGCTTTTCTTCCATTTTTGTCCCTAGCCCAAGAGGACCTCGTGCTACCTATTCTGAGTGGCTGTCCAGGATGGGTGGGAAAGAACAGGGCATCTCTCGATACCTTGCTATGTACAGGTAGGTTTCAGAAGAGAATTGCATGTGACATATAGAAGCTAGAGCGTGCAAACACACAGAGATGTAGAAATTCCAGGAAAAAAAAAGTATGATCTGCATTACAGTATGATGACTAGATCTGATTTTTGCTCATTTTACTGCTTTGTCTTCCTGGGGATGCTCTGCAAAATTCCTCTTGCCAAAAATCCTACCAGAATACAGGAATGCTTCCAGAAGCTTGCTCACTTCCTTTAGAAAGTGTCTAGAAGCAGATGCTGCTCTTCAACTTTATTTTCTAGGCGTCTTGTTCCTGATTATGCAGTTAGGTAGGCTGCCTCAGAGCCCAAGCATCTGCTGGAGTTGGACAGAGAAAATCACCATGATTCACTGAGAATTTAAGAATATTTGATGGTTTAGGTCCTGACCTGAGCATCCTCTCAGAGGAATTTCCACACCTACCTAGATCTAGCACTGTGGGTGGTGAGAAGTGAAGTTTCCAGAGCATTTCTTATAAGCTCATAACCTGCATTAGCAAGTGTCTTGCTTTTTAAAGGAACACTTTGACTCGTTTAACTGAATTAATACTTGTATTCAGATCCAGAATGTGCTTTTGAAGTAATTCCCAATCACCCCCACTCATCTTCAGTCTGCTGTATCAAAGGGCTGTCCTCTACTTCTCAACTCTGCTCCTCTCAGAGGGAAGTAGGCTGGAAGGAAAGCACCTGGCACATTTCAGCTCTCACAAGTATTCGGAGCTGGATATGGGCTAGGACAAAGCCTTCTTCCCCAAATCTGCATGGCATGAGTGCCCTCAGCCCCAGTTCTTTAGTTCTGTTGCATCCCCTCTGCTGCACTACTTTCTAGTGTCAGTATAGCCTCAGCCTGCTGCTGAGAGACGGAACTGAGGCCTTAATTCCTCTGCTTGGAAGAGACTGTCCAGCCAGAAAGAACATGATTGTATTGCTTTATTAAAACTTAGCCATCGACTTAAATTTGGAGTAAAATACACAAAGCCACATACTCTTTTGTATTTAGGAATGTCAGTTCCTTGGAAATAACTGTTGGGAGAAAGAGGGAGGATGGCGCACTTCTAATATCAGAATAAATTTGGGGGATGAATCCTTTGTGGCTTGCTGTACTGTTCACTGGAGTAAGCCCCACACTCTGCTGCGGTCATGAGCGGATCTTGACTTTCAGCATCCATCAGGCTGTTATTTCAGCAGCCACCTTTATTTCTCTTCCTGCTTTGCAGAAATGCCAGCCGTACAGAAGCAGTCACATCCTTCAAAAGCAGGGAGAGCAGCGTTCCAGAGGACCTGCTGCGGTGAGTGCTGCTGATGGCTGCACACTGAGAAACAAATGTTGGTGTTTCTTTGCACTCAACAAGCGAATTCTGTTTTGTTAAGGCGAGCCTTTGTGAAAATGAGCACATCTCCCGAGGCCTTCCTGGCCCTGCGCTCCCATTTTGCCAGCTCACACGCGCTGATGTGCATCAGCCACTGGATACTTGGGATCGGAGACCGGCATCTGTCCAACTTCATGATTAACAAGGAGACAGGTGGCATGGTGGGAATAGATTTTGGATACGCTTTTGGTGCAGCCACACAGGTATTTGTTTTCAGTTAATTTGTCACAGCTTTCGCATTTGTTATGCACGATTACGTGTGTGCTCTCAGTACTAGATTTGATGCTCCTCAGTTGCCATTGTTCTGGTGCAAAATAATCTTTACCAGTTATTTCTGGTCAGTCGAATAAAATATGAGTCCAGATATTCTCAGACAAGCAGTGAGCTATAGAACTCCACAGAGTCAGTGTGATGGTGTTTTACATAGATCAGCCGTGGTTTCAGCCACTTTCACTGAATACTCATGACTAGAGCTTTGATGTCACAACTTGGTACAGTTCTACTTCTGCACGTTATTTTCACTGGAGTGACAAAGAGGGTTTCAAGGCTTAAAAAGAATAAAATATTCCCATCTAATCACTCGGTTCCAAGACTTCTTACTTCTTGTTTTCTTTTGACTGTCCTTCCCCTTTGGCTAGTTTTTGAGTGTGCCGGAGCTGATGCCCTTTCGGCTGACTCGCCAGTTCGTTAATCTGATGATGCCAGTAAAAGAATGGGGACTCATTTACAGCGTGATGGTGCATGCCCTGAGGGCTTATCGTTCAGATCCAGACCTCCTCATCAGCACCATGGATGTGTTTGTAAAAGAGCCTTCTTTGGACTGGAAGGTGGGGGTTTGTCCTCTTTGATTTTTCTTCATGTGAAAATTCTTAAAGTGTAATAAGAATAAAACTGATGAAAAAGGAAGTATTCCTTGAGGCTCACTCTCAGTACTCCATTTATTCTTCTTTGTTTTATTAAGTTCTCAGAGAAACTGAACTTAAAAGTATTTAAAATGACAGAATTCTATATTGATGCACAAAATATAGTAGCATATGTCTGTGTTATCAGTGTCCTGTTCTTTATCTTTCATGATAATCCTAAAGACGTGGATAACTCTTGATCACGTTATGCCACTTATGGCACCAGCACAAATATTTTCAACTTTTTGCAGTCAACCTCTTAGATTTGCATAACAGCACTGTATTTATCATACTAAGAGTTACAAAGAAAAAAAATCTGAAACTAGTTGCACTTCAGTAACTTCAGTTGTAAATTAAAGTCATAGGCAAGTTAGATATTATCTCACTGTTTTGTCCTCCTCTGCATCTGCAGTTAAGATACTGGCTTGACTTGCTATGGTCTGTGGCTTAGAAGCCCTTTACAAGTGTGTGATTTATGATTAAATAAGACAAATACGTTTTCTCCTTAGAACTTTGAACAAAGACAGTTAAAAAAAGGAGGCACATGGATTAAGGAAATAGACACATCTGAAGTAAACTGGTACCCTTTGCAAAGGGTCAGCTATGTCAGAAGAAAGCTTACAGGTGCCAATCCAGCAATAATCACTTGGTAAGATGCTCTTCTTTTGCTTTTAACTGCTCCACTAAGGGCTTTGGAAAGCTCCTGTGTCAGATTTTCCTCCCTTTGGATAGAATGGCTGCTAGGAAAAGAGAAGAGACAGACAGGGCAAAATTTCAGCAAACCTTCTGTCAGAATCATTTTGGTCCACGTACAAGCTCTGTGAATCACCCTGCCAGCCAAAACACCAGATATCTCCCTGTGAGTTTTCCTGCTCCAGCTCAGGCCTTCTGAGCAGTTTTACTGCTCCTGGCAGCACATGCCTCCCCTCCCTGTCAGGCTGCTTAATCTCATGCTCCTCTGTCCTACTGTTCTTTATGTTTGTCTCCACTGCTTTTAGGGTAGGGATAATATTTAAATTAATATGTGCTCCTGATGGGGAATTACTTGAAATGTACCAGCTGTAGAGGAGGCATGGAGGAAAGCTGTGTAAGAGAAACATCAGATTCAAATCTGGTGGCATTCTCAGGTTATTTATGTCAGTATAGTCAAGTCTGGCTCAAGCCAGAATGTCTTTTAAGTTCAGTTAAAAGTACAATTAATCCCTTCCATCCTCTCTTAAAAAGGCATTTTGGATTAATCAGGGGAAAGACAGAAAAGCAAAGAAAGCAAGCCTGTTTTAAAACCATACAAATTTTGAAAAGTGCAGGACTTGGGAGGAGTCCCTTCTGCGGTCAAGGCTGAACTGGAAAAGGCAGCAAAATACTTGTTATAGGCACAAATCAGGAGAGCAGGTAAAGAGATCAACAGCTTGGATGTGAACTGCTGCATCCTTCTTTCAGCTAGAGACCTTTGACAAGGTAAATACCCACCAGTTAAAGGACCCCTGAAACTGCCAGTCTTCACTGGCCAAGCCTTCTGCAGCTCTTGAGCAGCCTCCACATCTTGATCTCAATTCAAGCTTTATTTTTCAAGTGCTGTTCTGTATTTAAAAATCCACCTCAGATTTTTTTGCTTATTTCTTTTAGTAAGAGCTTATTTTGGTGTTCTCAATTTCAGCGATGAGCTGCGCCTGGGCCATGAGAAGTCGCCTGCTTATAAAGATTTTGCAGCTGTGGCTCGTGGTAACTCTAATCACGATATCAGAGCCAAAGAGCCAGAGGATGGACTTTCAGAGGAGACCCAAGTGAGATGTCTCATCGATCAAGCGACAGACCCCAATATTCTTGGCAGAGTCTGGGAAGGATGGGAGCCCTGGATGTGAGGAACTGCCTTCTGCAACCCTGTCTGCCAGGGGACCTTTACCCTGAAACACAGCTGCAACCAGATCAGAAGTTTAAGGCCAAAAAGGAAAAAAAACTCTTAACTATTTTTATCACCGGTTAACTTGACCAATAGAGAAAATAAACTGTTTGTATTAAAGCTGTATACAAACTGTTTTGTTTTTTTTTGTTGTTGTTTTTTTTTTTTAATTATTTTTCTTGTGTGTGGTTCTGTAACAAAGCAGCTTTATTGTCTTTGTGTAAAATCAATGTAGAAACAACTGGAGAGGCTGTAGAGCTTAAAGATTTATTTGAAAAGCACTGAGATCCCTCAGTGGAAAGCACAAATTCATAGCCCACAAACTTTGTGGGCATGAGGGTAGTGATGTAGTGAGTCTGTGCTTTTCTTTTGCAGAGACCTTGATGATAGTCAACTTGAAACTAACTGCAGCCACATATTATTTGTAGCTAAAACTTGAAGATTTTCGTGTCGGTAGTATCAGTGGACCACATGGTGAAATTAAACAGAAAACAGCTCTTAGCTCCAGATAACACCTAAAGTATCTGAACAGCTTTTTCATTACTGGATAATGGGACAGTAATGAAGAGACTGTTTTTAGCAATTAGAGGTTATACACTGTTATCTTTGTCCTTTGGAAGTCTGCACTGCTCACAGTGTTATTTCCAAATTATAGTTTGGCCCAAGCCAGTAGTCACTGCCCACAGAGCTGAGCACAGTAAGGTTCTTGCCATAACTGCAGCACAGCACAGGAATGTGTACTGCACTTTGGAATTTGCTTATGCCAAACTGTGGAGGCTGTGCCAGATGTGACTCTTCATCTCCAGCAGGCAGTTCTCAGGTGTGCTGGCTTTGGCTGGGATTGAGTTCGTTTTCTTCAGGGCAGCTGGAATGGGGCTGTGGTTTGTGATTTGTGCTGGAAACTGGTGATAACACAGGGATGTTCCATTATTGCTGTGCAGGGCTTGCACAGAGACAAGGCCTCTTCTGCTTCAGTGTGAGGAGTCCAGGCGTGCCCAGCCAGGACAGCTGACTCCAGCTGACCCAAGGGCTCTCGCTCACCATAGGCTGTCATGCTCAGCATGGAGAGCTGGGGGAAGAGGGACAAGGAGGGGCAGATGCTCAGAGCCATGGTATTTGTCATCCAGCTTTCCTGGGGGGCTGACCACCAGCCTGCCCATGGGAAGCAGTGAATGAATTCCTTGTTCTGCTTCGCTTGTGTGTGCAGCTTTTGCTTTAACCTGTTACCTGTCCTGATCTCAGCCCCGGAGCCTTCTGACTTTCCAGTTCTCTCGGGGGGATCGAGGAGCAGCTCTGTGGGGCTGAGCTCCCCGCTGAGGTTGAACTGCAGTGAGGGCAGGAGTTCTCTCAAACGCTACTGTTGCTCATTAGCCAGATTTACTGTAAGATACAGATTTCACTGAGGCCTTTAATAATTATCATAAAGGGTGTAATAAAACATAATCTTTGTCCTTTCGCTGCCTACAAGATTTCTCTCCTGCCTCTGCGGTAATTGGGGCAGTTCTGGTCTCGCTGAGGGCCACGTCTGCTGCTGGCACCAGTCTCAAATGAATGTCAGCTGGAGAGTAGAGAAATCTGCCTTCTGGATACAACTCCATGAAATACTCACGATGAGGAAGATTGCTGAGGCCTAAAGAACGGGGAGGGAGCTTTTCTGTTTCAAATACTTCCCAGCAACAATTATTATTTGTTACCTTTCTTTTTAATGAACATACTCAATGGTTTGTGTCGATAGTGTTATGAATCAAGAAATTCCAAACATTTTTATCACTTTATTAATTAAAAATATTGTTCGGGTTTATTTTTGTAGAGGAAACATTTAAAAATAAAAATAAACTTTCAGCTGTATACTTCATTTCAAAAGTTAATTTAGTGCACTTTAATCACAAAAAGCTTCCACATTAACCCATTTATTGAGATGACACTGGACGGTAAGGTGGGGTTTCTCTAATAAAAGCGTTGCATACAGTCTGTTTTTGTATACACTTGAGTAAGATGTCACGGTGTTTTGTTCTTTTGATCTCTGCTAACAATTAGGACTTCGATCTTATGACTAAAACTTGGTCAGGTGAGGTACCCTGGCTTCCATGCTGTCACTCTGCAAATATAAGAAAGTTTAAAGCACAATAAAAAAGGCAACATGAAAAGGCAGGGGACATTTAGAAATTAAGTGGCTGGCCGTACGAGGTGTTTAATGGCACTTCTGGCACATACCTCAGATAGTTATTGAGTACTTTGACCTGCGCTGCAGAGGACAAAGTTTAGGTTTATACTTTAACGAGGCTCTTCTGGTAGGGCTTGTGATACCCTCAGCAACAGCAGATGTTTGTGCACAGCAGGCCTCCCTCCCTGGCCCCTGGGAAGGGGAGTTGGAGTGCAGCCCGGCCCTTCCTGGGGGAGGCGGCTGCTGGTCACCCCTCGGTGCTCTCTGCTCCCTGAGGCCCGTGGCGAGCGGCCCTGGCTGGGGGGGAGAGCCTGTGAGACAGGCAAACGTGACACGGGCCGAGAACGTGTTCATGACAATTCCAGTGGTTAAAAGCTCCATTTTGGCCCTAGAACAGGCGCAGTAGTGGGAAGCCTCAGCTACGTCAGCCCTTACTAGTCATGTGTTTGCCGAGCTCATGTGTCGGCTGAGGCACAAGGCACGAGGCTGCTGGGTCTTCGACGCAGAGACACGTCTTGTGCAGAGCGAGTGGGTTTCCCCTAACTTTCTTTAGGGAGCTTTCACCACGAGGCTGAATGGTCCTGGAAATAACCCACCACGTGTAAATGGCAGCTGCTGTCCCCAGGCCCTGCTGCTCTCACTGAGATGCAGCAGCTAAAGGGAAAGGCTGCAGCCAGCCTGGGAGGCAGCAGGGAAAAGTACTGACACAATGCAAACCTCACATGGCTGTGCTCGGTGCTTTACAGGGTGGGATGATTTGGATCCCAGAAAAGAGTTAAGATGATGTGAAGATCAGAGTCAGAGGCTGCATCCGGTCTCATGATGCAAAGCGAAACTTGGGAAGTATTCACAAGTACAGCAGAGTATTTCCTTCTCAGATTAAATAACCTGATGGATGGGCACTATATCTAGAAATCCATTAGCTGTATCTAAAACGTTATGTAAAACATTAGCATATATTCTCACTAGGTTTTTCTTAGAGTATAGAATGATGTGGTGTTTAAACTAATCCTTACCATCCCTGCCAATCTTATAATTTCCCCCTCTAGCTAAGAATAACAGTACTGCTGAATCCAGAGGAAGACTCTGGAACTGCCGCCTGCTGTCTCCTTTCCCAGCTGATAGAGAGGTTCCTGCAGGCTGCTTCTTGTGCTCAGGATTTTCCCCCTTCGTCCCCACCACTGCCCCCCAGTTTAAATGTTATCTTGAGGTCTCTGTGGTTGAGAGGTGATACAGCACCAGCACACATTTGGGCACAGGAAGGAGCCTATGAGCTTTCCACAAAAACAATGAATTTGGCTCGTATTCAGACATGGAACAAGGAATTTCCTACAGCTCTTCTGGTTGCACACTTAGGGGTTTGGCCAGCCGCTTCCAAAAGTTAAGCATCTATACATAGGGACACGTCTCACCAAAATTAATCTTTTTCAAAATCAAGGATAAGGATTTATTACCTCTGCTTTAAAGCTTTTTTATCCCCAAGGCTGAGGATCTGCCGAGTCACTTTATTAATACTGTGCCTCATTTGGAAATTACATGGGCTTTAAAAATTTCATTTTTAAGTTAAGCTGCCTGTAAGAAATGGCACCTACACAGAAAGCTCACACCCTGGCAGACACCCACAGCACCAAATGGTGCCACTGGTCTTGGAACGTAACTACCAAAGAGCCACCACACCTTATGTCAAACGAGGATGTGTCTGGAATAGAGTGTTTAGAGGGGTATTTTCTTGTTGCAGAAGGGTTGGGAAGTTTTTTGGCCCACAGAAATGATCAGAGTGCTGAAGCAGTTCTCCAGTGAAGGAAGGCTGAGAGGTTGTTCAGCCTGGGAAGAGAAGGTTCTGGGGAGACCCTATTGTGGCCTTTCAGTACCTAAAGGGAGCTTGTAGGAAAGATGGAGAGGGACTTTTTACCGAGGTCTGTAGTGACAGGACAAGGAGGAATGGTTTTAAACTGAAAGTGGTTAGGTTTACACTAGATATTAGGAGGAAATTTTTCACTGTGAAAGTGATGAGACACAGGAACAGAAAAGGCATGGATGCTCCATCCCTGGAAGTGTTCAGGGTTGGATGGGGCTCTGAGCAACCTGACCTAGTGGAAGTCGTCCCAGCCCATGGCAGGAGGGTTGGAACTAGATGATCTTTGAGGTCCCTTCTGGCCCAAACCATTCTGATAACATGAAGAAGTGGCCATAAGGGACTAGAAAATTTTGGTTGCAGTTTGCACATTATTTACAGGGTGGGGTTTTTCTTCATCTTTTTGATGGGATAGAAGAGGGTAACATTGACTACCCGTCCGTTACACACACACTAAATTATATCACACAAGATTTAATTTGATTACACAGAAGATGTAGCTGTCAATTTGATCACATGAATGGAAAATCATGCAAAAACCTGTATTAGGAAAAAGTTCTTGAGTTTCCACCAAAGAGTGTGAGAAAATAAGGAGCACATGTTCTGAGGCATGCTGCTGCAGTAGGGCTTGGCCTTTTGGGAGCCTGGGAACCTGGATGATTTTATTCAGCAGCTCAGCAGCCTCAGGTGCAGCTGGACAAACCCAGCCCGGGCTGACACCACAGGGGCTTAGATGCCTGCAGGGAGACTAAACACAGAGCTTCAACTAAAAATGAGCTAAAAGGAAAATTCCTTTCAACTACCATCAAGTTCTTTGGCTGCTAAGAGTAGGGAGGCCACAGGCTGGATCAGTGTGATGACGTACAAGTACAGTATAAGTGGCAAGAAAAATACTGTGACAAAATACTGTGGCAGTGCTTTAGGACAAGGGAGAGGCACGAGCCCTGGCGGAGGTAGCACAGGCAGGCAGTGAGGGGCTGTCCAGCAGTCACTGTGCTGGCTGATGAGAGCCAACACCAACCTCAGGTAGGTACTGTCCCTCCCTAGGAGTGTGCAGGCAGGTTTTGTGACTCTCCCCAGACAACTAGTACCTCCTCGTTTATGTGTCCCATTCCTTTGTCAGCCCCCTTGTGCCATTGCTGGCTTCCAGCTGATGAATGAAAGGATACTTGCATCCTGCTGCTCCTTGCAGGGAGGAGAAACCCAGCAAACCAGTCCTCCGTCTTTTTCCCCCCTTGTCAGCTTGGTCTTTATCCATGAATCCCCCAGGACCTGATGTCCTGCTGGTGCTCTCAAGCCCATAATATCAAGAGCAGGGAAGGGCTCCTTATGCCCCCCAGGACCAGCAGAGCCTCGCCAAGCTCCTAGTCCCACTGTCCCAAAAAGTCCTGCTTGCCTGGCTGGGTTGCTGGAGGTGAACCTGCTGAGGCATTACCCTGTTTCCTTACTTTCCCTGAGTGGCCTGTCCTCTGTTTATGAGGGAAAACTACTCAGAAACCACTAGTGTGGTTTAACTGCCATCCCTGAAGGGCTCAGGGTCCTGGTGTTTCTCTGAGATTGACAGGCAGCGGTCCAGAGTAAGTTAAAGTTTTGTCCTTTTTCTGCTGCTTAGAGAAAGGTTTCTTGTCCTTTCTTTCCTTGATTTGGAGCATGAACCTCAAGCAAGCTTTAAGAATTTGTTCTGAAATTCAGCTGATCTCCTGCTTCTTACTGCTGTTTAAAATTACTGGATCCCAGAGACAAGCCGTGACTCGGTGGGTCAGGTACTCAGCAGGACAGATGAGGGAAATCAAGGGCTCGTCTGTTCTTCGCTGCTCATGCAATCACCTATGCAGATGGGAACAGATTCAGCTGCTGAGATGCCAGACAAATCCACCCCAGGAAACAGCAGAGCACGGATGTCATCCTGCCTTCAGTGCACTGCTTTGCTAAGTGCCAGGTATCACTTGCTCACATGCTCCTGGATGCTTCGCTGCAGGCGTTGCAGCACCCCAGGGCTTCACACCCTGCCTGGCACTTGGGAGAACCCCCCCAAACACTTTCCTGAAATCACACATCTCAGGCTCAGCAGCAAACACAACCAACTCACCCTCCAGGGGGTGGCTCCTGCTGCTTGGGTTTGTGGGACAGGCATTGACAGGTCCAACCACGAGCTCTGAACACACCTCCAGGTCCTGAAGACCCTGTAACCAATGCTGCACCCTCCATGGTGGGGCTTAGATGTGACACAGGTAGCTTATACTGAGGTTTGCACAGCAGTTCTGCACCTTTTACTGAGGGATTTGGGGAATGTAATCGCCAGGAGGCAAGTTGCCCAGCGGGGGTCGGGTGACCTGGCTGGGAATTGGGTGTCTTTTTTGGAGGCACACATGATGGGCATTAAATGGGCGTGTTCAGGCTGGCGCGGTGGCATGCCAACGCTGGCTGACCTTTGGGGTAAGGACTGCAGTGAGCTGGACGCGTAACACAGTCCTGCACGCAAACAGTTAAAAGGAGCGCTTTCCAAGACAAATCATAGTTTTTATGACTACAGTGGGTGAGATCTAACCCCTTCCAGCAGAGCAAGGGGAGAGATGGCAGGAATCAGACTGCATCTCGCTTCTGAGCTACCTTCCCATGCCTCATGCACACACTCCTCTACACTTCATACAGAGGAAAAGGGCCCAGGAGCGCCACGTTCCCCTACTGCATAGCCAGGCCAGGGACAGGTGGTGCAGAGTTGTGCATCATGAATAGACCCCAGAGAAGGTCTGGGGCATAAAGAAGGCAAAAAAAAAAGGAACATGTAAAATGGTTTGGGGCGTATTACTTCTTTGACAATGTGGAAAAAACAAAAGCAACCATTTCTCGTGTCACTGTCAAGCTCAGTGGTTAATGCTTTGATGAGAAAGGAAATCAAGTTTACTTAAGCATCATACATCTGGCAGCGCTAGAGTTAAAAGCAAAGCCTCTCCGAGCGAAACCTTACCCGCCAGATGTAAAACCCCACCTTGCCAGGCACCGCACTTACCCTGATCCCACAAGCCTTCCCACGAGGAGTTTACATCCAAAGGGAGAGCATGTACCAGTCCTGTTCCCAGCTACTTATGTTAAAATACACACTCCTGTGATAAACAGCTGCGGTCCTGCAACAGCTGCGGTGGCGGCAGATGGAGCCCTGCCCGGAGAGGGGCAGCGGGCCCGGCATGACCGGCACGTACCCGCGGTCCCCAGAAAGCCACCTCCGGGCCAGTGGCACCGCGCTCCGCAGGGCACAGCTCCATGCCAGCAGCGTCAGCTGGGCGCTGGGCTGGAAAGTCGGCGCCCTGGATAGTCCTGTCTTAAATATAGAAGGGTCTCCTGGAAGATAAATAAATAAGTAAATACATGTTTTTAAAGGTAAATTTAAGGGCGTTTTGTTGTGGGTTTCTTTAGTAATTCGGTCAGTGGAGCAGCTGGGGGTGAAGCCAGGGTCTTAGAAATTCTTATGTAACTAGAAAACTTTTAGCTGCAAGTATTTTCAGTTTCCTGACACTTGACAGTTTGATAGGAGTACTTTGTGGGATGCAAAGGGGCCGGGGGTCGACAACACGCATAATTACTTCATGTAAGGTTTTCAGAGGCATAACTTGACGCAGACAGCGTGAGGCAGCTCAAGATGCCTCAGAGACCCCCTTTCCCACAGGAGTGTCCTGCCAGAAGAAATCCAAGTGGCCACCCTCTCCCCGGAGAGAGCTTCCCAAATCCTCCTCGGGGGAAGCTGCCCGTGCTCCAGCGAAGGGAGACGAGCCTCCGGAGGGCGCTCAGGTGATGCACAGAGACACGCGTGGGGCAGGCAGCATCTTCCCCGTATCGCTCCATCCCCGGCGCCGCTGGGGAACCGCGTGGGGGGATGCAGCGTGGTGCTGGCGGCGGGGTAAAATCGGCTTTTTTTAGCCAGATTTTCCGCTGGCTCTCGTGGAAAAAGGAAAAAGCCGGGGGAATGGGGTGCCGGTAGCGGCGTCGGGACAGCGCTCCCCGGGGACGGGACGGTGCGAGGAGGGCGGCAGGCGCCCGAAAGGCGCCCGCACCGTCCGGCGCCCGCGGTGGGGGCACCTCGGACCGCGGCCACCCTCCGCCGGGAGGTGGCAGCTCGCTGCGGCGGCAGCCCGGCCTCCGCGGCCGCGCACCCCACCCGCTCCCGCCCCCGGGTCCCCGGGGGTGCCGGGAACAGTCGTTCCTCATTGGGGCAGGAGGCGGGGCCCGCGCCGTATAAGAAGGGACCGAGCGGGCGTTTCACTCCCAGGTCCTGAGACGCCTTGTCCCATCCCCGCCTCCTACCGCCGCTCACGGCGTGACCCGAGCCCGGATCGGCCCCCTCGGGGAGGCGACAGCGGGGCTACAGCGGCAGCGCCGGTGTCACCGAGCAGTAGCGGCGGCAGCGGCGTGAGCAGCGGCAGCGGCGGCCCCGCTCCCACCTGCCCGCCGCAGAGGCTGGAGCTGCGACCGTCGCGGAGCGGCGTTTGGTGCCCGCGCTCCGGAGCCCCCGCGCCGCGGCCGTGCGGCGCCGCGTCCCGCTCGCCGATGAGCGCCGCCGCTCTCTACAGCCTGGACTCCCCGGCATGTTATAAGAACTGGTGCCTGGAGCCCGCCAACTTCTACGACGCCAAGGTGGGCAGCGGCGGCGGGCCGGGTCCCGCCTGCAAGCCGGGGGCCCGCGGCGGCTGCGGGATGAGCGGCGAGGAGGCGGGCGGCGGCCTGGGGGGCAGCGGCACCAACCTGGCGGAGCTGAGCGCCGCCGCCCCGGCCATGTACGAGGACGAGAGCGCCATCGACTTCAGCTCCTACATTGACTCCATGTCCGCCGTGCCCAACCTGGAGCTCTGCAACGACGAGCTCTTCGCCGACCTCTTCAACAGCAACCACAAGCCCGAGCGGGGCGGGGAATACGGCGAGTACTTGCCACCGGGCGGCGGCGCCGGCCGCGACCCTGCCAAGGACCTCGGCGCTGCCATGACCACCCTGCTGGGCTCCGAGCCCCGCACCGCCTCCTCCTCCTCCTCCTCCTCTTCCTCCTCCTCCTTCTCCTCCCGCGGCGCTCTGAAGCAGGAGCCGGACTGGAGCGACAGCGACCTCTCCTCCTCGCTGCTGCCCTCGCAGATCGCCACCTGCGCCCAGACCATCATGAACCTGAGCGGGCAGCCCACGCCGCCCACGTCCCCCGAGCCGCCGGGCAGCAGCTCCCCGTCCAGCTGCAGCACCCGCTCGCCGGGCCCCGCCGCCGCCGCCGTGCCCGGGCCGGCGCAGGGCGTCCCCCCGCCCGCCGCCGCCGCCGCCGGGGGCAAGGAGCGCGGCGGAAAGAAGTGCGTGGACAGGTTTAGCCCCGAGTACCGGCAGCGCCGGGAGCGCAACAACATCGCCGTGCGCAAGAGCCGCGACAAGGCGAAGCGGCGCAACCAGGAGATGCAGCAGAAGCTGCTGGAGCTTTCGGCCGAGAACGAGAAGCTGCACAAGAAGATCGAGCAGCTCACCCGGGACTTGACCAGCCTCCGGCACTTCTTCAAGCAGCTGCCCGGAGCCTCCTTCCTGCAGCCCGGCTCGGGCACCGACTGCCGGTAACCGGGGGGGAGCGGGACGGAGAGTCGGACTCCGGGAGACGGTGGATAAATACCTCAGAGGGCCGTGCCGAGCCTCGCCGGGCCGTGCCGCGGCGCCCCGGGCCGGGCCGGGCGCGGCAGGAGGCGCGGAGCCGCGGCGGGACCTGCCGGCCCGCGGCCGCGCTCGGAACGCGGCAGCGACGTGGAGCGATGCCTGGGTCTTTCACCACGAAACTTGCGAAAAAGGGAAAAAAAAGCTAAATATATTATTTTTTTTTCTTCTCTCCCCTTAAATTATTTTTGTAATGGTAGTTTTCGTCTTTTCTACATTTTAGTCAATACCGATGCAGCTATGGTACATCTGTTAAAAAAAAAATGATTCAAAATCCCATGTATTTTAGACAGTAGGATGGAAAAAAAAACAAAAAAGAAAAAAAAAAGACTGAGCATGCTCGACCTTTTATATCAATTTTTACAGCATTTCTAAGAATAAAGAAAAGCATTTTAAATCCAACTCTGCACTCGTTTGCTCTGTGTCGTGACAGCAGCGGGCTGGCGGCGGGGAGAGCTGTGCGGCGCGGGGGGGGCTGATCACGGGCGGGAACACGGCGAGGGGGTCCCGGAGGGGAGGTGAGGGCAAGCGCGGGGCCACTTCCCAAAGCGTCCGGAGAGCGATGCAGGGCGGGAACACCCCGCATGAGAGCCCTCGGCCGCGGTGGCTGCGAGGTCCGCTCCCCTCGGAGCCGCATCGCTGAGCCGGAGTGCTGAGTCAGGGGTTGCCGTGGCGCTGGCGGGACCGAGCGGCTGCACAGCAGGAGAGACTGCTCTGTGACCAGGGCCCTGCCAGAAATACCTTGTACTCTGTTTAAAAAAGAGACCTGGCAACAAGGACACCGTTAAAAGAACACCACTAGTTAAAATTCCTGATAAAAAAACTTCCCAAGGGGCTTCCATTCCAGATAATGCAAAGTTGCACCTACACTAACGTGTTCCAGAGCTGGGACTAGCTGTAGTGAGTCCCAGAGGTGTTGATGCACCCTCAGGCTTCAGCCCACTGCAGGAGCAGGACACTTTCACTGATCCTGGCCAGTGAAAGTGAGAGTGGGCAACTGCTGCTCGTCAAAGAGTCAGTGGTCACAAAGACTTTCACTGGTCCCTGCTAGTGACAGAGCTCGTCGCTGAGTGAGTGAACAGATCACAGAAGATCTGGCAACTTGTCTAAATTCCAGTAGTGCAGTGTTAGAGCACCTACAGCATCTGTAGGGCACTGGCAGAAAAATGGCCTGACACAAAAAGCACCTCCAGCTTTCTCAGAGACTCAAGTCTTAAGTGGTTTTGAAGGGGCAACCCCAGTCTGACATACAGACCTCTACACAGGAGTGGGCTTTTTCCTTACAGGGAGGCAGGTAAGAGACTGAATTGCTTGGAGGAGGTGGGAGAAAAAGGGGAAATAAAAAACTGGGTTATTCTTTGAGTAATCCTGACATCCATAAGGTTTTTCACAACTGGCCTGAGCTGCAGAAATGGCCAGTGTGGCAGTCTTCTGCTGGTTAATCACATATGGGACCTGTGCAAAACCACTTGTTCCTCCTCCTCCTGTGACCTGTAAGGGGCTTTTAAACACTGTGGAAGAGTAAGGGGGGAAAAACCATGCAGTCTCTAATCCTCATATTAACTCTTGCAATGCACACAGAGAAGATTTTGGCATTTATCTGATCTGCAGTCTCCACACTCCGGGTGAGAGTAGTTGTGCAGCCTACAACGCAGTTTGCTCCTTACCCATAAAAGAAATGATAATGAAACACCCGCTTTGTGGGAAGCTACAGATAACACACAACTTCTATGCTGAGAGACCAATTAGCTGTAAAACATTAACTTTATATGTGTCCAAATCTCTGTCTTTATAACAACTATTGCAAAGTGATAATGCAGAACCCAACGCACCATGCAGAGTTTCGCAGCAGGCCTGGGAGACACTGATAAAACTCAGCTTAAACCAACATTTGCTGCCCATAGCAAGGTATTTATTTCAAAATTATCAATAAAATATTTTCCATTGGCACATAATAAATACAGTATTATTTTAAAAAATCACAACCATTCAAAACTTCCAGAAAAAGATGTTTTACGTTACATAACAGCAAACACGACAAAAATTGTATTCTTAGATTCTGCACTGATCAGAAAAAATACAAGTTCAGAAAGTTGAACAATATATGGATATTTTTTCAGTGTTAGCACAACGTGCTTTATAAATCACAGTTTTAATAAACCATCTTAATGCTTATCACACTTGCATTAGGCATTATCTGTGGCACTAGTTAACAGATAATCACATTACAAAGTCCACAGATACTGTAATAGCTGACTAGAGTTCAACTCTGTCTTGCTGCAGCTTCCAGAAGAGCAATTTCCTCCAGCGCTACACAGTTGGGGTGACTGGTTACGGAGTGGACGTAGCAGTTCAACAACCCCACCTCCTTTCCCAGCACACTCTGCACCTCGTAAGTCTGCAGGAATAAAAGCATGGTGAGTAAAACAAACAGTGCTGGACATTCTGTTCTAGGCAGCGTTCAGCTGGGAAGATGCAGCGTGCAAGATCCTCTTCCAACAGACTTTTTTTTTAAAAGGACTCGAAAAATGCATTAGAACTAATGGAAAAAATGAATCTACTAGATTTTCAATAATTAGATCACACTCCCATCTCAGTTGCTGCCCTACCAGGCTTTAAAAATGAGCTGTTTAAAAAAGAAAAAAGATACTGTGACTTTAAATTCAGATTTGCTGAAGCACCCAAACACACTCCCTTTATCTTCCTTTCTGACACTTGCAGGACTTCATGTGTGCTGGCAGTGCGTACATACATGCTATACACTGATTACCTGTGCTAACTGATCCACTAAAGGAAACAACATTTTGTAACCCTTCTTAATCTCCTCCCTCTCCCCCCTTTTAACTTTTTGTTGTTCATGCATTGCCGCCACCAGCACCAACACCGTCCCTCCTGTTTAATGGTCCGACCGGGATTTCACCCACGAGTGGTGCCTGAGCGAACGTGCAGAGGCTGTGCGCTGCGTGGAGGAGAGAGGTGCAAGGCTGGCATGGCTGCACTGAGAGGAGACAGCACGTTAACACGAGAACTGGTAACACTCATAGCTGATATTGCACCTGAGAGGGTATCTCAGGTGGCAGGCTCACATCCATTTCTTTCCTTACTAGGCCTTGCCTACAGCCAGCCTCTGACTGTGCCCCTGCCTTCATCTGCGCTGTGCTTCTGTACAGGTATGTGATACCCACGGTGTTGCCTGGTTCAAGGTATAAACAATCTTTTTTCTTTTTTTTTCCCTAGATTATTTTTACCCCAGACCGGTTCTGCAGTCCAGTTCACTGTGCAGCTGCACAAACAACTCTGCTGGTGTAACAGAAGGGCTGCCACAAGGTGAGGAACAAGTGGCCGGGGCCAGTGACTGCTAAAACCAACCTCCCTGCCAAAAGAATTGATTACAGAGCTACACCCTCGGAAACTTTAGCAGCACTGGTAAAAAAAATGCCACCTCAAGTGGTATTTCTTGTGACTAATCTTTATCCCTGTGTTTCAGCCAGGGGAAAAAAAAAGTCTGAGTTGCTAGACTTTTAAATACTGGCACTATACACACTGAAACATGAAAAAGAGGTTGTTTGATTTCTAATAACTCGAAAAAGAACTATATTTTGCCAGTCTGTAACCAAACCAGACACATCCTATAAAACTCAGCACGACTTGACTGCTATTAAAGGAGCAAATGCATTTCGGAAATTTCTTGTATCTCTTTGCTTAAATGAAATATACACCCTCCTTCAGCACAAGAAAAATAATTTATTATTTCAGAGCAACTTTCCACTATAAATATGACCCACGAATCCCACTAAAAGCATGGAGCATGTGACAGCAAAATGCTGGAAGACTTGTAAGATGGGGAAAGCAAACTGACCCCAGTACATATCACCTAACTGAAGATATTTAACTGGGATGATTAAACAAGACAACAAACCGACCTTTGCTCGCATGCATGTGCAAGGGAGAGGGAAAATCTTGGAATCCTAATTGGGCTTAATGACTCTCTGAAGGCTGCTGACCATCCAGCAGCCAATGCCAGCCAAGCACCTACCCAGGTGCCTCCCTCACCCATGATAAATCTGGGTCACTGTGCCAAGTGTCAAGGTTCTTTTGATATCTCAGATTAAAGGAGCAACTACTTCACGATTACATAAACTGTACTTTAGCCCATGGATCCCCACGGCTCATGTGTGTTTCGTTCGTACAACTATGAAGGAATATCTTGCATGCATTTTGCAAATTCTTCTACTATTTCCACCTGCCAGTACTTTCAGTGTTGTGCTGTCACAAAGTGGTTGTGGCTTACAGGATTTAGAAGACCAGACCCACAAGGTGGGATGCTTGAAGGTTATCTTTGCTGTCTTTGGATCCTCAGCCAGAGAACGGAGTCAAGTCCTGCACTGCTTGTGGCAGCTCTGAGTGCTGTTTGCAGGTAGCTCTGCAGATCCACAGCTGAGCTGAAGCTGCACAGCCCATCTCTAGCATCCCCCTTCTGAAAAGGTGGGTGTGAGTCAGATGAGATGGCAGGGCATCAGCAGCTGGAAGGTGGGATTGCCAAAGGACACAGCCCACTCAAATCACAGCCTGGACATGGGAAAAACAATCATTTCACTTGCAGTGAAATCTCTCACCACTCCTAGTGCAGTTCTGAAATCAACTGCCTGGAAAGTCAGAATCTCCATCACTGGAGATTTTCAAGACCCTGCCACCAAAAATCATGGCAGAGCTGCCAACGCATTGGTACTCTGCCTTTACATTTATGTCTGTAGTTTAACTTTCTTTGGCATTCACTGTACCTACCCCATCCTCACTGGCAGGGGATGTCAGGAGAGAAGAGATTGTCCTTTGCAACAGCTGGAATGAGACAAAAATCTTTAAGTGTGCAAAGATGTTCTGTTTGCAGTCACATAGGACAAAAATTAATCATTTTAATATCAAAGAGTTTTGTTTCTCTGGCCAAGAAAGCAGAGAAGAGGTGACACAAAAGATGTTCAGAATGGAAGTCTAAAAGTACACATTCCTCTTCGACTGTGTAGACTGAGGTTTCCAAAGGCCCAACCTAACAAATCCCTTAATCTGGGCCATAGAACAGTTTGTAAACCTCAGGGTGAGCTCAATGACTGCATTATTTGAGCAAGATCTGGGAACTGGGTTCTTAGCCCAGCGAAACACAAGTTTAGTATTAGATTAAACTATGGGATAGTCTTACATATTTTAATTTGTCTTCTGCCAATACTGTCCATAGAAGTGTGGCTTAGAATACCTACGTGTCTACACACCTAGTCTCACTGCACCTGATACACCCACGCTGATTTCTTGCCATACCTTTACTTTTACTGTACTTTGAGATAGGGATGGACAACTCAAGAAGACTTCCAGCTGCATTTTCAAAATTGGTGTTGTGACAACTTCAGAGCACTGGTTGCAGTATAGCAATTCTCTGAAACACACAAAATAATGATGGAAAAACAAAGAGAAATGAACAAGCTATCAATCATAAATCAAAAGAAATAAAACCCCAATTAGTGTATTCTCTAAAATACTTTGCTGGTTGGTAGACTTTTAGTAGCAAAGCCCTAGTAGAGATTCAGTTGGTAATAGGAAATAGAATTCTTCTGCTGGCAGTAACTCTTGGAGGACCTAAGCTCTTCTGGCAAAAGGATCTTCCTTTTATAATTTCTGGAAGCACAGGGAGAGGTTGCTATTTATAATCAACCCACTTAAGCAAATATTAATCTCATAACCTCCTAAAAGTTATGGCAAAAGAAAATTTGTAGTATAGATTTGGCCAAAGTGAATTATTGACTTAGGCCCTCATTCAGCAAACGTTCAATGTTTTCAGTGCACACTTAAGTCATGCACAAAATTAAGCTCAGTTATAAGTGCTTGTTGGAAGCACTTCTTAAACAAATATTGATACTTCATTTGTTCTCCAAATGAAGCAAAAGTGTCCTTCACAGGTGAGATACTTTTTTAATTGCACTACACTACCATGTGAACATAGACACATCCTTATTTTGTGCATGACAGTATAATACAGGACACCTGGTTTTGATTTTCAGCCTTTTTGTACAACAAAGCATAAAGGGCAAATCTTCTCATCTTTAGGAATATATTATCTATTTCAGTAAGATCAACCCAACTTCTCCGTAAGCTTTTTCAGTAGAAAATCATTACTCTGCCGCATCCCTAACATGGCAATCAAGCCATACTCCCAGGAAATAACCTCCCGCCCATCCCTTGCCTTCCTGCCTTCCTTCCTTCCTTCCTTCCTTCCTTCCTTCCTTCCTTCCTTCCTTCATTCCTTCCTTCCTTCCTTCCTTCCTTCCTTCCTTCCTTCCTTCCTTCCTTCCTTCCTTCCTTCCTTCCTTCCTTCCACTGCTCTCATCCCTTGGGCTTTTATTCCACCAGGTATCTCACACTCTGCAAGCACAAGCTGGCTAGGCAGCTGCAGGGGAGGCTTTCCAAATTTGTGTCACTGTGACACACGTTCAGCGTTTCAGGGGGCAACAGGTCCTGTAGGATCAGTCTTCACATTCAGACATACTGCCAGAATTATTCAACATCCTCCTTAGAAAGGTGACTAATTTAATAGGTCTGAAATGCAACTCTTTCATACCTAGAAAAATTGTAGCAGAGATCCTAGTCCAGTACAAAAAATGAGGTGAACTGGGGATACACGGATTGACAAGGCAAGACAAACAAACACGTGTACCTGCTTCTAAAAGAACTTAAAATCAGACCTGTGGTTTTGGGGCATATTTATTAAAATTGATATTATAATGCAGTGGGCTATGAAACCTTTATAAGCACAACTGGTTTAAAAAATAGTAATAACTGCAAAATCAAACAATTTCATATCTACTTGTATCTTTCTTAATATATTAATGTAATCTTTCAGGTTTTATCAGTTCATCAGCAATAAAAATACTATGTCTTAGCTCTAGGAAGGAGCAAAGTGCAGCCTGTGCCTGCAGGAATCATTGCATCACCTGCTGCTGTTATGGCTACATCTACAAAACACCTGGAGTGCTCTGGAGCATGCTGACTCTCACCTGTCCTGGGGACACAGTTCCAACTTTCCATTGCCACATCTGTTGCATGTAGGCCAGGAGAAAGCAGTGCTCTCATTAACTCCAACAACAGTACCTGCAGAACACGGAATTCTTACAAAATGCTAATGTTAAGCCAGCAAACACAGTCACTCCTGGCTTCACAGCAGGTTTGAGCCTTTCTGACCCACAGCTGAAGACTTGTCAGAGCAAGAATCAGCTCTTCCAACAATCTCACTCCCTTTCTCCTTTGTCCACCCGACAAGGGATGACAGTACAGCAGTGTTACATTCTAACAGTATCAGAAAGTAGATAATTGACAATTATCTTTCCAAACAGGCTCGGTTCTTTTGGTTTGGATTTTACTGCTTTTCTGATTTGTTTTTGCTTGTTTGCTTTCCTTCTGGTCCTCTGATGTTTTCTTGGAAATAAACAGCTATAAAAATCATCAGGTCGAATAGCTTGATATTGATATTTAGAAAATAGAAACCAATAAGAAGCCACAATCCCTTCTGAAAACAACAATGCAGATTAAATTCCACTAACAATGGAGTTATTCTTAATTTATACAGATTTAACAGAGATTAGATCTGGCTCACAGTCTTAAGTGTGTGCGTAAGAAGGGAATGCCAAAGATACTTTGGACTAATAAAAAGGGCCTCGCTAGTTTTGGCAAGAAAAAATATATTCAGAATTTTATGAGAAGACAATAAAGAGTGTATTATATTTTATGGTAACAATATGCTGAAATTATGAGCATTATTTATAGAGAAAAATATTCACCTGTAAGAATGAAATTACACCATAATAAAACCTTGCTAGTACAGCTGAACTACAGACTTAAAAATCCAGCCTCTTTTGAGCAGGAATCTCACATCTCTATACCACATTGAATAGAAGAAAGCCTTGGAGACTATGGAGCATTTGCAGTGTCTGGACTGTAAGACAGGGTGTTAATCCCTTGCTTTTCTGGTTCTCCTGGGACAAGGAGAGAGCTACACCTAAACAACAAAACTGTAATTTCCTTTGGGAATTCAAAACAGCAAGTCTGAAGATCTGGAAAGTTACTTCTCAAATACAACATTTATGACCCAATTTCTAACTGTACAACAAAACATCAGGCATTTCTCTGACAGAATAAGATACTCTATTTAACCACTTGGACTCTTAGAGGAATAATTTTGATTCTACAGTGTTCATGATAAACTGGAGTTTGCATGGGTATGTTTCTCTTTGAATGACGTGAATGCTGAATGGTGGTGGCCAGTCACCAGCGGTGTTCCCTAAGGCTCAGTACTGGGGCCAGTCCTGTTTAATATTTTAACCAATAATCTGGATCAAGTCCACCCTCCGTGAGTTTGCAGATGACACCAAGTTGGGTGGGAGTGTTGATGTGCTGGAGGGCAGGAAGGCTCTGCAGAGGGATCTGGACAGGCTGAATCAATGGGCTGAGGCCAATGGTGTGAGGTTCCACAAGCCCAGGTACCGGGTCCTGCACTTTGATCACAACCACCCCAGGCAGCACCACAGGCTGGGGGAAGAGTGACTGGAAAGTGACCCAATGCAAAAGGAGCTGGGGTGTTGGTCAACAGCCAACTGGACATGAGCCAGCTGTGCCCAGGTGGCCAAGAAGTAGTGTGGCCAGCAGGACTAAGGAAGGGATCGTCACTCCATACTCAGCACTGGTGAGGCTGCATCTCGAGCCCAGTTCTGGGCCCCACACTCCAAGAAAGACATTGAGGTGGTGGAGCGGGCTCAGAGAAGGGCAACGGAGCTGCTGAAGGGGAGCTGGAGTTCTTTAGCCTGGAGAAAAGGAGGCTCAGTGGGAACCTTCTTGTTCTCTACAACTGCCTGAAAGGAGTTTGCAACCAGGCAGGGGTCAGCCTCCCAGGTAACAAGTGAAAGCATGAGAGGAAATGACCTTAAGTTATGCCAAGAGAGGTTTAGATCAAATATTAGGAAGACTTTCCTCACTGAAAGGGTGGTCAAGCATTTGAACAGCTGCCAGGAAAGTGGTGGAGTCCCCAACCCTGCAGGTATTTAAAAATGTGCAGATGTGGCACTTGGGAACATGTTTTAGTGGTGGTCTTGGCAGTGCTGGGTTAATGGTTTGACTTGGTGATCTTAAAGATCCCTTTCAAGCCAAATGATTCTATGATTCTATGATTTAATGATTCTTGTTCATCGAAAAGCTACCAATTAGTTTGCTAAGTGTTTCCTTCTTCATTAAAAAATAATTTTAAAACCAAAACAAATCCCCTTTCTCTCTAAGCTTTTTCACTTTCTCCCAGTTGTGTGCCATATTCCTACTGCAAGATGCCAGTGCAAGTACATTTGAAGAAAATCCACCAGGATCATACTGATGTGATTATGTCTAGTGGAGAAGATTCTTTTGACGATAATGTAGAGTTCCCTTGAGAAAACCACCAGACATCACTGAAGTCAGACCAACTCAAAGCAGCTACATGTGTAAGTAATCTAGTGACAGTCTTGTGCACCCTATACGCGAAGTGATTTCTCAGGTTTGGGATGTTAAGCTGCTGCACATCTTTTTCAAGACTCTAGATTTTGCTTGACATACACAAACCTTTTGGGAATTTTCCCAAGATCCTTCTTTTAAATGAAAATGCACATAGCCAAAGCTAGATTTTTACCTCTAGTCTATTTTTAAGGGTTGTGGCTGGTACCATTAAGAAGAGGTTGACAATAGGACACCACCTGGAAAAGCAGGTCTGCCATGTGGAATGCCAAGGAACACTTTGGTTGAAACAATTAAAACATGGAGGTGTTGTTTTGGATTTTTTTTCCCCCAGTCAGTTATCCTGATTAATGGGACAGAAAAGGCAAAAATTCAATCAAAAAAGGAAATTAGGTAAACTGACTGACCCCGTTTTAGTCCCACTATAAAGCGGAAAACTGAAAAAAAAACTCCACATGCCTGAGTAATAGCTTAAATATGAAAATATCCGACGTCAAAATTCAATCACTGTTGGTGAGTCATATACTAGGCAAATAGCATTAATCAAGTAATATTCCCACATATCATATGTGGTATAGACTAAGTAGAATTTGCTCAAAGCATGATTAAGAAGAAAAACAGTTCCGTGCTGTATAAACTGCCAACATTTAAGTCATCCTGACTGCTTCCACACAGCAAAAAGATGTTAGAAATTACCTTGCAATGCATGGTGATAAGGAAACAAATCTATTAACCCTAAGATCACAGGTGAAAACCACTGATTCATCTTGGAATGAAGAATAAGCTTTTCATTAGAAAGCAACCACAGATTTTCATTCATCTGTTGAAGAGCAACACACCCCATTATCCCAGAGCTGGTATGATTGGACCTCCCTGAAACAAGGATTCCTGACAAACTCATTGCATCTGCTTGGACGGGAATATTTTCTGCTTTGATGGGGAAGGAACCTCTGAAGAACATCCAGTCCAGAGTTGTACCAAGTTGCTCAGGACCCAGCTTTAAGTGGGAGCTTGGACTGGTGGAACTTCAGATGTTCCTTCCAAAGGAGCAGGAAGGCACAGTCCTTCAAGAAGGGGTAGAGAAAGCCTTTGCAGCCTCTTTGCTAGGTGGGAGGATGCCAATGTGCAGCACACATAGGTGACCAAAAGTACAAGAAATGAGAGGATGCACAAAGAGGAATGAATGAGGTAATATCTGCTTCTCATTGAAAGCCAGACTAACAACCCTCTGACTTAGGAGATAAGGGACAGTGCTTGAATTTTAGAGATGATACATCTCCCTCCATGCGTTACTCCACAAAAAGTATATACTCCCACCAACAAAGCAGGGTCAATGCCATTAGTTTCATTAGTTCAGCAGAAAGATGTAGGCACTACCTAATTAAAACCCAAACCAGTGAATATACCTCTTGAATGCAGTTAAATTACTTCAGTACATACAAAAGTGAGAGTTTTCATCTATATATTGCAGCAGCATAAGTATAAAAAAGGTATTTTATAGTCTATGTTGATATTCAGGTGTGGGAACATACTGATAACAGCTAGCCTGCACAAATTCCAGATTAAACAAGACAAGGCAGTAGGATTAATTTCTCCTTTTGTCATTCTTCTATCTGTAATCCAGGACAGGCAAAGCATGACATCTCCCATGTGTGTAAAGTAAGTACTTGTTTACACAACAGATCACAAAGGTGTACTTTCTTTGCTCTGCTGGAAAAAGAAAGGACAGAGGGATGTTTCCTTTACCCTACTATGAACACAGTCAACAAGAAAAAAGAAGACAGGCACTTCTCATAATCACAAAATTAACAGCAGAGAAGTGACAATTCTTAACATAACTACTGGAGAGGTTAAAAAAAAAGTCAAAAAGCATTTCATACCCAGTGACAGAAATATCTTTCAGGTAGCTGTATCAATGCAAGATGTACATAACAAGCAAGGCTTTGAGTGAAGTGCCTCTAGTGGCGCTTGGTTTGGTTTCCATTATGCACCGTTCAACATTTGTCACTGCAAGGTGCTCAGTTATTAATCACAGAGGCATTGCTAAGTTGTGGCTCTACCATAGCAGCAGGTATGTTTAGTAAAGGCTTTTCTTGGTTTCAAACTGTCTTCTCGGTCTAACATATTATAGTTGAAGAATTAATTTGAAAACCATTATTTGTGGTAATTTTAAAGTTAATTTCAAACGCTCCAGTGAGGACTTGAAGGTGTAAATGCAAAAGTGCATCAAGATTTTTCTACAAGGGCTACTGGAATAATACAAGTTAAGTTAATGAAGGAAATAGCCTTGAGGAGTTGTTGGGCTTTTAAGGACTTTTTCTCATAGGCGCTGTACAGCTGGGAGGTTTAAGAAGCTGTCTGGACAAAGCATTAGAAAACACACAGTAGAGAATGTTTCTGCATGATTTGGAAACACTAGAAAATCTGTAGTAGGAAATGTTTCTGCATGGTTAGTGGTAAGACCAAGATATTAGACAAAGCTATGATCCAAAGTGGTTGGTGAGCAAATACTGGCCACATTATGCTAAATTACTATGGTAAAATAATAAATTGTCCTACTGCAGCAAAGCTCCAGGGAAATCAGTCACTAACCCCCACCATTCAAGATCTGGGTAACATATCTTACCCATCAGCCTAAAAAATATTGGTACAACTCATTGTTGCCAACACCAACAAGGCTGGTGTGAACAGAAGGCTCCTGAAAGAAGACAGCGAAGGAAGGAATATAATGAAACAGATTGTGCATTAAACATTTATTCTGGGGTATGAGTGAGTGGGAGCAGAGCTTGGCCAGCAAAAGGCAAACAGAGCCCACAAAGCAGCACAAAATCTTAAATGTCCTAATGACCCACAGCAAAGCCATGCTTTTTTTATCCCTCCACGCTGTTTGTGCAAGAAATCAATATGAAGACACAAAAGATTAAAGTGAGCACAAATAATTAACCGCATTCGTTTCAGGCAAGGCCATACAAACCTCTGAGAGCACAAACGGAGTTGGCCTGTGTGGTAGAATCCAGCTCATCGAGTCTGACAGGGCCAGTCAGCTCACTGAGGTCAGCACCGGCAGCCGAGCACAAAAGAGGCTTTTGTAATGAGAGAACAGTACGTTCAACGCAAATAATCCTACCTGCCAAAAAAGACATTTCAACTCAGTACAGTAACAAGGAAAAAGGTGACCACGTTAATTGTCACGGCCAATGAAGACAACAATCTCTGCCAGCTACCAAACAGATGAATAGACTCCATCAGGTTTTCTCAATGACAAAATATTTTGCTTTCAGCGATACATGCACCACGCTCTTGTTACACTTTGCAACTCCCGAGGAGAAAAAGAAATCTGAATTTGAAGAAAAAGAAATTTAAAAGTTTGAACATGCCAGAAGAGAGTTTGATGCTGCCCAGATGCCACTGCATCTCATCTCTCCCTCCTGGTAATAATAAGCTTGGGCATCCCTTCAGGTGGTCCTACTTTGCTTCAAAGATTACAAACAGTAGGTGCATGCAATGCTTTAATCTCCAGAGCAGAGATTTTTGCTTCAGGACACACAGCCTTTTGAACAGCTTTGTACTTCCAGTTCATTTACATTCTAGAACTGACTGAAGGTGCGAGATGTGAACCAGCCCTGCAGCCACCATACAGAACCGAACTTGAACCCCAAAAAAGAGCGACTAAAAATGAAAGTAAAGTGAACAACCATCATTTCATGATCTGTATGGGAGTGAAGGCTCGCAGCTAAGATGGTTTAGGAGAGTTTGTAAAATTTCTCTATCTAAGGACATGCAAATTTCTTAATATTTTTGAGCCTTCTATCTGGTCACAAATTTGATTGACACTGGTCATCAGATCCAACAGCCATCAGACTGACAGCAATACTGGTGGACCTACAACAACATCACTGAATTTCTCCTTCACTTTCGAGGTTAAGCCAAAAATACAGAAAAAGAAACCTTTTCAGAAAGCTGAAATAACAATCCCTTTCAAATTTCTCATCCCAAACTTTCAAAGTCTCATCTTCAGCTGATAATGAAAGCGACCTCTCTGGAGGTCACATATTGTGGTGTCAGAGATAATCTGGGTGCTGTTTCTGGGGGACTCCAACTGCCTCCAAACCATGTTCAAAGCTTACCATTTCCCCACAGAGCATCCTTGAAGAAGACAAGTCGAGAGCCAGCACTGAGGGCCTCTATGATTTCCACGCTGAGAACACACGACGCAGTGACTGACACAGCAACAACTTTTGGAATCCCATGAACCACATTTTGCAGTGTGGAGTCAGTCACAAACAACAAAGTTTCTCTTTGATCTGTAGGAACACTGTGTTTTGACTGTGATTAGGGAAAAAAAGATAGAAATTTGTAATGCAATTGTTAATTATTTAATGGAAGGAAAGACTAAACATCTTCTTATTTAAATAACTCATAAAACTGACAGAAATTATTACAGTTGGGGCTTGTACAGGATAATGAGTCAAAGGTTTACTAGAATTTTTTTGTATTCCTTACATGAGATCGAAACCTTAAAATCTCTACCTTAAATTAACTTTCTGAGGTTGACTCTCTAGACTCTTGGCTTTACCTCAGTCAACCATCATGCTTTATGATAATTTTCTTGGACTGTACATGGGATTTGGAAATATATTTTCTAAAAAAAAAAAAAAAGCATTATATATTTATACTATCTATATGGCATATATAAAAATATAAGTGGATGGTTTTATTAAGACTTACATAATTTTTGTCTTAAAAAAAAAGAGAGGATAGAGCATTTCTCTGTGGGCACATTTTCTAGGTACTGTGTTATCAGATTCCCAAGCATAACCAAGCTGCAAAGTGGAGCTTTTTCTTTCAGTTGAACAAATATCCCTAAATATCCCAATGATGCATAAAGTTAAGGAAGCAGATAACTCCTAAGTAAGAGATATATGAATCTGAAATGACAGTGTAAGTCTCCTGCCCCAGACAGGTACAAATATATAATATCAAAGCTTATTTCATATTTACCAGTGCAAGGAACCTGCGAATTTTAAGATTCTGATATTTTAAAATATCTAAGATTAAACAACTTTATTAATTTAAAATGGTTTTGTCACTCTTTTAAATTAGTCTGCTGATCAAAAATTAATGCTTAAAACATTTAACTGAAAATTAAATACTACAACACCTGGAAAGACGTGTAGCACTTCATTCTCAGAGCTGCATGTCTGTAGCAGAAGCTAATGCAACAAAACCCCCAGCATTTTGTCTTTGGTTGAATTCTAACTATGAAACCATCAGCCACACTAAACCTGGCTTTCTGTTCATGCTTCCAGTCTCAGAGCAAATGAGGTAACTGTGAACAGCAACTGGAAAAATTCACAGCTCAGATATAGCAGTTATGCCTTAATACAGCATACGCTGCCTATTGCACTGATGTTGTTGTTTTGCCTAGTAACTACTTACATTTGGGCACCTCCTCTGCATAGATAACATTAGGACAGCTTCGAAGAAAGAACTTTTACATCTGTCCCTTGAGAATTACTAACACATTAAAAGCTGTCTTTCAGAAAAAATGATCCAAAAAGTAAATAATAACAACAGCAAAAATCACAAGTTAGTATAAAATCATCATCTTGCTATGTGTGACAATTTGTCCTGAACAGAGAGGACCCAACAGACAAATAGCAGCAGGATTGAGTTATAAGGAAGGACAGCTCCTTAACCACAGATGGAATATATTTCCTCATATTCCTTCTGAACCACAGTTCGGATTCTGACTAATAAAAAAAGCATATTTCCATTCCTCCTTCACACAAATTAAGTCATATTAATTTAAGTACTTAATACTGTAGCTACAGAGAGTAAATACTATTTTTTAAAGGTACATCTGAATCAGCTCACATAGCAGATTATTTAACAATGAATCTGAAAACCAAACCAAGCCATTGTCCCTTCCTCACTTATTACAACTTGGTGATTTTGCCTGTGAAGGGTAAAAGGCAAAAGGCAAAGGCAGCTGCAGGAAACAAGCTGCTGCTCATGACCTTCTGGAAGGACTAGGCAGGTGATACACTAGCAGCAAGTAAATACCTTTACATTCCTAGAGCATTTTATCCAGACAGTTAAATGTAAGAAGAATATCTTCTACTGCTTTTCCATCATTACTTCCGAAAAAATTATGAGCACTCATGTTGTTCACTTATAAAAATTTAGTGCTTACAGTTCAGCAAGTGAATGGCCATTAAAAAAAACAATTAATAAACCTCCTAGGAGCAAGAAAAAACCCATACACCTTTTTTTCTGCTACTCAATATTCCATTCTTCAAAATCACATCTGTTCCTGCACGCTTCATCTTTTCTCTAATTCAGTGAAGTGCTTTTACACAAGAATATTGATAACCCACATCAGAATTTTAGATGTAGACATTCCTGAATTCAAAAATGTTTGGCTAGGATGCCCCAAGTCTGCAATTTTATTTAATTTTTCACTGGAAGAGGTTTCTTGGAAATAGGAATTCACGCATGTACGTGCCCATCTTTCTGCTGGCACACTGATGATCCCATCCAGCTAGCCCTAATTCCATGCTTGCAAATGCTCTGTTACATTCTCAACTAGCATGGAGAAAATACAAGGGATACCTCTCATCTCAGTAGTTAAAAGTACTCCCTGCCTAAAAATTAAATCATAATTCATTGGCTTTTGAAGCAAAAGGACAAGACCTAAATTAAATTTATGTCTCAAACTTGTGGGAAGCATCTCCAGCTATTTTGCTGGCCGTTCTGGAATTTCTTTGTCTTTGGTTCATATGCTTTGATTCACACTTTGTTTCTTGTGGAGCTGATGGACAATTGCAAATTATTCTCTGCTAGAATTCAGTGCTGGCTGTACTGAGGATCCAGTCGCCGGGAAAAAATAAATAAATCAGCAACAAAAAAACCCCTCCTTTAACTACTAGGGGAGCTAGCAACATTTTGAAAGAACATCATAGCATCACTCAGAAACAAATAAAACATAACTGTAAGCTTTCTGGCACAGTATGGACGGCAGATGTATTTACCTAAGAGTGCCTCCCTTTCACTACTTACTGCACCATAAAAGCCAAATTTGCCTGAGGGGCTTCTATGGAAGTCAATGAAAATCACCCACACACTTGTACGAAAAGAGCAAAACTGTATTTTTATTAACCATCATCTCTTTCCACTCTATCCCCCAACACCCAACTGACTGGGAGCTTCTTGCTACGATTCTAACTCAGCTAACTTCCTGTGAGGTCCCTCTCCAGAGTGCAGTATTATCTCTGGTTGGATAGCAATTTGTTCAGGAATAATTCACTTTCTAGACTGAATGGCATTGAAACTGGTGATGCAGTTTGTTTTACCTTTCAGAAGCATTTTACGCACGGTGATAATTGGGCCCATGCAATTCTTGAAGATAATCCTGGCATTGGGGTCACCCCTAAACAAGATGAATCTTCTTCACACAGACATTATGCTGATTTTATGTTGAATTCATTGCTAAATAAAAAGATTACCTGCAGCCTTCGATAAAGCACTTGGGCCCAGAAGCTACACCGCTCGTTACAACCATCGATCTGAAAATAGTGCAAAGATAGGGAGTGAGACAACTGCTACACCAGAAACCCAGTGGTAAGGAGTGTTTGTTATCTGATTTGTAAAGCAGATTACCCGAAGAATTTCCTTTAGACCATGAACAGCTGGTGGCTGGTACAAATTAGAAATCTGTTCTTCCTCATCCACTTCCACATGTATTTCACCAGACTGAACAGTAAGAATGTAACAGAAGCTGGGAGGAGGAAGATCAGTTGTCATCTATTAAAAAATAAGAAAAAGAAATGCGACCATAAAAAAAGGCACTTTAATTTAGCCACTCAAGTTTTACAGTAATAGGCAAAATGAACAAAACAATTTACATTTTAAGATGGATGGGGAAACAAAATTATATGGTTAATAACAAGCACTCTGATGTAAAAGCTGAGTTAACAAACCAACAGTCACAAGTTATAAGTGAAATCAGCTTGTGTGTATCATTCTTTCCATAATCTAACGTTGATCCTCATCACAAAAAGAACTCATAACTCGGCATACTTGGCAAACACAGTGACTATTTCAAGGTGCTTTTTGTTGTTTTGTGTATTTTTATTATGACTGGTAGGAGTGTGTCGATTAGTGGTGGTTGGTTTTGGTGTTGTTTTTTTTTTTTTTTAAATATCCATAGCTTTTCTGAGATTTGGGGACTTTTGCATGTGGGTGGGTTTCTGTGATAGTAAACAGCTGCCGAACTTTTAAAGCTGCCAAATTAAATCCAGGGCAGCACAAGGAGATAATGAAGAACAGGAATGCAAGAGCTGCAAGAACTGCTCTCTTTGTGGTATGCCAGATTTTTCTTTTCCCCTTAAAAAGTACCATGACGTAACAACTTTATCAATCACCACTTAGAGAGGTCCCAAGCTGGAAAGACTTCTCAGAAAAGACAAGACAATGCTAGAAGATAATTTTTATTGCAAATATGGTAAAATTCTCTTTTAGCAACGTTTGTTGTTAATAAAACATTTAATTTAATAGAAGAAATATGAATATATTAAAGACAAGTTGCCCACCCATTAAAAAGAATCCGCTTAAAGGAAAACAAAAGCAAATGAAGCTGATACCCAAACTCTGCCTGCCTCTGACAGCATTAAAGAAGGTATTTGAATGTACATACGGCTCAAAAGAAATCCATTCCACAGATCACTTCCCAACAACATTACCTTCGTGCTGGCAATATTATTTATGTACCAATGTATCAAACTGCTTCCATAAAACTGTGCATAAACCTATACTGCTTGTATGAAGAAAAACGTATCTCAATTGAAAGAACTCCAGCCAGCCAAAAATGCGGAGCATCAGAATGCAAGCTGTGGTTCTTTGTGAAATTAATTTCTATTTCAAGGCCACGACAGAAGTGTAAATTACATGGTTATGGCAAGTTTCCTCCATTTTTATATTGCTAATAAAACAGAAAAAATGAAGAAATAACAAGTCATAACAACACTGAACGACATTTGAGAGCTTTGCCTCAGCCATAGATATTCCCATTCTGTTGCCCACATTATTTTAATGCACAAACTCATCCATTCATCTGAGATTTTCAAAATATTTTGATGAAAGGGAGAATCAAAGAGAGCACAGCTCTTTCATTCAGTTTCAGTCTCAATTTTATTTTTAACTGAGGTCTGAGTTTTTTGTTCTTCGATATAAACCCCTGCACGATGAAAAGAACACTCTGCATTGCAGAGGAAAGATTCCTGGACTTTAGAAATAACTAGTAATACCCATCTTCAATATTCCCTAGTTTTGAAACTTGTTTATGTCCAGCTTTCTCTTTTTTTTTTTTTTTTTTTTTTTTTTTCATATTGACTCCTTTGGTCTAAAACCAATTTTTGATACCACTTACTTCTTCCCAAAGAACAGCCTATACAAGAACATCAAGAAAGCCCAAGCACTCAACTACCCATTCTTAAATGGTCTCATATTACCAAAATGATTTGATGTGACAGAACACCTTTTCAAAGTCAAAAACTAACTGAAGTAAAATTACAGATGTGATTTCAGCTTTGCAAATATATAGCAACATACTTCCTATCCCCTAAAACCACAGAAACTTTCATTAATCTTTAGTAATTAATTTTATGCTCATCCTTCTGACCTCACATGAAACAAGTATCAGTCATAAGTCATCCTAACTAGTAAGAGACCTGATTCCAGCAGTCATTATCTTCACAGAAGTTGATCTTCAGAAAAGTGCTTTCAAACCTAAGGCTGAAAAGTGCTTTTAAAGAATGATTTAACATCCTTATATACAGATTTCTCAGCAGATTCCATGATACCTAGTATCTCTTTACTCCTGCAAGGAGAAGAGAGGAAGAATTTGCCTGGACATCTTATCATTCTAACTCTAGAGGATTAATAAGGGGCTAATTGCATCCTTTTGGGGAGATGCTGCTGATCCAGAGGGCCTCAGGTTACCCTGGGAGGTTGTCAGAATAAGTAAAAGAAAACTTGGTAGGTAAAAAGAGGGAGAAGGGTCTTGATTCCCAAAGTAAACATGATTATACCACCACCAAAAATACTAGCTGTGAGTGAAAAAATTCATATCCATAACAACAAAACTTACCATTTCAGAGTCTTGGCTTTGTCCAGGAACTTTTACCGGCACTACTGGAGGCCACAGACTGTCTATCAGACTAAACAGTCCTAATGCCCTTCAAAGAGACCAAGAAAATCAGGTTTAAAATGCTTTCCAGTGTTACACATTATATTAAGAAAGATTCATTAAGAAATGTAATCTAAACCATTGCACGATTATGAAAACAATTTAAAATCATATTTGTTTTCTGGAAGCTGGTTTTGATTTGGTCTAGTTAAATCTCCATCGCTTCTGCTGCCGGGTGGAGAGGGAGGGAAGGGATATATCACATCCAGTGACAAGCAAGCCACGTTTAATCCTTTGCCACAAACAGCTTGCTACACGATAGAGTTCAGGGGAACTGGGGTAAATGCTAGCTTGGGAAGGACACAGATATCAGCACAACTTCTTTTAAAAAGTACCTTTTAGCTATTTAACTATTAAAACATCTTAATTTCTACTGGTTTTGGGGTTTTTTTTTGGGGGGGGGTGCTGTATGTGTGTGCTTTTTGCCGGTTTTTGTTGTTGTTGTTGCTGATTGTAACTGCTTTCAAGAAAGTCAGCAATTATCAGATACAGAGAAACAACAGGCAAGATTTTGTTAACTACATGTGCAGAGAACGATCTCCTTCCTACACAGCTGCTCGCCCAGTTATGGTTTGTGTCCATTAATTTTTGCAAGTTTCACACTTTTGATTTAAAAAACAATCATAAAATCAACACTCAATCACTTTAAGGTAAGATGTTGACCACTCTTTAGCAAACCAAGCTGTACTTTGCAGCAGTTCAGCGGCTGCCTTGTGAGTTGATGGAACATCTTTTCTGGACAGGCAGGAGTAGCAGAGGGAGGGGAAATAGCTACAGATAACTAACTTGAAGAGGCATGCATATTTGAGTTAAAGCTCTGAGTTATCTTGCCCCAGTTCTCTGTTCTGTGCAGCTGAAGCACAGAGATCTGGATTTTAACCCCACACTGCCCCCAAGTTGTCTGTTCCTCTAATTAAGAAAACCACTGTTTCTGAAACAACTCTAAAAAATGAAGTCCAAAACTTGTTAGAAGTAATTATTAACTTCTAAACCCAACTGTTTAGAAGGAAACCACATACCCTGTTTACAGGGCTGAAGCACGTTGCAATGTGCTGCTTCTCTTCAAGGGGTCATGGAAACTTTCCTTTTAAAGTTCTGCTTTTAGCTCACTTCTGCTTAAGCTTTTCTGCATTTCCTTAGTCCTTCTCTGGATTCTTAGACTTTGGGTGTCTCCAATGAGCTTCTCAGCATGGTTTTTCTCTGCCTGTGATTCAGTGTTAATAGTGATGGCCTTGGACCAGCTCTGCAAGAAGTTTTATGGCTGTAAATCTCAGAGGAGATCTTGGGGAATACAGCTTCAGGCTCACAACCCAGGTAACAAGCTGGCAGACTAAAAAGACATTGTTGCTACCTGTAGTTGTGTTCTCCACATGAATGTACAGACTAGAGACACAAAAGTGCTGCTTTTTTACAGAAATAGACTTCCTTACTTACAAAGCATCACCCCCAAGTCTGTAAAAGGAGAGAGACTGGGGTAGTTTTCAAGTTTGGAAGGGTTTTTTTTCATTTTAGTGTGGGGTTTTTGTTTGTTTTTGTTTTTTAACACTGATGACACAACAACACACAAAGCAATATTCCCTAGGTCCTAAAGATACTTTACAGCACACTGACCGCTTCTTGAATGCTTTACTGGGGCAAGACTTTCCGGTCTGTATTGTACAGAATGATATATGACACAAGGAAGGCCAATGCCCAGAGGAACTAACTGGTCTTGCTAACTGGGAGATGACAAAGGAGAGCTACAAAACAAGAGCAGAGCCTCCTGTACAACCCAGGCAGTTACACAAGTGGCCTTCCTCACACGACCCTCAGCACAAGGTCGGAGCACAGACACGAATGTACCACAAACTGTGTGCACATTTATCAACTTAGAGCAACTAAGCCATGCTGTTTGTGGCATGTTCACATCTTCACACAGATTGATCCCTTACACGCACTTTAAAGTCTTCACAGAGGACATGAAGTTGTCCTTTCTTCTTCAGCTCACCTCTAACTTGTCATCCTGTGTCAGAACATCTAAGACATATGGTACATTTTCTTCTATTCTTTGTGTCCTTTTGGAGAAGGCCATCTACTGCTTTAACTAGGAGCACATAATTAATACCCTTTACTATTAATTTCTTTGCAAGCAGGCAGAGGATCAGTGCTGTGTGGGCTAAGTCTCCTGAACACCTTGGCCCCATCATTTCTTTGACACCAGTCAGGCCAAGGGCAGAGACAAACCAAAGGATTAGCAAGTTTCAAATCACATCCTGCCTGTGATCCTTGTCTTTGAGCTGGGATGTTCTCTCCTGGAGCTCTAGCTCAATCAGAGTCCCTGGTGGGGAGCTCCCTGGTTGCTCCACCCACTTATACACCTCCAGGAAAGTTAACTCTCTCTTTACACTTATGGGCTTCAACTCAGCAGAAGGGAGAATGAAGCGAGGGCATTGACAGTGGAGAAATGAAAAAGACATTGTGTACTCCTCTGTAGAAGATCATTATTCTCACAGAAAGAATAAAATTAATTCCCTTCACTGGCCAAGTAACACTCAAACTCCAGTTCAATCCGATTTGAACAATGGGTGCAGTTTATTCAATATGTGTAGCCTTCTTCAGCTATAGTCAGGACAAGAGATGAACAGCTGGCTCTCTGCTGCAGTGAAGGGGCATGGTTAGCTCCCATGTGCATATGGAGCCTCTCTGGATACACAAGAAAAAATAAGAATGTTAAAATTTTACACTGTCTGAGTGTAATTACTAGTTAATTTGGGGAAAAAAAAAAAAAAAAAAAAAAAAAAAAAAAAATCAGAAAAGGATAGATTTCTCAGAAAGGAAAAGCAGAGTAAGAAGTGAGAAGAAACAGGCTCAAGGATCAAAAAGAAAAATGAGCATGTAAAGTATTTTGAATAACTTTTTTTTTTCCTTATACTTCAGAGACTAGGATATTGTAGTTCCCTATAACTTTGGGAAAAAAGACTGAATCTATAGCAGAAGGATAAAAATCATCTACAAGATTCTAAATGACACTCAACTCTACTTTCCATGCCAGGCTTAACTCTGTGTTTGCTAAAACAAATTTTGTCCCATCCCAAATATGTGTATTTCCACTGTTGAACACCAACACAATCAGACTACCAGTAACTCCAATGGAGTGGTGCAATAAAGATTTCCACAGAAATTTGGACTTATGACAGGTAGGTATGCCTCTCTTCTATAAACCCACATCTTCATCTTTGCTTATATATAATGAGATTTTATATATGTGTGTGTGCACATACCTATAATAAGCTAAATAGTTTTTTTGGTGTCCTGAATTATTTTTATTATACAATGTCCTCAAAAAACATATCTCTTACCTTAACCCTTCTGTGCTAAACTTCAGTTTATCTTTTTTCTGTACCCATAAATGCAAACTGCTTGCTGTACCCAGACATCAGGCAGAGAATTTTAAAGGTATAATACTGTTAAACAGGCTAAATACATGACTGATAAACCAGTACTCACACTATCAGAACTCTGATCCTGTGGAAATTCCATTTATTTCATTCTACAAGCCTGCGTTTCAAAAGTCAAACAATTCTGATTTTTCAAAACTGCATTTCACTGATTCTGACCTGGCAACTTATTTCATAACCTAATAAGAATATTTTGTTTATTTCTCCCAAAAGCATGAAGTTTCAGCTACAGTTCTGGTCCAAGAACTTTGTGTGTGCCATGCCTGATCCAAATTTTTGCATACGGCTTATAGTTTGGGGGATTTTTCAACTTTAATAATCATAACAGGCTCAGGGGAAAATTACTAGAGGGAGAAAATACCAGCAATATCAGAGAAAAGAAGGCACATAAACAGGGAAAAAAGGAACACTACGTAAGGTTTACAGCAAGGAACAGAAAGATGCTAGGATTCTCTTCCAACATCTTCCACAGCTTTGCTCTGAGGACTTGGGACTTGGAACTTCTCTGATTCCTCTTCTCCTACTTCTTAAATTTTTTGTCTAAACCAAAACAGTTTTCTTTGGCAGTGTTAGTCTCAACTATTAAGAATGCAAAAATAAAGCAATTCCTAGCACTCTGTGCAAAACTAAGAAATTCCCTAATAATCACCTAGACTGCATAAGCTTGAACTGTCAAGGGACAAGCAATCCAAATATAAAACTGATACTGTAGGCTCTCTCTCTCTTTCTCTCTCCCTTTAACTGACCTACTAAGATCTTGCAGTGCACAAACTATGCAACACCACATTTTCTTAGTCTTGAGTAATAAAAGCAACAAAATCACAAAGTAAAAACCTGAGCCTACTAAACCATCATCTTCAGGGAGGAAGGGCTGCTGACCTCTTTTTTCCCCCAAGTTTTCTTTAGATATATGGAATTATATAGGTGAATGATTTAAATACTTTAGTAATTCAATCTTCTATAGTATATTAGAAATTACACATACTACACTAAACCACTGAAATGATAATATAAAAGTACTTTTGATTCAATATGGAAATGTCTATGTTATTGCCCAATGCTGACTACTAAACAGATTAATGACACAAGCACTATGATACAAGCAGCAGTTCATGTTTATTAAAGAACAGAAAATTCGGGAAGTAAAAGACTTCTTTTTTAATACAAAAGCAGCCATAGAAACTAATACAAAAATAATGCAAATATTCACAAGTTCAATGCGATTACTGAAATCATGCTTTTAATGAAACTCAACTTTTAACCACAGAAATTACTGTAGTGTTTCAAGACCTCAGAACCCAGAGACGTGGGTGGATCTTTTAGATGGCAGTCTTTTTGGAGGAGGGAAAACCAAAGGAAGGAAGTTATGTCCTCCTTGCTCTGCGAAGAGTTCTTACTATTACATTTCCTGTCAATGTCTAGCAGTTGAAACACTTTTGTAGCTGTTAGCAGTGGTCCTCTCCTCTGAGGGGAAAAAAAAAAAAAGTGAAGAGAAAGTATACAGTGAAGAGTAAAGGGGGAAAAATGAGAGAAATTGAGGCCAAAGAAGTATGTGACTCAAATAAAAAGGGGAAAAAAAATAGAAAAGAATGAAAACCCTCAAGCACAATAGTGACCACTTCAAACATACAGGGAGATTTCACATTTCAGTGCCTAACATTTGAAAGTTTAAAATGACAAACAACAGAAGCCAACTTTATTTGAAAATGCAGGAATTTTTCAGAAAAACATAACACTGGTTGATGAACTCAATATTCAGAGCCTGTTTACTGTAGAGGAAAATGAAACAGATAATCCAGCCTGCCACGAATTAAATGTTGGTGCAAAAGCCAAAGCTTATGAGTTGATGTATCCTTCAAAGTGTTTTAGCCTGTCCAACACAAGTGTGGATTTTAGTGCTCTACATGCAGCAGTTGCCTCCTCTTTTGAAGATTATTAACCATTTTTTCAATTTAGGGACAAAATTTGTACTGACACTCTGTGTTCTTCCTCCCCCTTCCATTTTTAAATAGCTGTCATCTTTCTGTTCTGCTGCAGAGAACTTCTTCATATTTCTAACATATAAAAAAGCATAAAGAGAAGAAGCAGGTACATCTGCTATATTCAGCAGCAAAACAACTCAGTGGTAGGAAAATCAGGCGAAAAGACCCAAACTGCCAAAATCCAAATCATTATTCTCTGTGGAACTCCGGGTAGGGCCTAAAAAAAAATCACTATTTTTGTCGATAAAGACAGTTCTCTAACTCCAAACATTATCTCGGATCACTGAAATTAATTTCTGGTAGGAAGCAGGCACCATGACAATTTATAGGTTATTTACTCCTGGGGCATTTTAGCGAGTGCTCAGCCCCTGCATCTAATTGCATTCATTTAGTTCCTGGTTATACCTGACATACCTGAAACATGCCTGGGACCTATTAAAACAGGGGGTTTGCATGTGCTGCACACGGATTCTTAACCAGCATTCCTGCCTCTAGCAGCACGCTCCCAAAATCTCACTTCCTCTTCCTCAAGGGGCTGAATTTAAGACTGACACGAGGCAGTGGGAGGGTGAGAACATGAGCCTCTAAGGACACAACACCACCATCAGCCTTTCAATTAATATTTTTCAGTCTTCTCCCTTTAAACCACTGTACTTTTTTTCTTCTTTTTTTTTTTTTTTTTTTGCTGACACTAAGCATGCGGTCCAGGGAATAGTTGTAGGAAAGGCTAGGTGACAAGTATGAATGAGAGGGTGAAGAGAAAAGCTGTCAGGAAACAGATACTGAACCACAAAAGTTCAGTCAGTTGCCACACTGCTGCTTCCTACTTTACCCAACAGGCTCACAGAGTAGAAGAGCTGCTAGAAATCAGGCACTGAACAAGCCATGGCAACTCTGCCATGATTCAGCCATGTCCTCCTCTCTTACAGGATTGCCAGAAACTGGACTGCAAAGGGAAACACCGCTTCCTTTACTGGACTGGAGAGGGAAGGGTTTCTTGCAGGGATGGTTTAGGGGAGTATGCTTTACGTGGGATATAGGCCTGGCTCTGAAAACCACCTAAATCAGCAAAAGACCTTCAAATGACCTATAAGAGACCCTACTACTTGTCAAAGCATATTGAAAACCAATAGTCAACTCTGAAAATGTTTCTCTCTATGTAAGGTTACTATCATTCCAATTTTTCACAGAGCTGATCTTTGTCAAGACAGGACACGGTTGTGCAAGTTCTTATCCCACTTTTCTCTTGGAACACAAGTGTTTTCTTATCAGAGAAGAAATGTGTTTAGTTTCTTTAGCACTCCCTAACAGTACAGGTCCGTTCCAAAGATCAAGTAACGTGTTCAGCCGGGTTTTCTCCCGGGAGTAAAATCCCCTTTATCTTAGGCTTATAGGTTTTTAGCCCTTGAAATGAAACTTCAGCTTACAACAGTGATTTCAAAATTGCATTTACCGGAATGATGTAAAATAAAGTACCTTAAATTAAATATTTGATGAGGAGGATGGATGAAGGCCTGGAAAATTTTTGAACAATAACAGTGGTCCATTGATGCAAAATGCTTGAGAACCTTTTGTATCTATTAGCAAATCTCCTGTCTCACAGAGGTACTGAGGAAGAATTCTGTCTCTGATTACAATCCATGTGATTGTGGGACAACATGAACATATGGGATCTTATTAGCCATTCCTGGCTTTCTCCAGATCATGTGCTTCACAGGCACACACACAAAAAAGTCATTACTTTTCCCTCGTATTTCCTATAATTTCTTCCCTTTTATCCCCTTTAAAAGCCACTGTCAGACTCCAGGAAACAGTCAGTTTCAAAGCCATCTCCTTCCAAAAAGTAATTGGTGCTCTCAAAAAAAAAAAAAAAAAAAAAAGGCCAGCAGTCTTTCTTGCAGGGCAGACCACATAGTTCTTACTCACTCATGTGCTGCAAGCCAAGGTTGGGCACTCACAGGCATAACCCATCATGTGCTTGGATATACCAGTGGCTCTGGAATTCCATTTATCCAGTGGCAATGAATCCTACAGCTTAATTATGCTCTCAGAGAGTAAGTACTCCCCCGTATTCATTTCAGCTACGGCTTTACTGTGGTTTCCATCACACCTAGAATGTGTCCCAAACGCTTAAAGTAATAAAAAGTCATAAAGCAGAACTTAGGCTAA